>NC_137585.1:52030685-53230685 GCF_963210335.1 Falco punctatus
GCCAAAGTAAATGTTTTTTCTCAGTCGTCAGTTTGAGTTTTCTAGAGGTTAAGTTAGTAGCACAGTAACAGAGCACTGTGGTGGCGTGTGGTCTAACCTCCACTGAAAATGATTGCAACGGCTTTGCCTGGAAGGAGAAAAAGCATTATGGTTTTGCACCTTTAAATCAACTCTTCCCCATTCATTTACACGAAGATTTGCTTCACGGTACAGTTCCCGGCGTGTTTCTTCATAGCGTGTGATGGCAGGGCTGAAGCGCGCAGCCATGGGTGTTAATTACGGCCTGCCTACCTCCGCCTCAAGGCAAAGCACATCCTACAGTCAAATAGATACTTTGTTTTGATTTTTTTTCTTTGTAGTTTCACTCTCTGGCTGCAAAGGCGGGGGAGGCGGAGCCTGGAGGGAGAAGCATTGGAGCATGTAGCGAGGTTTGAGTTCGGTTGGCGTCGCTGCGAATGATCTCCTTGGTGGCTTGCAGCAAGTCATGGCATGTGGAACCGCCGCATCTGCTGTAACACGGTGATCACAGTACTGCCCTGCCTTGTGGGAAGATAAATCAGCAGTTTATTGTGATAACGATGACATGCAACAGCTAAAGATACCGTAATCATCCAGTCGTGCTCTTCCTCCCTCCTCTGCCTTTCCTAGCAGGTAGTTATTAGGCTGTCGGGTGCTCCCCGCATGGGCGGCTGCAGAGAGCTTTGTGGCTGACGCCCTTTTGCGTGCTGGGCAAGGTGCTGCGCACGCAGACTGCAGAGCCCGGCCTGGGCAGTGAGTTGGAAGCTGTGAAGCCGAAAGGTTGCTGTGTCCTTCGTGTCACAGGGCGCACCTGTGGCAGGTGGGGGCTGCAGCTTGGTAGGGGGTGGGTGGATCTGTCGGGTGAGGGGGGTTTCACACAGAGCGGTATGAGTTTCTGAATTGTTTTCAAGTGGCCGAGAGTTCAAGGCTGATTATCATGAATTATAATTTATATTATAACTTATAAAGTTATCCTCCGTTTGTTTGTGGCAAGATTGCAATGTGTTCTTAAGTTACTGCAACTTCAAAACCATCTTTGGTGGGTTTTAGTAGCCTGCTGGTCTTCCTGTGGTTGTATCGCAGCTTGCTGTTTCTCATGGCATCGTTGCCATTTGTGTCTTGGCTTTTCCCTATCTGTCAAAAACAGAGAGTAATCTGAGCAGATAGCTTTAGAAAAGGCTGATTGCTCTGTACCTTGGGTGAAAAGAAATGCAATATTAGAGTAACAAAAATCTCATGAAGATGAATCATGGTGAAGTTCATCTGCTGCTGTTATGTTGGATGGCTTTTGAACAGCTGTTTTGAGGCAGCCTTTGAATATCTTATAGGTGGATTTGCTGCAGACTGTTCTGGAAGGATTTGCTGGGTTTGGTGTTTGGGGGTTTTAAGGCTGCGTGTCCACAGGTAATTTGCTGTCCTGGCTAAGAGTAGTTTTCTCTTTTTACCCGAACGTCTGCTTGTTCCTTATCTTCGGGCAGGGCTCTCGGTGTTTATATTAAGACGGAGTTACATAGTGAATCACAAAGTATGGAAAAGACCCTCCAGGACAGGGGCTTGTCCCTCATCCCAGTTCTGCTGTTGGCCTCGGCGGGCTCCTGGCTGGCGCTGGGGGAGGTTAGCCGGAGCCCAGCCGCTTTGCCAGTCGCCAGTGAGGGGAGCAGTAAGGGAGGAAGAAGGGCTCGTACTTCTTGCTTTTTCCTTTTGGAGTAAGATCCTAGAAACAGGGAGCCTGCACCATTCCACAAGTTAATAAGATGACATCGTTCCATTAGATGTCATTGGGGTAATGAAGAAATGGGGTGGGTGCTGTCCTGGGCGCATCTCCCTGCGTTGCTCAGGGGGGACATGACCTGCACAACCCCAGTGAGTGTGCTGGCAGGGCTGTCCTACCTGCATCTCCTGGGGTCAGTAGGGTTTAGAAGGATCGCAACTTCAGACCTCTCCTCTGTTGTAACCCTCTGTGAAGTCCTGGCCAGCTGACCTACGGCTAACCCCTGGTGAAGCCCACAGTGCATCAGAAGTGTCATCCGCCTGCCACAACCCATGTAACACAAGGTGCCTACGCCGTGAGGGGGTGCCTGTGTGTTCTGTGTTTCCCCCAATACCAAGTGTCGCTGGATGTTTATTAGAACTCTTTAAATAGTCGTTGAATTTCTCTCTAGGAACTGCCCTGGGATGCCAGGCTGGAGCTTAGGGCTTAACACATGGCCATGGATGTCCATCCTCTTGTGCCCTCTTTGGCTTGATGATGTGTCAGGGAGAGGGAGGTGGAGGCTGAACCCCCTGGTGAGGAGGGTCTCCCACGCCCTGACATGGTTACTTAATCCCTTGGGGTTTGGGGATGCTGTGGTTACGTAGCAAAGCCACATGCTTTGCACAGGGAGCAGCAGCTCTGTAGTGTATTGGCATTAGACAATTAAATCGGAGGCAGATCTTGTGCCTCCAAGATACATCATCATGTTTTCAGGGGGCGTATCGCAAGAGTTCATCAGTCTGATACGGTCATTTATCGGGTACCATGCGGAGGTAGGCAATGACTATGGAGCAAGCTGAGCGTGTGCAGCCTTTTCTCCTAGATGCTCTCTAGTGACAGGTTTCCTTCTGGATGCATGTGTGCCCTGGGTCCCTGGTTCTCCTGCTGCCCACGGAGAGGAGCAGCTCTGCTCCCTCTCGGCTTTGGGCAGGGTCAGTCAGTGGCTGTGCTTCGGCCGTTCATGTTCCTGACAGACCTCTGTGCTGCAGATACCTGCACCTGAGGTACCCCTGTGTGACTCGCCGAGAGGAAAAAAAGGCAGCAATGTTCCCGTCCCATGTTAGAGGAGACTACCCGCCATGTGTAAGCTACCTTCCTGCTCCATGAGAGTCCCGAATTTCTGTAAAAGGCTCTGGAATTTATAGGTAGACTCTGACTTCCAAGTGTTACTTTCTTTCATCCCACCTGCTATTGCACTGAAGCATCTAGGCATCCTTGGCTATTTTTGATTGATGCTCCTCATTAAAAATTCAGTGGGTTTAGATTTAATTTCTGCAACACTTTAAGAGTAATTATATGACAACCTGCTGCCAAAATTCCTTGGGTTTGGCTTCTGCAGTAATTTTTCTCTGTGTTGGATTCCACTCTGGGCTTGTTTACTGTGTATAATGAGCATCTACTGCATTGCTGTAATCGCTGTATTTATTGCATGGTCTATGAAAATGAAGATCAGTTTGAAAGCTGACTGTTGGTGGGCGAGTCTCTGGGAGTTGTGATTGAATAACAATGGAAAAGTAAGAGTCAAGTTTAAGTTCCATATCCCAGCCTGTGCCTTCCCACAGCTTCCTCTTTTTATACGCGGTTGTGCTTTTATTTTTTTAATCTCTCTGTTAGTGATTTTTTTAATTTAACCTTCATAGATGCTTCATTATTTTGAAAGGTGCTGCATCTGTTAAGTACTCTTTAATTACTGAAATTGGCTGTCTGTCTACTTTATTGTCCTTACTCTGGTCTCTACTTTTTTATAAAGTATCGATTAATGTGACTATTGTAGTAGTTAGTAGTAATAGTAATTAGTAGTAATAATAATAGAAATAATAATAGTAATGAAAAATGGGGCCAGCATAGTCTCATAACCATTTCAAAAGGCGTAAGTCCACCTTTGGAATCAACCTATTTGTTTTACACACTGGTGTGTTATGATGCTCGAGACATGGATTTGGGGGAAAAAACCAGCCCTGTTTTCAGCAGGAGACTCCAGCACAGTGACCTCTACAGCAAAACTGAGTTAAGATTTCAAGACACTACCTGTAGAGGTGGGAGCCGGAAAGGCTTCAGCTGCATAAAGCAGACTGCGGTGACACTTGCCTAGCAGAAATTACAAGTCCTGACTAATGAGCCACTCCTGCCCTGCCTCTCCTCTCTGTACGTTTGGGGCCTGCTCGTGCTCAGAAATGTTTCTGTCCTAGTGGTGTGGACACTGCTCCGACCCAAACCAAGGTATCCTTCCTGCCACCAGCTTGCCTGATGCAGTGATCGCCCCTTGAGGAGACCAGGCAGATGGTTCTCCTGACGCACAGGCCATTTGAGTTTTAAATGCATGAAACCTAAGCTTGCTTAACCTTGACTGCACATATTTGCAGGACGCAGATCAAGACCTTTGCATGTACAAAAATCAACATCTGGGATGCCCGTGTGCAGCGTGCAGCAAACTGCAGGTGGAGGCTGAGGTGGGGGTGGTGGACACAGTCTACCGACTGCGGCGAAAAGCTCTTTGCAGCTGTAGATGAAGTGGCGATTTGTGCTGTTGGGATGCTTGAAAAGGTCCGTGCCCCCAAGCAGGTGTGTAGAAGCAAGACTGGCTTACAATTTAGGCAATAAATTATTAATTAACTGTGATCAGTTTGTTTAAATTACTTTCCTCTTCAGGACTCTCTCTTCTTCGAAATTACGTTTTTCAGCACGTCTTCCGTCAGCCTCCACCGCAGTGGTCTTAACCGTATCCCTGCCTGCTTGAGGTAACGAATTTGTCAAGACTGACAACTCCCTCCTTGGCTCGGCCTCACTCGCCCAGCTGCACTAGATGGTCACAGCTGCCGGACGTGCCTCTGAGGGCTGCTCTTCCTGCTGGAGGCTTGGCCTCAAGGAACGGACATCTCTGAGCCTCCCTCTCCCTGGTGAACACCCTCACCGAGCCCCTCAAGCCTTGACCTTAGTATGTACCCTCGCTCTTCAAAGCGCCGTGCTCTTTCCTGAGCCCACATGCCGATCGATCAGTGAATTTAGTAAACGCAGAGCCAGGAACACCACGCGGACAGTACCAGGATAGGAGCGATCCTTTCCCGCCTTGGATTTTACCCCCCTGCCAAACCAACCCAAATTTAACAAAGCTTCTTCGCACGTCACCGAGCAGCCAGCCAGCCACCTTGAAGGACAGGGCAGCACGGCTTGTGCCTGCGTTACTCTGCAGCGGCACCTCATCAAAGTAAGTGGGGTTAACCCTGGAAAGTGAAGCGACGCCTGGCAGACAGCTCCCCGGGCCGGCAGGCTAGCACATGCTAATGCCAACGGGCCATTTTGTTGCAGTGCGTGCAGGACACAGCCTGGCTGGTTTGAGCTGTGCCCTTTCGGTCCACAGAGCAGGTTGTAAAACACACGCTGAGCCCCACAGCTCTTGGCAGGAGGAGCCAGTACCTGGAGTCACCAAGGCAGCGCTTGCAGTAAATGGACATACCGCTACACCCATTTGTTTTGGTTTGGGGTTCTTGGTTTTTTTTAAGCCTAGAGCATCTGCTAACAGGCAAGGCAGGGTGAAGACACACCAAGTGAATGCAAACACGATGTGCAGGAGTGGGAGCCCAGACAACACAGAACAAGATTAAATATGCAAATGCATAGAAGTCATAGCAATAACATTGCTTTCTGAATTAAACCACTTGAGCCATAATCATTTAAGACCAAACACGGACTACTGCCAGCTTAGTGAAAAGAATTTATTAGAAACTGTTAAGCACTACACAAAACTAGTTTTTAGAGTATTTTTTTCAGTAGATGGCACTCCAGCCTTTTGCTACAAACACCGTATTGTGGACTTTGGACAGCCACTGTGCTCGTAAGAGACATCTTCAGGATGAGACATTCAAGCAGCATGCACAGTGAGACAGTGGAAGGAGTGCAAGGAAAACCCTCTTGATTTGCATAAGTTCACAGAAGGTATACAGTTTCGTAACTGTTTTCCTCAAGGCAATTTGGATCAAATGAATTACCAATATCCTAGAGGTCTCAAGGGGGCTTGGCCTCCCCATCGCTTTGCCTTCAGTGCTAGCGCACGTTGGGACTTTCAGTACAAGGAGTTTCAATAAATAGAAATATAGCTTTCATACTATTTTAACAAAAACTTGACTACGAGGTTGAAGTACAGGCCTTCTGGGGCAGTCGCCCCCACAGAGACCTTACTGCTTTTTGGGGAAAATAAGGAGGACAGTCTATGTTATTAAGGCAATTCATTTTTTTAATTCAACATAGAAATTGTAACAAACTGCATATTTTCTGGTAAGTTCTGAAGTAAAAAATCAAGTTACTGTTCACATGCTACTCTATCCGATATTCTTCATTATGTTTTGAAATACAGTGGAGCATCACTATAGTCACTGCCCCAACAATGTGGCAGCAAGTGACAGCTTATCTTCCAGCCAGGAGCTGCAAAACAAAAGATTAATGACCCCTCCCTCCCACCTTCCCAGTTTAAATCCCCCATTGTTCCTTCCCACCCAATTTCCACCTCTCCTCTAAAAGGGGAAAAAAACCCACAAAACATTTAGCTGGCTCCTGAAAGGAGCTTTATAGCAAGGCTCAACTGTATAGAGTAAAAAGATATAAAAAGTCATTAAAATTCAGAGAAGGAAAATGTAATAAAAATAAGTACGCACGGCCTGATAGACATAGCAATTCGCTACAACGTTTTTCAAAAAGTGCTAACCAATTTTAGCTTAAAATAGTTCAAGAGATCATACAAATGGCTACCACAGTGTAAAACTGAGTATTTACTTTGAAAAATCTAAAACCTGGCTTGAGTGTAGAAAATGTATTATATCTGTTTCTAATTTACATAGTCTTTTTATTTAGGCACACAAAAATAAATATAGACAGTCAAATGCTTCATTAAGTCTGAAGAAGGTTTAGTTAAACAAAGTGAGCATTTGTGACAAACTTTTTTTTTTTTTTTTTTTTTTACACATAACATCTCTATATCTAATCACGTGTGTGTACAGGGGTGTACATCCCTGATTTCATCCACAAGCTTCTGCGAAAGTTACTTACAGGTTAAGACTGTTTTCTGCCAAGACCAGTTAATTTCTGCCAAGACCAGAGAACTACTGGCTAGGAAGAGGTAATCGCTCAGAAAACTCGACTGACACTTCCTGTCAGAATGGTTTATTCATGCTTTTGGGCCAGGAGATTTTGGGCTGGAGCAGAAGCCAGGCTCAGCCAACACCAAAGGTTGTTACTGCACGGCAGACCTGGAGGAGGAGTGCTTAAATTTTAACAGCGCTGAGAGTAAAGGAACAAATATCTCTGTGTCAGAGCAAGGCTCCTTTTCCATTCACCTCTGGAAGGATCCCAAGCTGTTCTTTCCGTAAGGAGCCTGTACTTCCAGTAACCCTCTGTGCTGCAACCTCAGCGCTGTCCTAGTACATTCACTGACCCCACATCTCATTTTAAAATGCTTGTGGTACCTCTACTAACCTCTCCACATAGAAGTGCTCAGGGAAGTAGAAAAGCTTTTGTACGTGACTGCACACATTCAGTGACACCAGCCTGATGCTCCACACTCCAGTCCCTAGTTAATGAAGTACTATGCAGCTAAGACTGGCACAACTGGTGGTCTCTGATCAACTGGGAGCCTACCAACCAATTCCAGCTTCCTTGATTTTACTTGAAGAATAAACTAGTTCATGTTTCTGAAGATCCAGCTCTAGCCTCTAACTCCATACTAGCTAAGGCAGGGTTAGACATGAACTGAGGTTGTCGGTGTGTGGTGATTGAGGGCTTTCAGCACATAAAAATTATTCAAGTTCATCCCACTATCTTGAAACAAATTGAAAAACGTCACAAACAAACCCGAGCAGCATAATTTTTATTTGGTGTTACAACAGATGTGCAGCACCCGTGGTTCTGAGCACTGCATTTTACTGTTTGTTTTTCCTTTTAAAATCTAAACAGTTCTTCTGTTCAGACAAGTCCATGTGCTTTTTTTATATACACATTGTGACCCCTGCATTCAGCCTGTCCAGTTAACGCTAGAAATACTTGTCAATGCAATACTTTATCTTTGCTATAATTAGGGAGAAATCAAAAGAAAAAAAATTAATCTGGCTGATTACATGTACTGTACATACCTGTTCCAAAACCAATGTACTCAGAACTTTCTAATGTAACGCACTCTGTTATTCAAGTCAAAATGCTGTACATCTAAGTATCCACACAATCATACATTCCTAATGATTCTTCTTTACACCTTTATTTTTTTTAGACATCTGTTTTTAAAAAGGAATAAAGAAGTTGCCCTGTAGATCTATATTTCTTTAGAACAAAACATTATATACTACATTGAAAAATAATTTTATTAAACTCAGATTCAAATCACTGTCACGTACAATTTTCACTTAACTGGTCATGTTGAAATTGCACTTTGAAGATAGAATAAAATTAAAAACTGAAAACATATTCTACTTCTTTTCACAGGAGACTGCCTCTTCAGGGTTTTTCTTCCGTGAATGTTTGTATTTGTCTACATACGCTTTCACTAGATTTGCCACTTTTGCAGAATTAACTTCTCCACTCTTGCTATGACAAACCTACAGCAATTTTAAAGAAAAAAAAAAGTGTTTGAAACATTTCTGTTGATTTGCCACTGTTTCACATTATTTATTTATTTTGCCAACACCCCAGGTTTCTCCATCTCGGGCAGAACAACTTTGGAAACTCCTAGCACTTCCCAATTGCTTACCAAATACTTCTGAATTCCCATTCAACTCTTTCAACAATGAGTTACGTTCTGAGGAGCTAAGAAGTCTCTTGTGGATGGATAAAGTTTTTTTATTTGTCCTGTTCCCCATTCCCAGCAGCTTCCAGTTGTTCCCACAAGATCAAGGAATCCACCCCAAACCCTACCGCAACTGCAATGTACGCATTTGAGATTACTAGGTCAACTTACTTTATCTACAGCTTTCCGCACAATTTCTTTATATTCTTCCTTAGTGATGTCTTTATTTTGGTAGAAAGGTTTAATAGCCAGTTTGACCTCCTGTGCTGCTTTTTCTTGAATTAACAGTTTCTGATGAAAAAAAGCAAACAAGTGTTATTTTTCACTGTCTGCATATGTATCTTAATCAATCATAAATTAAAACTTTACAGAAAAAAGTCACTACAAAGACTAGAAAACAATACTCCCCTCACATTTCAGCTCTCATGAGAGCTGTCTGTGTTTTACTAACAACTGAATGTTGTCCCACAGCAATTAAAGCAATATTCATCAGTGCTGCTTTAAAGACTACATTAAAAAAAAGTCAGCTTGCTGGTTTGTCCTACAGCCACCACGGAAGTATCACATACACATTGGTATCAACTATATTACACAGAAGGTGTACTGCCACAGTTTGCTATTTTTTAGTATATTGCATTTTATACGTATATAAAATGTATAAAAACTTTATATGTATTTTATATAAAAATATATGATAGTATATATAAATACACTTCGAACTTGCCTGGTCCTTCTTTGAGCTATCTGCACTGGCTTCCACTGTTACACTTGCTTTGTTTTCTCCCAATTTTACAGCTGCATTACAGCTCTTGACGTGACTTGATGACGTTGCATTACCCGAACTTGGTCCCTGAACTGTCCCCACACTTCCCAGGACTGCTGTTGAGGCAGGCAGGGCTGGAGCACTCATATTATTACTTACATGAGCAGCATTTGGAATACCCTGTTTTAAAAAGTTATCAGCAGTTAATACATTATCCTTCAGTATGACAGCGTGCCTTTCTAGAAGTCTCAGCAACTATAGAAAGAGCATGAACACCACATTCTTTGGTTCATTAGCTAATCTCCACGCTGGCAGTTATTATGGAAGGTACACACATTATATCAGATCTACTCAAAGGAGAAAAAAAACCACCCCCAAACCATAAAGCTTGAAAAGTAAAGCATCCTCCATGTCATCACTGTGGCTGCCAGATTCCTTCTCTGATCCCACTAACAAAGTAAACAAAGCACCCTGCTAATAGGCAGGGAGGGTGTTAGCACAAGGGGAAGGAAAGCGATGGCTGCAGAACACCTCTCTATTTGTCGCGGGAGTGTATAGGAAGACCTGTTTTGTAAATCAGATTAACATTTTTTTTACAAATCAGCGCCCAAGCAGACATGCATGAAGTTATTTTTAAACCACACTTGCATTCCTGCATCATAACAATATTGCTCTGAAAACATATATTTTCATGTTTCTTATCAGAAAATGTGAACTTGTGAATGAGTTTCAAATGCAAACACACCTAAAAGTCTACTCAAGGCTAGAGGTAAAATGCTGGTTGAAGCACCAGGATCTGTTCTTCAGGAAAAGCCACGTTCTGTACATTTCCAACCACCACCAAAAGACCGCAGACACTGTTGATACTTTGGAATTGCGAAATTAAGTAGCTCTCAGACCCCAGATAGAGGTCATTTTTAGCAAAAGCCAAGAACACATCCTCCCGGCATGTTTCTGGCAGGCTACCCTAAATGCTACTTTTTTTTGCAGGCCATCACCATTACTTTTTTCACGTCTACATTTATCCAGATGGAAAATAATGAAACAGGAATTTGAATGTCTTAGAAATGACACGGATACTAAGCTGTTATAATCAGCATGCTAACCCTTGCCAATGCGCTCTCTTCCTTTCAATAGGAAGGACAGGTGGGGTCCTGCAGTATTCTGTCATTTCTGTTGTGCTGCCACCAAGGACTTGTTCAATGAAAGCTCAAAGAAAACGCAGCAGTAGCCCCAAAAAGCAGCTCCACAAAAGCAAGTAAGAAAACCAAATACACCAAATAAACCAAATACTAATATGTAACTGTATTTTTCAGCAATACACAGACTTCATAGGAATGTATTTACTGCTGCACTAGATACTGTACTTTACATAGGTTTTGTATCCTGTGTTCTGACTTTTTAGAGGTTAAACCCACTGACTTCCCAATTGCAAAAATATTTTATTACAGACAGCAGGCATTAATCAAATCAGCAAGCAATCTACCAGCATTTTACTTCCAATAGTACCTTACTGTTTTACCTTGCAGAGTATTCATATGGCCTGTAACCCCCCCCACAGTACCTAACTCCTTTTGTTCTAAGTTAATGAACATGAATGTGTAACAGCAGCTGAAAGTGAAAAGAATCTAGGCCATTTATCACTTCAAATATTTAGAGATGATGCAAGAAAACAGTGTTAAAAATCATTGATGTTCTAGAACATCACTTTTTCAACCTGGAATGCAAAGGAAAGGTTTTTAGGTTAGAGCAGGCAGCCTGCAACAGAAGAAAAGCACAGACCTCACTCAACCCCTAAAGAGCCCTTTCCGCCTCACAGAATGCAGTCTTACAGCTCCTTGCAGGATCATGCATCCTCCTGGAAGTTGTTCCTATTCCTTTTCCTGATATAAAAGCTCTTAATATTAACAGCTGGCTACAGGAGGAGCTTACGTACACAAAGATTATTTTAAAATATCATAAAACGCACAAAAAGATGGTCTGACCTGCCCCAAGCACAGCAAGTCTTTTTGAAACTGGAGAAATAAAGTGGGAGTTAGGTCTCAAACAGGGCATGCAAAAACAGGAAAATCAGGCGAGGAGGAAGTAAAACACACCAAAGAAAGCTTGGAAATTATTAACAAAAAGGCTCAAAAGATTACACAGAATAGAAAAAATGTGTGTGTGGGGGAAAGCGGTGAGATAGTGACAGCTGGAGAATGGAAGTATGGAACAAACAGGTGCCATGAAGTACTTGATAATTTTCCTCTGCTGATAACACCCCATGGGATGAGAACTGCAACAAGGACATTTAGGTCACTTCGTACACACTGCTGAAAGGGAATTCAAGCATTTCCTAATGCTTAAAAGTCAGTTTTGAAGGGGAAAACTTAGTTTTGGGAACAGGGCACTTCTAAGGAGAAAAATGTAATGGACAATATTGATAATTTTTCAGTGTTCCATTACCAGCTGGAACACCTCGTGACCACAAAACCCCAGTTATGGTATTGTGTATTATTACTTAAAAGCTATAGCCCCAGAACAACCCATATCGTCATGGATACTTCCACTCTAAATTTGGTGTGGCGTGGAAGACGACAGGCAAGAGAGAAAGAAACTGCAAGTATATATATTTATCAAGACGATGGTATTCAATGTAAGAGACCCTTAACTGATGTTACATCAATACTGCTCTTGCCACGGCTTCTGATAAAGCATACCTGCAATTGTTTTCCATCTTGCTGTGAAGCAATGTAGCTGACTTGTTGAGATGGTGGGGGTGGAGGTGGAGGCGGAGGTAATCCCTGAGACAAATTTGTGGGAGCAGCTACCTGTATGAGAGGCACTCCGGTAGGGAGATGCATGGGCATCGGAGGGTGGATGTTGAAAGGATTTTGTGGCATATTCATCATGGGAGGATGGACACCCACTGGATACGGAAAGATATTCATAGGTTGGTGCTGTGCATTCACTTGTGGCATTACATTCATTTGTTGCTGCTGCATCATATTTTTTGGTAACTGAGAACCATTACTTTGCTGGTTGCCTTGGTCTTTGAGGTTTGGATCTATCAAAAGAAAAAGACGACAATATATTAAGTAGAAGATCCTTACTTCATAAAGCAGAAGTGGATCCACGCGTCTAAACCCTTCATGGACTATCAAAAAGCTTTCTATAATCAGAATATTTTAAAGCTATTGCATTACATTATTACACAGCGCTCATCGCCAGACAGGTCATGGAGCCAAATGCTAGTTTCTGAGTTTAAGTAGTTCAGGTTACTATGGAAGCCTGCATTTTGAATTCCTATTTTCTTTACTTGTTCCCATAGCACAGCTAATAAATTATTTCATCACAATGAAACAGGAACTTTCCACCAAAGAACAGGAAGGCAACGTAACTTATCCAGCTTCTGCAATTGCAGAAGGTTAGTCGTGCATTATCACATATACAATTCTCTGCTCCCCTTTGCCTGATTCACACATACTCATTGGAACATTTCTGTTAATTATAGAAATACTCTGCTGGGTTTTTTCTCCACTGAATATTAAAATCACCCTCAACCAATTTCACCAATGTTCATATTTGGAAAGAGTTGTTCAACAACCCTGTAATGGTACAACAGGTAAAGCCTAAAAGTAAAAATAACTTCTTGGGGTGGCACTTCAAAAAAACTTACTTCAATATCTCATTCTATCGTCAATAGAAGCCAAAAAGTTAAAATCCAGATACAAGCAAAAGTCAAGAAACTCATTCTGAGAAATAGCTGATGGGTTATAGTTCAGATGTCCTCCCTTAGAATTCCTTTCTTGAACAACCCTGTCACCTAATTCACAGTGATTGGTATTTAAACCCTTACGATTCACCCCAAATAACCTTTTATAAGATGACGGGATAACAGAATGACTGAGGTTGGAAGGGACCTACCAAGATGGCCTAGTCCAAACCCCCTGCTCAAGCAGGGTCAGCAAAAGCAGGTTGCCCAGGAGGACCATGTGGCCCAGGACCATGTCATGGTGCCAACCTAGCCCATTTTATCCAGTTTTGAGAGATCGTTGTACTATTCTCAGCTGAATTCAGGTTCCAAAAGTAAACGTAACAGCATGATTGCTCGTCAACAATGTGAAATAAAGCCTGCAAACACCACCATACTTTCAGTTAAAGGCTTGATAAATTTTGCCTGCAGCAGACTGAAGGTTGACAAAGTTGCCTCAAAAGACACTGATGCAGTTGTCTTTGAAAAAAGGGAGAAAACTGCTGGCATATAAGATGAAAATGGACAAAAATGAAAGACAGAACAAGGAGACAATGGGAAAGTACAAATGTGGTTGACTTCAGAACTGGATCTAATAGTTTTTAAATACAATTCGTGTCTGTCTTATAAGATTATTAATGTTTCAGGGCATTAATAGTCTGTATGACTTCTTAGCTACTCAGAATCAATCTCATCCATAGTTAACTCACTTTCTACCAAAAAGCTTACTTCTGTTAGGGCAGTTATCTTTCAGATATAAAATACTCAAAAAATATTAGACTTCTATTGAGGCACTAGAGGAATTTT
Source organism: Falco punctatus (assembly GCF_963210335.1). Lineage (NCBI taxonomy): Eukaryota > Metazoa > Chordata > Aves > Falconiformes > Falconidae > Falco > Falco punctatus. Next base: position 52,044,526 of record NC_137585.1, read on the forward strand.
AATGAAGTACAGTAAAAGTACCAATTTTGCATTTATGAATCTCCCTAGATTTATTTTTTTTTAAGATTTAAAGAGGAAAATTCTTCTTTAGAAGCAAGATAAATGTCAACATAGTGATTTGTCATCTCTAGAATCTACCATGTGTCTTCACAGGCAAATGCAAGTCTCCTTGAAAAAAAAAAATTCCTTTTAAAAGGTGTGCAGATGCTAAAGAGTATATGCTTTCTCTTCAGCCGAACAGATTCACTTGACTAACACTTTTCAGATGCACAGTCCTTAAACCCTAACTTTGACTTCAAGCAAAACCAAAGAGCCATCAAAGCATAAGAAATTCCCAAACTCCACACTTAAACCCCTCCATATTCCAAAAAGAGTATGGATTCACCCCAAAAATTATTCTGAAGAACTAATCAGATTGAAGTAGGACAATGTGACTAGGATTTTACTCAGCTACTGCAGCCGTGACTAAGCTATTTATGTTTCAAAACTACAAATACCTTGTTCATGTGTCTCCTCTTCTTGTCTCATTCCCCATCCAGACTGTGGGCTTGATGAATTGCGTCCCCTCCTTGAATAATAATTCTGCACATCAGCAGGTAAAGTCTTTCTTACAGCCCAGCTGGATGCAGATGTCCACCCAGATCTGTCAGCAGGTGTATCAAAAGAATAATCTTGTTCGTTCTTACGCTTGTATGGCTGATGTTCTGGGAACCTGGAAGTTTCATTCCCAGAACCATCTGAGTTCCCTGAGAGAGGTTTTCTATTTTGCCAGTGATTTTCACTCTGGTCTCTGTACATGAAACCACCTCTTCCACGCCCACCTCGGCCACGCTGACCTCTCCCTCGATTCGGAATCCAACCCGAACCAAAGTTTTTATTCCAAGAGTGTCCTGAATTATCATGCCTGCTGTCTTCCCAATGTGGTTTCTCTCTCTCTCTGATCCTGACTTCAGGAACGGAGTTTATCCTGTCCATTACCCAGTCTGGACAATCATACCTGCGTTTCTCTGAAGAACACTGTTCATCATTGTTTTTTTCTGTATTGTCCTTTTCTTTTTTAAAACTTTCATTCTGTTTCTCTGGATCACTTCTTCTGTATCGATCATTTCCTCTGGGACTCCTCCAGCTGTCACTAGCCCACCTCTCTTTCCATCGAGGTGAGTGGCTGTCCCTCTCATTTCTAGAGAACGAAGAACCTTTATTTCTTGTCCTAGATCGTGATCTTGACCTAGATCGTGACCGTGACCTAGACCACCTCCTACTTCTTCTTTCTCTGTCACGATCTCTTCTTTGACTATCTCTATCACTGCTTCGAGATCTAGATTTTTGCCTTGGAGATGAATCCTTAGTTCTTGACTGAGAAGATGATCTCCTGCTTTCCCTGACAGTTTCCCTTTTGGGAGATCGAGATGGTGTTTTTTTCTCATCTTTGAGCGTGTCTCTCTTTGGAGAACGAGATAAGGATCTCCTTCCCTCCCTCACAGTTTCCTTTCTGGGTGATCGTAAGCTCCTGTCTCTGGCCATCTCCCTTTTAGGGGACGGTGACTGAGATTTCCTGCCCTCTCTCCTAGAAGGAGACCAAGTTGTCGACGGAGAGTGAAACCTAGATCTTCTAGTTCGAGTCTTTTTCTCTTTTTTCAGTTCTGACTGGCACTCTCTTTCTTGAAGAATAGTTTCACCTTTTTCATCAGAAAGTCCTGTAACTGGTGTACAGTTTCCCACATCACACTGTAAGTTCACTTCTCCTCGCTCTGTACTTTCAACTGGTGGTAACTGCTCAATCTGAGGCTCACTGTGATCATTGCAAAATGAGTCGCAATCCATCGGTATCATTTCATTGTTATCTTCACCAAAACATTTATGCTCAGCATTCACCTGGGGTGACACTGAAGTTCTACCCTCTTCACTTTTTGGCATGGTGTTCTCGTTTAAAGATTGTTCTGATGTACTGTCCGTAGAAATACTGTGTATTAACGCATCTGGTTCTTCATCTTGAACAGTGTTTAAGTTTTGAATATTTGTACTTGCACAGTCTACTACTGTTTTTTCTTCAGCCTCAGAATCATCTACTTCTATGGCTTCTGGATGCTCAGGCAATTCGCTTCTGGGGCTTTCTAATGGCTGATCTTTTACCATAGTTTCTGGATATTCCAACGATTCATTTTCTAGACCAGGTTGATCTATTTTTGTCAAAGTTTCTACATTCTCCATTAATTCATTTTGAGGACTACACAATGTCTGATCTACTTTTTCAAAAGTTGTGCGGTCACATACTTCATCTTTGGGACTAGCTACTGTTTCAATTTGTTCAACAGTATTTTCACAGATGTCCTGACTCTTAAGTTCCACATTTTTTTCAGTAACACCTTTGGCTTCAAATTCCTGACTTTCACCTCCTAAAGTTAGGCTTGGAGGTTCTTGGACAGGAAAACTTCCATCCGCATTGCCTAGAGCATCTTCATCTTTGTCACATTCTCCTCTAGTTTCCTCAATTTCTACATGTTCGCTACAGCTTTCCAATCCATTAGCAGATTCTGTTCCTGTGTTATTCTTTTGTGGAAGGCTCGTGTTACTGCTTTCGTTACCTGACTGATGGTCTTTATCTAATGTTAGAACTGCTTCAGACTCAGCAATGTCATCATCTTCCACTGAATCACTGGGCGATTTTTCAGAACGTGCAGAACTTCTCAGTTTCTTTTTAACCACAGGTGTTTGCTGTTTAAGTGTTCTTTTAGACTTCCGTTTTGGAGGAGCCTTCTCTGATTCTGAAGACTTATTCAGAGATAGGTTATTGCCATCAGGGGCACCACATACAGAACTGCTTGATCGCGGTGAGCTCCGAGATTGACCCAGAGTCTCATTTTTGCTGTTTCGTGCAGATCTTCTTCTAGGAGTAGTATTAACCGATTTCCTTCTAGTTCCTCTAGCGCCCGATGAACCAGAAGCTTGCTTTTTCTCTTCTCCTTCTTGGGTACACGCAACCACGTATCCTTTGCCTAAAGATTCTTAATAAAAGCAAAACACATTAAAGTTTGATAACAACCATTTATCCAAACACAGTTAAGAACATTAAGATGACCTTCTCCCATTTAACAGATATCCTCAAATAATGCAACTTAAAATTTAGTATGCTGCTACAACATAATTTTTTTTTTAAAAAAGAAAGTCTGCATTAAAAAAGAACAGCATCAAGCTAACAAGTGACTCATTTGACATCTGAACACATGTTTTGGCAGCACAGATATGGCTACCTGGACAGTAATGGCATTCACAATTAAACTGCTATTGATATTGCTCTTCAAAGACAGTCAGCATTTAAGCTGTTAGAAAACAAATAAGTTAACCACACAACATTGCTAACATATAGCAGTTCCTGCCATTCTATAATGCAGGTCTACTGGCAGTGAAGCCTCAATACTACAGAAAGTGACATTTTTGAACAGCCATCAGTGGATGACCACACGGGAATCAGGTGATCAGAAGCAGCAATGACAGCATACTTCTCTACAAAATCAAATTTCAGACAGTGCAAGCTCATTCACCAGTTATAAGACAGATGCTGCATGTTCCATGGCAAGCTGGACTTAAAGATTGTCACAATGCAGGAACCCAACCCACGGTGTCTGCAGCATCTAAGAAACTGAACAAGGACTGCAAGTTTTGGGGCAGCCTAGGATACATCAAAAACCTGAAGCTATAAGAAGAATGACACTAATTCATACATAGCAGCACAGGAGTTCTTGTGTTGATACTGCATTAATTTATTTCATGCTAGCCACAATTTGACAAAGTTTTTGTAGGGAAGCCAAGGATTATATTCGCTACAAAGGGAACAGACTGTACTCTTGATACCTATGAAAGCTTATGAAGGACAACTCAGGAATTAAAGATTAATGATAATTAAGTAAACATACTTGAATGCAATGCTCACTTCAGACTAAAGTAATTTCTTGAGTTGTCCATTCATTTGTTTCATACTTTGTGTAGATTTCAGAAAGCATAAAAAAATGAGGTGTTTAAATAAATTCTTTTTACAGCTTCAATTTCATACATGAATAGTGGAAACTTGCTAAGAAAGATTAGTTGCTATGGATTTAACAATGGTTTTATCATATCACACTTAACACTCGATTCGAACTCTCTGTGCAGTGTTATTATTTCCCATGCTTTTACTGCACTAAAATATGTGTTTAATGTATTCTCAAACAAATCATATGAAAGTAAGATATGAATAAGACAAGTAACAGCACAAATTCTACCACTTGCTGCTTTGTTAGCAGAATGAGATACTATTAAATGTAAACATATAATCTGATAACCTTAGAGAATTAACTCTGCAAGCATCTTGCTAGCCTTAAAAAAAGCCAGAACAGAGCACAGAACTATAATCACATCCTCTGACCACTTTTGTAAACACACAATAATTTGCTTGAACATGAAAAAGATGGTAGCTGTGGTGTTTGGGTGTCCACTGATCAAATTACCACTTAAGATAATGAAAACCAACAGTATCAGTTATAGAAGGTACCACATATTTAACAGAAAACAACGTGCACGGTGAAGAACTTCCAAAGAAGTTTTAGGTGACTAGCCCTACTTAAGGTATCTACTGTTAACAGTCGCACCAATAATTGTGTTAGAAAGTGACTTCACAGTGCTTAATCAGCAGTTACCCAACCATATGTGGCTGTCCCAGACTACCTACGTCTTCAAACCTATTACAATAGCCAGAAAACCAAGTCAGATGCTACACATCATTACAGATTTTTAATATCCATGATGATTTTCCTCAAGGGGGAAGAAATCACTTTCCAATAAAAAAAATAAATAAATCAGGATACCTGTGGAATGTGGAAATCCTGGCAGAATTAAAAGGCAAGTTATTTTTGTACAACTTTCAAAGTCTATTTGCAAAACACAAACCCCTTTTTAGCATTCTTTACTACTTGTAAAATTTTAACAGACAAGCTTCACAAGCTTTGGACTTGAACCAAATACAAGGCATTTCAGCTCACTGAATCTTTATTTTAAAATATTTTAATGCCAGCCTAAATCATAATAGTACTGGTAGGTTCGCTAATGCATTTTCAGGTCAAATTAGTAAAAAGACTGTTTAATGGTAAGAGAATCTAAAAAAACTGCAGCAGTTACAGGGAAGATTCAGGCAGTACAGTTACATGACTGTCACTGATATTCGTATGCCTCCTTGCACAACTCTGGAAGCAACTGTCAACTACTACTCTGATAGAAAACTACGTGTGGGCAGACGACAAAAAGATTGTAAAAAAATTACAATTCTTATGTTACCATCTTTCAGGCACAGTTTAGAAAGAATCACAAGACCTAGTCTGCTTTTTTCCCCCCTTTTTTTGTATGCATTTATTATCACTATTTTTTTTATCTTCCTCCTGTTCTCCACCTTTGCATAAAGCCCCAGTGTCCCATTTCCCCCATCTTCTGCCTTTTCCTTCATTTCCCATATTTCCTGTAAGAGAAGGCCTTGCTCACTTCTTTATAGATATCTGCCCTGCATCTCTTAACAGTATTCAGGTTAGGTTTCTCCTTGCTTTTGTCCTAACTTTTTGTTATGCATGTCTGTCTTTTCCCCAGTTGCTGTATAAAAACTGAATGGGGAAGGAATACTCACTCGACAGAATGTAATCAAAAACCTCAAGGGACATCTTCATCTCAAACATCCCCTAGTTTCACTAGGAAATTTGAAGACACTGTGTCTTACTTTCTGCATGCTCCTTATCAGCAGGAAGTCTTTAAGTCAAACTGAAGATGACTTAAAACTTCAGTGTCAACATACTACAGTGTTTTAAGATTCAATCTTGATGACCGTCTTCAACTTTGTCTACAGTGTAAGCAATATATTTCGTTCAGGTGTAGCAAGAACATATGGAAACATACAAAAATAACTTCAGAATTTATTTGCTGTGTCTTCTTAGCTTGATGATTTCACATTGCAAAGTCACACCTTTAAGTGATTACGTGGAATACTTATAAGTATCAAAGTTCTAATCAAGCAACAGATGAGAAAATTTAGTTCTACATATAAATTTTAAAACAACAATATCTGGAAAAAATAATTTGCTTTTCTTTCCCTGCTAAAGACTCAAACTCAAAATCTGCAGTTTCTCCCCAAAAACAGTGTTAAGGGATTTAGCTGCATGTTCTGCCTTAGGAGTCCACAATGTCATCAATATTTGTAGATCAGTTGCTGATACTATGAGCAGCAGTTGAGCACATGTTCTAAATAGTCTAATGTTGAAAAATAATCTGAGGTTTATTTAAATATTCTTCACTTTTCTGAGGAGATTTTTTTTTTAATGCTTCTGGTGCATGCTAACAAAGAAGCCTGAATGTTAGAAATGTGAGTTAGAATGTAGAAAGGTGAGGGGAAGTCAAGAGATATGAGCTAGCATGTATACTCATGACTACCAGAAGCAGAAATGGTTAAGGATCAGTTAAATTGCACTGCCAAATACCAGAGGCCTGAGGAAGCAACCTATCCATTTTTCACTGGGGAATGTGGAGGTGAAATACGTGTCATCAACAAGAATGAGGAATATGAATGAATAAAGCATCTTTTCCACAATCTTTCTACTGCTTAACTCTTCCCAGCAATTCACTTCCTCACAATTTTTGTAAGCCAAGAGACCCAAATCGTTATCAACTCTTTGCCTACTAGTCAAGTGAAAGTAGAGTAATTCCCAATTCAAGAAGGTATTAACTCTAGTCTTAAAAAACAGCATTCCTTTGTTTTCACTTCTTTGAACTTGTGCAGCCTGCTGGAAGGGAAACTACACTCTTGCTGAGTATGGAGAGGCTGTTAAAGTAACTGGAGGAAGGTCATTCCTTCCACGTCTTGTCTTCTGCTAAACTCCTGCCGGATCCTGGAGCTTGAGCACTTCTGCAAACTTTTGCCCTGTAGAGCCTACAGGCATACTGAAAGAGATCAATTTTTTTGTTTCCTGACTACTCTTCTGCGGTCAGGAAACAGTTTGTTTCTCATGCTGCACAATACAGCACTGAACTATGTCAAGCCATTCATAATGTATCAAAATGAGACTTATCCTTGAACAACAGGAAAAGAAGCTGTAACATGAAAGAAAGTGTTGAATTTAGAAATGGAACTAAGTTAAATAAAATATTATTTTGATCTTCAAGTGAAGAACAGTTATGCTGGTTTTAGGGTGGCTGGTTCATCTTCTATATTCTCATTTCAGAACAGCTGGGTTTGAAATAGTACCAAAGTGCATCGAAACAGATTTATTTTCTGTTACCTGCTACTATATACTCCACTTGGATTTCAAAGAATCATATTTTAACAATATTCCACATGAGCTATAAATAAAACTTACAAAAAAAAAGTTTACCAAAGTTTTCCAAAGGCCTGATATTTATTGGAAGCATTGTCCCTGCCACTGTGGCAGAAGTGAGAAGAAAGGTCTCAGCTTCAGCTCCATAAGACATTAAAGGAATTCTGGAAAAGTAAAAGCATTAACATCAGTTATTTCAGCTGTTTGTAGCGAGCTTTGGAAACAATGCACAAACCCAAAACATTAGGCCACCATGACACAACCTTATCACAGTTTGAGAGAAAGGCAAAGTTGACAACGAACAAAACTTGTCTTCTCACATTTAATTTCAGGCTTGTATTATTGCCTAGCTGGTAAAACAGTTTGAACAAGGTATGTTATGTTAAAGCAATAAACATTTAGCTTTCTTCAAAGCCAAACATAGCACTGTAACAAACAATCTAGTCCACATTTGTAGACTATACTGCTGGAATACTGATTTAGTACTTCAGCAGAAGAATAATCTTTTCTGCAGAAAAATGATAAATTGTCTACACAGCAATTTAGTAAAGGCTTCTTTCCTTTTAACGAACTAAATATATACTTATTCAGACTCGCTCAGCAAACCCTGGGTGAAACCAAGAGTTTAGTTATAGATCTACAATTTCCATTTACCACCGAGTAGGAATGAAATCTTCCATAAGGAAAAGTACATGTAAAAAACTTAAAATTTATTATTTAAATCCTAGGTACAACTTTTAATTATAGTTAAAAATCTCTTTACTTGCTCTTTTGTCTTTAGCCTTTGTATACATACCTAGAGTACAGAGGTATGTATTGAAATTAAGATTACAGACAGAAACAAGTTCTTACTGTGTTATTTTAAAACCAGTTATTTTTTATGCTTCTGCTTTATATTCATGAAAACATCCTTAGGGTATGTTTTAACATGCATCTGCTCTCTGACAAAAACCATAAATATTTTATGCTGTTTTGTTTGATAGAACCCCTCTTAACTCTTTCTAGATGCACTTGTCTGTAAACAATTGCAGAAAGTGTTAGAACCAACCTGTGGAGAAGGGGGTTCAAGGTGGAAAATCGGAATCTGACTGATGTTAAAGAAAACAATCTGATTTCTAGTGATAGAAATTATTTAAAGAGCACATTGAACTAACTTCCAAATAGAATATATATTTGAAGTCACGTTTCTGTGAAAAAGTGACATATGATGCACAAGTCATGGAGTTACTAAGCTTGTCTCAAGTACCAAAAAACCATGAAGATATACAGAAAAGAATCTATTGTCATAAGAACAGCCTGTAGCAAATACACAAAAATTTAACAAGTTACATGCGAACACTATTTAGTTTTATGATGAAATGGTACAGTTTTATGAGCAAACAATATTCTAACCAAAAAGCAATTTGAATTAATTGAATTCCAAATCTGAAATATTTTATTAAGATCCTTTGCACTATGAACCCAAAGCACATACCTTTCAACTCTAGGAATCACAGATGAACAGGACAATTCCAATTCCTGTCTCTTCTGTCTGATCACTGTACTGACCTCCATGAATTGTGTACTGAAATACAAATTTCATATGAAAAGTTAAAAAGAATAACTTTGTACTATGGCAATTTTGTATTTCGGTATTGCTTCTATCAATGACTTTTTTTAAAAAAAAATTAACTGTATTACAACTTTCAGCAGTCATGATGAAACAATGCACGGTTACTGTTTAAAGGGAAGAAGCAGTCACAGTAAATATAACACAAGTCCTAAATAAACGAGGCAGGCAGAATGGAAAACAGGAGGTTAGATGTGTCTTCTGGGGAGTTGAAAGATGAAGAAACTTTGCATCCTTGACAAATTAATAATCTTGCATGCAGACTGCTGAAAACATTCAGACACAATGATTTTTTTATTAGGCCATATTATCCAAATAATGTTTGTCTAGACTGTTCTTTTTATTCCATTTTCTTAACCAAAAAAAAAACCCTTTTTTTGTTTTTATTACAGCCATTCTGAAGTATTAGGCTCATTAAGCAAAATTGCTTCATGTATGTTTAAAGTATGCCTCCTGGAGTTTGGAGTCAAGAAAGAACAACAGAAGAAGATTGTTTCTGATATGAAACAGAATATTTACTGTTAACTGTTCTGCTAACTCCTGTTGTAGGTCTAACCTCTTCCTACCCAAGGCTTCAATTCAGCAAGGAGTTTAAATATGAGCTAAAAATAAAACTTATTAACTCCTATTAAATCAGTGAGATTAAAAACACACACTTCAGTAATTTAGTGCTGAACACATGACAAAAATTGGGGTGTGCCCTTAAAAATACTAATACAAAAATTTGTTTAAACCTTTAACTGCTCTTCATTAATGACTATAAACCCAGCCAAACTTCAAAATACTTTGAGGCAGAATATAAAGATAGAAACAGAAGGAACTACAGCATCTACAATAAAGCAACCCATCAGTTTATATTAAGCATTAGTATACACTAACCAGTCATTTCTACAGCTAAAAAAGGATTCTTCATTGCTACCACCAGCCAGAAGCATGCTGAAGAAATTAGTTCTGAAGCACTCATTCCAGCAGGTTTCTCTTCCGGGCTACAAAAAAAAAAAATAAAATAATTCTGAATTAAAGACATCCAAAATAAAACAATTAACATTTAATACATGAAGATGCACCAATGTGCATCTAATGTAAATAGCTGGGATTCTCCTTTGCCTTCAGGTAGGATTAAAAAATTGAAGACTGATTGGCACATGTGTTTACTCGGCCCTCACATAAAGGCACAATACTCAGTCCACTTCATATTTCAACAAACACACCACCTTCTATTTCAATTGTTAACAATGTCTAGCCACCCGCTGTATGCTAGTATATTGCCTTTTCCATCGTGTGCAGTGAACTCTGTTGCTGTGTACTGGGCTGGCTGCGGGGGCGGGGTGTGTGTGTGTGTGTGTGTGTGTGTAAGATCTAAACAATGAACCTCCAGACACTCTTCCCAGACTACCAGACTGACACACTCATCTACACTGACCCATTTTTGCCATTTATATCCTTTCACCTAAAGGGTTTATGCCACCTCAAATCTGACTAAAACATTCCTGTTCATTCCCCATGGCTGGTATTTTAAGATGAGAACTTACAGAGTCTTTCCGTCATTTTCTTTTGTATACTATCTATATGTATTTACTCTGATGAAAAATAAACTTCATAATGGTTGACAATATATAGATATGTGTCAAGTATGCAGCCATTATCCATATGCTCCACCAAACCTGGGCAGAGAGCTGCTTTTGATGGGAACATGCCCTATTTAATCAGTGTGCACATTCAAAGTTTCTCCTAAAAAGCTGTTCAGTTTTATTTTTAAAATACTGTAATTCTGAACATTAAGATTCTTTCTCCATCTACAAAAGCTATCCAGATGTTCCACAAATATCCTTATTAATTGGTTGTTAGTAAATCAGTGCTTTCTTTTAAATTCTTCTGAACTTTATTGGAAAATTGAGTCCTGTACCTCCTCCTGAATGTTTTTAATGTCTCTACTTCTGTTTTTGCACTTTTTTTTTTTTTTACAACATGTACCATTTGAGACATTAATGCTATTAAATAGTGCACCATAAATCAGTGAAACTAGATATGAAAGCATTCACCAAGCTTGAGGTCAAACTAGAGGTTTATCTATCATTAAGCTCTATCCTTCCAGTTCAAAACTTCCTCAATTCCACGGAAAATACCTTTAACCTTATGTGGTAAACAGAACCAAAATTTCTGAATACCTGACTCGGAAGGGAAGGCTGGAGCCAAAGACAGCCTTGAGAAATATGGTGTTTAAGGACTCAAACAAAAGTGACAACTTGGGCCACCAGCAACTGAAAAGACACAGGATGTAGTACGTGTCCATATACTACATGAAGCAAGGCAGCAGGCAAGAGAGGAACCTGAAGACAGTTTTTCCTCCAAATGTTTAAACTTTAGGTAAGAGAGAAGGATGAATAATGACGATGACACTTACACTTCAGAATGAAATTTATGGCTTAAAACTATTTCATGCAAACACATTTACGTGTACGACTATAAGAAAGAAAACGCTGACCACAAACTTGTCTCCCAGAGACAAACTATTTTTGAAAGAAGGGAAGGCAGAAATCAAACAAAAGAGCCTTTATAGCTCCTTATAAATTCTGCATATTATAAGCCTATGTTACAGGCTAAAATTTATGAACTAAACAAGAAACCTGGAAACACAAAGATTATTGGGAGTAATCTCCCATTAAAAAAGAACAACTTGATGCAAGCTGTAATATCCATGGCTTATTCATACAACAAATTGCTTGGCTGATTATAACGATGTATTTTCATGAAAATAATGAAGACCTTCATATCCTTCATATAATAGTACTTGGCTAACAGCTTGTAGCTCATATAATCTTTTGGTGAAGAAACATGAAAACAGAGTAGGTACAGTACCTTATAATGTAAAATTCTAATCTAAACAAAAATATTTACCACCACAAAATGTCGTTTAATCTGAGAGAGAAGCTAATATAACTGAGCACTATATTCTAGTTACTTCCTTCAAGACAAAGAGAGACAAAGTAACAGTTTGGATTATACTAAAATTAACAAAGAGAAGTTAATCTTAAAAATAAGCAGAAAGGTAGTTTTAAAAATGCTTACGTGAAAAAAATGCTTACATATGTTTCATTCTCAAAACCAACCTTGTTTATCTTCACAGACAAAGCTTTCTTGTTTCGTTTGTCATACAAAATATTACCTGTATTGAATAAGAAAAAAACCACTTTGAACTTAACTTTAGTAGCATATTAGTTTTTAATTGTTTGTTAATATCATTAATGCAATGAGATGTTAGTGAAAATGTCTCTCTCAAGTGTATTTACAACGTGTTTACATACAACCTGAGTAAAATTAAAATGCATGCACCTTCACAATAGCAGTTTTCACCTCTTCAGGTATTTGCTTAGTTTTGTATGTTATGAACACACCTATTGAACAGTATCTATTAAACAAGCCTCTCAAAACGGCAGCCCCAAATACAACTAAGTGTGTCTTGTGTCTGAACTCTCACCAAAAAGCTTCCTGTAAATAAAAGCCAGTCATTAGCTGTGCACTGACTCTCTGATGCAGAGAATGACTTCAGGCTAAAACCAAATCCATTTCACTTGTGACTTGAAATTGAAGTGAAGAGGCAGTCTATCTAGTAACATAAGAATAGTAGTTTCACATACTGCTATTTTTCTCTGAACTTCCACGCTTCTATATTCCTTGCTATTTGGTTTTCATATGCAAATGTAAGCAATTAAAAAAAAAAATACTGGCTCACCAAGAAAAATTCTAGAGTTCCTTAATAAAAAACTGCAATTCTAGCAAATGGAGGACAAATACCAACTTACTGTATTTTTTCTTCACAACTTTGCTTAATTTTGTTGTTAATGGCCCTCTGTCTGGACATACAGCTCTTCTGCAAGATTAAGAAAAGATATAAAAGTTATTTCTGGGCATATTTAAGTTAAGAGTATACACATCAAACAAAATCAGGTCTTATTTTAAGGAATTTTTACTTTGCACGCGTAAGTAACTTCTGACCACCACTAAAACTGAATTTGCAGCATGTGTATCATCTTCCATATACTAAAAGCCACAGTGCTTCAAAAAGCTTACAGATGTAAAAAAAAAAAAAAAAAAAGAAATCAATTTACACAATTTGTGTAAATCTGAATGCTTGATTTCATGGCAACATATGAAAGGTATCATAACCTGCTTCCATAAATACTTTCAAGAATATCAAAGTCAATGGTGATTCAGAACAGTGAGGCATGAAGATCAATTTATCTTACTTATTTTATATTAAGAGCTAAAAAAGGTAATTTACTTCCAGTTATCTTTTCTGTAGCGAGTATGTTTCAAATTCAGTCTGGAGAACTCTGTATATATTGTATATTCCATTAAACACTGACTTCAGATTATCACAATTTAGTGAAATTTGTCTGAGCTTCCTCTCATAAAATGCAGCAAATGTGACAAGATAAAGTTTCTCAAAACAGGAACAGTATTTTCGCAGTTCCATCTCAAACCCAGTAGAATAAAATCAGTTCTTGACTACAACTGTGTTTTATAGTAAAATAGGAACACTACAAATGTTTATGATAACATGCAAGGAAGGGGATGTCTGTTTAGATAACCAAAGAAAAAGCTTTATATTGTTACAATATGATCTATCCATAAAATCTGAATTCAAATTAGTAAGAAATTGCTTGAATTGCTTGAAAAATGCAAATTTCACAGAGCAAGATGCAAGAAATATGCTGTTCCTTACTTCTCACTTGCTGTTTTAAGTATTCAAGCGGTAATTACATCAGCGTTAACAGTAAAGCTAAACTGCCACTGACAGAAAAGTTTTTTAGAATAAACTTGATTTTAAAGATTTTTCAGGGTGTACACTTTAAAACAGTTTTTATATTTTTATATTTATATAAAATATATTTGATATTTATATAGTTTTAATATTCCATTAGAACAATGGACAACCAACCTCATAAAGCTTCTCATTTTCGCATGGCTATATTTTCCTTTGCTGCAGGCACAGTTTTCCTCCTCTTCCTTCCTCCTCAGTTGTTTTTTAATCTGAACCTGTATTGAAAAATAAAGTCAATCCAATCTAGAATCTCAATACATACGGGCTTTAAATTTGTTCAGGCTCTTAAGGTCTACAGAGAAAATAAATTCAGAAGGCCTTGAAACTGTTTCAAATAATTACTTTAATGTCACAGTTTGAAGATTTGATTTTTTTTCATTTGTTTTTCATGAAATGGAAAAAACCCCACCTCGATGTGTATATTGGCTATACCAAAGACGCATACTAATTCCACAAGACCAAAAATCCCTGAACATTCAGACTGCCATGGCAAGTACCTCAAACCTACGCACCATCTTCCATTGAGAATTTGGAAGCCACATTTTTTTTTAGACTAAATTGGTTGATCTGAATATACAAGGTTTAGCTTGGGAGAATGCTTGACTACCACTCAATTTCAAACACTTCCTCATAATTAAAAACACCTCATTTTCCTCCAGAGTAAAATAACTCAAGGATTTGATGTAACTTTCCCACCCCCATCCATCTTCAAAATTCTAAGCAAGCAATACAATTTTTACAACCTACTATGAAGTTACCTCAATGGCTACATTGCAATTGTTTGTGTTAGAAATCTTGTATTTCCTCATTCTAGAATCTTGGCTTTACATGTAACTCCTCAAGCTATTAGCATCATAATTATGAACATCACACAGGAATAATGCCAGTCTCCTGTTAATGCCACTGCAAGTACTGACCACTGTGTCAGCATTTCTAATGGTACACATTCCACCTACCCCTACTGCTCCAGCGGCTGCTTTGCAGAGCAGGGCCCTTGTTCTCTGCCCACCTGTTTACACTGCAGTTCTACAAAGAAACTTTCAAATGGTATCACAATACAGCCTTCACACTCTTCCAAATGAAATCTTCAGTTTACCTAGTTTCAGCTACGACTTCCTTGATTCTTTAGAAATAAAGAAGGTAAAATATGCTAGCATAGTTTTCTATGAGAAGGAAGTATCTGTGGCTGGTCAGTGTGTTTCCTTTGCAGGTGACTACCTCGGCCTCTAGAAGCACAAGAAACCGATACTGGGAACCTGTTCTCTAAACATCACAAAATGCAAACCCGACAGCTTCAGAATTACTTTTAACCATAATTTCACCAAAGAATTTCAAAATTGGATACAGAATTATCAGCATCTTTCTACATACATTTTCAAGATCGTTTATCAGAATCAAGTTTTATTTTCCTATTTCATAAACTACTCTCCACAGCAGTATTATTCAGAAAAACTGAAAAAAAAAAATTTCAGAGATTTACATTGAACAAAGCTTAACATTAACTAATTCCTCTTGCCTTCATGTGTTTTTGTCTGTGAATTAAGAGGCTGTTAACACACAAGATTCACCTTAACTAAAATAAAATAAAACGCAAGATTGCATGCTAATTGATATAACACTTGTTTACAAAATCTAGTTAAAAACCACCATACTTCTCTTCTTGGATTTATTAGGAACATTCAAAGATAGTATAAAGTAGCAATAGTAGCTTTATCATTATTATTATTACTGTAAACGCTTGCTTTGAAAAAATAATTAAGAATAGTTCCTAGCTTCAAATATGTAATAGAAGCATCAAAGCAACAATTATTTTGTTAGGAAAGATTCATATGTCTGTGGTCATTAATAAAAGGCTGCAGCATAACTTGGGCATTCCTACAACTTAAGTTATTTAAGAAAATAAGTCTGGAACTTACCTTTATCTGCTCTTCTAATGCATCAAGCCTGCATACTGCTTGAAACGGTCTGCGATCAATAGGACATGAAGCCTGTGTCTGAAAAATTATTTTTCTTGTTACAAAATCTGTAGTAAGTTAGGAGCAGTCTTCTATACTTTTATTTGCTACTACAGTAGCTTACAGAAACACACAAAATTACAACTTGTCCACAATAAGAATGTAATTGCACACATTATCCACACATTCAGTATTTTGTTTCATGTAAGTAGATTTCTTCTTAGGGGAAAATCTAAAGGAAACAAGAATGTAACTCTGAAGTTGTGTTCAAACAAATAAAAGCATTTTGCATCACATTAGCTACCTTTTTTAAATCCCTGTTAGGTAACTGATTTTATACCAACATGAAAATGTTCTTTTCATTTCTTGTTCTTCTAATGTTTATTTCTTAATGTTGTTCTCAACAAAAAGTGTGTTGGGTCATGCCCACAAAACACAAAACTGGTAAGAACAACAGGAAACAGGGTAATACCTTCCTTCATCTTGCATATGTATTTGACTATATATTTTTTTTTTGCAGCTAGCAGAGAGAACAGATTCCTATGTGTAAGACAACTACAGTTTTACAAATCACTTTACAAGAAAATGGAATTGAAGATTATTTTATGCTCAGTTTGATGGAAATACAGATTTATTGTTTTTTCCCCAATCACCTAAATGCATTCTTACTGAGGCTGCACTAAGTCAGATAACATTTTATTGTTCTGTGCATGTGTGTTATCAACCATAGAAGAGGGAAACTTCAACTGAAGCTACACCCAACTGGATCATGTAGTGTTAACTTTCAGGGAAATCCCTATTAGATATTAATTTTTGCTGTTAGAGAACTATTTATTAGTTTTAATTCCAGATATGTGTTGGGGGTGGGGTGGGGTGTTGGTGGTTTTTTTTGTTTGTTTGGTTTGGTTTTTTGTCATCGTTCCCCTGCCTCCCCTTCATTCCATTGGCCTTCACAGGCTCAGTTCAGAACTCTTCCAAAAGAAAGAAAAAAGTCCCCACACTCAGCCTCCAGTCCTAATTCATCCACAGAACAAGTAGATGAATTGTATGCCCTTCAGAGGCATGCAATTTCTGCCCTTAAAAGAATATTAGGGTTTTACACTTTATATTTATGCGAGCAAGATGCAGTATTACAATCGCATAAGCAGCTATGAGAAACCTGTATATG
Organism: Falco punctatus; assembly: GCF_963210335.1. NCBI lineage: Eukaryota > Metazoa > Chordata > Aves > Falconiformes > Falconidae > Falco > Falco punctatus. The sequence goes on from NC_137585.1 coordinate 52,061,408, forward strand.
AACTCTGCCCTGAAATTCAGTGTTGAACTTCATTCCTGTCTTTCTATTGGGGCTTTTAATTTTCCAGTTCATTCCATTCTTTTCTCAATTTCAAATAGTGCTCAATTTCTTTTTCACCTATGCAGCCCTCAAACCTTGAGAATTCAGGAAGCTTTTGATTTCAATTGAAGTAGGCAGAAGTTAGATGATTAAAAAAACCAAACCACCCAACAAAACCAAAAAACCCCAGGCGTAGTTTCATGAACAAGTTGTTGAACAAGAACATACGCTAAAGCCATTACCTCTCCTTTTGATGCTCTGGTATTTGATCCTAACTAAAAACTTCCCCCTGTTGGGGGATACCATTGTTCCCTCAGGTGTCAGGGGCTTGGTTAAGAAAAGCATATTGGGTAATTAAGCCAGTTCCCTAAGGACTCTGATTACGAAGAGTTTTTGTCCTGTAGTCAACGTAAAGTTAACCCACAGTAACATAGCAGTGTATTATTCAGCTGGGATATTTGATAGCATGCAGTGCACTCTAACTGCTGAATCAGCTGCAAGCTTCAAGGTAAATACTTTGATTCTTAGATAATACCAGACTGTCAAAGATAGGTAGGAGCAAGTTAGTTTTCTTAGTAATTTTCAGTCTCATTTCAGGATTCACCTTAGCTGAAAAGTAAGCTTTTCCAAGAATACAATCTGTTTCTATGTTACATCTACACATGAAGTTATGTTCCCAAGTCTAAGTCACAGTAAGTTATGTGTATTTATTGCAATGAAGTATCAGAGTACTAGCAGCAATCCACATGACAAGCGTTTTTGCTCCACTAGAAAAAGTATTTGCTCTTATATGTTCAGTTCTTCTGGACAAATGTTCAACAATTACATACAGTTATACATAGTAGCAGAAAAAGAGGAAAATATTCTGGAAGCATCAAAAGCTACCATTAGGTTCAGGTATGTTCAGAAACAGCAGATGCTCTTTCCACTCTTACTCAGTTGCTTTTCATAGCCCTAGCACTATCTGATAGTTTGTAACATATCTCAAGCAAAATTCCAGTAAGGACAGGACAGTCTCATGTGCACCCCCAGACCCCCTAGCACAGTACAGTTGTTGGGTAGCCTGAGGAAAGCTAGAGGTTACTTCATCTATATAACACTTTTGTCTAAACATGCATCAGCTCTCATCTGTCTGCTAACATACAAGACCAAGCCTTTCAAATGGAAATGGAAGAAAAAAAAGTTTCCCCTGTTGCTTTTTCTAATGACAAGACTGAATTTGTGCTGATACAGAAAGGAGTAAGGGTAAAAAAAACTGACTACATTTTTACAAGAAGCAGTCATGAGGAGTGGTGGCCTTTTACCATCTCTCATTTTTGAGACTACGGTTCAATAACAAAGAAGGTGTTGAGTCTTTAATCCAAGGCAAGTTAGCAGTTCCTCCCTTCTGAGGCTTCTGTTCAGGTAGCATCATAAGTAATAATGAATGTACACTGTCCTTTTTTGGGAAAAATATTTGAAACAAGAAAAAAAGCCACTGAAGTGGGGTGAGCCCAATCAGCAGCTATCAATTTTACTATGCACAAGGGAGGACTGTGTGGGATTGGTCACAACTTAGAAAGACCTTCTAAGTCTGCAGTGTCTTCCTTTAACATAGAATACAGTGTATTCTAAGATACAGTATCTTCCTTTAACATAGCTGTTTATTTACATAGCTGCATGTTTACTACATGCAGAACACGTAGTATTTAATGTAATCATCAAAATCATTAGAACCTCTCAGCGGGTATTTGTGACTTGCTTTGCTTTTGTTCCCAACAGTGCTTTTCTTGGAAAATCAGAGTAGTAGCTTAACACACTTCAAAATGTCTTAGATTGCTTTACTCTCCACAAGAAATTACACAGTTTTCACGTTAAAACTGGTAACTCCGCAGTGATTCATTCTTTCACCTATCCTGTAATATCCAGAGAATTCGCATCATAAAATATGTAAAGCATTCATTACACCTGCAACCCCTGAAAAGCTATCCATGAGCACGTGTGTTTGTTCTGAAGTTTTCCAAAGTATCATTTTATAGTATTTGGTTTTGACTATCCTCTAGAAAAATCTTGCTTTAGCTCCACAGGCATAACCTAGCGTTCAATATTCTTGCAACTGCTACAGCACCACGTAACTGTGATCTCTGAACTCAAGGAGAACTTATCCCTTATTTTAACTGCATCACTTCAGGCAGCACTTGACCAAAGTGAGGTAGACAAAAGGCTGAAGAGGTTACTGTACACCAGCTAGGAATTTTCAGGAAGCTATACAAATAGGTGCAATCTAACCCCAAAACATATTTGGCTGGTAAAATAACTAGATATTCCCATCTCATCAAGTTCCATATTATGAGGTTTCATAACAAGTAGTAACAAGGTAGGAGTATGGAATTAAAGTTGCTGCAGTAAACCCGTTCCTCTGCATTTTTTTTTCCTTCAAGTGGCCCATAATATAGTCTGTTCAACTACTGTACTGAAAAGCTAATCCAAAAAGAAACATGATCCTTCACTCTTTACTGCTTTTTTATTAGAAAAGCTGTTAAACAACAGAAAAAATACCAGATTCTCCTAACTAAATTCAGGCTTAAAGGTGAGGTTTAGACTTTAAAGTAACATTTTTCTGTACATTTCACTCCACCTAGTAATAATAGTACACTAAAAAGCCCACAGTTTTACCTTCAACTTCAGTGAAAAGGGAGACTGTAACACACATAGTAGGAAATACCTGTCCACAGTTTGATGAAAGAAGAGAAGGAAGCATGTAAAAACAGTCTACTTAAAAAATTTCACATGTACTTGCTTTTTTTGAGTTATGCTTCAGGAAAGCACTGTTTCTGGTAAGAGATGTTGGGTTTTTGGGTTTTTTGAAATATCATTCATGGGTAGTAAAGACACAGAATGCATAAGAACAGAGATTCTAGTCTCAACACCTAATCAACAGACTACCTAGTCACAATTCCAAACAGCTATCTTCTCTCTACCTACATCGTGTAGTTGGCTAGCCCTTAACTTTCAATCCAAAATTGCCATAAAGCACTGACAAGTTGTGTCATTGTACGTACTTTGACACTGTACTATTGGAAGAATTATAGTCAAATGCAAAATCACTCATGCAGACATTTACACTACATTTCAGTGGCGTGAACATTGGTAGGCTGCTGCATGAATGTACTTGATAAATCACAGCATCACAAAATGGTTAAGGTTGGAAGGGACCTCTGGAGGTCATCTTGTCCAACTGCCCACCTTAAGCAGGGGAACATGTCAAGAACAACTGTATACCACAAACATGTAATTTGAGAAGAGGTATCTAAAGCCTAAATTTTCTGAAAGAATTTGAGTAATACAATTTTTCAGTGTAGCAGTTCTCAGATGCATTGTTTACATATGCATTTCCTTGGATGCACTTGAACAAGAAGGTTTTTTTATTGTTGTTTTGGTTGTTAGGTTTAGTGTTTCTTTAAAAACACTGCATATTTGGTTCGTGATTGTAATCTTAATCTTGCCCACAGTGCTCTGTACCACAGATCACTGTGGAGTTTGTTGAAACATAAGCCAATTCCTTCCTATATACTTTAGGACAAAAGAAATCCAGATCAGAAAGAATACACATTAAGAATTCCTGTTACCATACAGGTTAAGTCTCTACCCTCAGAAGACTACACATGTGCAGTACACTCTACATAATCAATGATCCAAACCTTATACTAGCACAAAGGGAATTACTATTCTAATAACAGCACATCTGCTAGAAATGTAACACAAGACAGCTCTTTGTGCCAACTGCTTAGCTTTAAGTCAACCACTGATACTACACAGGGCCCTGCCTGAATATGCCCCAATGCTCTGGAGAACTTACAGCTGAACATACTCCACTTTCAAACCCTCCAGATGAGGCAAAATGAATGAGGGAAACCAGGTGCAGAGACAAAGAGATACAAGCTTAGTAAGGGAGGGTCACTGAAATCAAGATCTCTTCCACAATCATTGTGTTAATGCAGATAGCACACAACCTTTTCTTTAGCACTCCTCTCTCATGATGGTTTATAAGAGGAATTAATAGATAGAGCAAGGATAGAAGTCTTCAGTATATTTATTAGCAGTCTGAAGAACAGAGGGGAAGTTAAAAAGCCTAGAGTAAAGCAGAGTAAATATTTAACCTCTAATTTAAGATGGTTTTCTTTGAATAGAACACAAAAAAAGTAGACAATTTTCCTCTAGTGCATACAGGCAAGATACTACTGCTGCTAAAGCAGTTGTCTTAGCTGAAGTGATTTTGGCTACTTGCCATCGATACCTAGGTTGACTTCCCTTCACATAAGCTTTACTGAAATGCTTCAGAACTGATTATTATAAAATAGAACATACGTGCTTACCAACTGCAATACAAAATACAAGCATACCAGAAAAAAAAGGGTAAAAAATTTAGTTTTGACCCAACTAGTTTTAATCTACTAGTGGTATTACAGACAAGAGAAACACATAATATAATTATTTCCCTTCATGTAACACAACAGGACCGATGTTTGAAGACTATCGGGGGGGGGTGGGTGGGTGTTGGGTGTTCTGTCGCTGGTCCCCCTGCCCCCCTTTTTTTGTACACACAGTAACAGCCAAAGCTCCCTCTGTTATGTGGGCAGAATAATGTTATGATGTACACGTTCCTTATACTGAAAGCAACCCTTCATTTAACTTTATCCTTCATCACTCCTATTGAAAGGTGTGCCCAACAACCTCAGCTCTAGATTTAGTGCCTTTTACTTTTTATGGTCTTCCAACATAGCCTCACTGAAATAGAAAGTCTCAAGCTTGAGAGTCTCCATTCATACATTCCACAATGTTGGTTTACAGAAGCAGTTGACAGCTAGCACAGGGCGAGTGACATTTATGTTAATCTTCACATGCCTACTGAAAACAGTCCCCAACAGTCTGCCTGTGCAGTGGTGCCCAGCAGTTCTTGGGGGAGCACTGGTTAGCACGGCCAAAGGCACGCAAGTTGACAGTCTAGTAGCACAGGAGAGTTTAGTAGTGTAGGCAACTGAATTTAGTGCACAGCAGTGCTCTCAGATGCTGCAATTAATTACAGTAAACATAGGCAAAGAGAGCAGAACGATTTAAGGGACATTTAGAAGTTAATCCAAAGACTAGTTTCTTAGTAAGGATTCTGCTCTCCCCTGCATTTTTCTTTTAGGAGTTGGACACCTTTGAGGAAAAGGGAAAGAAAATACAGCATGGATTCAACTGCAATGCTACTGAATTCTGAAACTAAATGCTCAGATTTAGCCATCAAGATCTGGTATTTTAGATGATCTGTGGCAAATTTCCTATCCATTTTCAGCCCTTCAAGGAATGAACCGGAAGACACTTAAAAACAACCTTTTTATATAGCTTTTAAGTGCACTTTATCTATACTCTCCCTTAAAAACTGAGATCTTAAAAGTGTTATTGCTGCTGCTTCCAGACCGAAAACCTACAGGTACAACACACTTAATTGCAGTTGCAATGTTGAAACTCTCCTGTAGATAGAAGAGGGAGCAGAAGAGTAAACAAACTCTTACCATCTGCCTAAACTACCCCAGTTTTAATTAGAATATCAGTTACATATAGAAGTCAGAAACTCTCAGAAGAGCAATGATTATGTACAATTTGAAAACAAAAGTTTAAAGAAGTAGTTCCCATTATATTTTGAGGTCCAGATGCAACAGAGAAAGATAGAGGAAATATCCAACTTGAACACAGACTGCTGTCAAAGCTTTTAGGTGTATGGAGCACAACTGTAGATAAACAGAAGAGCACTTCAAGTAATGTGAACATTGGCTTTTTTTTTTTTTTTAATTTAACTCAATCTTAATTCTGAATTTTGTTATTCTACAGCACTTAAACAGGAAAACAATGTTTTTTAAGCCAATTTATTTATACCTAAAATACTTGATCTTCAAACAGAATCCAGCAGCATATTTTTTGAAAAGCAAATTAATTTTTGTATCTTCATTATTCAGAGTGCCTTAAATTTGACTACTTGTCAATTATTTAGTTTTTGTTAGTTCTGATCAATCAAGAACTAGCAGAGAAAACTAAACCTTATGCTATACTTCTGAAAAAAGAACAAAATCATTTATTTATAAATATTAATAGCAGACAAAACCCACATGGCATCAGCATGCTTCAGATGGCCACGTGCTTATAGTATGTTTCTATCATTCCAAACCATAAAACCTCATCTGCTTCTCACAGCTGAAGCCTCTGAACATCTGTCAGGCAGTTTCAACACTCCCCCCCCCCCCCCCCTTTACTTTTAATTAAAACTAATAGATTAGGCAACAGAGTTTCACGAACTCAACTGTCAAGTAGCCTCAGAAAAGGAAGACTGGCTGGTTTTACTCATCAGGTGCCACTAATGGAAAGAAGCAGTAGAAGCCTTACTTAGCTTTAAAAACAACCCCCAACCATTTTTACAGCATCACATCTACTTTACTTGTAAACTGTTAAGAGTAGAAGTTGCTTTTATTCTATTTGGATAGTACTTTGTGCTAAAAAAAAATAAAAATCTGACATGACAAGAAAAAAATGTCATTCATTTCCCTCTTTAAAACAAGAAAATTTCCCTTCCTCATTGGGCTTAAAAGCATCTGTTAGATAATGTGAACAAACTGAAATCTAGCAGCAAGCCTTCCATCTACTGTACTGCTTCCCTGTGCTTGTCACTATTTATTGCCTTTCAGCTGCCATTATAATAACTAGCTAAGGAAGTCAGGATAAAATTGTGGATGAGAGTTTCCTGTTCCCTTATAAATAAAAGCACTGCAATTAGTCATTTGCAGACCACAGTATCTGGCAAAAAGAGACTCAGTTTATTATTCTGTTTGTGAATCTAAAGCAAGTTTTACCTAACAACCTTTTTTAAATACTCTTAAGTTCATACAAAATCTTCTGAAGTGATTCATGTTACTGTCTGCCTTCAGTAATAAATAACACCAAAATTAAGGTTAAAATTATAGCAAGTAAAAAATAATATAAGCATATTGTATTTATGTGCGTATATATATATACACACACACTGTATATATTCATACATATAAGTTATACCAACCTTCTAAAGGATATACTGAAACCAAAATAATAATTTACTTCAAAAGAAAGTTATTACAGAGAAACTAAGCAGTGGTCTCTACTACAATGAGCAACCAATTTAGGTGCACAGAAGTAGGGCAAAAAGCCAGCATCTCATTTCAGCACCCCTCCAATACAACATAAAGCAATTCTAATTTGGTGTTTTATATTGGCAATTGAAAAAGTTACAGGAAAGGTACAGATACCAAAGACTTAATGCAATGATTACAGCACGTATGTGAGGATGAAGGGATTAAATAGAACAAATTAACAACAATTTGTTCAACAAGTCATTTTTCTTTAAGGTTCCAGAACAATCTACAAAAGGATTGACATAGAACAAGTAATAGCCATAATTAAAATGAAAATTTTACATTCAGAATAGCACTGAACCATTTAGCTAAATTCTCTTTAGAGTTAGAAAACTAAGGTTTTATCAGACTCATTTTGTAGACAAACATGAAAACATATTGGTCTCAGCCCTGAGCTGACAGTATGACAAACAGCATAACAGATAACAAAATAAGCAATATCAAACAGTATTATGTACACATCGTAATCTTCCAAACAGCCAACACCATTTTCTTACTGATCCGTAATCTCTAGTAACCATTACTAAGTCAGGATGTCTAGTGAAAATAAACACAAAGTATGTTACTGCACTAAGGAGAAAGTTTCCAATCATCTATTTATAAACTGGTCATTGAAATACTTCTGTGCAAAGCCAAAATGCATAACATTTTTTTTAAAAAAAAATCCATATTAGATATGGCAGATTTCACTGAAAAATAAACACACCCCTTGGTTCTTGGTCTTACCTCAGCCCATTTAAGAATACAAGTCATGCAGAAGGTATGACTGCAGTTTTCAGGAAAACCAATCTCTTGTTCTAGAAGGCAGTTCAGACAGATGGGGCATGTGTCACCATCATATGATAAAGCAGAACAGGAACAGCTTTCTTCATTTTCTTCACCTGGTATTATTAACATTGACATTTAGAGGTTATGACAGTTTTTGAAACAAAGTCTTTCTAGATTTGAATAATAAGGCAGTAAGATACAATTTTCTGTAGTTAAAAGCAAGTTAATCAAGTTTCCATGTGTAATGCAGTCAAAACACTGGCCAGAAGAATAGCTAAAAGAATGCATTTCAGGTGAAAAACACTACACAACGTATTTCATAACTACTGTACCAATATTTGCCATTAAAACAAAGGCAAGTTAGCTTTAGTGCTATTTAAAGAAAGCATCACACACCATTTCCTGTTGGCCATGTAGTCATTTAGACATTGTTCTCCCAAGTCCTTCCTCCTCAGATTTTTGTACTGTCTCCACAAAATAAATATAGAATGTGCTGGTTAATTTATGATCTTGTATACACAGTCTACCTTCACTTCACTTTTCCAGTCTTAGGAATATTTTAATCTGAACATCCTCAAATATTTACCTTATCATGCTCTCAATTTTAGAAATTGTTTTCAGGATATAAAAATGCAAGAACTTTTCTTCAAGGAATTCTACTCTAAATCAATTGGCTTTTTCTGAATAATAATTGACATCTCCATTTTTGTTCTGCTACTAGAAGTCAACAAGTGAAAAACAGAAGAGACAAGAGAGGATTTGGGGACTCCATAAGCCAAAGAGAAATGTTATGCTGAGATAGTGCTTATGTTTACACAAACTCTCTCAAAACAAGCAGCACACTGATTGAGAGCGCAAATGTAAAATCTGACCCTCACAACTTGAACCTGAATAATATACTTGCCTATTTTCATACACACAGACTTTACCTTCCATGCCTTCATGCTTCTGACCCTCAGTGTCTTGAATACAGTGCTTTCTGTTCTTCATCTTCTTACAAAATGTAGTCTGGAAGACATAGAAACAGTTTACACAACTTGTTTAGACTGCAACTTGAAAATAAAAATGACCGCTATGGATTTAATGAGTGCTCTCCAGTGCTCTTCATTTCATTAGGACTTTGTAGAGTAGAAACACCTGACATTAAGATTTAGATACAGGTAATGTACAATCTGTTTGCAATTTATGAGCATTGTGAATGCTGTCTAGCAACTGACACTTCCAACTTGAAAACGTTTTTGTTCAATAAATGCAAAGTTTTTGCAGTGTTTTAAAACTACCAATGGTGCTTCTATTTTTAAAAGTTAAATGTACTGCTAAGTTTCTATGCAAACCACCCCACACAACACTGCAGTAATTAACATCTGCAAATTGCCCTTCACAAATCTTTGAAGCAACAAAATTAAACACACAAGCACCAGAAGAGTTAGTTGCTTTCCACACCTATCCATCACAGTAGTAGTGGCAAGCGAGAAAAGTTAAATTTTTACTTTTGCTTGCATTTTGCTTTTGTCATCCAATGAGAACCATGAGCACTCTGAAAAAAATGCGGGGAAAGTTATATCATCAAAACAAGGGACAGGTCACAAGCACAGGTGCAGTTGGAGTATCATGAATGGGAAGGGTGCACCTTTTAATTTTAACTGTTCTGTAAAGCAGCAGTACGAGTAAGAAGAACAAAGAAAGAGAATATCCTTGTGATCCACATCAAATAGTTTGAAAGAATTTGATCTCGCGTAAGAAACAGCAAGCGTATGTTCTTTGGAGGCTGTCCTACTACATACAGAATGAAACACACTTGAAAAAACCAAAATGTTATCTACACCAAGGACTGAATCTTCTGTGTTGCAAACTCCTGCAATCACAGTAAAGATGGTATAAGCACCTAAAGCTCCAACCCAACAGTCCTAGAAGGACCAGCAGTTTTCTTCAGAACTATATAAAGCTTTAAAAATTATTATTTAAATGTACAAATTACAACTCCACAAGAGACTGAAGAAACCAGAAATTACCAAGATCTACTACTTAAGCATTCAAACCTGAAGCAAACCGACTGAGGCTTCAAACCCCTTACTCTTTAATGCCTTTGCTAGACAAAGAAGTACAACAGAGCTGAGAATGCCACAATCGCACTCCTCAAATAAACGCCCTCCTATTTCACCTACAAACGACACTAGCTTCCCTTTACCACCTGCACATCCAAGAGAGGGGAAAGACAGAATTTGCCTCCCAAAACTTTTCTTCTAATCAAGTCTTTATTGCTTGATCTTGGCAGCAGGAAGTGTTTTAATGATAATTTCTTTTTTTCTGAGAAAAGAAACACTGCCACAGATACCCATCACATAACATACTTCCCACTTTCTTAAGCAATCCAAGAAAGCAGGACTAATCTGTGAGTCTGGAACACAGACAGTTCATTAAAGAAATGGTCAAAACTGTGAAACTAATTAGAAATCTGTAAATAGAATTCTAAATGGCTTCAATGTTCCCATTAGAAATTACTTTTTAATTCCCCAAAAAGAACATGTGAATCAAGTCAACTGAGGGTGGCAAAAAGGGAAAGGAGAAGGAAACAAAAACGTAGTTATAAGGGAATTTTTTCCCTACACAGCTATCTTACCTTGATACAAAAAAATTACTTAAGAAGGTATTATTAGGATAAATACTACCAACTGTAGAGCATTTACTAGCACTAATATTAATATGGACTGTGTTGCAGTGAATGCTCTAAGTTGTATTCAAGTTCTGTTAGGAAAACAACTACCGACCAGACCACCTGTTACCTTTTGCCGGCTAGGCAAGATGAAACCTTCAACAAAAGCCAAAGTGCTACTTTAAGATTTAATGCTTTGAACAAGCAATATCTGCATCAAATTAGGACAGGTAAGACCACCAAAGCCACATTTGAACGTAAAATATGAGTTTGAGGTCTGTTGCTTTCATTCTGCTTTGCAAGAGGACTTAAACCTCAGCAATGATTTACAGAAGCAGAAAAATCCACAAACTGTGCTCAAACTTGTCTCAACCCTAGAAGTCCCAGTACACTTCATAGTTGAGATAGTTTAAAGACAAGATCAAAAATTCTATACTCTGCATCCATTCACAGAAGAGGTGTTAAATAGACACAATCTAGATATCAAATTGTAGCTTAAGCAGTAGCTGTAGAGTTCACGCTTATTATAACAGAGGTCTTGAGTTCACTAAGACAGATTGCAGAGAACCCACAGGAGCTCTTTAGATGTGTTTCTCCCCAGAAAAAGTGACCTTTTCTCCATTGTACTCTTTCTAGACACAACGACATCCCTGAAATTCTTGCACAGTTACAGTAAAATAGAGATCCTAAAATTTTGACAGACTATCAGTAAATCCAAGATGTGCAGCAACTGGAAAACATTTACGTAGTGTTACATCACTCATCTCACAAACCTATTAAACAGATACTGAGTGCTGCTAACGCATTTCACTTTGCACAGCACAACTTTTTGTCAGTTTGACACCATGCATTTTAGCTGAGTCTAAACAGACACAGAGAAATTTAATATTACTGAAATATAAGTATTTATAAACAAAAGACATCATCAAAATTTACATATTATTTAACAAATTAACTTTAGAAAGACTACTTTCTCCACTGCTTTAAAAGGGGCATCACAAGCACTGGAATAGCTGAAGAGTTAACACTAAAGACTGTCATTACATTTATAAAATTAAAACAGAGTTAGGAAAAAAGAACACAGTAGTTTAGGAGAAGCAGACAGCACAGAAAACAGAACTTCTATTTGTCCCAAAATGTGACATATTCCTTTAGATATTTTTAAGCTTCAAGAAGATTTGGAAGTATTTATCAGACTTTGCCATTCCAACTACATGCCATACAAGAAATCTGTAGTCTTGTCTGGGGAGAGACAGTGAAAGAAGCGAGAATTATTTTTTTTTTGTCATTCTCACAGTTACCAAATCGTATCAGCTCTCATGAATACCATATTATGTCCATGACTAATCATGTCTGATTGGGCAAATATATATTTGAATGCTAATATCCAAAGAGTACTTCTACCAGATTCCAGTGACTCATGACCAATAAGCTTTAGTTATCATCATTTAGTTGTCGATGTGAAATATTAGAAAATACCTCAAGACGCACACATGCAAGGCACTTGACAAGACAGCAACAAGCACTATACTATGCTAATACTGCTAAAAACAAAATCAATCCCCCTCCCAACTCTATAGATAAAATACTTTCTGAGAATGCCTAAAGACAGCATAGCACTGCAGCCAAGATGGTACTTTTCTAGTGCTTCTAAGTTTTCAATGGAATGACTTTGTAAAGATAAATACTTCATTTAATTTCATTTTTGAGATAAAGGCAAGAATAGTTATTAGATGGAAAAGAGTGAACAAGGGCATTACCACAAGTACACACCACCACTCCAGCCCCCCATTATTTTTAAATGAGTTACATTTAAGTTTCTAGGTTTTTCTTCAAAGGAAATTCCTGTTCTTGTCTTCATAGGAGGCAGATGCCAAAGATATCTGCCAACAAACGTGCTTAAACAGAGTTAACTGTAGAACATGGGAATAGACTTGCCACTGTCTGAGAAACATAATTTCATGATGTACTTCAGCAATTCCGTAAAGCAGACTTACACACTAAACTTTCTATACCACAAAAATAAAAGTATGATTTACCTTTTATATTAACACAAACTACTTCATACAATTCATAACCTAAAAATACAGATGTATTTCAACACTAATTCATTGTGTATGCAGAAAGAAAAAACTTGGTCTGTTCAAAGTCATGCTACTGAATTTCTTACTAAACTAAAATTTACTACATTAAAACCTTAAAATCAAATAAGCACAGAAAAATCATAGGATGAAAATTTATAGTAGCTTAATTACAAATGACACATGAAATTAGCACATGCCTCCTTTTTGACTAACTACAAGACAAAGTCTTTACAAGCATCCCTTATGGCCTGTAAAAAAAATGCACCAGCTGAATACATTTTGTCCAATACAGCAATGGTCTAGACACCTGTCTGCACAGAAGAAGACTTGTTCAATTGGAAAGGGAAATCAAGAACACAGGCAACAAGATCTCCAGTAAGCAAGTGCAGAAGTTTGTCCAAGACTGGCTTATTCTTGTTCCCTTACTGGACTTAAATTAACCTTTCAACTTCTTAAGATACATGTTGCATCAATACTCACAGAACAGTCAAAATAAGTCACTACTGTTTCTATTAAAAGCATTTTCTTTCAAAAAGGATTTGTGGCACTTTTAGCTGTGTTTTGATTTCTTAACTAAGTTAAGAAGCGATCAGTTTCAAATATGAAACAACAGTCAGCCATACATTTAGCGTACAGTTTGTTTGTTTAATAAAACAATAACAACACTTTTTAGTCCTATCAAAATTTTGGGCAGCAGTAAGCAGGACTATTTTGTTCTATGCATTTTGATGCTCTTTAAGAAACCTCTGAAGAAGGTTTAAGACTCTCCCTTAGCAAGCATGTTTTTAAGGAAAACAGATATCAATAATTAGCCACATTTACAAAAACGGAGATTTTTTTTCAGTAATTAATGGCAAAACACTGAGTCCCCTGGAGTTACCCATATGGATTCACTATAACCTCCGACCACGACTGCACAAATGTCCAGCTACTGATAAAAATTTTGAAAACTTCTGCCAGATGTCCTGTGCCATCTTGGAGATGGGCTGAGGAAATACTTAGTATTTCCAATGGCAGCTGAACATCCAAAAAGCTTTTGACCTACTTGCATCACTAAGCCTAATGAAACACATTAAGAAAAGAAAAAAAACCAAACACTAGTGGGTATTTCCAAAAGTACATCAAGAACCTTCACAGTTGTTCTTATTTTCAAAAACTTTTAACTTGTCCCAAGAGCCTGGAAGGTTGACTTGTTTCAAGTGACAATTCAGTGATGATGTTTGCCCTCCAATAAATGAGGGCTAAACTGAGGATCTGGAAGCACTTACCCTGGATTTGCTCCTTTGTGTAGTAAAATCTCATGGCCCAGAACATTAGTGAGAATAGAACCAAAAGGCAGACTCAAAAGAGGGCTTTTAAAGAGGATCTTTACTCTTTGTACACTCAAATTACACCTTGTCTGCATTGCCAAATGGAATGCCATAGAACCAACAAAGATTAAGAGAAAGAAAAGAGACCGGTGCTATGCTTTGGGGAATAGAAAGAGAAACCTTTTTTCTATAGGTGGTTTAAGCCTATTCATGTAGATTCAGTGACTTGGAAAGAATCAGTGCTATTCAGGCAAGGAGACACTGCTGATTTAAAGACTTTTTCCAGACCCTCTAAGGATGCAATTACCAAGAGAGCTAATCTAATCTAACAGCCTGCTGCCACCAAAAGCAGCAGCTCTGTTTCTCACCACTAGTAATGGTCAGCAGACTCAGCTAAAAGCCACACATGTGGCAATGAAATTGCAAGTGACAGAATGGGGGAAGGAAGACATAAAATGGGATTGCCCCTTTTGGCAGTGGCAAGGTGCTAGAATAGCTAACTAAGACTTTGTTGTCAAACTGCCCCCCTTCAAGGACATAGCAGTACCTAGGTTACCTATCAAGTCCATGAAAATGCAAAGTAAAACCACAGGAGAAAACTGTCAAAGCCAAATGACTAGAATTGTACTATTCTAAACAGTACACTGCCCCTTCTGCCAACCTTCCCCTTCCCTACACAAAAGAAAAAAAACCCTCCAAAACAATACTGTGGATATCCCCCTCAGGGTTTTTTTCCACAGCAAGATGCTGACAAGCACGCTTATGTTGCAGATGCTGTGGCTACAACTATGTCCCTGCTACATCCAATACTTTAGTTTTTGTGGCCACCTCAACAATAACAAACTGAACAGCAGTTGCGGATACTCCAACACTTATGTCCAGCCAGCACTCACACAAGCATACAGGACAACATCGTAACTGCCTCCTAAGCGAGGAAGGCATGCACAACTCAATGGAATTGTGCAAACACAGCTTGAGGAACCACAGCAGTGGCTCAGATGCAGCAATTATGGTCTACTAACCTGTCTGACCATACAAAGAGCCAGTAGTTCAAGGAAGATTTAGAAACTTACAGTGGACACACACACAAGGTAATCAATTTCCTTCCTGTATAAAGCTTATAATCATAAATGACTCAAAACCTGCCATACAGACCTTTTCATGTGAAGTCAAGGGAGTAGGCAGTGTTCCTCACTGTAGTTTAACAAAAGAGCACTTGCAAGACACGGGCAAAACATAGGGGCAGTAAGAAAGATGTTATTTTGCAAGACCTCACATATCATATTATAAACTGTGGAGGAGACATCATATCTTTTACAGGATGTTACGTGTTGGAGTGCTGTTACAAATCAGATTGAACTCTGGTCTAGCATTTAAAACATTTCCATTTACTAGACAGTATAAGAAGGTAGACAATGTCAGCAGTACCACTGCATGCACCCATACCGTAACGAGTCAGGCTGATCCAGAAGTTTCTTTAGTGTTTTACAGTTATTAACATAGCTGAAAAACACTTTATTCATCATCGTTACTCAGACACATAAGGGTGAATAACCATGTTCTAGCTCTACTTAGAAAAGTCACTATCCAAAAAACTTAGCCAAAAGAAACTCAAAACCCAACAGATTTATGCATGTGAGAGACTGAAGACAGTAACAAAGTTCGCATCACCAACAGGTATCTATTAAGGAACCTCCCTCCTCTGTACTGGGAAACTCGTGCGAGGGACAAGCATCCCTACACGTCAGAATCCTAGTCATGCAGCTGGCCCCCTGATCTACCAGCCTTCAAGGTCCTTTCCTTCCCAAAGTAACCAGTTGTCATCGGGTTTTAGTAAAGTAGTAGTAAGAAAACTAATGATGTAGTTTACAGAAGAACCATTAGCACTGGAAAGCAACCAGTAACAAAACAGCAAACTCAATCTTGTGCTAAAATTCAACTGATAAAGCTATCACAGTCTGCAGCAAAATTCCAAATCCTGTCCCAAGAAAACATCCAAAAGTGAGTCATTTTATCAGTCTTTAGTAGTAGATAACTTAAGACAACACAAAGCACCAAGGTTTGTGAAACACTGTTATATGGCCCCTCCTCCCTTGCAAAGGTGACACACGTGCAAGGGCCAATTTGCTCATCAGAATCAGGAGCATCCACATAACTACTGGGATAATCCACAGAAAGACTGATACTTCCACAAGCCATAAAAGGTATGATGTTTGGCCAAAATAGTTAAAGCATCACAGGGATATTAATTCTCTTTTTCTTCAGTGTGTTTTTGACAGTTTCCCTGCATATATCAGTTCTCACCATGCTATCACACCAGGCTGAGCCCTGTTTTCTGAGAAAGCTCACGAAGAGGCGAAGGAAAGCTGATTACAAGCTTGCACAGCAGCTAGTAGCTTTTAGACATGACAAATTTGAATTCGTTGCTGAACTAGGTACCTTACTGGCACTGATGGGTAATTACCTACAGAAGGCCAATTTCATTTCTCATCTTTCTGCACTGTCAACCACAAAACACTTTGTTACACTAGAATAGGTGGCAAAAGTTTAGGATGTCTCCTGAACTCATTTTAAGGGCTCATCAGACCACATGACATTACATGCCACAGTAGAGCAAAATTAGCAAAATGACAGCTCTATACTATCAATACATTCAGGGTAACCACTGACAACCAAGATGGTCCAGTGCTTTGGCAAATTCAGTCTGAAGACTGAGAACCAGGTGAAACTAAACTTGCTAGTCACCAAGGGGGGGGGGGGGAAAAGCACTTTTCAGAGTTCGTTGTCACAGTGCAGTCTCATTTGATTCAAAGTATATATTCACAGCTGATCAATCTAACCTGTAATTTAAAGTTATGCTTGCCTTCTTACTGGCTTTTTAGTGACATTTCTCAGGTATCTGAGAAAACCCCTTTCTTCTCTGCCACAGGACAAACTAGGTTACTCAAGCTTCTGTCAGCTCTTGACAATGCGAAAGCACTGAAGACAAAGCCACACAGTTTCCCTGCACGCTGAAGTAAGGTAATTTTGTAGAGTGGCTTCTCAGTAAAGCTGCCACTCGTAACACTGCTTTCCAAAGTGTTCTGAATTATATGAGTCAATCCTAGACCTATTCTTTACAGAAGTATGGTGGGGTTCATGATAGCCATAAGCAGGAACACTTATTGGAGCCATGGTTAACTCCCGCAGGAAAAATCAGCTTCATTTATACAGAAGACAGGGTGAATAGAACCTTCTAAAGACTGACACAAGGTGATGAAATGTATATTCACAGAAATTAAGAGACCACCCTATTTTGCTTTCCAGAACCAGTATTTTCAATAGAAGGCAATATGCACTGTGCTGCTGTTTCATGTATGCATGTGTTCGATAAGAATCCCAACAGAAGCAGCACTATACTACAACCACCCCCGCAGGGAGAACATGCATGTATGCCAGAGGCTGTCATGTCGTTTCATACACTGCTGATAAAACACTGAAGTACCGTAGTGATTAACATATTACAAAGAAATATGGAACAGAAAACAATGTACATAACACTCTCACAAAATGTGTAATTCAGCACTTACTTGTTTCTTCTAAGTAGTCTGTGACTAAACTGGGTGAAATTGAGATTTACAAATAACAGGAACTAATTAGGGATTAGGTACTATTGTCGTGGTGCACATGGTTCAAGCAACTGAATTAAATCAGCATAAACGCATGACCTTGCCTTCCGCTGCTGAGGGTCCTTAGTCACATGCATACTTTTGCAGCTGGAAGGGATAGCATTACATACCTAAGTCAGCAAAAATGGCTCAGCCATTTCCAAGAACAGTTTTTTAAAAACAAACATACTTTTTTTCTAGCCACTTGGATGCACTAGTATTTTCATGCTCTCCACCAAAGAGCAGACATTTGGCAGTGGGTCACTGTGATCTAGAACGCGCTTTCCACACAAGCAACCCTTTCAAATCTAGCCGTCACAGATCTGGGAAAAGTTTGCATTTGCTCAAGAAATCTTTGCTAGACATTGCATTTATTCCCACCACCACCACCACCAAACTGGATCTGTGCTTAGCATACACTAATAATTTGAAGTTTCTATCCCACTGCTACACTATACATGCAACATTCCCACAAGATGAATGAGCATACTACAGCCAGTGCTATGGCAACACAGCAGGACTTGTTGCAATCATTTCTCTGATGCTAAAGAAATCAGGAAGACCATCTTTATTTTCCTAAACATGTCCAAATAGCTGGACTTAATACCAGCGATGCAGGAGCTGAACCAAAAGACCTTGCAAAGACAGAAGTGGAAAAGCCAAGCCCTTTTAACAGAGGAAGGAAAAATGACGGACAAAACTGATGAAGCAAAACTGAACTCAAATGAAAAGCTCAGGGGCACTAGCAATGGCAAGAAGCACAGTTTAAGATGCAAAAAATTAAGGGGGCAACAAAACTAGACTGGTAGGTGATTAGAAAGCTATATTGAGTCAAAGAAGAAATGGCTGAATCCAGCAAAGGAAGAAATAGCATACAATTGTCCGATTACAAACTACCACTATTTTTTTCTTTCACATACATCATGGTAGTGTTATTTCACAGTTTCTAAATGTTGAAGCCCTACAAACTGAAGGGCATTCCTCTAACAACATTTATGTAATGTATAGGCTTCCCTATAATTTTATGGATTTACTTAAATGGAAAAAAATGCACTACAGAAGATTGCATAGAACTATACACACATGCTTGATAAAAATATACAGAATTTAAGCCCTCTATTAAAAGCATGCTGTTCATTTTGAGCATCAAGAGTTTAGCGATATGACAAGTTTTTTCAATATTAAAAAGGTTTCCACAAAAAGTAATTTCAGCTTACATGTAAAATAGACAGCGACTCAAAAACAAACAAAAAAAAAGAAAATAACATAGCCATTTAAAAGTACATTTCATCTCTCTGAGGCATATACTTTTAAATAAGCACTAGATAAAAGCTACAGTGTCAAAAACGTGGTCCTCAAGTTCCTTTTGACTGTGAATAACAGTATTTTATAAGCTCAGGTCAAAGACCTAGACTAACTTCTTACAAATCTTGGACAAAAAGAAATGCTTGTGTTTTTGGAAAACGGTAGAAACATAGAGAGTTTGCAAAGGCTTTATGACAACTGAAATAATTTTAAGTGCAATTGTATTGTGCACAAAATCTACAATATCTGTAGAATAACACTGCATTACAGGACATTGCAGTAGTAGTAGACAGATAGGGAGTAAACATTTCAGTTACTGTTGATTTTGCTTTCACAGCTCTTACTCAGTGATAACTTTCAAGATAGCTAAAATAAAGCTGGAAAAACATGGCCAGGAACAGAAGACAGGTATGTGAGAAGGTTTCCTTAACACCAATAGCAATACACAAAAGGTAACAGAAGCTATTAATCATGCAAGAGGGAAAAGCCAGATCTGAGCTTGAAAATACAATCTGAACTCCTTCACCTTTCCTTTAAACTTTATGAAGAGAGCCTACTAATAGAAAAACATGCCAATCACCATTTTGGGTTACTTTCACCATATAGATGACATGAAGAAATCACCTACAGAAAACCAGTACTTTACTGTAAATTCTTAAGCAACCAACCTGGTTTTTGTGATAACTGATTACTTCATTGCAAAGCTTCAAGGACTTAACCTTCCCACATCAACAATACTAGAAGCTCCTTACAGTGATGAACCCCATTCTCTTGTAAAGTTTCTTGCCAGTATAACAACCACAGAATAACCACTAGTACCAACTAACTTATCCAAGAGTCACGTAAAGGTGCCCTTCTTGCTTGTGCTGATGAAACTACATCTAAAAACCACAACTGCATAGGTTTAGAAAGAAGAATATACTTTACCTTCATTGTTACAGGTATCTTTATTTGGTAACGTTTCTAAAATAAAAACTCCAATGAGCTAAAGGTAGTCCTAACAAGCTACTTTTCTCCAACTGTTTCACGGAACTACCGTGACTTTTCGTTACACCTATCTATCCACAGAGGGCACTACCTTTTACATCACAAGTAACAAATTAAGAATGTTTAAAAAAAGCAAAACTGCACTAAGAAGTGTGTATTCAGTGGCTGTATAGAAAGCAAAGAAGAATTTCGTTGTGCCTGCAATATCCAGAATTGCTGAAGTAATTTGCTGTGGGTAAGAGCAGTCCAATTAAGACAGCCCATCTACCTTCAGATTCTACCTTAAAGCTCAAGTTTTGAGTATCAGTAGAGCTCAGTTTCATGTAAGGGACTCCACCTCTCCTGTGGCAACCAAGAAAGGTTAGAAGTCTTCACTGCTGCAGTTTTGGCCTGTGTTGCGATCTAAAGGTATGAACATACATAAAGATTTCTATCAGACACTGATCTAATGGAATTTCATATTCCTTATTACTGCTGGCAGTCAAACAAAAGCCAGGTAGTAAGCAGAGAGACAACAAATGTTAACTCACTTGATGTTTCCAAGCAATTTAATACTAGCTTGGAAAAGTTCCAAACATCATTAAATGCATCACTCAGGTTTACTCACAGATAGTACCTTTGAAGGCAGATCAGAGTTAAGCAGTACTTACAGACATAATAAAAGAGGAACAAAGATTGCATTTTAATGGGAGTTCACCAATCCTTAAATAAAAACTGCATTAAGACAAACACTATTATTAGTGTTTATTAGAAAAAGTGATCAGATACTGCAATTTACCATGGTATTAGGCCTTAGAAAACAACTTCTGGAAGACATACTTCTTCTTCCCAATTCTCTTTACATATTTATTTATTTATTTTAATATTTATACACACAGACATACATGTGAAATCTGAAATAACCTCAGGAAGTTAAGATGAAATACCACAGGCCACAGAACCATAAAATTAAAATGTTACTTTTTTCATATTTGCTGTGATGGAGTATTTTTGAGTTATTAAAATTTTATGTTCTTATGGAGAAAAAAAAAGTAATGCTACTTTTTCCATCAAGACAATTTGTGAGACAGCATTAATTGTTTAAAAAATGAATGGGTAAAATTTTTCATTTAGCATAACATACACAAATGTAAGGCACACATGTACATATGCCTGCAGGGGTGTGTGCATGTGAATGTATTTGTTACCTAAATAAATGCATGCTATACAAAGTTTATTTCAATCTCGCCTACTTATACATAATTACACGCAGTACTTTTGACCATCCTTTACCAAGTCAGTTAACAATTTCCCCAGCCTAGAAGTGACAACTTCCATATTTGGTTAAATTTAAGTTGTTTCTCCAACTAGAAGTCTTAATGAAAGCGATCTGATATGCTGTAAAAATAAGATGCAGGAAAGCTAAATGTTTCTAGAAGTAAGAGGCAACTTCCTTAGCTTTTTTTTTTTGCTTTTTTTTTTTTTTTCTTTCTAATTCCTGAGAGACAAAAACTACTTGTTGAAGCTGGTGTGGACCAGTGAAGTACAAATTGTACACATTCAACCTCTGAAACCCTTTCCAACGCAGTCACCATACCTTTGGCGCCCCACCAGACCCACATACAGAGGCGAGTGACAACTGTTCAGGACAGCAGAGCCGCTGCTTTAGGGAACAGAAGGGCAGACACGCATTCACCTTCCATCTTCCAGCAACTACAGTCCTCCATTTGTTATTTCCTAACTGCAGCTAACTTCCTACACAAGAGAATCATCCTACTCAAGTGTTTCAGGGTGCCAAAACTATGCACCTTTCAAACCTAAACCAGAAATGTTCACAGCTTTCTTCTTGCACACTGTGCTCATACCCTCAACTGTTGGGTAAAAAGAGATCAAACAAGTAGGGAAGAGAAGATACAATGTCACTGCACTCATATCCTCACAGATCAAGGTCACTGCACTTCAGGGGAAGGTGGACTAGTACATACAGATGAAACAATGTGCCTACACTGCTGAAAAGCCATGAACTAGCCCTAGTTTCAAAGCACTCTAAAGCACGTGATTTTTTTAGCACTTGCAAGAAAAGGCAAAAAAACTGGGAAAATATGAGATTTATAAAATCTACTTCAACTTTAAATGCTTTCAGAATTCATTCAGACAAATTGATAACCTTGGTTGGCAGCACCAAATAATCAGTTCAGCTATCAAGAGTAACAAAAACATGCGGTCCAGTTCCTGCTAACTGGAAGGGCATTTTTTCTCCCTCACCTTAAGACTGCTGGCAAAGAAAATCCCAATACTGAACAGCAGACAGACAGACGGCCAGGCTTCAAAAATTTTGGTGTAGGTATGGCAAGTCAGTCCATCAAACTTCTAGCAGTGTACTTTCCCCCCCGTCAATATCATATATGTTTAAATATAGCATTAACTGAAATAAAAACCACCCTATAATTACCCACTAAAGCCAACTTTAAATAACTTAAGTTTTTGCAGAGGTTTCTTAGCATTCAGGACAGTGGAAAACTGAGAAGATTCTGCAAAGAATCCCTGCAACAGGGAAAAAAAAAACAAACAAAAGAACAACAGATGTTTGTAACCAGAACAAAACCATCATGTACCATGAGCAGAATCATCCACAAGTTTTATAAAACCAGAGGCTAGAAGTCATACATCAACTGCATCAAACTACATTCAGTTGAGTGTACAAAAAAGCTCTTTATCATCTGGGTGTTTCAAAAGCGACAGCTGTATAACTGGAGAGTAAGATAAACTTACATCTCCTTGCTGAGTCAAACTTAACCTTCACATACCATAAGCACTAAAAATTCATGATGAAAAAACTCACCAAATTGCTGGAGAAGTGTTCCCAGTGTTAAAGGTAATCTGAATACGAGATAAACTAGTGAACTCAGGTTTACTGCTATTAAAGAAGCTCTGAAAAACATTCACTTTCAAGACCATTATCCACATACACCCCGCCTGCCACAAAGCTGTGGTCTATTCTGGCTATTCACAAGCAGACTTTAAGGCAAGTGGAATATGAAAGAAAATGGATGTAATTCTTATTTGGGCCATTTACCACTCTGGAAACTGACATATCATCAAACTTAAACCACTGAAAAGGAAGCTGCAAAAGATTTAAAATTGTAACCAAAAGCCTAATTAATGCCCGCCTCTGCCTCCTCCTCTCCACTCCCCCCCCCCCCTCCTTCAAGGAGGACAACAAACATTGTATTCCTAGAAATTCTAAGGAGAACATTTGAAAAAGTACATGGGATCATTTCCAAGTCTTTTCCAAGTGACTGAAGAGGATGCTATCCATTTTTTTAAATCGTGTGAACCTCTAAATACAACTTTCAAATTAAAAAGACATGGATTACCATGTATAATCAACCAAATAATAGCAAATTTTTGTCACCCTGTCATTTCATTTAAGAAGCTTAATATTTATTTCTGTTAAGATCGAAAGAAACCATGACAAAACAACTAAAGACTTCCCCCATTCTTCTCTCGTGTAAGAGTCTGAATACCCGCACAGTAACACTCTTAATTAGATTGCATTTCATACTATGATCCACTGAAAGAAAATTAACCCCCCCCAACAGGTTAGCGATATATAAACATAACATCAGACACTAAGTTAGCTAGATCTCCCTTTAAGATTACCAAAGCTATAAAATTACAATCTTAAAATAGCTGTTCAATAATCAAGGACATTCCAACCTAATTATTATTTAGATATGAACAGCCTTAACTGTCTCTCGACATTTTAAACACATGATTCTTTGCCAACAGTACCTAGTTACTGATACTAAACAGACAGCGACTACCTGGCCTTTCTCTCCGTTATCTCATTCTTCGTAAAAATTTAAAATTAAATAGCAGTCTAAAATTAAAACATTGTGAGAGGAAGGGGACCAATTTCAGTCCTACCAAAACTGTTTTGCTTTAAAGTCATAAACGTGAAGATCGGTTGTCAAAGATGAGTTACATTTGGGGCTCAGGCTAATAATACACTTTTAAGACTCACCAAAGGCAAAAAAAAATAAATGGGACACAATGTACTCTAAAAGACAAGAAGAATTAGGAAGTCTCTCACTAGCTTGATAACCGTACCCCTTCCAGGCTCCAACATTACTATGTGTAACTTCACTGACGTTTAAGCCAGTCGCGACTCCACAACAGCACAAAACCAGAGCTGGGCTTTAAGCTGAGCCCCTCCGTGCGACTTACTCCACAACTGCCAAGTCTTCCAGCAACTCCTGCCGCTCCAAGCCGCTCCTCCAGCAAACGCTGCCGGCACGTACAGCCCCGGGGCGGGCAGGGCGCAGAGGGACGGCCGCGCCGCCCCGGGCCGGGATCTTTGTTCAGGCCAGCGCCGCGGCCCCCGCTCACGGATCACCGGGCAGCGCTGCCGCTCCGCCGGGCGCGCCCTCACAAAAGCTGCCGGCGCGGAGGGGCCGGCGGTCTCCAGGGAACGGCGGCTCGCGCCGCCCGCCCCCCTTTGTTTCCCCTATCGCCCCGGGAGACGAGGCGGGCGGTCGCGAGCCACCCCCCCCCCCGCACCCCGCACCGGCCTGTCACGGCCGCCGAGCGCCAGCACCGGGCCGGGCCGGTCTCCCGGCCGGCGCCACGACGCGGGCGGCGAGAGAAGGGGAGGGGAGGGGGGGGGAACCCGAGGCCGGAGCCGGCAGCAAACCCCGCCCTCTGCCCGGCGGAGCGGAGGGAGGCAGGGACTCCGGCGGGCTGCGAGCGGAGGCGAAGAAGGCCCCGGCCCGAGCGGGACGGCAGCACCGCCCGCCCCCCCCTCCCTCCGCCCGTCCCCCCCTCCCTCCGCCCGTCCCTCCCTCCCTCCCTCCGCCCGTCCCTCCCGCCGGGCTCCCAGCCCCGGCCCGCGGCGGGCACGGCCCCGAGCACTTCCCCAGCCACACGGGAACTCCCAGGGGAGGCGCCCGCCGCCCCGCCATCCCCAGCTCCCGCCGCCCCCGCTCACCTGGCGCCGCGGCGTCCCCTCACACGGTCGCTGCTCCGCGGCCACCCGCACGAAACGCAGGCTCCGTTTCCCTCCGGCTCCCCGCGCCTCCCTCTGCCGCCTCGGGGCTTCCGGGAGCGGCGCCCGCCGCCCCGCTGCGGCCGAGTAGCGTCCGCCCGGGCGGGAGGCGCGACGAGAGGGCGGGCTCGGCTGGGCTTGGCGGGGCCCCGCTCAGCGGCCGCCGGGCCACATGTCCGTGCGCCTCCGGGGGTGCGCAGCGCCGCCGGGGGCCGCTGGGGGGCGCTGCTCTGCCGCCTTCCGCCGCGGAGGGGCTGAGGGGCGGTGGCGTGGCAGCGAGCGGGCGGCGCAACCCTCCAGCGAGACGCCTCCAAACCGCCCCGCGCCGTCGCCGGGAGCATTGTGGGATAGGTCCTCCGGTGCCGCCTTGAAGGGGGGAGGGGCGGGAGGTCACGAGAGGGCGGGGGAGGCGGGAAGGGGAGGGCACGTGACCAGCTGCCGTTGACGGTCGGCGAGGAGCCAATGGGATGAGGGCGGGCGGGCGCGCGGGGCGGGGCGGGGCCGCGCGTCGCGGGCGGGGGCGCCCCCTGGTGGCGGCGCGGCGGCAGGGCGCGGCCGAGGGGGGCGCGGGCAGTGACGTCATGTGGCCGCGACGCGGGGCGCCTGGCGTGCCGACTTTTTTTTTTTTTCTTTTCTTCCCAATTATTTTAATAAAATCAGACCAAGGGCGCTTTGGGCGGGGCCCCGTGGCCGCAGCAGCGCGATCCGTCTGAGCAGGCGGCGAGGGCCGGTGAGCCGGCCTAGGCCTAGCCCGGGCCCGTTGACCGCTGCCGGGGCCGTGGGGGCCGTGGGTCAGGAGGCCGGGGCAGGCTGGGCCCTGGCAGCCGCCTCTGCCGGGGCCCTGAGCTCGCAGGGCGGCGTGGGGCTCTCAGCTGCGTGCCCCTGTAGGGGTTCCTGGTACTGACCCTGCGGGTATGCGGCGCTGTGCAGGGCTTGGGCGGGCAGCCTGGGTCCTGGCCCGTGCCCCTCGGCTGTGTGGAACCAGACAAGCACCTGAAGAGCCCTTCCAGATGCTGCTGGGGTCAGTGGCCATTGGTGCTGGCTGGCACGCCACAGAAGTAGCGAGATTTAATCCATATCTGTTTGTATAGCCATTTTTTTCAAAGCAGTTTGCCATATTGCCACACATTCTCACCACAGCAAACAGAAAAGTTCAGTGCAGCAGGTTGTTGCACACAGGCCTGTCACGCCACTGCCGGACTCTGTGAGTCTGCCCATAGCTGGCACACACAGGCTCAGGGCAGCAGGGAGCTGGGGGGAGCCAGGAACGCCAAAACCCTCAGCTGAACCCCCAGGGCAAGGCACCTGCCATACCAACAACCGACGGGGAAGGGGAACCAGTTACCCCAAATACACAGGCCTGGTTGCGTGTTGCCCTGTGTCCACAATTAAGTTGTTGCAGACTGAGTGGAGTAAAATAGGTATCAGCAGCAGTCTGTCAAGAATGATGACACCTTATTAGTTGCCATGATGATTGATGGGGTATTAATTTAGGATTGACTAAAGAACTTGAATTAACTAAGAGCAGCCTGTGGGGACAGCATGTAAGAAGAATCACAGGAAGAAAGAAAAAGACTGGGTTCATTAGCAGGCTGCAGGGAAACGTAATGAGAAACAAAACTATAGCCACAGGTTGGAAAGCACAGACTTAAGAATGGAGATGAAATGTTTGAGTTAAGTCTGACTTTAAAGTTATTAAAGTTAATGAACTCCCCAAATCTTCAAGGGGATCATCTAAAGAAAGGAATAAGCCGTTTCATCTAAAGAAAGGAATAACCTGTTTCAAAGTTTGGAATTAAAAGAAAGCCCTGTTATAAAGTAATATTGATGGGTTTCAGTGCTTTGTTTGTTTGAATAAACTGAAAATTTGAATGACCCTAGAACAAGACACTGAAGCAATTGAGAAGGGAGAACAATAGCAGAAAAACCTGTGTGCTTGACTAGCTGACCACAGGGGTAAGGTTTTTTTTGCAAGGAGTGCATACTATACAGAACTGCTGTATGTTAATATTTGTTAAATGTTGAGTCTTTTAATTAAAATGACTACTAAGTAACTTGGGACTCACAGATGGAGAGAAAACCTCGGTATTCGCTGTTTCTATTACAAGTCATGAAGACATTGCTGTCATCTACTCATGCTGCACAGATCATGTGGCACAGGAGAGCCAGGCAAGCTGAAGAGAGGTGTCTAATGCAAAGAGAAACACTCATCACTTCTGAGGTGCTGTCTGCGCTTTTGTTTGATCCTCTGATTGAATATCTTGCATCCATTCCAGCACTGGCTTTTATAGCTACTCACACAGCTTCAAGATATGTAGTAACAGAAGAACGGCTTTGACCCTTTCTCATCCACCTTTTGAGATGGGCATGTACAGTACACTGTTTGCAGTGGAGAGAAAAATCTGGGACTTTATTGCTGTCAACTCTGGCAAATAAGTCTTGAGTTTTCCTGTGTGTACATGAAGTTCCAGCCCACAGAAGTTTCTAGTCTGACCAGGGCTGAAGGATAGTACTGTCCAGTCAGGTGTCTGCTCCCAGAACCAGACTGTCAAGGATGAGTGGTTGATCAGTTCTGTCAAAGGGGGAGGAGAGCATGAGACGTAGCTCCTTTGTCTGCTCAGAGCCTGGTGAAAGGAAGAGCGAGGAGTTCAGGTTTTGTACAGGGGTATAGAAGCAGGGGTTCATGAACTCCAATTTTTCACTAATCTGTGCAACCCCTATGATATAGGCACTTTCATAAATTTATCGGACTCCACTCATTCATGTACCCATTAGTGTTTTTCTCAAAAATCAAGAACAAAGGGCAGTTTGGCCTGAAGGGATAGATGAAATTCATTGGTAATTGAGGTGAATTAGGAAAAGACATATTAGACTAGGACAAAATTGTTATGAATGGTTACAGAAATAATCTGTTATGATTTCTGGATCAGTGGACAAGTTGGGAGCACCAGCCAGTTTCGCTGAAAGGAGAATCTTACTATCAAAATCTTATGATTTGGGAGCCAAGCTTGTGATTTTTGACATTTGATTATTTTTTTAATGCTTTAGGATAGTAAACCCATAATTTCTTTAGTCTGTTTTATTTGCTCTAAAGTCTTTAGCTTCTTCTAGTGTTCTTAAAGTGACTGATGGCAGAGGTTGTCCTTAGTCAAGGTGGACACTACAACCCATAAATCCTTTGTAGGTGAAGGATAAGACTAGTGAAAACAATTACTATTGCCTGTTGTCTTTTGTAGCTAGGCATAAGTAGGACTGTTTCTTCATTTTCTAGCTAGCTTAGAATGTTCTACTCAAAGATCAGGACTAAACCCCAAGTTGTAGAAGACACGGGATTTTTAGCAGTAATTTGGAGACCCTCTGTGTGTGCCCTGTGTTTTGTTTGGGGGATGTACTCTGCCCACGTTTTCAGAGTTTTCCCTTCTGCCACAAGAGGTGAAAACTTCCCTGAAGGTGAGCTTCTTGCTGACTCATGTGTCTCTCGGGAGGACACTGCTGGGTCAAGCCAGAAGCAGAGCTGTATTCGTGGTGCAGCTGTGAGGACAAGCAGAAGCCAGATGTTTCAGAGGAAAACTGGAAGACATGCAGAGTGAATGGTGTGAATAAGGGCATGGTCATTTGGAGAGGGGAGCAAGAGGGAGCGTGATACTAGAAATAAGAGTGGTATTAAGGAGAGAGACAGTGCGAAATGATGGCAGAACAGACTTGAAATTTTGATCATAATATGGTACAGCGCAGAAGGGGAGGTGGTGTGTGAAGAAAGCAGGGATGGGTCAGGACCTGGTAAAGAGCGGGACTCCTGGAGGACAAAATGGTAGTTATCCACGAGTGCAGAAATCAGCATTGGCATAGAGCATGGCAGGGGAGATGTAGGTACTTGCGTATTTGTGCTGTGAATTTGAATTCTTAATTTGGAAGTATCCTGCACCATCCTAAGCCATTTACCATCTACACAACATTGCAGCAAAGGCGCAGGTAAGTAAGTGACTTTATTAGTAGTACTTTCTCAATGTAATAAGCCTGAATGCACCTGAAGTGGTATTTTTGGAGTCTTGAAGCTGCCAATACTACATTCTGTCTCTGGAAAAGATAAGTGAAAAAAAATTTAGTATAGTTGTGGTACTATGTGGAGTGATCAATTAAAGCCACCAAAATATCCTATGCCCAGGGAACAAAAGAACCATTGATCATATAATATTTTTGCTGTCTGGTTTCAGATGCTTGTTTGAGCAATGAACAGTTAATCTGTCTGGCTCTGGGATTCTGAGCTTCTGAAGATTGTAGAAATATTGAAATGACATAAAAGAAGTTTGGACTCTTGAGAGTTTATTCAGAGCTCATTCACCCTCTCTGCCCCCATACGGGGTCAGTCATGCATACATTGCTCCTTCATTTAGTCTGTTCTTCGAGATCTCTGGTGATGGACTCTCTCTTCTAAAGCCTCCTCAACCAGTCTGTTTCTCTGGTTTAAAATTTATACTTCTGGAAAGCAGTTCTAATCCATAACTGGGATCCTTCCTGCTGCATCAGAAGCCAGTGCACTTGGTCCTGTCCACTGTGAGCACCGGAATCTGATTGTCATCTTTCTCCTTGCAACAGATTTTTATCTGCTTTTAACTTTTTTAATTCCTTCTCAATCTCCTTCTTAGGTTAAATAGCTTTGAAAGGCCAACTAAAATCAAATATACAGTAAGTGTTCTGTCTATCCTGTCCAAGGGGCCTGTCGCTCTGCTATAAAAGGAAATGAGATTGGTTTGGCATCGGTTGTTCTTGCAAAATTAGTGTTGGACCTTATCTTCTTATCTTTGGAGTACTTACAAATTGGTTGCTTGATTGTTTTTTCCAAATTTTTTTCTAAGGATCTCTCTCTCCCTCTTTCCAGCAATGAATTTTGATTATTGGTTTCATTTCAAGTTAAATTTTGGCTTGTGTTTATATATTATGCAAAAAATTTAAATAACTGGAAATAAAGTAGGTGGATTAGCTCATTGTTCCAATAATGTTGTGTTCTGAAGTCTCTGTCTTTGGTACTTGCATTCTCATTGCCTTTTAGGGAATTTTTGAAGTTCTGCCATATGTATATGTATCCGAGTAAGTAGGTTGTGTAGTTTGTATCTCAAGATGCCTCAGATACTTGGCTGCACTGAGAACTTATTTTAGTGTTAGAGCTTTTCATTTTTCCCTGTTTTAAAAAATTGTTTGATTGAGATATTATGGTTTTTATTTACATACAGGATGTCTTTGCTTGCAAGCTTCATTGCTTGGAAATATAGCATGATATTCTATAAATAAAAGTAAGTGGGATGAGTTAAATCACACTAATGACGAATTCAAGACTTCTGTTTTTTAGCCAAAGGGAATGAAAAAGGTTGGTCTAACACCTAAAAAAAAAATCTTTTTCGAGAGCATAGTCAGTTAGAGTATAGACAACTGGGGGTTTGTTTTGTTGGGGTTTTTTTGGGGGTGGGTGGGTGGGTGGAGTTTTTCCCTCCTTGTATTTGTTTAAATAAATGTTAGGGTTCATGTTGAAAACAAGGTTATCAAACTTCTGCTTTGTGTTTTTGGTTGCTTGCTTGCTTGGCTGGTTTATTTTGGTCTTCTAACTCATTAGAAGAGATTAATCAGCTACTATTGGTTTTACTATTGGTGTTTGAACCAGTCATGTTTACCATTTAGTAAACTAAATACAAAAAACCTCTGTTGGCTTAATCTTTGGCAAAACTGTGCTTCAAAAGAATCTGATGGGTGGGATCAGATCAGATAAAATTTGGCAGTGCACATTACAGATTTACAGTATTTCCATATCCAGGAACATGCATCAGTTCCTGAGAGTTTCCTGTTCAATTAAAGTATGCTCTGGCTCTGAAGCTGAAGATCTTGGACAAAACCCTAGGAAATCAGACTTTCTCAGTTCTTTGTGGATAGCAGCAAGCCTTTTGTATAGGATCAGAGGAATTTTGTAATGATCTTGGCCGGAATTTTCCTCTCACCGTGCCAGGTCATGGTCATGCTTTGACTGAGCTCTGTGGAGATAGACTGGAATCCTCTGGAATACATCCCACTGTAGAAATGAAAGATGTTATTAACAGCAACATTGAATATCATGAAGAAGAAAAGGCTTCCTGTGTTTAGGGCTGTGAGGAAACAGGATGTGAGATAATTAGCCATAATTTATAATATATAACCATATTGTTTCCTCAGCAAGAAATGGGATGGGTGTTATCCTGTCATGGAGACACCATTCTTTAATTATTTCAAGAGTTCCCATGAGCATTTTGTAAATATTCTAGCAATGAGCTGTGAGCAACCACATTTATTCACAGTCTTAAGACAAAAAATGCTTGGAGCTTTTAACACCCGCCTATAGTGTGTGCATACCTTGCAATTTCTAACAAAAACCCAACAGAGCACTCCTTAACAAAACCAGCCCACACTCTTTTCTTGTTCCAAACTATGTGTTCTGATTTGTGGGATGGTGACCTGTCTAACCAATTTAGCACGTTGGACTTAAGCTGAACCACATTATGCAATGGTCCTCCTCACCACCCTGATCAGGCTCACTGGTTTCACTCAAACTGGCTGTAACGGGTTGTGATAAATATTATTGAAAGTGTTGGGTGTAACTGCTGCCCTTCATCTTAGGAGAACTGTGGGACATAGCTGTAGTTAAGCCAAGTTAAGCTCAACTCAAAGGCACTCGCAGGCTTGAACTCTTTGGGCAGGGAGGTTTTGCTGTGCGTCTGTGAGTGTAACAGAACGAGAGGAGGATGAGAGGGAGTGGAGTTAACTGGTAACACCAAGAAAAAAACAGAGTACAGCTGAAATATTTAGGGAAGCTGAGCCTTTTACATTTGTGCAAATAACCAAAATTACCAAAAATACGATGAAAGATTCCTTACTCCTCTGTCAACCTCTTCTCACGCGGAGCTGTAGGATCTCACACTGCTAGCTACCCGCTTCCATCAAGTGACGTAACAACAGTGCATAACGTATGTGACTCAACCACACACGTGTGCTTCATGAATGCCTGGGACAAACCTGGCATGAAGCAGACATACAAGCTGCACATCGTGAAGGTACAGAGTGTGCTAGGAGCTGGTGGCACTATGAGTACAGCTAGGGATTGCATGTTTCAGGCTGTAACTGTGGTTGTGATTACTTTCAGGTACTGCCCAAGGATGTGCTACATGATTGCAGCTGCATAGGTTGCTCCTTCAAAAACCTTGTAGTCTCAAAAAAACACAAGGAATGGCAAAAAACCTAGTATCCATTTCCGCTTTTTGATGCTTTCCTTCCTAAAAGTACTAGTTTATGTTTTCTATTTCTCCTTTTTTATTTTTTGCATTAATCTCTGCATATTATTTACTTAAATAATGGCTGATTATGTTTTTAAGATAGATCAATGAATACCATTATCTTTATAATTTAAAGTTGTCTAAATAGACAACTTGGCAAGACTCGACATTTGATACCTCCTTCTCAGCTAACACTGAAAGTGCTTTTGGTTCTCAGTCTCAGCCCATGCCTGCTGTAGATTCAGCCATCTCTTTGGAAAACTCTTTACTGTAATCCTCTTGATATATAAAGCATAAAAATGAAAATAATGTATACTTTTCCCATGTGCCAGTAGGAAAAGCAACATTTAAAATTATATGCTGAATTTTTAAATGACTGATTCTTAATGTACTTGATGTAAGGTCTTGTCTTTTCTTTCGTTTTGGCATAAGAATAAACCCATTAATTTTCTTGATTAATGAGGTGATGGGTAAACTGCACCTTTTTGGTTATTTTATAGTGTTTCAGCAAAAGCAATTGTTCACTGCAAATTTATCAGTTTGACTCCTTTAGCTCTTGTCTCTATTACAAACGGGTAATAAATTAGGCATGCCTAGGTGTTATTGAGGAACTGAAGGAACCCTATGAAATTAAACTTTTCCGAGGCCTGTCACATAGGACCATTGATTGGTATTTCGTTATTTGCATGTTGACTCCTAATTTGTACCACTCAGCTGGACTCCATAGATGGAGGTACTGCTGCTATTGCATACCAGCACTCTTTTACATCGATAAACTTATAAAACAGTGCTCCTTCCTGATCTGTTTTTCTTCTTCTTGTTTACCCTAAGGGATGAAAATGTCTCATCTATCAAGAGCTTATGCAGTCTGAACCATACTGGAGAATACTATAACACTGCAACTTAATAGCTTTTTTTCATGTGAATCAATATTTTTGTACTCATGTGAATATCTAAAATATTTTGTTTTTAAAACAGATGCAAACTGTCTATTAGTTGAGCTTGTACATGACAAATAAGGGTGGATTGATTTGTCTGATATTCCTTATTTAACCTCGAGAGGTGAAGAACACTCTTTTGCCTTTGCTGGTTCTACTGTAGAAGAGACCCTTATATTTAATTTAAAATGCTGAATCTTTAGCACGTACATAGTTTCTCCAAAGTATTGACTAACTATTACAGCTCAAAGGTGCATAGAAAAAAAATACTAAAAGAAGTCTGGCTTGAAATCTTTTTCTTCCTCAGTTGTCCAGCATTATGAGTCTTGCAGTGTCATTTGCCCTTCATTGAGGTTTTGAATATACCAGATTTCTCAGAATTTCCTGTAGTTGCCATTCCCCCTGTTGAGGAATTCTGTATCTGTAACTCTGTGGTTAGCATTGGCAGTAACTGGAGGATGATCAGGAGACTCTGAAATCCAGCCTACCATGTCACGTAGTCGTGACCCAGGGGACATTAAAGACTGTGATGCAGAACAATGTCTTCAGAAAATGTCTGTTTCATACAAAGAGATTTTACTTTCTCCTCCTGTCTAAGCTGTCCCTTTCATGAAGGTTGCCATTTCAGGAAAACAAAAACCCAAACGCAACACATCTACCAATAAATCCCAGACTGATGGTTCTTTACATTAATATGCTGTGCAGTTTGAAACATTGATGATGATGCCTGTTATGAGGTGGTAACCATCAGCAAAAGGGAAAAGCAGATAGCTAGAGATGGTATACCATCTCTGTTGCTCCACGTGAGTCAACTAAGCTTGTTTGGAGATACTCAGAAAGGACAAGAGACAATCTATGTTCACTTTTGGTAGTGCTGGTAGAGTTGGTGAGGTGGTGACAAAGACAGATGATTCTACTCAATCGTTTCTATTTTGAGGTGGCTTATTTCATCTTTTCACTAAGTCTGAGTCTGCCAAATCAGTTTGTGGATCCCCTGTGTTGGTTGCATGGGTCTTCTTCAGAGAGAGAGCGAAAAACAGAAATGTATTTCAGTGTCACACAAAGGGGAGTTGCTCTGAGGCAGTGGCGCTCAGGGCCTGGGCACCTTCTCAGGGGACTTTCAGACCGTTTCTTCTGTTAACTTCTATTAAGTAGTTTTAGAGTCGTGTATATTTCTTTAAATGCATTCAGCAAATATCAAATCCTAAGCACAACAGGCAATAATCCAAGTGACTAAAATAAGAGCAAAAGTTGGCCATAACTTTAAAAAAAATATTTTAGACTTCAGACTGTTTGCTGTATAGCTCACATGAATTACATCAATGGCAACACCACCCTATCAGCAGCTTTTCCAAACAGTCATTTAGCTTTGTGTTACTATAATATACTTTACGTTGATAACATAATTTGGACATTAGTGATTTACTGCATGCAAACTGGGCTATGTTATTATAGTCCCTGGGCAGTAATCCCCAGCTGATCACCCAGAAACAGCGGTAGAGTCAGCCGTGAGGTGCTAGCTAACGGTCAAATACAAACTGAAGTGCTGTCAACTACCTAATAAACACATTCTTCATAGCAGCCTCACTAATAAGGGCACCACTAAAAAGGACATCCCTTAATCATATGTAATACCGCTGGTGTATTTTTAGTGCATAATAAAGAATCTTTGTACCCCAAACAAGAATTAAGCATCCACTCTACTAGAAGTACACCCCACTTAATACACTCTAAGAATAATAGTACAGGATGTTCAAAAGTGTTTTGAAATAAATAATTTCTGGCACTTCCCTCAAAATAACATTTCAATGAGCCTCTGCTTGTCTGCAGCTGCTTGGGTTGACATTATGGGAAAAGGCAGCTAGGTGGAGGAGTTGTTAATGTTACAGTGCTCAAGCTAAGGCAGCCTTAGTCTGGGCTGGACTGGAGGAGGTGCTTAGCTTTATCCACTGTGAAGAGTTTTGTTGAATCGCCGAGATTACTCACGGAATATGAAATTAAGCACAAATGTAATTATTTGCTAGGTCCATCATCACATGCTTCATGGTTTTTCTAGGCTGTTTTCTTCTCCTATGGTTACATTCAAGAATTATTTTCGGTAGTTAAGCTAGGATTTTTTCCAGTGGGGCTTTTTCCACCTGAAGCTTCTTAGTCCTTTCAATTGAAAGCGCTAAAAGAAAATCTAACCAAAGCTATAAGCACCTTCACACCTGTAAATAATAACAAAAAATAGTGAAGTAACCTTCCTAATAGGAATTGAGTTTGGCACCTTCTGATGCCCCCTCTGCTGCAGTCTCGGGGCCCCCAAGCCGTGGGGCACACCATGTGCTGTGAGACCTCCATCCCTGCTGCTCTCAGCTCTGTGGGGGGGATAACAGTGGGACTGCCACAATAGGAACCTGTCACCCAAGTAAGGCTCACGGGACACGGAGGTGAAAGATAAATTTTGGAATAGTGTCTGAAAGGAAAAGCCATCATCTCTTCAATGGACCTAGGAGAAGAAAAAAAGTGACTGGATTGCAACTATCATATAATGTCAGAAATCAGAAGGGATCTGAGCTATCAAACCCTATTAACCAGCTATCAAAGGAACTAATACTGTCTTCGTTATCTTCTTCCCCCAACACCTTGCTGTTACCGCAGACCTGTTTAAGTGGAGTGCCTGCAGGTAACTGCCCTCATTGCCCACAGCAACTCTTTAGCGAGTCATTGCCCATCGTGGTCTGTGGGGGGTTTTCATACTGGATGTATCTGTGTGACCTGTACAGGATGCTTGTGTATCTGGTTTTTTATCAGACAGAATTCACAGAATCACAGAGTGGCTGAGGTTGAAAAGCACCTCTGGAGGTCACCTTGTCCAAACCCACTTAGCTCAGGCAGGGCCACTTAAAGCTGGTTGCCCAGGACTGTGTCTAGATGGCTTTTGAATATTTCCAAGGATAGAGAGCACAACCTCCCTGGGCAACCTGTGCCAGTGCTCAGCCACATCTCACAGAGAAAAAGTGTTTCCTGATATTCAGAGGGAACCTCCTGCATTTCAGGTTTTGCCCATTGCCTTGAGCCCTGTCTCTGGGCACCACCGAGAAGAGCCTGGCTCCATCCTCTTTGCAGCCTCCCTTCCCATATATGTGCACACTGCTGAGATCCCCCCTGAGCCTCCATGTCTCGAGCCTGAACAGTTCCAGCTCTCTCAGCCTCTCCCCACATGACAGATGCTCCAGTCCCTTCATCATTTTTGTGGCCCTTTATTGCACTTTCTCCAGTAGCTCTATGTCTCTCTTGTACTGGGGAGCCCAGAACTGGACCCATCACTGCAGGGGTAGCCTCTTCAGTGCTGAGTGGAGGTGAAGGATCACCTCCCTTGACTGACAATACTTTGCTTGATGCAGCCCAGGATACCATATGCCTTCTTTGCAGCAAGGGCACTTTACTGGCTCGTGTTCAACTGGGTGTCCACCAGGACTTCCAGGGCCTTTTCTGCCAAGCTGCTTTTGAGAAAGTACAGGAAAAAAGAAAAGAAAATGCTATCAAATTAGATGAGCTGCTTTATAAATTTCCAAATTGGTAGGCTAGAGAACTAAGTAAATCATATAAATGCCATCCTCCCAGGTTAGTGAGAAGGAAATGTTATAAAGTTGTAATAAATCAGAAAGCCACATTTCTGCTAAGGGAGTACGTTATATATTTTGTAGCTATTAATAACACTAAGCTGTTATGGGGGGGTCAGTAGTGACCTGCTCAGTTCATCATTGAAAGTGCACCTGAATCCATACCTGAGGTGTGACAAAACCTACATTTCAGGTATTGGGGTACACTGCTCAAAAGGAACATATTAAGCACATAGTATAAGAGTATTCATTTTTGCCTACCAACCTCTTCCAGCTGTTTTGAAGTCCGTAATAGAAGTGCTAAAGAGATAACATTTTGTAATTTTTAATGAAAATGAGATCCAGCACTGAGAATGCCCCTCTCTAGCAGAGTTGTGATGGATGCTCTGTGTTCAGCCAGCCCCTCTGGAATAAGTTGGATGGGTTGAACATTTTCTAGTCCTGCAAAGGCAGCATTTCCTTGATGCCATCTTCCCTATCACAGCATCCACATATGAACTCATATGGGAGGCTGGTGGTGTGGTGGCCTAGAGTGCGCTGCTGCCCATGAGAGCAATTTTTCTGCTTCCCCCCATTGCCAACCACCTTTCCAAAAGGACTTCAAGCATAGGAAGGGACCGATTTAAGGGTGAGATGAATTTATCAGATGGCAGCTGTTGGCTTGTAGGTGCTCCCTTTTTTGTAGTGAGAGAGCTGGACAGCCCTTCTGTGCTGTTTCTTGAAGCTGTGCAGCTCGCTTACTGGAGAGGCTGTCCTTGAGGTGGCCCTGGAGTAAGCTGCGCCTTTGGGCTTGCATGTGCAGGGTGACAACTCCCATCAGCCAGCTTGCACATGGGACCCCACAGCTCCTGGGAACATTTTCTGGGGCAGTAGTTTGTGGTGATTTCTACACTTGTTTTAGTAAAGAAGATTTCTAATTTTTAGAGGGAAAATGTGACTTCCCAATTGATTCTGGAGTGGTTATTAATTCTTGAAAATTTTAGATGGAAACAAAAACTGTGTACATGCTAGCTACAAGTGCCCATATTTTCTTGAGCTTTAATTATTTAGATGATTGTGGGAAACGATGCAAAGTCCTCTGAACAGAGCCTCTTCTCCAAATGAGAGTCAGGATGAGCAGCTGGAAAGCCCCTTCAGACAACCTGCCTGGGGCAGCTACTGCTAAGCAGCTACCGAGCAGCTATTTTATGACTGGAGTTGCAGAAGATGCAAGCTAACTCCACTAGCCACATGGTGGAGCTAGGTTTGAGGAGAGGAAGGTCCAAGCATTCCAAGAGGTGCTCCACCTGGCTTTGGGAGAAGAGATGCTGCCTCCCAAACTGCTGGCAGGGTTCCTGCCTGGTATCTTCCAGACATAATTGATCAGTAGGCCTTCAAACAGAGAGCAAACACAAAACCCAGCGGTTCTCAACAGGGAAGAGATTTAGCAAGCTGTTCAGCAAAACTAAATTGAATGCCAGCAGGCACAGGACCCCAGCTACAGAACTAACTGCTACAATGAAAGCAGAAGCTTAGGGAAAGATGGTTTGGTGGCTGAGAATTCCAATTCATAACCAAGTGGATAGGAGAGACTACAGGCTGTGCAGAGCCACTGCTTTTATGTCGTGTTGCAGTCTCCCTCCCTCCAGAAGTCCTTCTGTCCTCTACAGGCTATAAATTACTTGTCCCTGGCTTTCCCCACCAGATAACCATTTATTCACCCCCTTCCTTACCACCCCTCACAAACATTTAATTGTACAGCAGCAGTATCACTTGGTTTTGTTGTAGTTTTATCCCAGTTATCCGTTTTTAGAGAGGCCTAAAGGCGGCAAGCTGTGATTGAGCACAATGACTATCCCTTAGGGAAAGGGATGGCCGGAGATGTTGTTAGTTCCTATTAAGTGGTGGTGCCAAAACTTCACAGGATCAGGCTTTATATGACCGGACATATTCAGCATTTTAGCAGTACTGTAAGTGAGGATGTGCATCGTTTCCTGGGATTGTCAAGCCTTTGATGGAACTCTTGGTATGCAATGAATAATATTATTACAATACTGTACTTTCTTAAACATAGCAGGCATAATTAAAGTCCCACCCGCAGAGGTCAGATCCATCTGACTCACTATTGTTAAGAGTTAAGAGACTTCCATTTATTTTAACAATGGCTTGTTTAGAATACGAAGTCAATGAATTTCTTGTCTTTGTGGAAGATGTCATTTTACTATGCCAGGGACAATGCAGAGACCTGGAGTAAAGCTAAAAATAGGGGACAGATACTATTGGATCTGCTTGTCACTTAACAAAAATTACAAGCTGCTTTGATGAAATCAGTGAAATTATTATTTGCATCAGTGTGCTATCTGGTCCAGTATATTTAAACATAGGTCAATAGCTTTAAAGATAGGATTGTTAAACCAATAATATTGTAGATTATATGAAGCAATAACACTTTAAAAATTTCAATATTTTGAAGTATTCTGCTTGCTTGTTTTATCACAGTGAACTACTTTAGACAAAAAATTGTATTTCTCATTTTTATGTCATTTTTACCACCTGGAGCTTTTGCAGAAGCACAGAACTAGTGCAGTGTATTTGTATCGAGCATTGCATTACAACATTTAAGGGGATCCCATCAGGAGAAAAAGCGTTTGAACTATTATCACCAATAACAGCAAAATAATTGTTAATGAAAGCAATTAGGAAAAAGCAATCTCTATTTTTTAGCTGATTAGTCTGGGCATTTGATAGCCTTCTGTGTATAATTAGTTTCCTGGTATTACTGACACAGCCACTTAGGCCCAGATCTTCAGAGACATTTCAGTTTGGAAATCTAGGGCAAGCCTGTTGCTTGTGTTTATTATTAGGAGCCTAAATAACTTTGTGGAGTCAGACATTAGTCCTCATAATGGAAACAAATTAATCTGTACCTAACTCCGTTACTGTGAACAGTCTGGGTGTCAAGCTTGGAAAGAAAAACAGTGAAAAGCAAAACTTCTTTCTCACTCTTTAAATAAGGAAAGCAGGCAGAAAGCTTACATCCAGCAGTGGAGAAGATACCAGCTGAGTCCCTGGTGGGTGGTTTTCCACATGGCAGCTCACACTGCCACAGATGCTTTTGCAGGGCAACCTACCTGAGGCACAGGGAAGGGCAGGATGGCCAGCAGCTGTGATGGAGACACACACAGGCAGCCCTACACACCCTCTCAGTGAGAGGACTGTGTTGTAACCACTTCATGAAGTGGTGAGACAACAGTAATTCCAGGCAATGCCCCTTCTGGCTTTCTTAACAATCAACTGCAGCACTACAGAGGCCTGACATCTCTGAAGATGTCTTTGCAACACTGTAAACCCAGCCTGCTCCACTTCCCACCATGTGCCATCCCCATGGTCACCCCTGCAGAGCTTAGAGCTGGCCGTGTTGGCTGTGCTTGTCCCCATGGTCATGCCATGCTTGGTGGGCAAACTATCACCTTCCCCAAGTTTGGATTTACAGATCACTGAACCAGGAGCAGACTTAATGGGCTGGGACTGCAGGTATGTTATATTACCTTTCTTTCACTTTTGTGTGAGAGAAACCCATCAGCACACATCGCTGCATGTGGTACTGATGAAACATGATGGATAACGGAAGCACAACTGGTGGCAGCATCTGGCAGTGTGAACAGCCAAGCTGGAAGAAAGTAGGAGGGACAGTGTCTGAAAGCCATTTCTCATGTCATTGTACAGATTTCTGCCATTTTTCTCCTCGAGCTGAAGGGGGGAGAGCAGGGTTCAACACAACACTGGAATGAGTCTAAATTTTGCTGATGATTGATTTTGCTGTCCTGCTTACATAACCCACCTAATCCTGCCTCCCAGCTTGGTAAATCACAGACGTACAGCCAGCCCTCTTCTTAGACATCAACCCAGAGGATCGTGATGAAAAGCAAATCTTGTTACCCATCAGCAGTGCAAGCAATAGAGAATGGAAAGTAAAGAGAATTATGACATTGCTGCCTAGATTTAATCAGTTTTATCTTCATTTTTATCCAGTATTATTTCTTAGACACACAAAAGCCGTTGTACCAGGGGGGTGGGGAATGAGGTTGGAATTGGACTACAGGATTTCTGTGACCATAGGAGCCTGGATGTCATGCTGAAGGTGTGGGATTAGGGAGTCAGAGGCCGTGTTTATTCCAGCGTGCCCAATTAAGCTCTCAAATGAGTAGTCAGGATTTACAAAGAGAGATTGAATTCTCCAGAACAGCACTCTCACTGACATATCCTGGCTGCTAATAGCAATGTGAGGCACTTCTTAAAAATATGCCCTTATTTATTGACCTAAGCAGGGGCTGAGCTCTTCTGGCAATTTATCCCCAGTGAGGAGACCGAGCATCTGGGACATCTGACCTTGCACACCCTCCCTTAGTACCAGGGAGATGCAATTTTGTCTTTCATTCTTTGTGTGCAAAAATGAGGGCAGTAGTGAAAACATTCAGGGGGCAGGGGTGGCCCCTAGTTTGGTTGCTGCCACCTTGAAAAAGGTTAAGGTTTTACATGAGTAACTCTGGTCTTGTTTCTTCAGATAGTTGTTTTTTTCTTAAGGTAAATTTGCTCTTTGCTGAGACTGAAATACCGTATGGCCAATGAGTGCATGGGGAGGAAGGGGAAGGGTGAGCAGAAGGAAGCACTAGCCTGGCAGTCATTTGCAGGAGCCTTTACTCCTCAGAGTGTTTGAGAATGTAGTACTAGCTACATATCTGCTGTCCTCCAGCCATCTGCACCTGGAAAACT
Source organism: Falco punctatus (assembly GCF_963210335.1). Lineage (NCBI taxonomy): Eukaryota > Metazoa > Chordata > Aves > Falconiformes > Falconidae > Falco > Falco punctatus. Next base: position 52,102,998 of record NC_137585.1, read on the forward strand.
GCTCTTCTGGGGGAAGGGCTCAGCTAGGTGTTCATCCAGCCTCTGCAGACTTCAAGGATGAAGTAAGGGAGGGTGTCCTGGTGAGACAGCACCATCTTTCCTAGGCCACCCTCCACCAAGAGCTTAATCCAGCCCTCGGCAGAGCGGGGACACAGGAGCATTGCTCCAGCCTCCAAATGATGGATGGAGGTGATCCCGTCAGAGTGTGCGTGGCCCCATCTCTCTTCAACCAGCTCTGATCGGGAACCTTGTGTCTTGCAGCAGTAGCAAACAAATGCAATCGGGAAGGCCATGTGAAATCAATTTCTGTTTAATTCTTCATCACATATGTCTATGCTGTGCTGAGGAAATCATTCCAAACCCTATAGTATCCAGCTACTTTCAGCAGCCTTCCTGAAGGTAAGCATGTGACTCTGGTTTCGATTGCTACTGTAAATATACAATTATTTATAAACTACTTCACAGGGACCATATGGTCCCCTTTTGAATAAAAATGCACAGACGGAGCTGAAAAAAAATCTGTGAAAGAGAGGCATGGTAAATTCATACGTAGCGTACCATCTGCTTCCATGTGTGAGTGATGTTATAACAAACTGCAGGAGGCACAGCAAAGACAATGGTAGAGAGCCAACTCCTCTATAGTGTTTGCAGATCTTCTGCTGGTCTTCTGCTGAGTATCAGTTTTGTGTTGTCATTTGCTGCAGCAATATACCAAGAAAGCCATACTGGCTAACTTCGACAAGCTTGGGACTAACAACCCTCTGTGGTGTCCCCTCCATATGACTATTCAGTAATGCTCCTTAATTTGATTTCAATTGCTTTGAGTTTCACTAGGTTTATGAAACACATTGAGTCCCACCAATCAACTGGACTAAAGTTAAAATGCTTCTGACAAGGTTTATTCTGTAAAACAGCAAGAAGTGTGATGTAGAACTCATTTATTGAAATATTTTCCATATAAGACCAAAATTTATTACGGATTTACTTGGATGATACTAGAATAATGTTTGTGTTAGTTCTCAGTTTTTACAAAGGAGCCATGAAAGCTGAAGAGGGCTGTTTTTTACTATTGATATTGTAATATCAGGATGCCATAAGTACAGGTGCCAAATGGGAGCATCGTTAATGCCACTCAGGTTACAGCACAGCAGTGCAAACCCTTAAATAATGGGTCACTTGCTCTTCAGGGAGAGAGGGTAGCTCAGTACCAGCAAAAGGGAAGTGTAGGTGGTTATGGCTGTGAGCACCTTGTCCCTGTGCTTTGCTCTATTCAGCATTACAGGAGCCAGGCTGCTGGTGGACCTTTGAAAGCACAAAGGCAATGACTGAGAAATTGTGGGTTTATTATGTCAAGGAAAGAATGACAGGTGGGACAGTCAGTCCTAGCACCAACCCCATGAGTTTGGGAATGGTTCAGCAAGCCTGTCTGGCACATGCAGTGAGCTGCTTTTTCTCTCATGTGGTCTAGAACTCGGCTGGGGGCCAAGAAGCCAGCTCTGCCCTTTCTGCCCAGCCCTTAAGAACAGGCAGGCAGAGAGCTAGGGTCCCCGGGTCACGCCAGTGTGTAGGGAAGGGAGCCTCAGTCTGAGCTGCCCCCGTGAAAATCCAGCTGTGACTCCACCATCTGGGCACAGGGGAGAGGGGAGGCACGTGGAAATGCTCAGGATCTTTATAAAAACTCAAGAAAAGATAATTTTCAACAAAAAGGCAGAGAGAATGCACATTTTAAGAATATAAACAATGTGCATTTTCCTGAAATTACAGTTGTTATAATGTAACAGTATTATTACTAACATTAAAATACATTCAGATTGCTCATGTTCTGACACTTTAAGTCCAACCACAGCGCAGAGGCAGAGTCAGACAGAAAAGGACAGATGCATTAAGAAGGCAGTTAGTTATAAATAAACTGAGCTGCCTTATTCTCCTCCCCATCTTCCTTGAGGCCCTCAAATGCAGGACGGCAGGTGAACAGGCCTTCTTGCCAACATCTCGCCTGGCCAGCTCTGAGGAGGTGTTGAGTCTCCTGTGGGTGCTTTCTTCCTTTGCAGCCTGTTTTGTGTCTCTGTGAAGAATAGAGGCATGAACAAAGACTTCACCATCTCGACTGGCTGTGCATTGGGGGCAGTTTGAGACTTTCCTGAGAAACAGCAGTGTAAAATGCTGAGGTGAGAGTGTAGCACATTACTAAAAATAAAAGCATGGCTCATCAAGGGACCTATATTTTCACACAAAGCTTTCTGACGCTCTGTCAGTCTTTCCTTACTTCAACCAGTATTAAAGTTCCGTGTGCAGCCTTTTTCCTCTTACTCCCCTTCTAGGCTTCCCAGGTGACATGCAGTTTGCCAGAGCGTCTCTTTCCCAGGTCTACCAAACTCTTCTGGCTGTAAAGAAGCTGAGATAGAAGACAGTCCTTCTAAAAGCACCATCTGCTGACTTGAAACAGAAAAAGCAGGAGGCACTCAGTGTCTTTCAGATAGGTTAAGGCCATCACAAGCAACGTGAGCTGCGCTGCTAAATGACATGCACACATTGGCATTGTGGTAGGGAGTGCTTTTTTTTCCGGACATTGAAGCAAAACATAAGGTATATCTCTTAACCCTGTGAAAAATGCTGGGTCCCAGTGAGGCTTGTGGTTGCTGGGTGAGGTGTGTTTGTCCCATGGGTCATCAGGAGCTTGTACACTGGAGTAACAGTTCAGTTTCTGTGTGTTCTGTTCAGACATAAAACAACGCAGGAAGAAATCCTGCTGGTGACCCAGTTTCACTGGAGTTGAGAGCAGATGTATTTTCTATAGCATACAGTACTGCTGCAAAGCCTATTGGTTTAGTGGTAAACTGCTGGTGTCTGTGCTGATTTACCTCTTGACTTGGATAAGAATGATACATTTGTGTCAAAGATTAATCTGCCTGTGTAGCCCACAAGGAGAAAACATATAGTTAATGTTGGTTTTGCTCAACTGACTGTGGAGATGAGGAAAAAGAGCAGCAATAGCTAAATTAGAAATATGAGCACATATGCAAAGTAATGTTACAAGAACAAAGAAGGCTCTGGTGCCAGTTGCGCAATTCTCAATAGGCATCACTAGCTGTGTGGGCTATCTCCTCACAGCTCAAGCCCCACACATTAAACAGGATTTCACTGAGCTTTACACCTGCAATTGCACTTGCCTTTAATTTTTTCTGTTCTCAGTTGAGATTTGCAATAATGTTGCCCTAAAAGACTGGGAGCTCCTACAACTCCATTGTGGTAGTTTTCATTCCTTAAACCATTTTCCTTGGCAGTGCAACACTGGCATCCTTTGCTGTTTATTTTCCTGGGGTTTTGTTGATTCTTCACATCTTTCACAGAGCTGGTTTAGATAATTTTTCATTCCTTACCAAGGCCAGAACTAATGAAATATTAGTCCTGTATCAGCAATAAAAGATAAAAAAGCTTGAACCCTACCTAGCATTTCTCTTTCCCCTCCAATGCCCCACAGCAATTAATGTATAACTTAGCATCTTAGTAGAGATCCATTATGGCAGTTCTTCAGATTGTGAAAGTCTAAGACATTTTATCAGACTAAATACATCTAAGGCTAATTCCACTGACCACAGTGGACCTCAACCATTTCATAGCAGGCTGTGAACCTTGGAAAGTCTGTGGAAGTAATGCTTGGGAGCAGCTCTGTGTATCTAATTAGTAAGTTAGTCTGGTCCTTTTCAGTAGTGTTCCTACCACTTAGTGGTAGCTGCTAGTGACCTTTGTGAATTATGCTCTGTACCAACCCAACATCTTTGTGGCTAAATTTCTTTGCTTATAAAACTTGGCACTGTAAATGGCATCCTTGTGAGCCATTAATTAACTCTTCATTCTTTGAAAATGTACAGCATTTGTATATGTGTGCTACATAGCTAATCCAGTCTATTGTAACTAGACTGGGTTTTCTGCCTTTGGCTCATCCAGATCTTCCTGGAATGTTCCTGGTATTGCAAATTTGCTGGGGACATCCATGGCAAAGACACATGAAATCTCTTTTGCGGCTTTGAGCCATAGAACATCCCAAAGTTCGTACTTCCCCAGCAAGGTAGCAGAGGTGTTACCAGCTGTGTGCTGGGACAATACTGCCTTCAGTGGTGCACTTGTGGAGGTCCACTGGGGCTGCAGAAGTAGTGGGGTTGGAAACACCGCATCTTCTTCTTGTAAACGCCCTCGTCCAGTTTGTTGCCTTCTAAAAAGTACACCTCTCAGAGCCAGCTTCAACACCCACTTTTTATGGGTGTTGTCTTCATTGCTCAGCTGTGCTAACCACGATGGTTCCTCAGAAGCATGCAGGTAGGTAAAGAGCATGTTGCAAGTGGTGTTTTCTACCTATTAGTTTTGACCTATTTTGTTTACTGGCACCTGGATTGTTTGTAAATACCAAAATAAGAAAAGAGCTGTCCGATTTTAGACAGCTGCCCTGAGCCCTCAGAGTGGTGTTCAGATGCCCTCAGAGGAAGTATGGGTTATTTCTGCAGTAAACAGGTCTAGTGGTCTCTTGTGCTTGATAGAGGGCTGCAATGTAAATATAGACATGTTCTTACTTGAGTGAACTGATATGTAATTGTCCTCTTTTTTAGGATAGTGAGATAGTCCACAGAGAAGTCAAAGTGCTGGTGACATGTTTGCCTGGTATGTTGTAGTGCCACCCCACTTTCCCAGTGCTTTAGCTGCCTGCATGGGGTTTGCAGATTGCATTGGGTGCATCTTCTGCTTGGTGGGCTCATGCTCTAGTAAGCTGTAAGGAGGAAATTCCTCCTCACGGCTGACCAGAGTGTGAGTTGCACCAACAGCTGAGCTTGCCCCTGTGTAATCTGGAGCAGGCAGGACATGACAGAGCACTGGACGAAGGAAGATAATTAGATGGTACATGTGTGTCTGAGTACACTTCCTGCTCCCTAGAGAGTACTCTGCATCTTGGTGAGCACTGGCAGCCCCATGTGAAATATTTCAGACCATTCTTTATTCCTTGGCCCAGAGCAGAGATGCAAATATCATTCCTTCTCTGGATTAGATTGGGCTTGAATGCTATAACCAGTGATCACATTTTACACTAGAAAATCAGCATCTGGTGTGAAGATGACACATCTGCTTTTGTAGTGATACTGAATGTGTGTTGAAGCCATCAGCACAGCTGGGACTCAGTTACTCAGGCTTTTTCACTGACTGAGTTTGCTTGTTCCACTACCAGAACTCTTTAAGAAAACAAAAAAAATATCTGTATCTCCTAGTACCCACATTCCTGGGTTTTATTCCATTAACTGCAGGCACTGTGGATTCTGGTTAAAATAATCTGCCTCTGGAAAGTGGAGAAGTGACCATGTTTGTTCTGCCCAGAAAGATGCCAATTAGTGCTCTACTCAAGTCAAAAACTAACAAAGGCTTGAATGTTCCTGTGCCTGTTGCTCAACAAGATTGTTTATCAATTTACAGGGAGGCCACGCTGCCTTTTCAAAGTGCTGCTGGAGGCCTGCCAGCAGCAGTAACAGAGACTGCGCTCATTGTCTAAATGCCACTGGATGCGAGAATAGCAGACTGATGCCTGTTTTCCTTTCATTTTATGATGATCTAATTGCAAGAGATATATAATTCCTCGTTATGTCAGGGAAGTTGTTTCTCCAGCATCTGGTACTTCTCTGATTATCTACAAATGGTATCTGAATATTAATAGGAGATCCAGCTTTCATGTAAGAAATACTAGTGGGAACTGTTGCCTGCACCAGGCCTGAGGAGACTTCAGAGTCTGAAAGAATTGGCTTTGTCAGTGAATGTATAATTTTCTTTTTTTTGTTTTTTTTTGTTTTTTAACATCCTTGTAAATTACAGGCTTTGGTTATGGTTTGAAGAAATGTGTTCTGCAAATGTTGTAACATCTGTATGCTGCTGTTTTTACTGCAGCCGTTGTACAGGTCATTAATCAGATCTCACGTCGTAAAAATTTCTCCACCCTCTTCATGAGTTTCTTTGTTATCATAACACTTTCCAGTACCTTGGCACCTAACTCCGCTATGCTTCCTTATAATTACCTGAGGTAGAACAACTGCTTTTTTTATCCTCGACATGCTTGGCTCCTGCGGTGGTGCTGCCAAGCCCTGTGCTCACCGTATCTCTGCAGCAGCCTGCACATCTAGGAGCTCTGGCGCGCTGGTCCTGGTGGCTGAGGAAACATATGGCAAACAGACCCTCTCCTCTCATCCTCATCGGCTGCTCACCAACGTGAGCTCATGGCACGAGCCTGGAGAGGAGCAACGGCAGCCGTGGATGCTTTTGGATCTGATACTTGGTCTTCACCTCTTTAATAAGTGTCGAACACTTCTGTGCAAGGGTTGTTGACATCCAGTGCTGTGCAAGGAGAATGGTTGGGCAAACCCCTCCTAAGTGAGGTGAGGGGAGCTGGCAGCTTTGCCTGGGCTATGGGGTAGGTCTGCAACAGGCAGCAATGGGGATGGTCCAGCTGTTGCAAGGCTTATGTGTAGTGAGCACTGCTGGGAAAACAATGGGGTTTGGAAAGACTCACTTTTGGGAACTTACCTGAGCATGAGTCCCAAAAGGTGACCAGGAAGGAAGAGCTCATGGGAGCATGTCATGGACACAATCAGTGCCTGGTACATTCGAAGGGTGTAGTCTGAAGTAATGATTGCTACCAAAAACTAGGTGAATTTCACCAGCTTCTCATAACTGGCAAGAGGACAATGCTTAAGGTTTGCTGACCTCTGGGCAAACACTCTCTCAAGGGCATGTAGCAGGCAAGAGGAGGGGGATCTGGCTACCTCTGGGAAAAGGACCTGAGATTTAAGCCAGGTGGTATTGTCCCAGTTTCAGCTGGGATAGAGTTAATTTTCTTCCTAGCAGCTGGTACAGTGCTGTGTTTTGGATTTAGTATGAGAACAATGCTGGTAACACACTGATGTTTTAGTTGTTGCTAAGCAGTGCTTACCCTAAGTCAAGGGTTTTTCGAGTTTCCCATGCTCTGCCAGTGAGGAGGTGCACAAGAAGCTGGGGAGGGAGCAAAGTCAGGACAGCTGACCTGAACTAGCCAAAGGGGTTCGTGCTCAGTATATAAACTGGGAGGAGCTGGCCAGGAGCCACCAGTGGCTGCTTGGGGACTGGCTGGGCATCAGTCAGCGGGTGGTGAGCAACTGCACTATGCATCACTTGTTTTTATTCCTCTTTCTCTTTTTTACTATTGCAAGAACAACAACAATGATACCATTATTGATGTTGTTGTTATTATATTTGACTTTATTTCAATTATTAAACCCCAGGTTTTACCTTTATCCTATTCTCCTCCCTATCCCACTGCCAGAGGGTGGGGAGGGGCAAGCGAGCAGCTAGGCGGTACTTTGTTGCCAGCTAGGGTTAAGCCATGACAGGCATTTCCAAGGAGGGGATGTCTTGTCTTCTCACTCCTGTTAATGACGTTTCCCTCCATTTTCCCAGGGCAGCCGCCTCCGGGGGCCCATAGCACAGGGATCTCAAAGAGGGTGGCTGTGGGCCAGGCACCACCATCAGCCTCACAAGGTGGCTTTGCTGTGCAGATCGGCTCTTGGACAGGGCTGGCCTATGCCACTCTGGCCTGTCACAATTTACTTTCCTAGCCCTACTGCCTAAGCCTCAGCCAAACTACACCTTTTTCCAAGAATCCTAATAACCTGATGTTTTTCAAGTTGAGAGCCATCATGGGGTGGCTGAGGCACACTAAGCCAGCAGCATCGTCCCTTGCCAGCACCATGGCATTTAGCAGTGTAACACCAACAGCTTTAAGAGTCTCAATTTTCCATAACTGTAAGGTGAAAGAGAAATGCATGGCACTTAATACTTGCAAAACACAGATGCCAGGCTGCCTGAAAACTTCTAACCACACTGGGACCTTAAGAAGTCAGTATTTCAGCCAGAGATTGCTAACACAACCGCCTGCAAAGCAAATGGTGCTTCTGTCCTGCGTGGGTCTGAGAACAGGGTGTAAGAAGCAAAGCCTATGTTCAATTTGTGGTTTATGGTTAGAAAGGCTTGGAAATGGACTTATCACTTGTCCCTGCTCCTACCATCTCCACACTTCGTAAAGCTGGTGTGAGTGCTTACTTCCAGCTCTTGGTGTAGTGGGAAACAAAACATCTTAACAGTGGCCTGAACTTGAGCTTCACCTTGAAGACTAACTGCAGTTTTGCATGAATTCGGGTCAAACTAAGGCTGCATCTGAACCATATGGGGCAATCTCTTCCTTCAGACAGCTGCATCACTTGCCTTAGGAAATAGTAATTATTATTTTTTTCCACCTCCAAGTAGGTACTGGTCGGATGAACAAGAGATCTGTCTGACTTTGGGGATAAAAGACCATGCCAAGCCAAGGGCAGAAGTGTGGCTGGAAAGGAGGTTGGTATTTTTTCCTGTCTCTGTGGTTTTAGGTGAGCTTCAGGTGAAGCTGTCAGACTGCGCTGCAGAACGTGACAGATGTTTATTATTGTCTCTACAAGCAAGGAAAAAAAGAACTATATCTTCTCCTCTTTCTTCCTCTGCTTCACAACCCATGTTCCTATGTCTTAAGGTATGGCTATGAGATGATTAAGCTTGGCTGGGTAAAGAAGCGGGTGCAACTTGTATGCCGAACAGCAGAGGCTATTAGACCGGTCAGCGCAGAAGCTTGTGCCTCTGTGCTCGCAGAATTATGGCTTTGAGGCATTTCCCTGGGCTTGGGGACCAGGCAAAGGCTGCCAAGGATCCTCTGATATGTAAATCCTCCCGTAACTTCTGCAGAGGGGCCCAGGGAGCTATGCCACAGAGGTTGTGGCTGTACTCATCCTGTTCAGTCAAGTAAGCTCTTCAATTGTGTGGCTAGGACTCTAGCCAAGAGGTCTTTTTGTAAGTGGTCACTACAGTCTAATAAGCGCTAGCAAAATTAGTGGTCAAAGGCACTTTCTATACCCTCTAAGGCTTTGACAGAGGCAGTTTGGTAGGTCTAGCTGGGAATGCTTAAGACATTACTGGCTGGGGTATCCTCATCCACCTGCTAACAGCTTCTGCTTCGATAGCAGAGACAGTCTGGCAGCAGTTTAGTCACTCCAGACACCAGTCTGGCACCTGAACTCAAACCTAACTGTAACAGCAGCCCTCAAATCTAAACTGCCTGACTTGACCCTGAAACAGACACTGGCAAGCCCTCGGGACAGTCTTCAAGGAGCAGGTAGAAACAAGCACTGGGCTTGGGAAGGGCTGTCATCTTCAGCAACCCATCTGTGGTGACCATACACTCTGGCTTCAGATCCCTCTAAAACTGTATTGGGAACTACATTAATGCTCCATAGCCATCTACTGATGTTCTGCTCTATATACTGCACTGAATCCAATATATTTGGCTTTGCAAGAGCTGCATGCCATGAGTTCAGTGAAAATACTTGCCTAAGAGTGGGGATCACGTGCTGTTTAAGGCATTATAATAATGTATAGTCATCCCTTTGAAAGAATGAGTATAGCACCAACATGTTTAGATCACAATTTTAATGTTTAAAAACTATAGAGGTAACAGAGAGATTATAGAACTTAATACATTTTTTTTTTTTTTATTTACACACAGAAACTGAAAAACTGCTTCTTTTACTTGGATATGAGCAGCACAAAGTATGGTGATGTTAGCAGGAGCAAAATGACTCACTTCAACAATATATTAAAGATGAGCTCATATCAAGTGTACATCATTCAAACAGTATTGTTTATACTGGACCTGGATGACCCTTAACATACCTTGGGACACTAAAAACAGGTTTCTAGAAACAAGTTAAAGTTCAAGTCTTGTGGAAAAATACCTTTTACAGTTTATATTTTGTTGGCTTTAACAGTGAAAACAAAATGTACACTTGTATTAATTTGAAAAGCTCTGTAGAATATGACTGCATATAGGTTTTTTCCTCAAATTTATACTCACGGTGAAAGCAAACATTATTTCAAGTTTCATTTTCATCCAAGACCATAAAGTAAACATGGAAAAAAATACAATTATTTTTAGATGCATTTCTCAACCTCCGTTTTTCAGCAATCCTGAAAAAAACATGTTTCCATGCTTTACCAGCGAGAAAGTCTATGCAGGGCTCTTGATGGAGGCACTCGCAGGACATACACAACCCGCCCCTCCCATCATCCTCACCCCTAGACACGCAGCTATCCCGCAACCAAAATACTGGCCTCTGCCCATTCTAGGGTGGGATGTGTAAGCAGTCCCGGGCTGGGGGTGCTCTTGTCAGCCTCAGGTGCTAGTGTTTTGGTTGTATGATAGCAGCGTACCTGGGTCTGCAGTGGAGGAGTAGACACAGGACTCTGCAGAAAGGGAGCAGGCTCGAAGTGGTAGAAATTGCTCTGGTTGCTGCCCGCCCCTGGCTTTTAGTACTTTTTTCCTGAACTACAGGTGTTTCTGGTTGCTGAAAATGGAAATGCAGAAGTCCTGCCCTGACTGCCGTTTGGACTAGTTGGGTAAATACATGCCTGGACACAACATGGTATAATGCTGGGTCAAATTGCTGGCTGCAGTTTGGTCTGGTTTCTCCATAAAGCCTTCTCAGCACTTTACTACCACCTGGCCTCAGCTGAGGTAGGAGGTTCCTGGGTACCAAAGGGGCCCTTTATAGGGAAGGTATTTTACCCAGCAGGAAGACTGGCTAACCTGCGGTTGAGAAAACAGGGAGTCATGCACTGGAATTAATCCTAGCAATTTCACTGAGCCTTTTCTTTCTCTTTTTCTTGTTACATTAGTGATGCAATAATATTTTCAAGTTTAGGATTTAACTTGTGGACTCTTGGGAGAAAGGAAAGGATAACATTTTGCTAAGTCAGAAGCGAAAGTATTTATATTTCTATTAAAATTATTCTTAATATGCAGAGCCTATCTCAACACTTCTATATCATAGGGGATAAACAACTGCAAAAATATACAGCATCCTATTTATTTACAATATATATATGTACATAAAAATGAAATTTCCTACAATACAACACAACTGCATAGATTTGTCTTCAGAAACATAGGTATGTGTACAATTTGTGAATTCTAGACCTTTCCAGCCCTGTACTTTTTATTAATTCATTGTCTTTTTTTTTTTTTTCACAGTTTGTTACAGAAATCCTTACATTAGATACAAATAAAACATTCTTTGTGTAAGTTACAGGAAATAAGGATTTTCCTGACAGCAAGGGCCCTGGGGAATTGTTTAAGAAAGCACCCTGGTGCCAGGCGATAAAGCCATCTTGTGGAGCTGCTGATGGAGCTGAGTACATTCTGCTGTGCCTTTCTCCTATAGGCACTGGGGTGGGACAGTAGGACTGGAGGTGGGATACCACCACATGGAAAGAGTTTTGTTTTGACCAAGATGCTTTTTAGCCTTAATGTAAGGTTCAAGCAAAGAAACTTATTCATTTAAAGATAAGCTAGAGATACCATTAATCGTTACTGTTAATAATATCAAAGCGAGCTGTGGTGCTTATGCACTGTAAGGCAGATGTACAGACACAACCCATGTATCACCCAACCTGCATTTGCACGTGTGACCTATTGCAAGTGGAGCACAAGCTGTGGGTGGGTATGTGGCTCAGGAAGGCAGCCCTCGGGAGCAGACGGGCACCCCTGTCCCTGACCTCACAGGATGAGACTGGCTGTTCTGCCCTGGGCCTGCACACGGGCCAGGCACCACCACTCAGTCCGTGTCAGCCGGGCAAAAGGTCTGTGCCAGTGCATGGATTTGACATTGGCCCTCTGACCAGAAGTAAGTACCACCCAGAGAGGTCATTGCTCTGGAGATACTGTTCCCAAATAACAACTGACTGTGTTTTACTTACTAGGCATATTTGCCATTGGACAGAGAAGGGCATCTGTATTCTGCAACTGTAAGGGCGCTTTAAGCTCATGACTATTTTCTTTGCAATGTGCTGTGGACTAGGAGAAGCAGTAAGGCCATCTTTTAAGTGTAGGATTAACTCCTACAATCTTATTAGGAACCCCTGCTTCTAATTAGTCCTTCCTTGTCCCTCACCACACAACTGTTGCTATAATGCAAATGAGAATTTTAAAGTAATTTGTTGTAGTTATTCAGAGCGATTTTGCATCCAGTCTATGACATTTGCAGTGCTCACAATAGTGATAAACTCTCTATGAAAAGAAAGCATGCTACCACCTACTAAGTAGATACGGTACTCTGGATCCTATTAATTTAACAACAGAGAAACTCCTACAGCATTTCACTGTGCTCTTAAAATCCTAGCTAAAATGTGGGACTCGTACATTGTTGGCTACAAGTTCACTATTCCAAATGAACTGAATAACAGCAGTACATTTTACAGATAACCTCATACAAATATTGTCATCCATCACTGATGTTGACAGTTACAGCAGGGTCTATTGCATTCTGTTAAGAATGTATAAACCTGATGAGAAAACAAAAAGCACGTTATTTCACGTTCATTACCACAGACATCAATAAACACATGATTCCTTTCCATAAATATCTATAAATATGATGCCAATAAATCAGTCTAAGCAAAATTCCCTCTTTTTTTTCTTTCTTTTTTTTTCTCTTTTTTTTTCCAGAGACCCAGAAACAAAGTCTGTTTAAAGACTCAATATTTTGGGTATCTATTTTTCAGTATCTAAGATACGCTTTGATGGTCCAGTACCTCAGGTTAATTTCACTCTATGCACACACCCAGCTCATTCTTCTCCCTATTTATCCAGTAAAACTCCAATATACAAATAAACTGGGAAAAAGAAGGTGGCAGAATAGCAAAGAGGAAGGAGAGGAGTAGTGATGGAGGAGATTTGGGAAGATGCAAGGAGCAATCAGTCACCCAACAGCCCTTCAAGTTGAAGGAAGCTGGGTACCAAAACTCAATGGTTGGTATTTTAAACAGGAGACTACACGCTATTTGGGGATGGTGGTGGGTGGGAGGGAGATGTCACAGTTGTGACCTTGCTGGGACCTTGTGCAGCAGATCAGACCTCTATCGCACACCTGGGTACCTGAAAGTTGCTCCCAGGATCTCCTCTCTCACAACCCCCCAATGCACAGAGCTGCACTGCTCATAAATCAGTAGTAGAAGGATAAAGGGGGCAGGAAAGCAGGAGGGCCCTGGAACATCTTGAGGATAACACTGTACAGCATTCTCAGGTCTGAGTTAAGTGTTTTAGGATAAGATCCAGAGAGATTATAAGGCACCTCAAAACCTGAAATGTGACCCTAGCAAGCTGAGTCAGAAAACGGAGTGAGATGCTGGGCTCCTGCTGACCAGGGAGTGAGGAGATAGGAACCAAGCATAGGTTCTTCTCTCCAGAGCCTGACAAACATCTGGGCTATGGTATATCTGTGAATAAGGGCAGGGATCAGTCTCATAAAGAGACAGTGCAGAGAGAACTGGTGACCTGCACCATCACAGGCAAGAGTTTGAGACCAGCTGCAGGAAACCACAGTGACCTTAGCCTTGGGTAGCTCAGCGGTTTGTGTGTTAAGTGCTTGGCTGCGCAGTGCTTGGGAGGAAGGACATTGCACCGGAGACCTTGCTGGGAGCCTGTGAGGAAAGGTCTGAAGGGCCAGGAGGAAATCAGAATAAGGGAACCTGCTCTGCAGTCTAGCAGGTCACTTTGCCCAGAGGAAGGAGGCTTCCAGTTTTGTTCTTGCTGCTGGGCTACTCTGAGGACTTGGGCAGCCTGCGGTAGTCAGCTCTGCCTTTTGTGGATCACAGTGGAGTACTGGCAGAGCCGGGTACCTCACTGCTGAGGCTGAGGTACAGGTCTAGAAGTCTGGGTTTAGTAGGCTTAGTTTCTGCAGCATGAATGGTCTGCATCTCGATGCCCAAATTCCAAGAAAGGCCCCAACCTAACCTCTCTGGACGTTACCCTTAGAAACCAACTTTCAAGGGCCAGAGAAGTGCTCTGTGATCTCAACTCTCAGTGACTTCAAGCCGTGTAGGACAAGGCAAAGGCAACTGAGGCAATTCGATAGCTCACAGAAATCCCAAGATCCCAAATCCTCCATTCCTAACCTTAAAAAGAGGAAGCTGCAATGGCAGGTTCCCCACAGCTGATGACAGTCTCCTTCCACAGTTACAATGGGAGTCGGCAATGAACCAGCTACTGGGAACAAGAGGGTCACTGCATACTGACAAGTATGGCTCGAGCATACTGAGGGCACCGCTCAGCCCTTGGGCGTGAAGCGGGGCTCCCTTTAGACACCAGTTCTTTCACTGGGAGCTGGGTTCATATTTTGAGACACTTTTTAGCTCACATGGTGAATGACACAAAGTGAACATGTTTATGCTGCTGGCAGTGCACTAATAGAAGATGTCTGCCCAGGATGGTTAACGAACACCTGCTTAGCATTTGAGTCTCTACAAGTAGTTCTCTACACCAGCTCTAAGGCATTAGGCAAATGCTTATTTTGAGGACAACAGATGCAAGTTACAGTGTTTCTGCTAATAGTAACTGAATGCCTTTGTTATGGAGGATCGATGAGAAATGTAACAAAACATATTAAATATAAAAGAGTGTTTTTGTTTGCTTAAAGAAATGTTATAGATTGACATTTCCATTAGAAATCCAGTAGTTTGGCAGGGCGAGTCAAATCCTGCTCCCGCTGACTTCAGTGGGAGAAGGATAAGACACGAGAGAGGAGCCAGTCTCTGCAAGGTATGTACAAATGAATCCCAGAATGGAAAAGGCATGAGGTATGATTAAATGCGTAGGTTTTGATAAAACTGGGGCTTGTTTTTTTGTCTGAGACAAGTGGGGCATTAGTAAACAGTTTAATGCTGAATAAAATGCAGACTTCCTGTGGAAATCTTGGAGCATCTGCTTCTCTTCAGGCTCAGGTACTTATGGGTTGGGATCAAGTCTAGCTCTGGTCAGGCTCCAACTGAAGTGTGCCTGGGGAACGGTGGCTGCTGGTGGTGGCCATCCTTGCGCTCCCTGCACCCCGTCACAAAGACACACACACGCAGAGGTCTGTTCCCCAAAGCTACAAAAGGGCCAAGCCCTGGGGCTGGCTCCCTCACCAAAACATCAGAAAGAAGCACCAGATTTAGGACCTACACTTATATAACGCTCATTTGCGTTCTTATGGTGCTTTTCGTGTCCATATCCAGAATGCTGCACTTAACCCAGTGAAGCAAATGGTGCACAAAACAGCAACAGAACAAACAAACAAACCAACAAACCAGATACGTACAATTGGAGAGCAGAGTTCTGGCTAAAAGATGGGGGGGAAGGGTGTGAACTGACATCACTCCAGTTGGGATTGATAACAACAGGAGCTGCTGCCCTAAAGGAGCAGAGCTTATAGTTGAAGGGCTAAGGATAATAACGGAACAATACAATTCATGGGTGGAAGAGGGGAAACAAATCAATTGTGATGAATTCCTATGAGCAATGCTCTATATAGTCTCACGGACAACACAGAGCTGATCTGATAACTTGGTGTTGGGGGACAGAGTGATATGCCTGTTGGCAAAATGGGTCTGTTTCTGCAAGAAAATACACCCATAACAGTATTTTTAGTACTGGATAATCATTATTTGGATTTGATTTGAGTAAACTCACAAAAGGCGGAATAGATAACAGAACCGATGGTTGCGATTTTGGTGTGTAGCAAACGGGGGTGTCTTTTCAGAAGGAGGTGAACTTCAGTGGCCTTCGGCACTGCCTCCTGATTGTACCCAGTCATAGATGACCAAAGGAATGCTCACTAGGGAAAACATTATCCCCAGTGCCAAGAAAAGAGAAGCCTGGAACAAAAAGTAGAGAGAAAATCAATGAATAAAAAGAAAAGACAATTAATTCAAGTACGTTAACTTCTCCTCTTAAGGAGATTTACAAGGTGATGTATCAAAGTTATCAGCTAAAATGGGATAGCACTTCTGGTAAAGACAAGACCCACAGATAATTAAACAGATTAGTGTCATTAATAATTAGTTGAACACCAAAACCATTTTTTTTCTCCTTTCAATTCACTTCTTAAACACCGATCATCTCTAAAGAGGATTAAGTGAGTCTGTTTTTAGGACCCAATCAGCTCTGCCCTTTACAAAGCCTCATGGAAATAAGTATACTCTTCCCATCGGATATGTGTCACTGAATTTCAGCCCTTTTGATTTGGGGTCTGCAGATGAAACCAGAAGTGAAACACGGGTTTCCTGCTGGTCTGCTGAGTGCAGGAAGGTCTGACCTTACGATGCTTCCAGTGCATGCTCTGTTAGACTGGGAATACATAGGAATGCTGTGTCTTTTCAGCTGCAGCTCTTTCTGGGGCTCATAGGAAATCTTTCCAAGGCCCATTCCCATCTACTCATGCATGCCAAAGGGCTAACATTTCAGCTGGCTTCTTCTGGTGGCAGCACCCTAAGTCTGGTTCAGATCCATTAAAACCACAAGGAATACTGCAAATGGAGCGCTTTGCACACTTTCTGGATCGACACACTGAAATGGAGAAAGCTTGCTGGGCTGGAAGGTTGACTGAAGTGGGCTGGAGGCCCTGCTGACAGCTGCAGCTGCTTCCAGAGCTGCCGCCTGCCAGCTGGTGGGAGAGCCCCTCACCCCGCAAAGAAGGGCCCACCAGAACATGGGGTGCCCTGTGTGGTATGGCCCCTCTGCTGGGAGACCCCTGGGGTTTGCGAAGGAGAAGGGCAAGCACGGCTGCCAACTGACTGAGGCAGGGAGGGAAAGTAACGTAAAGAAGCTCACACATACGTTCAGATTAGGTACGCTTTGCCTCTAGCAGATTATAAGGAATGACAGGATGAAAGCGTTGCATTGATGTAAAAGAATGCATACCCAAATCCTCTGAGTCAACTTCGATCCATCCTGCTGTGTAATTTTTAAGTACAAAGATGAAGGAAGAATGAAAATCAGCATATTGGCAGAAGTGACCCCTGCAAAATTCAAATAAAAGATTTTTGTTAGCTGTCAGCAACAGCTAATTATAATGTTGCTGATTAGCAACAGCCTTTTATTAGCAGTACAAAACCAGGATACTGTACCTACAACACCGAAAATATCCTTCATGGTTGGGATAAAAATGACTAACAGGTTGATGATAACCAAAAGAACAAAAGTAACCAAAACATGACGGCATAAGTCAAATTTTGTTTTTCTAGCCAGCTCAAATAATGATGAACGCACCTGTAGGAAGAGAGAGAGATCTCTGTCAGAAATAGTCTATAAGCCAATTCAAAGCTTCCCATGATTATTTTAACTGGTCCTTCATGTGACAAGCACTGCATAGATCTGTCAGAATTTTTGGCGTCTCTCATGTAATGTCCTTTGAAATAATCCTTAAAATTAATTTGGTATTTCGAACTGTAGGTACACATGCCTCTGCAGCAGGATATTCCTCTCTTTCTAATATGCCTTTTGGGATCCTTCTGCACTTAAAAATGAACTTCACCTTTGAGCCTGCTCCAGTGAAGTAATGTGAAGTAAGAAAGGGCCCTTGTGGATTCAATTGAAAACAGATTTAAGACCAAAAGTGATTTATTTCCTTCAGGGAGAACTTCTCCAGAAGTTAGGGGAAGTCTGGTGTGGGAAAAGACTGATCCAAGCTCAAGCTCTTTTTGTATCTGCAACTTCACTGTCTCAGTAACTGCTGGACTGTGTTTTGAAGAAATGTGCTGTGTACAGCCGTTACCAACTCCCAGACTGTGTGGAACATTTTACTCACAGTGAAAAACAGCACTGGCACCGTGAGTATCACCGCAACGATCACAGCCAAGCGCACGGTCAGGATGAGGATGTCATCTTTGCTCTGGTACTTGTGAAGCAGATCTGACTGCACATTGTCTATGGAAAAGACAGTAAGGTAAGTGTTCTGGGGAACAGGCAATTCATTCACAAAAATCATTGCTTAACAACAGCCTTCTTGAACAACAAGTGATTTATCTGCAAACAAAAGAGTATGGAATGAAACATTCTTGAGTTAAAACAGTGCTTTGAACCAAATCCTAATGATCCCATTATTCCAGATTAATCCTTTGGAGGCCTGATTTAGGAATGCATCCCAATTCAAGACAGCACATGCCTAAGTCTAAGGTAATTTTCACTGTAGGAAAGACAACAGTGAGACGTACATGAAAGCTTGCTTACATATATATATATATATAAAAAAAAGTGAAATAAGCTATTTCTAATTGGTACCGTGGGCATTTTTTTTTTCAGTTTCAAATGATACAAAAATATCCACATGCACTGCAATGGCCGAACTTAAAACAAACTACAAAGTTTTGAGCTAAAATAGTCTAAACAGCAAATAAACTTCCAGCAAAAAGCAGTGCCCCTGTTCTCAACCAAGAACAAAACCTATCTCAGGTCAACTCTCAGTGGGACACTCTGACATTTGCACTCAAATCCCTTGAGAGCTCCACCGAGGGCTGCCCTGGTGTTTTTTTCTCTTGAACCTGCCACCCCTCCAGCAGCACCTGCAGCTTGGCCCCATGCTGGCTGGTGGCCCCAGCAGCCAAGACAAATCACAGGGGAGTGCCTAATGGGGAGGCGCTGGTGGTAGTTTAATATGACCTCCTGCAAAAAATGTTTCCTTGAAGCTGTGATAAATAGTGCAGAGCAGGTCTGTGTGTGCTGACAGCAAAACCGAGTTGCTGACTGACCTATGTGTTTGCTTTGTAACTTTAAAATACCTAGGAGCAATAACCTAAGGAGGCAGCTCTTAAGCGCGCCAGAGAAGATACTTGCTGCCCCTTTTTAGGCTCAAGTTTTGTTTCTGCCTGCTAATCTGAAAAAATGCTGGTGGTAAAACATAACAGCTTTTAAATTAAACTTCTCAAAGGGAACTCGTCAGCCCCGTCTCATTAAGAATCTTTGGCGCTTGGTAAAACCTCATGTACTCCTGGAGGCAGAGGGATCTGCCCCGTGGTGCAATGCCTGCGCTTCCCCCAAGACACCCTTCTGGGGAGAGACTATGTGTCAACACCACCTACGCAGTGCTTGAATCCCCACCAGGAGAAAGAAAATGCTCTCCCACCTCCCTGCAGTTTAGGAGTGGGGTTTTCAAGCCGGGCACATGCACAGCTTCTGCAACACAGAGCTTACTCTGCTCCTGCAAGCACAGACTGCAACTTCTGTACCGCTCACGGACTGCAGCCAGGTAGGAAGTGAAGGGCAAGGCTTACAGTTGAAGGTCTGTTTTCCTTTCAGCTAGATACACCACAGAGCCCAACCACACTGTGACCTTTTAGGGGAAGAAAAACACCTCTTTTCTGTAATTCTGTAATGTAAATATAGTCATCACTGCAACACTTTCGAGAACACAGCAAACAGACAAGTAAGTACTATTGGTGTAAATAAGAAATGGCCACAATAAAAATGCTGTTCTTACCCAGGTAAGGGTAGAGGAGAGGGTTAGAAAACTGTAAGTGAACATACGAAAGGTAAGGTCTTGTCAGTCTCAATGGAGAAGAAGGATCAAGGTGGAGAAATTTTCTATTCCCTCAGTGTCGCTTTTGCTGCCTGCCATGGCACTGGCCCTTGCGGAAGCCCCCGCAGAGCCACGCAGCTTCCACCCGCGGGCTCTTGGCACTGGGCAGCAGGGACGCCTGACGTGGGGAGAGGCACACGAGACACCCCAGGGATTCCTCCGCCATTCCCCCTTGGGAGGGCCAGAAGGACGCAGCCCCTACCTCCTCCATGGACTCCAGACCCTCGTCCTTGAGGGGTGTGGGAGATTCCCAGAGAGGAGCACCACGGATCTGCCTCCTCAGATCCCTGGGGCAATCACATCAGAATCTCCTCCCTGCCAAAGCGAAGGGGTCCGTGCTGATTTACACCCACTTGCTCCCTGGGGCTGCTAATTTGATGCATTTCTACAAAAACGTGTTAGATGGGAGCAGTTGGATGAGAGCGGCCGTTGCTGTTGTCACTTGCAGCGTATTTGTGGTTTTATTGGGAAAATTAGAACAGATGACCTCAAGTTACTTCAATGCATGCAGACTCAAGGCCTCATAAACAGCATGAGAGACTGAGAAAATAAATATGAGATAAGTACACCTTTAGAAGAAAAAAAGCCACATTTCATATTTACTTATTTTCTCTTGCAATAGGTGGCTCACAGGGAACGGTATCATGAATGAGGAGATTGTAACAGAAAGGTCACTTGGAATAGGGTGGAGAAGACTGACGACCTGTTGGTGGCTCTGAGGTAAAAGGCAAACATCAGGTTTGTCATCTGTCTTGTAACCCCTTAATGATCTATGGGAAAAGACACTACTTTTCAGCACTCCCATTACACTGGAACATGGGAGTATCTTCCTGGGCAACATTCGTATTTTATCCTACCATAACTTAATAATTGTGCCTCTAGGGCGTAGGCATTGCATCCTTTAGCGATACAACGTAATTTGTTTGTTTCTTTAAGTGAACAGATAGGCATGAAAAGAGATAGGGTGCCAAGTCTCAAACGCTGAAATAACCATCCTTCGGTGGCTGAGCTGGGACAACACTCAAAAGCTTCCCCACCTTCACTGCCAGTTTATTTAACCAAGACCTGAAGGGGTCAGCTCTGGGGACACAAGGAAAGCATTTGGTCCATTGCCTCTATGACAAAAGCGTCAATAAGAAAATTAAAAAGCTGTGATGGCTGATTTGATACTCGTTTCCTAGGACCTGCTCTCAAATCTCTCGCCTTTTGTGCAGATATACGTGCTTCAGTCTTTACCAATGTGCACAAAATTCAGGTGAGGACCTGGGAATGAAAATCTTAGTGGGGTTCAGCTAATCCCCAGTTGTGTTAAACAAATCTCTTCCTGATATTTTCAATATGCCTTTTGCAAATAATACTTTCACTTGTGCTTTTCATCCATAGGGGAAAGGGAGGAAAGGATTTGTACCTCCAATATAAAAACTTCCAAGGAAAATTATTTGAAAAAGTATTTTAATATAAGTGGACGGGACTTTCCTTTCCAGCTGGGATACACTATTGATTTCACATGTATTCCCTTTCTACTTCGATCAGTAAAGAACTGCATACTTACCATAGAAAGTCAAATAGCCAAATATGGCAGTCATAAAGTACATCACAAACATGGCAAAAAATGAGATATTTGAAACCAACTGCATTTTTTTCTGTGAACGGCTGGAGAAAGAAGAAAAAAAGAGCACATAAAAATGGTTGGGCTGGATTTTTCAATAGCTGTTTAAAAATGTATTAAGTCTTTGCATAAACATAGTAATTCTGGGGAGACTGGTGAATGCATTTTCATTTAAAACAGGAATTCATTGACAGCTACACAAGGAAAAGAAGGACTGGGGAAATGGACCCTAGCTGAGGCTTAAGTCAAGAACTGGTGGGTCTGCCCCGTGGCTCTGCTCCCCAGCCATACCCGCTTAAACAGTAAAGAGTGGAACTGAGTGGACAGGGACGGCCCTTAAACACTTCAGTAATTAAATAAAAAGGTCAAAATAAAGGAAGAATAAAATCATACAGAGGGGAACTCCCCCCAATATTCTGAATGTTTGCAGAGAAACATTTGTGTCCACAAGGGTAGAAAATAATGAAAGTATGCAGATCACTGTAGACCTGTAAAATAGGTTAAGTGTAAACATTTCATTTTCAGATAATTGTTCTGAAATATTCACACTCCAGTACCTAAACTTAGGCTTTTAAATTCACACAGGGATGCCCTAAATAGGCACCTGGGAACCTGCTGAAGTCACTTGAAACTTAAAGTGCCCAGCAAGAGACCAGGACCTGAGGGCACCCATGGGTCTGACTGACGCCAACCTCTCCCCTGGGTCTCCCGCCATGGCCCAGGACCCCACTGCAGCCCCTCCAGGGCTGCCAGCAATGTCGCAGCAGGGCCAGTCTCCAGCTCCCCACAGGCCTGCCCAGCCAGAGGTGTCAGCAAGACAGCCATACTGGCAAAGGTCTTTTAGTACGGGTAAGGCTGAAAGTACTTTATTTCCTGGTACCGCAACAGATTTTTAGTTGCACTGGAACAAATGCCGTCAGCAGAACACACGCCTCTCTCCTATGCCAAATAACGACTGCCACAACTTGGCTCTCCACAGGCTGCCGTGTACCTCCAGAGAAAACTCCCAAAGTATTGCATTATCCTCAGCCTCCCTCACCCCCACCCCAGTGGTGTGCCTGGGAGGCCAGATTTCCTAGCCAACAGCCACCCTCGTTGGCTTCTTGGGTGTTATTAAATCACATCTCCTCCAAATGGCATGAATGACTCAGAGCACCTCTGCGCTAACATTTTCCATGTAAAGCAGTTCAAAACAATTAACTGGGGAAAAAAATAAAAAAAAAGAGAAAGGCTTACTCTTTAAGTTCGCTGTAAATCGGGAGGACTGATGGGTGGCACACAAATGCAAAAGCAATGGTGGGCAAAGCGTACACGGTCTGTTCAGAGAGAATTTCAGAAAAGAAGTTAAGAAGTATTTCCCCCAGCGGCATGAAGAAATGATCTGTGTTCAACTACCTCAGCTCCCAACTCTCTGGACTCTTCAACTGAATGTTGAGAGCCTTCAGAGAGTGCAGGAGACCGGTCAATTAGCACGTATTTAATGACATGGAAAGCAGTGCTCTGTCAGTGGGAGGACAAAGTCTTTGCATTGGTCGTGTGAGCACAGCCCTGACTGCTCGCAGAGCGCAGCGCTGGAGGCCACATGGCTGCTGGTTTTGCTCCCTGGGATGGGTTTCCCTGCCCAGCTCCTGCCACCGTTACTAGCACACCGTCACGCGTAAAAGGGATGTATGGTGGGTCACCGCTACGCTACCCTGCCTTGGCATGGAGAGGGGTGCACACCCGTGGTACTAAGGCTGAAGTCCTGAAGAGGAAGCCCATATCCAGACTGTAAGAAAAGAGAAGAGGAATGCAGAACTTACAAATAAATGGATATCTCAAGGTACCAGACTGAGTCCCTTCATTTCCCAGGCCAACAAAAGGGCTAGGAGGGCTGTGGGGGGAGCATGCTTTTCCTTAGGGAAAGAGAGAGACTGTTACGTCACCAGGAAGCGCCGGAGGCCTCCAGGGGGGACTTCACCCCCTTCTCCACCAAAAACCTGAGTGAGTTTCAATCCTCAGTGTACAGCCAAACTTCACAAATGATCTCAGCACCCCAGCGCTTCCATTCTCCCCAGGGTACGGGTACAAGCAGAGATCACTCTGTGATCTGTCCTCCTGTGAGGACAAAATGAGTCCAGACCTACACACAGCTCTCCCCAACCCTCTAAGATCTGCTCGTGCTGGGCACAGGCATCCCCTTCCCACAGAAGCCGTCCTGGGGTACACCCCAGGCCCGACAGATTCAGTAAATACACTACTTTCTCTCCAGCGGTCCTTCCTCACCCAGGCCTGTACCACCTTCTCTCCCTCGCTCACAGCATGCTACTGCTGTTGTGTTCTCCGTCCACGGAGATATTCAGAAGTTGGCTGGACATGCTGCTGGGCAGCCAGCTTTAGGTGTCCCTGCTTGAGCAGGGAGGTTGGACCAGATGACCTCCAGAGGTCCTTGCCAACCTCAGCCATCCCCTGATTCCGTGAAACTGTCTCCCTTCTTACACACTGAAGTTGCTAAAATGACCGGCCAACCGTTGGCCTCAAGGGCAAATCTACAGAGTTCAGCTCCAGCGTACCTAATTCAGATGGACCGATCCTTCCAATGTGCCTCCATTGACTCTCAGACAAATGCTGACACTGTAGGAGAAGACTGCCCTTCAACATTATCTAATATATACGTACACCTAAGCTGCTATTGCACACCAAGTTAACTAGTTCTTGGTCCGTCACACTGGATCTGGGCTGATGGCTACCCTAAACTAAAGAAAAGTGCTCAGATTGAATTCTTCACTGAAGCTGGTAGGATGAATTTAAAAAGATATAATTTTTGCATGCATATGCTATATATCCATGTGCATTCCCTATGAATGCGACTGCAACACCCTGAGGACCCTGCCCTGCCGCACAAGGTGCTGTTGAACAAGCCCTGCACCCCAGCACAGATGACAGGAGCGACTCTCCTGCTCCCACAGCTATAGCCCAGTTGCTCTTTCTCATTCTCTTGGCACAACTTTTCCTGCAGCTGTGTGGCGATGGAGGAAAGCATCCAGCTGAAAGGCAATCAAATTTTTGCTGGATTAGCTTTCAACTGTATCCTTTTTGCAATCCAGGTCACTGTATGGCTACATAAAACACATACCCTGTCACAAAGAAGTGGTTTGTGTGCAGAAGGACAGAGGGATTACTTCTGGGCTTTGAATGCAGGAATGGCTTACTCAGCCTCTGCTGAACTACAGCCTAAAGGTGCAGTTGCAGCACAGATAGTAAGAAGCAGTGGAAAGAAAAACACTCCCAAAGAAAGCATTAGTTGTCTGGTGGTAGCCTGGGCTCACAGCCTTAGTACATCTACAAATGGGGCAGAGCAAGACCGTGAAAAGCTACAATTCAACGTGGCATCTCCATAAGACTGGGCAAGGAGACCCACTGTGCATTCACCATTGGAGCATGAGTGGAAGCATGGAGAATCAGGCCCTACATGGTGCTGACTGGATTAAGAACACGGGGTGTAGGTGCATATATTATGTGAATTAAAAATAAGTATTATAAAAAGAAACATACCTTGGAATTAAAGATAACATACTTTGGCTTACACATATGTTCATGTGCTGAGCTATTTGATAGGATAGATGATGTTGCATTTAGCTCCGATCCGCCACAGGGAATTTGAAACTTCTTGTAAATAACCTAGAATAAGAGTGGAAGACAGCTAGTTGTTAATAATAACAATAATAATAATAACAATAATAATAAAATCAAACGAAAACTCAAACATCAGAGAATTAGCGAATATCCTATCAAGGGACTCTCATCCAACAAAGAAAGCAAGCTGAACTTACCACTACCAGGAAAAATACCATGCAGCTTAATGAAAATCCACTGGTATAGCCAAGATACCCTGAAAGAAATTAAAAGGAAATCTCATACAAAATTTTATTAGCCATATCTTGAATTTTACTTTTTGCTGCTTCATGAAAAGTTTAATGTATTTAATATGTATTGTGAGCTTCTGGGCAGGACAAAAACATGTTCTGTTGGTGCAGGAGTCTCTCACATCACAAGCCTCCCAGCTTTCAGACAGACTTGAGCTTTGCTCTGACTGGTTTGACTTCCCAAGGGTCACTGTTATGGCAGTTTAACTAATTTTCCTTTGAAAGGGACTGTGATAATTAAAACAAATCTGAAAATGTGCAATTGCAATCAGAATGTGACCCAGATTGCCCAATATGAGCCACGTCAGATGAGTACGGGTTATCTTCTCAAAAGGAAGATCTGAATAGGACTTTGGTGTCAAAACTTCTTATGCGGTTTTAAAAAATACATCGTGCACCTACTTACTGGTGTCTCTGTGGACTCAGACACATTTGAAAATACAATCTTACTTCAATACCTCCAATTAATCTCATCACTAAAACTTTCAATGCCAATCGAAAAGGTAATGCTACAATTTGTGAAATTATTTTTACAGGCTACATATAAGATAGAATTACCTTATGAAATGGACACTCTTAACTATAGTTTTTAAAATCAATATCCACAGTTGTATGGATGAAGCTGGTTTATACTGAGTTCAACCTCTGTGACAATTTAGGTTTATTTGTTCCAAGATGCTCAGAACACAGCTTATTCCCGGACCAGGGAGGCTGCTTAGATTACAGTGAGATCCCATTTTTTAAATTATAGTTGAGTTGCCAGTGTGGCTGTCAATGACATGATGTCTGGGCTCCTTTAGTTTGTTCCCACAATGGCATATGTATCTTACCTAAGTTCTTAAGGAGACATAAAGGGAGGATTATACCAAACGTCACTGTGACAACAAGGATACGCCCATCCACGTACCATGCCCTGTATAAAACATCAAAAGAAACCCACCATGAGCACACCTTAAACCCTCTCTGGTTTTCCTCACACTCAGTCATCCTCTTTGACTCCTGCAGTTACAGAACTATCTTTGGTCTTCTTACCCTACAAGCTCCTACAAAAGTAGAGATGGGGGCTACATCTAAACTTTGTAGACTCATTAAGTATCCAGCCCTTACAGCACGGCATTGCTCTGACTCAGGTATGGCAGGTTTTCGTAGTCACTAGACAAAATATCGTGCTACTGTGGAGATCAGTGAGTGGGACTGAGAGGCAGAACACCCACCGTAACGTGATATAAGCCACCCTGCCAGGACAAGGAAAGATCAGGCAAAGGGCACAGTGGGGCAGGAGGGGGGCACGACAATTTGTTTGCTAAACCACCCAGGCACGTGCCTGAAGCAGCAAACCAGGCTCCTGCGGGATGGCACACACTAGCCAGCCCAAGGCTGTCTCTCTTCTTATAGCAAAGTGCTTTGAAACCTGCTGGAAAGCAAGAAAGGGGAGAAGGCACAGCATTAGTTTAGTGGTGTTCCACATGACGCATTTCCACTGCTCAGTCCAATTTAGTATGAAAGCCTGAGGAACGGGTTCTCTACCTTCTTCTTGTGCACTACAGCACACCACATAACCCAGTGCAAAGGATTTTTACCACTATAAAGAAATACCTCTTGATTTAAAACCTGGCAATTGTCAAGGAGTGGTAAGTGGCAGAAATCCAAGTATAATAGTCTGCCATCGTCATATGCTAGTATTGAAGAATTTCATACATACAGACAGTGCTTCAGGGGCAAAATCCTGTAAGATGCTAAGAACACAGGGACATACATAGTATCTTAAACTTGCATTGTTCCCAGTATCTTCAAATGTTGCCTAACACTGTAAAAGACTGGATGCTGTAAGAGGTTTGCAAAAATCACAGTCCTTCATGAAAATCTGGTGTGCAGAGAGAGACTACTGATGACTTAACCTTTTGTTTCCTATCCATCCTCTTTTTCTTCTCAAAGTTGTCTTGGTTTTTATTAACCTCCTGAAATATTCCTGTGAAAAACTACTTTGACAAACCTAAAAAGTATCCAATACTTAAGAGCTTTTGTAAACATATGTTTAAACTTATCTACACAATGTTAAATTCTGTAATCTAATCACCAACATTAACTTACGAAAAAGATTCTTCTTTTCCCATGAGAAACTTTATGGCAGAAGGCAGCTCATTTTTGACTATGAAGAGATAGCTCAACATTGCTGAAAGAAGAAGAAAGTTCAGAAAATGGGTAAGATATTTTATGGAACAAGTACAGAGAAGCATCCTGAATCTTTTCCCGCATTAGCATCAGATGATAAAAGACCCCGAACTGTAACCGACTGTACACTACTGATCATTCAGTAATACAGCATCCTTAAAGGGCTGTGTGCAATGTGTTAGCCACAGCTGTATTAAAGAACATGAAGATGTCACTGAGAGAAGGAGGAACCTAACTAGTTGGTAGCCATAACATTATTAAGATGTTCCTGGGTTTTGTTTTTCTATACCCCTCATCTCCTTTACCTCCAACGTTCTGGAGAGATGTGGATCCAAAGACAATCATTTTCCCTGGGGTACCGAAGACCTGCTCACCCAGCTTTTCATACACCATACAGCCTGCGTGAAAAGAAACAAAGGAAAAGGTAACAAATAAGCCAGCGAAAGCTGTTGACTCAAATTCCTCTTCAGCTAACCACCCATTTGCGCAGCCATATCTGCCCTTTGCAAGTAAATAGAGAGCTCTCTTTTAATTACTAGGGCTGAAACATGTAGGAATGTCTTCTTGACGTCTATAAATGTTATCACTGGCTGTCAGTTTTGAAATTGGAGCTCTTAATGAGGCTGTTACACCCCTTTAATGAGTCTGTCTATACCCCTAGTGACATGTTAAGTTGTGGCATCCCTATCCTGGTATATTAGGTTTGAGCCTGCAGTGAGAATGATGTAGAAAGCCTCCTCTTCAGACAAAACTCGGTACAGCAGGATCCACAAGTCAGCACTGGCAGCCTAGCGACAGCAGACACAGTACCATGATTCTGCAATTTCACTTATTTTGATTGACTAAATGATCCAAATGAGGGCAGCCAATAGTTCACAAGATGATTTACAATTTCTAATCACGAAGCCTTAACTTGTGAATTCTCAGTCTGGAATGTTTTTGGTAAAAGCAGGGAAAGGTATAAATGATAACAAAACCTTCTTTTTAAACATCTGTCAAGCTTGAGAAACTCCTCTATTAATTGGTTTGTCTCTGGTAATTTTTTTTCCTTGGCTGTGATTTGGGCTGAGAAAAAGACTGGGCATTGTGAAGATGGTGAGATGCATGAGAACAGAAAGAGAAATACTGCAGATGTAACACTGTACAGATGATTTTTTAAATGCATCCCATTGTTTGGTTTTCTCTGTATTTCCTTATAGCTGACATTTCTGCTTTGAAGCTTGTATAAACAGTAAGTTTGTGCTTAAAGGTACCAGCAGCATAGAAACCAAGGTGTAGATTTTTGGGAACTAACAAAGCACAAATGTGTCCACAATTAGGCATACATACCTAATTTAAATAGGCAGTTGCTGCCATTATACATGCTGTAACCGTAACTCTTGTGTGTCCAATTACATATTAAAATATTAGTGTTCTTGTGCACAGATAATTTCCAGACTCTGGCTTCAGAGATTGTTACCCAAGGAAAGAGACTCTTGGACTTCAGAGCACGGTGACATTTAACACTGTAGGTAACTTCTCATTTCTGTGTTTAGAATATATTTTGCTTACAAATACACTTCCCTCTGTGGAGAAACTGTTCCCTTTTATTTTCTTCTAGGCAATGTACTACTATACCACAAAGGCTATCAGGAATTTCACACTAACCATTAAGGTCAAACTATTTCCAGGTAAGCTTCACCACAGACAAAGATTCATTATATTTTTTTTGCAATTGGTTTTGTAATGCAAAGAAACTATACGAGCTGTTCCCTCTAGCTCACAAAAACAACATTTCATGGTAGTAGAATTTACTTTTTGTTCTAAGTTTTTCTCTTTATAGTGATGGTCAGATGCTGTTCTCCATTGCCACATCATAAATTCTTGTTAATTCTGGACTTCTGACCCAAAATGTGTTAGGTCTTTCTATTGTGCCAGAAATGTGATAGAAACTCTGCCTTACACAGAGCACCTGGCCTTATTTGAGCACTTTTCACCTCTTGTTCTTTACAAGTCTACTGAAATGGTATAATAACATCTTAAAATTACCTGTTTCCTTTGAACACACCAACAGGAGATATATTGAATAAATAGACAGCAGTGTCACTGAAACCAAAAGCAGCCTACAAAAGAATGGAAAATGAAGCTTACTGTAAAAGCTGAGCTCTAACATTTCAATATTTCATGTCAGGTTACATTCATGTTGACTCTGAGATAATTTTTTTACTCTTCTGACAACACAAAAAGCCCTAGAAATGCTTGAGTCTTATTCTGTTTGCAGTTCCACCACACCGCCATGGAGGTAGTAACCCCTGCATGCAGAGGGATTCAACCAAGTAAAACTTGGCAGCGCTGCAGAGCACAGCCTGTGAGTTACACCTCCCCACACTGAAAGAAGCAAGAATAAAGATGTCTTATCAGATAGGAATTAAGGTTTAATCAGAACAGAGATAACCGAGGTATGTCCCTCACTACCCACTCTAAAGCTTTTGTTCTGGAAGCAGAGTAAAAATCTCGAAGTCCTCTATTTAAGGACTTCCCTATCAAATGGAAGCATCTTTTCCCAGGACATGTTTCATATGCTACCGAAGGGGTGCCCAAATGGCTTTTTATGTTCCTCCCAGTGCCCAGGGAGGGGGAGAGGAGGGAAGTCAAGGCTCGACTGGCTTCCCTTGGGAATAAAGGCAGAGACCGAAGGCTTATGCTTTGTCCAGGTGGAGACTGGTGTTCCCTCACTGATGCCACTTCTGGTCTGCTGTGATCCATAATTTGACTTCACATAGAAGAATTGCAGGAAGTAATGACCAAACTGTTTGCGCAGGGAACTTGCTGGCACAAATGATAATTAGTCAGTGCTGGGGGCTAAGTGCATAAAACCACATTTGCTCATTACTCTCTGTCTTTAAGCCAAGCACCATGTGTGCCTTCCCCTCCAACACTCTGACACACAAAGACCTGATGATGTTTTCATAATGTGTGTGAAGAGCATTCAGGCAATCTGTTGGCAATTCCTCTCTTTATTATGACAACAACCCTCAGGACACCGAGAAAAACAAGCCTAAAATTTAACAGAAAGCAAGCTGCTGCCATAGATAGGCAGCAACACATCTTTGCCATAGGAATACATAGGACAGCATGAGAAGCTTCCCCCCCCTCCCCCTCTTTTTTTTAATTATTTTAGACTGGAAATACTTTAGCACCAAATAATGACCCACAAGTTTCCTGGGGCCAGAGGAACAGGGAGAAACATAAAGAGGTGATAGGAGGAACTGTTCTTTTGCCAACAAACAATGATGGTTGACAATAACAACACATTGTTTGTACAGCCCAAAGGGTGTTTCTCCATGAGAAGGGAAGGGAGATTGTACTAGCTGAGGTCACTCTGCTCCATTTTATACAGATTTGCTAAGCCCTGCTCCTGTCCATGTTCCCTGCAGAGCTGTTCTGCCCCTGTCTGCCTGCAGGCTTGGTACTCACAGCCCCTGGTTCTCAGCTGCTGGGCTGACTCACTCCCAGCCCCAAATGGCTCCGGCTCCGCAGGCCAGCATCAAGTCTATTTCAATATTAAAAGCTCCCCTTTTTCAGGCACTGAGCTCACAGAGCCATTGCAGTAAAAATAACACTCCCAAGCAGCCAGGTATTTCGCTGATCTGTTGTCCTTAGTTCCCCATAGGGTTCTTGCAGAGACACTTGGCATTTTCATTAGTGCTGTATGAAAAACTTGTTTGTGTTAGGACTCTGGTATGGACAGGGATATTCACGCCAGAACCACCCCTTGGAAAGGAATGAAAATGCCCATGTCACTTGCTCTGCACAAATACAAAACAGAAGCAGGGAGCTTGTGCTGCTGTCCCATAAGCACTCCCCTACTTTTAACTTTGTCTGCTTTTAAAGAAGTCCTGGCAGCTATGCAAGCAACCAGCATGTGCAAAAGTCACCTCCCTCCAACAGTTTAGGGCAGGGGACTGATCCAGTGCTGGGAAGAACAACCTGTTCCTGCAGTGCCACTGCTGTTTGCTCCCAGCTGCCATATTACCAGTTCATCTGAAACATGGGCTGTCCCCAGCCCTCTGTGGATTCCCAGGCTTTGGGGCCTGAAGACCCGTGAGGCAGAAGAACCTGCCTTATTGCACAGAATAGCTCTGAACCCTCATAAGGTATGGGGTGCAGAAGAGTATGGCAGAGCATGGGGTTTGCCACCATATGGCCTCCCAGAAGCCCCCGTGGCTCAGCAGGGTTTTTCAGATCACGTGCAGTGCCAGGCTAAAAGCAGGCTGAGGCACCTTGCCGGCCCGTATCTCTGCAACGTAATCCATCACTCTGGTCCTCGCTCTCCAGCATGAAACCACAGGCAGCAACAAGTGCTCCTGCCATCCCTAGGTGGCCTGGCCTACCTCTGAACTTTCCAAGCTTTTTGTGGCATCTTTCTGCAGCAAGGTTTTCTCAGCTTTTGCATACAGTAAAGGATGCTCTTCTTTGGTCTAGGTTGTAGTAATCAACAATACTGGGATTAAATTCTTCTGACTTCCCACCTCAGCTATTTGCCTAGAAAGCATGATATTTTGCTACGGCACTAAATTATGCAAATAGGATGTGAGAGTATATACTCATTGACATGTTTATTTTCAATGTCTTATGCCACAAATATAGGTTCTGAACTGATCCAGTTGTGTATGGCAGTCCACACTTCAGCAGTCTAAAAGTTGTGAGAGGAGCTGTGAGTAGAAATCGGGCTGGATCTGCTTCGTTAGCACTGGAAATGCTCCTTTAATTTTTCTGCCTCTGCCTTTTACTTTTCAGGGTTGATGCATGCCAAAACTGGATAAAGCAACCTAGAAACTTTCCAGAAATGTGCTACTCAAGAGCAATGAATTTAAGTGCTTTCTTATGTGCAAAAAGCAATGAAAGTATTGCTCAGCCTCTTATCTTTAATCACTTGAAAAGCAGAAATGGTTCCAAGATCTACCTGCGATAGCAACAGCAGAACTTTACATTTATGGGAAAAATGCAGTGAATGAGAATGTGAGAAAAAAATCTAACACTAATGGACTAGGTTTAACTCTGAGGTTATTCCATGATAAAAGAATGCTTAAAGCTCTTCAACTTTCAGGATAACTGCACACACCACGTTAGGATCCCTTATCTCCAGGCTTCAAAGGGGAAAGTTCTGCTAGCCTGGCTAGTTAGGCCCTGCTAGCTTCCTTATCTTTGATCTCAGCAGGCTGGGCTATCTCCAGGCCAACCGATCTATAAAGCTAACAAAACCAATTATCTGCTTTTAAATACACACACTTAATTCTGTAGAGAGTAGTGATGTTATTGACTGTATAGAATCTCTACATTCAGGTTTGGCATTTTTTTGTACAGTGTGGTGGTACAGATCTACATGCTCGCTACTCAGGCCATCACAAGTTCTTAGAAGTTTCTCTGGTGTTTACTTCACTTCACTTCAAAGAAATTGGCTTTTTACATCCTTTAGAGCAAACACATTTCAAATTTCACTTAACTCTCATGAAAAACTGCTGAAAGAAGAGGACGAGATTACAGAAAACTAAAGTGGTCAGGAGAAACTGAGGGTGCCCCTTGGCTGATCATCTATCATCACAGAAGAAGTAACAAGGCTGGAGAGAGGTAACCTTTTTTTTTTCTCGTTACAGCAGTTTTTGCAATCACAAGTCTGTGCCCTTGGAGGTGTGCTTGTCAGAGCATGGGTGGATATCACATATAGGTTAGACTGCTGTGTAAAAAAAGCAGCAAAAAAACCACAGTCACTCTGCATAAGAGAGACCTAAATTAGAGCCCAGCTACTTTATAGCTTAGCTTCGTGACAACACAATTCGGGGACTTTGTACATTCTTAATGTAAATGGATTAACTCCTCGGATTATTCCTAGATTTTACCCAAGCACAGCAAATTGTAAGCTAGCAGCATGGATGTAGCTATTCTGGCACAAAACCCCAGAGCAGATGGCTATATGTACCACTCTGGCCATCCACTCTGCTATATACAAGGCTCATATTCTGTATTTCCCCAAAACCTAAGAAATAACGAAAGTTCTAGATTTTTAGGTTTGACATTCAAGAAACGACACCTCTCTAGAGTAATCTGTAAACTCAATAACCATGTTGAACAGTTCTCAAAGATTGTAAATCATTATATTTCTTCCTGAATGAACATTTATCATTGAAATCTGCACACAATTCCCAATTGATTTCTTAACAATCACTTTTCACAATGAAATGTCTCATACTGCGATCCAGAATAACACAGAATAACACTGTGCCTTACTCATTCACTGGCACCATTTCATTTTTAAACTATAAAATTCTCCTTTACAAAGTGCTTTTTTTGCTGGAGTTACGTATTCTACCTCAACTCTTTTTATACTAAAATCTTGGCTGTATTTATGTTGGCTCTCAAGGACTCTCACATAAGAAACTGATGAAACTGTGGGAGTGAGATGAAAATATTATATGTAACATATAAAGGAATATAAATATTCTTTTTCTTGCTTAAAAAAAAAGAAAAAAGTAGTTATTGCACCATGCTTTGATGAAAGCTCTGGAGATCCTGTGACACAAGGAAGCACTAGGTACTATCCCACTGCAGCTATTACTACTGAGTATTTCCGATATACGTGTAGCTTGTGGACTACAGGAAAAATCCCTGGCTAGGCTCAGGTCTGTAGTAAATAACATGGACTTAATTTGCTAGCATTAGAAGTCATGGATTTTCTCCCCAAAAAATTTGATGGAAAAAAAATGTCTGAAACTTGTAGCTAACATTTTCAGGCTTGAATGCTGTACTTGATTACAGATGGACTATAAATCCCTCTGTTTGCTGGCAGTGCACGCGTTCTTTAAATGCAGTGAAACTGCACAGAGATCAGCTATTCACCACATGAATACTCACAAGAAAAGGAGAATTCCTGTGTTGGCTAAGGCAAAAGCGAGGCCCAAAATCCCACTGCCCATAATTGCATTGCTGAGGTTGAAGACGGACATCCCCAGCGAAGTAGTTCCTGGGATCTGGAGAAGCAAAGACAGACATGTCAGTGACAGCTTGGAATGGAGCAGGGAAATGCATCTATGCTTCAAACTCCACGTTTGGTGATATATCGGATATGAGTAACTACTGCTATGGAAATGGCTTAATAAAAACTGGTTTGAAAGAGGAAAAAATGTCACTGAACCCTGTCACAGCTACACTCTGATCGCAGTCCTGTAGATTCTGTAAGCTGACAGAACAGTATCAGCAATACATAACTCATACTACACTTCCAGTTTTAAACCCCATCTTTTGCTACACCTGTGAAACACCTTAGGCACATGATTCATACATTGTAAGGTCTTCCTGCTTAACACAGGCCAGAGGGATTCCCTTGCGTCAACTCGACCAAAATGCTTTTTTTTTTTTGGTTGTTTTTTTTTAAAGTCCTGAGCACAGGCAGTTCCTACTGGAACCTGAACTTCAGTTATAATTGTGTGTGTCCAGCACTTTTGAAAACCGTGTCTAAAGGCCCGTCATATACACAACATACAGTTTGTTTTGACAGGGAAAAGAAGAGCAAGAGAGACTTACATATTCATCACATTTCTTCTTCTCCAGGTGGCTGTTTGTGAGACTTCTTCTGCTTTCTCGATCCGAAATAAACTTGCTGAAAGATGTCAGAGTATTTATTTCCAGCAAGTGTTTAGAAAATATGAACACATTAATTCCATGAGCAGCATACAATTACAAAATATGCAACATATAAAAACTGTATGTGAAAAGAGGTCGAACTCCTAACTACCTCATGAGCTGGATCATGCTTCACTAATACCAGCGTACATTGGGCATCAATAAAGGTAACACTAGCACAAGATCAGAATAAATGTCCATCTACAGAACGGTCTTTTAGGAGGTGTGGTAAAGCAGCAGCACCAATTTTGTGGACAGGAAAGTAACTTGTCTGCACAGACACTAAGAGGAGATACTTCTCCTGGTGTCCTGCAAAGGTGCGTGTGACTGGTACCCCCCGCTCCCAACCCCTGCTCACATGGCTGGCATAACTAATGCCATTCTGTAAGGCAAGCAGCTGTTCTTTGTGACTGAGCAGGTCGCGTATTCATTCTCTTTCCTTCATCATCAGGCCCTGAAGATCCTGTGAACCAAATAGACAAACAAGATTTCTTCTTCCCCTCCCTATCGACCTCAAGGCTCCTGGGTGCCAGCCCAGTTACTCCCTTCCTTGCCAGCCTTGGGCCCAGGCACTGGGCCCACCAAGGTGGTGGTGATGACCACCTCACAGAAGAGGGAAGTGTGACAGCACCCAGAGCACTGTCTGTAAAATCAAACCAGTTACAAGTCCTAAGAGGGGGACCTGGACTGGAGCTGCTGCTAGACAGTGAGAGCTGGGAGCCCCGGCGGCCAGGGACACCCCCACTGTCTTCTGCTCCCTCTGAGGATGGACGGAGCCACTTGCATTCTTTCATATGATTTGAGTCTAGATTATGATTGATATATTGATACAGCAAACCATGTATTAAGATCTGATGCAATCTGCACAGGGTCCAGGTGATTAGAAGTCATAAGTTAAGTTGTATTATAAATTCTGTATTATGCTACTTATAGATTGTACTACATTGATTCTGCTTGTAGAAATCCTGTGCCATTCTAATCATAAATTCTGTTCTACACTCATCATAACACCCTGTTAAGAAAATAAGGCTTTAATTGTACTTATGATTTAGTGCTGCCATCATTCTGCCATGGATCCCTACAAGACCCTGTCTGTCCCCTGCGTCAGGCAACTCTGCGGCACCCACGAAGCCCTAAATGGCCCCTGTAGGGCCCGTATGGCTGGAGCTAAGAGGATGATGATGAGGAGGAGGATGGGGTGCTGCATGCTGCCAGAACTACCCAGACCATCCTGAATCGGGCGACATGCTCTGTTGGTGCACTGTTCTGGGCTACTGGATTTTCATGTAAGTGTCTTTCAAAACTCAGTACTGAATTCACCACACTGCAAAATTAAACGCTTCTGTGCAGGGAAACACAGAATAACCAGCTTTTCTTTCTCTGCGCCCCTTACTTGTTCTGTGTCCCTGATATATCCACATTTAGGGACTTGCCAGAACAAGATTTGCCTCCTGTGGCTGTGTCGGTATCCTTGGGATTTACGACACTTCTGATTTAGATGAGCTGTAATTTTCTCCCTGATTCTGTCTTCAGCAAACATTTTAGTTTGTATAAAGCATTCTTTCAGCTTTTCATCTTTTGAAGGTTTATGCACAATTAAGTCCCTGGCATCTTTGTAAATCCACAGATGGTTCTTAGGCTGTACTGGCTAATGCGTCAGCCATTGTACGTGTTACGTACCCCACCAGGGGCTGTCACCAAGTGTCAGAGATCCTTTTTGCCGTAGGTAAATTAAGGTGGCTCTTCTTAGATTAAAACAGACAAACAATATGGTGAACACAGAGCAGTACCGCTGGTCCCTTCCCACAGCTGGGAATGTCTACTGGTCAGGGATGTATAGTTCAAAGTGTGACTCAAGATTGTGCATCATTTGAGTACATCCAGTGGTATTCAGGCTGGCAATATAACTGCGAACTCATAAAGACAGAACTCTTATCAAACTTCCCCACTACCCCAACTGTGGCCCCATTACTAGTGATATATGCTAGCACAGCTTCTAAGCGCCTGCCAAAACTGTGCAGTTCTAATGATGACTTGGCTTCCACAACTGACACACTGAGCTCTGTGTCTTTAAAACTTTGTATACTACATACACACACATTTTGAGTTTATCCCTTAAAACTTGTCATAGCTGGAAAAATGTATGCAGTATTTTTGCTGGTTTTGTTGCAGCTTTGACTCCTACCCATTGGTCTGCTTTGACTTTCTTTATATCAATAAAAACCAACTATAGGTTTATCCTGTATTTTTTAAACTACTAACTTCAGCAACTAATTTGCTGCATAATATAGACACTGTGCCAGGTTTACCAGTCCTAATGCAGTTGGAATAGATGGCTGAACCTCCCCCACTGTTTTAAGAAGCAAAAAGCTACCACTTCTAAGATAGACTGATCCAAAATTAACTTTCCAAAGCTCACCGTGTAGGTATTTCATCCTCGTGGAATAAAATCTCAACCTGATTCAGAGCGTGTGCTTTTTTCTTTTTCATGTCTGTTTAAAGCACATCTCTTGAATGCAGGCAGCAGAGTGTGAACAGTTTGAAAAAGACATTCCAGCTCTCTCTTGAAACACCCCGCAGGCAATTTGTACAGGCAGGAGCACAGAGAAGAGTTTTGTCTCTTTTGGATTTCTAAGTGCTGCTGGAAACGTCTGTGGACTTTGCCTTCTTCTGTCATTTATGAAGATCATGTGTCATTTTAGATTTTGTCAATAGTTATGATAGAAGTAACTGGTCTGTTCCCCCCACTTCTCCTCATCCCTCCGCAGCCAGTCCTCCCTTAATAATTACAAAACCCCCAAAATGATTATTATTGCCACCTGCTATTAAAGTTCAATGAAAATTATTGTCAAAAAACTAACACAGAATAAAGACAACACTTGAGTAATCCTGCTTGAATATAAAGCAACCGTGGGACTTTCCATTAGAATACTTTTGACAGAGTAAACAGCTTCTGCAGAACTAGTATCTTCTGTGGCCAACAAACACACTATTTTCTTCTAGGTGGGACTTGTAAGGAAACTAGTCTGATTTGATACATTAACCCGAAGTACTTTCTTTTGCGTTAGTCCTACATTAAAATGGACTGGGCTTGTTGTCCACTATCTCATCTCTCATTACAAGCTGGGCTCCTCATCCACCCTGTGTTTACATCACGCTGCACATTTTTCTCCATTTATGCCGTATGATGTGTATGGGAGGGCTCAGTCAGACATGGAAATGTGGCCATTGGGCTCCCAAATCACAAGGTAAATAGCATTGCACCCAGATTTTATGGGGTGTTTCCCAGCGCCTGCTTCCTAGCCCCGGGATGGCTTGTCCAGAAAGCTCAGCAGCAATGCAGTGGTGGGGGATGTGGGTCTGCCTGATCCAGAGGCTGTGCTGCATCTGCTATTGCTGGCAACTTAACCTGCAAGTCCAGACAGGAAGGTTGCCTTGGGACCACACTCAGCAGGTGGTACAGACGTAACTTATGACAGTCTACGTTTTCCATAATGGAATGCATTACTGAACTTATATTAAAAAAAAACAAAAAACAAAAAACAAACCAAAACCAAACCGAAAAACTAGGGAAAAGGTAATCCAATGGATTCAACAGAAACAAATTTCCCCAAGATTTTGCTTTGTATAAACATTTTTTAAATTTTCCTCTATAGCATATGAAAGGGAACATATGTTGGAATACTGGAACTTCTAGTTAAACCGTGACATGCATCTGCTCTGCTTAATAGATGTGCTTAGAAAGCGAGCTATTCATTGTCATAGAATGTTGTATATTTGACCTTTACAAATATGATATGAATGAAGTGAAATGACTGTTTACTCCAGCCTCTCCCAGCCCTCCCAAGGACTAGCCACTGTGACAGGTGCTGTGGAAATGCGCAGTAGGACTGTCTGTGCCATCAAAGCCTTCTGACTCCCTGACAAGCATGAAATCCGCTTGTGCTGTTTGTTGTCTCCATTTCAAATGCTTTACTCATCATTAAAAGTCATAACCTGTTCTTATATGTTTCTGCTTTGCTGTTGAGTTTCCTACATCACAGCTGAGTATGAACAGCTTATACAAACCTTTCCAGACACATTAATAAAATACCCTGGCCAAAAAATAATCAGCTCATCCTTGTGATGCCTGAAGACTCACGGTTGGCTTGGGAAGAATTTCTTCGTCTAATTCTTTTCATGGTCTGATTCAGTGCTAAGTAGAAACTTAGTGTTATTGATAAAGTGTTTTTAAAAGGACCATGTTTAACCATGGTTTCCAAATACAATTTCTTAAAGGACTTAAATGAGAAATGTTTGATTAAGATGATATCCCTGAGCTAACCATTTTGGCTAAGCAGTTAGCCAAAAAACATTTAGCTGTCTGAGATCTGTTTAAGCGTAATTAAATTAAAGTGGTATTTGACAATGCCTTTAACATTTGTTAGGGAAAGCTAGTTTTGCCAAGATGACAGAACTTTATCCTTAGGCAGCTTCTTAAACAGAGCACTAACTTCAGCAACAGCAAAGATTTCCAGGGCAGGCAGGAACAAGAAATGCAGAAGAAACCTTGGTCTGACTTACACTATGAAACTGGGACCAGGTCTGGGTATATCTACCAACAACTTTGTTGACTGAGCAAGGGGTGCTGATGACTAATTAGTAGCTGTAAACCAAGGCAGCCATTCAGCCGTCTGCTTCCTGAGAGCATTGTCATAGTTACAGATAAGGAGTAGGTCATCTAAATACTGGTTTACAGTGATGTGCAGAGATGGCAAAATTTTATAGCCAGGACACATCGTTAAAAGTCACCAAATCCACATCCAGATTTGATGCAAGTCTCTTTACTGACATTCCAAAAAGAAATTCAACATCTGCATACAAAGAAAATCAATCCAATACAAAAACCTCCCAATACAGCCCCTTCCAAACAACATCCCCTCCCTACATACAACTACATACATGATTGCATATTTAGGTTCAGAAAAGGCTGGAATTCCAAAGGAAACTAGAGAATTTTTTTACCAGATCAAGAAATATTTGGAGTTTACAACCAGATCTGGAAACAGTTGTGTACCTTCTCCAAAAGACCCTTAAAAACTCTGCTCTAGATGAAGCTTGAAAAATTATGCACTGGAAGAAAGAAGTGTTTAAATTAAATACAGAGTGCAAAATCAAACAGGTTGAAACAATGAAAGAAAGTTAGTTGAAAATTACAGATCTAATCTAAAGCTCAAGTGAAATCAACATAAAAAATTCCACTGATTTTGACGGACTTTGGAGTTTCACAAGGCCTTGCACCATGTGCCAGGCAGCACAAAATATGTTATTCCGTACGCCTGTTCCCCTCTATTCCATGGAGACAGGGCGTTTGCCAAAATAGTCATAGAAAGGGAATTACCACATCCTTTCAGGCTGTATTTGGCATGGGGTACAGAGCAGGGGCTGCCCACCTGCTCATCACCTGCATCGGCATGGAGGTGCTGGCTCAGGGCAGTAGCCATGGGCGACTCAGCCACAGCCTCAGCCCCAGGGGTTGCTGATGGGGCTGCACCAGTGCCGCAGTTGCTGCGGCCGCTGGAAGCTGTGGTCAGCATGAGCTGCCTTGAAACTCATTTTACACATGGGGGGGAACACGAACACACTGGGATATGTAGGGCAAAATACTCATGTATGGGATGCATGAGTAAGTAGCTGTGCTGTGAGTGCCCCAGCAAGAGGGATACTCGACAACTGTAATGGGCTACATCCTACAACCAAATGATACTCTGCAGAGGAAAAATGTTAACCAGAAAGGAATGGAAAACTGTGGAATATGTAGATCAGACCTAAAAGCCAGAACAGTAATCAGAAATTCTGCCTCTGAGTTTGTGACACTCTTTCCTTGCCCCACTTTCCTTCTTCCCTTTGCAGGCAATCTGGATCCGACCCAGACCTTGCCATGCTTACTACGCCCTGACTCCACAAGCACACTGTGACCACAGGGGATCAGGCACATAGGCACCCTCCATAAACACTCACTAAAAGATCAAGTGCTAACAGGGTTAGTAACAAGTAACAGTTACTGGTGGCACCAGCCAAAGTGCTGGGGAGGCACAGCCAGCCCAGTACAGCCACTCCTTCTCTTGAGGATATAAATCCTCAGCAGGCTCCAGGGAGCAAATTTACCACTGTCAGCCCCTGAGCTCCTTGCCTTATGAAGTAAGCCAGCAGGAAAGCAAGCAGGTTCATACTAGAACTGTTTTGGTTTGGCAAGTTGGAAGGTTTTTTTCCTTGCTCTTGCCTTTTCTTCCCTTTTTTTTTTTTTTTAACAGAAGTGGTTTGTGTTTCATTTTGGCACTTTCCATCAAAGCAGTTGCATCAGAAAATTCCTGACCAGCTCTAATCTTCCTCAGTGCAGCTGTGCTGCGGTTGCACCACTACACGGTGCAGCTGGCGACCGCCCCGGGACTTCCCCAGGGTGGGGGGGGGGGTCAGGCTGGCACCCTCTTGCCAGGGGGCTTGTCCACGCCACCAGCCATGGCCCCCCACTCAGTCCCAGGGTATGGCTGGCTGGTTTTGCTACATGCATTGTATGGCCAATGCCAGGTCCTTATTCCTGCACCCGCTGCCAAGCTCCCTGGCTGCTCACACAGCTGTGAGAGCCACACAACTCTACCTCACTTGGGGAAAAACAGCTCTTAATGTTGTTTTTACACTAGAAAGTGAGTTTCTCTGGGTAGGCAGAGAAGCTGCTGCTAAAAGGAAGAAAGGGCAAGAGAAGAGGTTTTTAAGGACCATAAACACAGGTGGCAGCAGCCCAGCAGTAAAGGAGCAGGATGATGTGCCAGCAGAAGCTTCCCAGCAGCACCAGTGCCGGG
Organism: Falco punctatus; assembly: GCF_963210335.1. Classification (NCBI taxonomy): domain Eukaryota; kingdom Metazoa; phylum Chordata; class Aves; order Falconiformes; family Falconidae; genus Falco; species Falco punctatus. The sequence continues at coordinate 52,144,657 of NC_137585.1, forward strand.
CAGGGCTGGATCCCTGCACAGGCGCTGGATGGCTGGTGTGCTCCACCTTGGTTTGCAATATTTGAACAGGAAGTTTGATCAAAAAGCAGCTTCTTGTTTTACAGCTCACAAAACCCAAACAGGGCCTGTCAGTAGGTCTTTTCTGCAAACAGGACAGCTCAGCACCTGTTGGAGGCTGGTAGGAAGGCCTGAAGAACCACTCTCAGGTGGAACAGACTGCTCTTTGGAAATGACTGCACAGCTTACAGCAAAAGCCTACAGCCTAATAATGAACAAACCCAGTAACTTTCACCAATATTGATAAATAGATGCATTTTTTTAACTTCACATGAGATAGGCTTAAGTGTCTCTTTTACCATCTTCCTGCCATCCCTGCCTCAGGGAGCACGAGCCACTGCCCAGTTTATCTTGCCGAATTGCGAACGTAGACTGACACTACCTTTGCTGTCAACCATGCCAGCTGTAAACCCCCACAGGCTTGGACGCATGGAGGTGGCCAGGGAAGTTAAAACTGTCATATCAGAGATCAAGGGTCAACAAAGAGATTTGCCCCAAGTGATGCCATTGGTCTAATTGTATTAATTATTATTACTTCTTTGCTGTGTGCAAGCAGACATTTCAAAATGTTGACTTTTTGCTACATTATATGTTTGTGCATTTTATTAGACTGATTTGAAAGATTCAAAACGATGAATAAATTGCCGCTGTTTGCTTTATCCGCTGTTGCAGCCTATGCCCGACAGATGTCACATATGAAATTCAAATTACATCTTCAAATGGAGCATGACTTGATAATGAATAATTCAAGACATATACTGAAAATTAGAATGCTGTTTTTAAACAGTGTGTTTCTTAGCACAGGCAGCATCAGTGGAAAAATACTTACCTATTTATCTGGCCATTTTCCACCTCTGTGAAATCATTTGAATCATTGCTGATGTTATCATCTTCAGGGACAGTCATATTCTGCAATTCAGTCAGTTCTAATCCAGCTTTGAAAGGCATCTTGGGTGAGGAACTGTACCTATCCAAGTGTTTCTCCAAACACTAACGTTTGGTTGATATCTGTGAGTAAACTGCAGCCACGCTGCCAGCAACCTAAATAAAAGAAAAGAAAAAACCCCAAGATGTATACCACCAACAGCAGTCGGTATCATCAGACAAAACCAGTGAAACTTGGGCAAGACAGACTGTCCTTAGCCAACCAATTTTGTACCGTTAGAAGGACCTCAGGTGATAAACCTAAACACGCTGCAGAACAGTAGTAACCTTACATGCCTTAATGCGATCAGCTTCACTAACCTTACAAATTTACCTGGTGCGGCAACCAAATGCTGAAGACAGCATCTGTATTTATAAACTAGCAAGCAAACCAATCCTACTTGTTTCAGGAAAAAAAGATTAACCACCTGCAAATTAAGGAATAAAAATTATTTGCTTGTCCAAGTCCCATTTCGATATTCAGCATTCATCTTCTGTATGTTCTCCTTTCCGTCTTAAAACTGTAAAATACATTGTGTCCATGCTGTTGCTAAGTGGATAGAACAGAGGGATAGTTATCCCAGTACTCTGTTCTACTAATATCTGTATTCCAGTTATTTGAATATGTTAAGGTTTTTTGGTAAAGAGGATGTGCAGAGGATGCTTTGTGTATCGTTAAACTTACTCTAAGCAAGGACAGAAACAGACAAAACCAAATCCCTACGCTCATGTATCACGGGAAGAAAGAGTAATGTATATCTTGTGTCAAGCAGTTATTATCTAGAGATCAGGTGATCTCTCCTCTGATAGATGCGTTGCATAAAAGCACCAAGAATAACACCAAAGGCAGATCAGACAAGTCTGCTACAGTGACATATTTCCTCATCAGCAATGCAAATCAGCTGAAAGACCAACATTTTCCAGAGTCTGACCACTCTCAGCTAAGCCACAACTCCAGCGTGGTGCTGAGGCAACAGGATGTTATTCACAAACAAGTCCCTGCACCACAGCTCTCTGAATTCCCATTTTGTGAATGAATTTCCTGCAGTATTGTCAAACAACTATTCACCCTGGGGTATGTGATGAACACATAGATGCCAGATTAATTTGGGGATATTTTTTAAATTCCCAGGGCTACCTCAAACACATCAAACTGCTCACATGCAACCAAAGAAGCAGGAACATCCCCAGATCTTGCAGGGCACTATGTTGAGGTAGAAGGACATAGCTCACTTGTTCAGTTACGACATCTGCCTGTTTCAAATCAAGTTTACAGGACCAAATACTTCTGATTTATACCATATCCCCACCACGCCGAAAAGGGTTTTGCAAATGACCAGTTTTCTCCCTATAAATACCTTCTCAGAAATGTAGTTTTAAAGTTTACATGTGCTCTTAACATTTCCTCAAGAGCTCAAACTGTCCAAATTTCAAGTGCAAAGTCTAAAGGCTAGCCTCGAGGCTTGCAGTGGGCAGGGTCTGCTTTTTGCTACTGAAGGAACAACTAAGCACGTGGTTATGGTGGCAGAGAGGGCCTGGTACAGTCTGGTGCGAGGGCGATGTTGGGGGGATGTGAGCTGGGTCCTTTTCAACTCCTCTACAGAAGAGATTTCCACTACAGATACCAGGGGAGCGACCGGGTATTAAAACGTTGGCATGAGAAAAAGAATGAATGGATTGAGGCTGCTGATACATGAATGCAGACTGGCAAGCAGAGGGTGGTTTTAGCAGTGACGTTCTGGAACAGTCTTCCCAGAGGCTGCAGGGATAAAATAGTCTACCTATTTTGGAAAAGAAGCACGATCTTTTTATAAAAGGATAAAGCCACAGGAGATGGTGACTGCTGAGGTGGCAAGGACCAAGCCCGCTGAATCCTGGAGCTTCTTGTGACCATGAGTTCCTAAAATAAACAATTTCTTAATAGACCTGACAACCTCTATACTGAGATCTGTATCCCCTGACATTTAAAAAACCTGTGGAAAGGTTCGTCTAAAATTCAAGCACAGAAGCTTCCCTTTGGGTGCCGTTTTGCATCATTGTCTCCCAGGAGGATTTTCAGAACTGCCTTGACATTGCCTGCGCTTAATAAATTCCCCATTAAGTGTTCCAAAAGCAGAGGCTGAAATTAGCACTCCTGTGAGGTAAACTGTGTGCTGGAGAGCAGACTTCACAGCTCACTGATGTGCAGCTCCTGCTTCGCTCTTCTGCCCCTCAGTAGCTGAAATGCTGCAGGGCCGGACTGGCAGGAACGTGGCTTGCTGGTTTATTTACAAGGAATCTTTGCAGTGCAAAAGTGACAAGCTTTTTCTGTCCTAAACAAAACTCTGATTCTATGGAGACTTGATTGAGTGATGGTGGAGCAAAATCTTGGTGCAAGCAGTGCCAGCTAAAGCACCAGCAATCACTTCAGTGGATTCCAGGTTTCAGGCAGGCTCCTGACAGGAGGCAAATCTTTGAATCTGCCTCAGGTTCTTGCTAGATCAAGCGATTTTCTAAAAGAACCCCACTAAAACAAAACTCTGAAACCAAAAAAGTGTTGAGTGAAATAATGCGTTGCACTTCCAAGTATGAAAAAAACTGATCTCAGTGCCAAAACACGAGGAGGGTGAAGGGAGAGCGGTGGGCCTGGGGATCAAAACTTTCACTGTCATGGCATGAACTCACTGCAGGTCTTTGGCAAAGGATAACCAACTTGTCCTTAGCACCTCCAGCTGTAAAATGAAGATGTTAATAGCGACAATAACACTCAGTTTGTGACATACTTGCAGATTCAGAGAGAAAGGGTGATAGAAATGTGATACCTGGAAAAAAACACTATGTAAATGGAATTTTTTTTGCAAAGATAACTTTACCTTAGATATATTCAGAGCAAACCCTCTGCTATTGTTAACACTCTAAGCACCCTCCACAGTCAGTGGAGTACAGGTTGTCACATGAATTTCACCCCCAAATCACCTACTTTAAATTTCAAGTTCACGGATGCGACAAATCATAGTCTAAATAAAATTACAATCCCAAAGGACAGGGTTCATGTCGACCAGCTTTATTCCCTACAAGTCAAGTGCTCATTCCAGGCTCATCACTTGGCCTCGTCTACAGCAGAGACAGGTGCTGCCGGAGGGCAATCCATCTTGCCCCACAGGAGGGGTCTGCAGCCACGCTGAGCTGCCCCTTGCAAATGTAATAGCTTTGCTCCTAAAAAGAGCTCCAACGTTGGGACAGCTGAGCTAAGCAGGTTGCCACCTCAGGTGTAGGTGCCACTAATGCTGTGTGAAGAAAATCAATAAATTGCTTCAACTAATAAAAATTCAGCATATGTTGATGCTGAGCTATAACGGAAGCCAGCATGGTAATATTTGTATTTTTAAGGCCTTTTCATTCAAGAAATGTCATGATGTAAATGCAAATAGAAATGCTATGCTGGCAAAAGTTCCTAGACTTTCAACTTTCATGTTGAAAGGCAGCAAATAATCATCTGAAGAGCGACTGCAGCAATCCCAATAGCTTCCAGTCACTATGCTACTCTGCCCAACCTTAAACCTCCCAAAAAGAGAATTTCCAGAGACCTGCCATCAAACCTCTCTCTCCAGACACATGCAGAGTAAATCAAGATGAAGAAGTAAGAATTTTGCTCTTGCTTCAAACTTTTCTACTCAGATGGACAAACACTCCTTGAAGCAGGAATCACCCTGAGAAAAAAACAGGAAAGAGCTAATGACCCTTCCAAAGGAACCTCAAAGGTCTGTGTTTGGTGGCTGATCCAGCCTCTCCATTTAGTAGAAAAAACACTGCTCTGGCCTAGGAGTCTGTCTTTCTCTTTAAACATCCCACGACATGTCTTGTAAAACCCATTATGGATAATTTATTCACTGTGTGCTCCTTGCAGAATATGGGAAAGATTACAACTGGCCGTGGACTTCAGAAGGAGGACTGTGAGATGACACAAGAAGATAAAACGAGTTTATTTTTCTCAAGGACGCTGAGACCTTCACAAGCCATTAAAGCACATTCCAAGAACTGAGGTCATTTTCTCTGTTGCCTTCAGAAACATAAAAAATAAATAAAAATATCCCTGCCACTCCAGTTTTCTGGACTGTGAAATTTCACAACAGCAGTAATGGGCTTAAAAAGTTTGTATTGGAAAAAACATGGTAATACAGACAACCAAACTTTATTACTTCTGCTGGCTCAAGTATGAATCCTTTCTGGGCAGTACCTGGAAGAGGTGTAATCTCAGAAAACACTTCGCTAGAAGTTGTGTTTTTAACAGTAACATCATCCCTCCTGGTGGTAATGGTGATGGCTTAATTCACAGGCTGGTTTTTTTCATATCCTGTAAATGACATATTTGAAAAAGTGCCATCTTAAGACACATGGCTGCCCAAAAGCTGACTGAGTATGTGAGAGGTGTTTGGGACATCATTTTGCTCACCTCTGGGTATGTTTTTTTGTCACGTGCCCTTGCACACACACTCACCCTCACTGGGCACTCCATTCACTGCACGCTTCCCACAGTCAAATGGTCTTGGGAATGGCAAATATCCAAGACATGCTAAGCAATTTTAATTACGGAATTCAAAATAATTTGCTTAAAAGCTGAAATATGCCTCAACTTTCTTCTTAAAAGTTTTGCCAAAACTGCTCTTGGTCGGTTACGAATCATCAGAATCCAGTGCTTGAGTTTCACACAAGCTGTTTTTACTCCTTCATAGTCTGAGATGTGATACATTTTTCTTTGCTTATACTTTTGAAAGTTGTTTCAAAGAGCAATATGACCAGTAAGACACCATGGACATAAATAATGAAACACTGAGCCTGAAACTCTTGTGTATGGACTATTCACGTAAATGACAAAAGCAATAATAGGCTTTATATATAACAGTATCACATTAGGAAGGGAAGCAACTATCTCCTCTTTGTTCAGCATTAGTGACACCTGACATGTAGAACACAAAGCTGCTGATTTACCCCTCGTCTACAGGAAGGACAAAACGGAAATATTAGAGAAGAGCCACCGAGATAACAAAGAGCTTGGAAATTAAAGACTGACTCACATCCACTGAGCAAACATCTGCAGTGCTTGAGATGTCATCACCTCCAGCTCCTCCGTTCTGCCCCTCTGCAGCAGGCTGCAGCCACAGGAGCAGTGCAAGGAAGTGAGTTTGCCAGTGACCAGCCCCCATGGGCTTGAGGGCACTCCAGAGAACCACTGTGGTGCCAGCATGAACCCGTCCTGCCCATCGGCAATGCTGCCAGGCCGAGGGCAGTGCAGCAGCCGAAGGCCTTCCAGCGCTGCAGCTGTTTGCTCGGTAGCTGCAAGCCACTACCTTTCCTTTCCAGGCTCCCTCTCACACAGCCCTCGTGGCGTGAGGGATGGGAACAGTTAAAAAGTGAGGTGGGGGGGAAACCAACAAATGACAAAAGTCTTGAGGAGGAAACTCAGAAAAGAACGTGATGAGCACAAACATGGATTCTCAGCCTTTCTCTTGATACTGTGTGACCTTGCGCTGCAACAGGACAGGAAAACATTCCTGCTCTGCCCCATCACTCTCCACACTGCCCTTCCGTGCTGCCATAAAGAAAGGGAAGACAGTCCCAAATTCAGTCTCGACAGGCTACTCAGCTGATCAAAGGCAGGCAAATAAGAAATCATAAAATCCCAGTCTGATTCACCCAGTGATTCATTACTTTAGGCAAAACACTTAAAGATGAGCCATAAAGGAAAATGGTTTTAAGTACATTTTTGTTTTGAGCCCTTCCCAGTCAATTTAGGGAAGGCATTTGGCAGAGGAATATACTCACATTTTTTCCTAATTATATTTCTCTGTGAAATCCTCTCAACAGTCTCGGTTTTGCTGAAGAGATCCCAGAACGCACCACCACAAATGAACTCTTCCACAGAAAGTGGAAGCGCTGTATGAGTGGGGCTTGATGGGTAACAGCAACAAAACATACTGCCCAGGTATATTTATAAGGGCTAAATAGCAGCTCTGAAATTCTTATTTAAAATAAATTTTGTACTATACAAGCAAGAACCCTTTGCTTAAGTTCATACACAACTCACTTTTCCCTCTGCCCCAGTTTACAAGTAATTTCTTTGCCTCAGTTTTCTTGACTGTAAGAGACGCAGATGATATATTTACCTGATAAGCTCACACAAATATGAGCATTAACTGCAAAAGGGCCGTAAAACGCTTTCAACATGAAAAAGCTGCCATTTTCCCCAAGAGTGGCCACTCAAACTTGGATTGAATTGCAGTCATAACAATAAGTACCTATCAGAAAGGAAACTGAATTCAGGGTTACAGTATTTAAATATTCCTACCAGATGTCATTTGCCTTCACAATACAAACTTTAAATTGGTGGTCACTGTCAGGCTATGTGCTAAGCCTGTTTCTACAGAAATGAGCAAGCTGAGAAAAAGACAGGGGAGAGCACAGGAGGAAGAAGCCTGGCTTCTGCTCAGTCACCTCTTCCCTTGGTAAAGAACAAACCCCCAAACCAGAAAACTCCAATGAAATGTAGGACAGAGACCCACAATGAGCAGCCCGCAAACGGACCAGCTGAGAGAGCCGTGCCTCCCCTTCCATCCTTTAAAACCCTTGTAAAAAGCAGGATTTGGAGATGAAGGACAATTGATCTTCCATGTTCTACAGCACTCTGCAGAAAGCCTCGAACTCGGGGGATAATCCTCTGCACAGGGGTATGTGGAGCCGTGGCGCTCGCTGCCAACACGTCTCCCATTCTCACGCGGCCTGGAGAGCCCAATTGGTCCAACTACAGCATAAACAGTCTCAAGTGACAAACCAGAGGATGCTGCAGTGTGCTTCAGTGAAGTGCCCTCTCTATGGTGCCTCTTAAACAGAAAAAAAAAAACCCTTCCAAAAAGGCAAAGTCAAATAGGAGTCACTCAGTATGACAGTGAAGCAGATTCCATTTTAGTCAGTGAATTTCCACCGAGCCACAGCAGAAGGCCTCTGCTCACAAGCAATATGGCAATTCCTAGATTTCAGGCAGGTTTTGCCTGTTGATTTCAGAGCAATTGCGGCATGGGCTCCAAGCCTGAAAAGGGCAGTTATAGATACCCTGTATCCTTCAGCAACAGATGGAATTTCCTTTTAGAGGCTTTTTAAACAAAGTTGGTGCTTTGGTGGCAGATGAAGTAAAAGCTAGACAGAAGGATGCTCTTTCCTTCTCCCTTTACCTGTTTTTACTTCCAACCTAAGACTATTAGACTCGGATTCTCTCTCTCTCTCTCTCTCTTTTTTTTTTTTTTGTTTTTCCTTCCAGAATCTATTTATTTTACGAATTAACAAGGATGTTTTTCTAATACTTGACTTTCGTAACAATGGCCAGTACATGTTATTTTGCCTTTCAAGCACGTGTAAAAGCCAAACAAACCTAAAGGCGAATGAAGCCCCACAAAGCACAGGTTACTATGTTACTCTCACTTGGAACACAGGTTAGTAGAAATGCCCCAGTGCTGTCCGTGGGACGCTGAATGGCCTAAGGACCCGTGGCGAGTTCGGCTGGTGGCACAGGCAGACTTGAGCTTCGTCTTCGACAAAACCAGCTGCCAAACACGGGTTTTTTTTCAGTCCTTCCAATGTCACATAAACAAAGCACGCAGTTTACACCTGTCTTCCTCTTCTCTTCAACAAGGAGATACATCCTAGCTACAGGTTGCATTACAAACTCTGAAAAACAATGGCACTAACCTTTGCCATTGGAGCAAGCTGGACGTGTACACACGTGAGCAAACGCACAGACAGGCATCCAAATGTACCTTTTTGTTCTCGCCTTTGGCTCACTAAAACCGAGCAGCTTATCTGTTACTATGTATTTACGGGCAAACGCACACATACACCCGGACACACACACGCGTGCGCGCCGTGGGCCCAGCCTGCATTTTCTGAATACCGCAAAACTTCCACCGACCCCATGGCAGCGCTGGACTGAAGCGAAAGGCAAGCGCGTCTCCCAGCAAGGCAGGGCCAAACCCGCGGCCGCGCATCTTGCGGGGGCTGCGGCACACGCGGCCCAGCCGCGCAGCTCCAGACATCACGTTTGCTTGGGGGAAACATTTTATTTTTTTTTTTTTTGGCGCGGCCAGTGAAAGCTCGTAGCTGCCGACTGCCGGGTCTGTCGGGTTTTTTTTGTTTGTGTGTTTGTTTTTTTTCCAGGCACGCCGCCGCGGCTGGCTAGGGCAGCATCCTGGCCGCCAGCCGCCCCGGCCCGGCAGCGCGCCGCCGCCGAGGGGAGATGCCGCATGGCCGGCCCGGCCCCCCGCCCCGCCGCAGCGCGACCGCCGCGCTCCCAGTCCCCATCCCTTCCCCGTCCCCATCCCCTCCCCGCCGCGCTCCCGTCCCCATCCCCAAGCCCATCCCCGCCGCCCTCCCCGTCCCCATCCCCTCCCCGCCGCGCCGCGCGCGATCTTGGGGTTCGAAATCGGCAGCGCCCGAGGCGAGGAGGCACGTTTTGGGGTGGTGGGGGGGGGTGTTTGCCGCGCACACGGCTCAGACAAAGCGCGGCCCGCGGCGGGCTCCGGCCCCGCGGCGCGGAGACAAAGGCTGCGCGGGGAGCCGGGTCGCCGTTCCCCCCGATTGCATCAGCTGCTGCCTACCTTCCCGAGGAGCCCGGGTATCCCCTGAGGAATAATCCACCCTCTCCGGCGGGAGCTGGCCGGAGCACCCCCGCAAACAATTAGTGATAATAATAAAATGAAATAAAAATTTAAGTAAAAGAGGCGAGGACGGGGGGGAAATCAAATCGGCGAACCGAAGACAGCGAGGCAGACGCCGCTCGCCCTGCCGCCGCGGGTGTGTGCATGTGGAGGTGGGCGGGCAGCGGGAGCGCGCGGGCGCGCCGCCGGGGCCGGGGCCGAGCTGCCAGGTGCTGCGGGACGCGGAGCCCTGCGGGGCCCCCGCCCCACCCCCCCCACCCCCCCCGAGGCCACCCGGCCGCCCGTGGCCCCGGGTAGAGGATCCGCCCCCCCCCCCCCCCCCCCCCCCTTCTGGGCGCACGTACGTTCAACACCTTTCTCTTTTAATAAAACGATTTTCTACTTTTTTTACAACGACAACAAGATCGGTTTTCTCTCGCTTTTTACGCCACGGCTTGCCCGCAGAAAAGCCCCTCCTGGCAGGCAGGCCGGCGGACGAATTTTTGGTGGCGTTTCCCCTGCAATGGCCACAGCAGATGTGGCATCTCCGTGTTACCCCATTTCCTGTTCCGCCGTGCGAAATGTGTGCGCTGAACGTGCTGCCATTTGCGCGAGAGGTCAAAGCGTTTCCAACGGGGGCAAGGCAGGCTTTGGGATGCAAAGGGGGATTTGATGCACAAGTAATTCGCTGTTATTTCCATCCTAATCTCTGGAAAGCATTGTATGAGCTTTTTGGCATGGAAAAAAACTTGTTAAGAACAAACCTGAAGCAAGGCGGCATTGCAGCTGACGGTTTGACACTGCAGTCCTTGGTCTCTCTCCATGCAAAGCGACTTGCACGGGATGTCCAAGGCAAAGAGCGGAAGGATGCTGGAGCGTGCTGGTTGTGGGCAGTTTGCCCTGCTGCTCACAGAGGGCCACAGCTGCTGGGAAGCTCTCAGGCTAGCTCTGCCAGAAGCTTCTTGAGGTGTTTGTGCTGGAGGTTCACTTACTGGGTGTCCTAGATGTCAGGCCAAAAAGGCAGATGACACACATGAAGAGCTGTGTTTTTAAATTACCATCTTTGCATGTATAAGTTGCATTCCGGTTTTCGTGCTTGCGTTGCTTTTTTTTTTTTTTTCCCCATTAACACCTATTGCATAGGACAAGAGCCATATCATCCCAGTAATGAGAGTGAAGCCAGGGGAAGGGCTAGCTGCCCAAGGGTTTTAAGCCAAGGGCTGCTCTTTCAACACTTCCTCATGTGAATAATCCTCTCTGGGGTTCACACCAGCACCAGGCAGAGCCCCACGGAAATTTCAGATCCACAAAACATGTGTGGTTGGGTTCCCAGTCAGGGGCTTGTTTCCCCATCCAGCCCTATATGCAAGGCACCATGTCCGAAAGCAGAGAAGAAAGTATTTGCAATTCACTCTTACTCATTTACTTATTTCTCCTACACTGACAATCAACACCCCCACCTCCCCACCCCCCAATTACTAAATAAAATAGTGTATTACATAGTGGATGTGGTCAGATGGTACTGTTGTAGGGAATAAGAAGAAACTCTGCTTTGTTTCTTTAAAACAAAACATGTATCAGGCTATCAGGGGAATGGTCATTGAGTTGATGTGTTCTGCTACCACTGTTCATTTTATACCTGTAAAGGCAGGCCTTTTCTACCTCAGAGATAATTTAATTCTTACCTTGTCAGGCACATTCTTGGAACCAGGGCAATTATTTTTCATAGAATTTGGAAAGAAATCTTTTTAGCATATCTTAACACGGCTCCACAAAGATGGTAGCACTTTCAGAAATGAGTATTTACTTTGCCCTTTCATTATTTTAAGTTTCTCCACTCTCTCTCTCAGTATCTTTCTGATTTTTTAACACTGTTGGTTCTGTTTGCTTTGATGTGCTGTGAAACCTTGATGCTTGTGGCCAGTATCTTCTAGCTTTTATGATTTATTGTAAGCTTTTTCCTGATAGCTTTTTATGCCACTCATTCCTTATTGACCTTATTCACTCCTCCTGGGACTTTCTCTTTATCCTTTCATTTAGAATCTTGTTCCTATATCTGGTTTCAGATATACTGAAGATTCAGGAATTTGCTTTTATATTTCAGGCCCATCTTTTTTTTCCCTCTTGTCCATCTAGAACTGGCAGTTCTCTCCTTGGGTGCCTTTCAGTGCACTTTTATCTAGTAAAAATGGGTCCTCTTCTTCTTCCTCTGAAACAGCCCTGAGCTTTTCTCTGTCTGTGATAACATCGTTCCAATCCTTCTTTTGTTCAGACCTGCAACTTCCAAATGTTCTTTAGAATATATTTCAGCTGCCTAAAAATGCATCAACAGCCACGCTCATTTTCAGAACTACACTCCGAAGTACAATATTCTTCCAGAGTCTGGAAAATTCCCTTCTGAACTGTCCTTCAAAAATGTATGCTTGTTGACTGACTTAAAATGTGTAACGGGAACTGCAGGTATGCAGCAAAAAACATGCCCATATAATAAAAGTGAATTTAAATCAAAAGTTACCAAATACTTATTTGGTTGACTAAATTATCACATGCATGAGCATTTGGCAAGCTTCTCCAGTTTCTGAGTGCTGTTTGATTTGGGGTGCATTTTCTTGAAAGTGGGGCTTGGCTGGCTTCTTTGTTGTCTTTTGGTTCCAAATTGCAGCAAAGCCTACAAGAGATTCCAAGCACAATTCTTGCACCTAGCAACAAAGCTGATGACAGAGGGTCATTACATTTGGATGATTACCTGTTCAAATATTTTACCCTTGGGCAAATAGATGGCTACAGCCCGAGGGAAAGGAGCCGGAGGTAACTGTGCCTGGGGCAGGGGGATTCATGACTGACCTGACAAGCCTGACAGGAGAAGCTGGAGATGCTTACAGAGTTCTCTTCACCTCTATTTTAGTACATCTGTCATTGGCATGTTTGAACTTACATGTTAGTGCTTGTGTGAAAGAAAAAAGACCAGAAATGGAAAGCCAGCTGAAGGAGAAAAATCCTGTGTTTTGCAGAGAATCTTGTTGAGGCCAGAAAGTGACCTTGAATACCTTTGAAGTCTCTCACTGCCCTTCAAGAATGGTCAGGAGTGATGAGGAAGCGCAGAGTGTAGGCAATGACTATTTTTGCACCTCAGTACTAAATCTCAATCTTGTGCTAGTCGAACCAAAATGCACATAGACTTTGGGGGCGGTTTCTGTTTGGTTTTGTTTTTCTGGAAAGAAGACTTTGTGTCCATTTTCTGCAGAGAGCCCAGGAGCTTAGGTTTGATAAGGCAGCATCTAAGCTACGGGGCTGCTCACAGGAGGGGGCACTACTGGTCCTCTTTTAGGAAGTAGTTAGACAGTGAGATCCTCTTCCCATCAAGGCTTGACAGACTCTGTGGGCTCAAAACGTATGGCAGATGTGCTGCAAAGAGGAACAAAGTGCTGGTACCTACTTGGGCTGAGGGTGGTTCGAGCCCAAACACACCACGGGACCCACTGAGGTGGATGAAATCTTCCAGGGTGATACAGTGAACTACTGCACTGCCCAGTGCAACTTTCTTCTTGGAAATAAAATAAAATTTTCAACAAATAGCTACAGTTTCTCTAGTCTGTAATACCAGGATTTGCTATTAGACAAAAACAAAGGCTTCTTGGAAATCTACTGCCTTGTTAAAAGGCTGCTGGTGCTAGCAGTGTCCTGACTGATTCTGTGAAATTAGTTGAGAAGGGTGTTTTGCCTAGCAACTGAGCAAGGAAAAACATCATTGACTGCGATGTGTAATAGACAATCTGTACATGACTGGTCTTGCACGATACTCTGAAAAGAACTGCCCATACTTGTCACAGGTTTCATGAACGCTGATAGCATCACCTGTGTTTAAACATGTGTTCAGCTGCCTCCAACTCTGCATGTTGAGACAATCAGTTTTCAAGGGCTGCGAAATCTTGCATGCATGTCTGTGACTCTATGATCATGAGATGTTATCATTTGCTAGTTTCCTGGCCAAAATGTGGTATAAAACTATGGTGACTAATGCTGGTTTATTGGGAGGAGTTCTCTGCTCTTCCTCTTTAGATTCAGGAATTCATGCAACGAATCAGGTAGTTGCGCTTTTTCTCCTTACCTTCTGATCATCTGCTCAAACTCTTATCTTTGGTCACAACAAGTGTTTTACTGTAATACAAAGGTTTCAAAATTCTTGCATGAGGCTAAGGAAGCAGCAATGACTAAAACAGAGATTTGCAAGTATGGTAGATGCCTGTAGTGATAGTAAAATCTTCATTTAAACACACTTTAAAAGTATGTAACAAAATGCTTTTTTGTTTAATCACTTTCAAGGTGTTGCTTCTTAATAGTGCTATAGACCGGTTTATATGGTCTGAGTAGACCATAAACCTTTAATCTTTCTGAAATGAGTAAATTCAGACTTTTTCATAACTATGATGCTGAGTTGTGTTATGACACAAAGAGGAGATCCTCTCTTCCCGAGAAAGGATATTTTCTGCCATTCCATTTGTATAGACCAACTTTTAAGGCTTGCTTAGTGTTTTGAGGGATAGTACCTGTAGGTTGCCAGAAATGATCCTGGCAACTTGCAGCTCCTAGTCCCAGCATAAGGCATAGCTATGGAATATGAGCTATATCTAGAAACATGAAATAATTTATAACTGTTGTGAATTAAATTATACTAAAGATAATTTACTTAATCTGGGACTGGCCTGCTAGTGCACAGCCCAGTAATAGAATTCTCTAGATTAAAAGATACATACATAAAATAAAAGAATATGTAAGCTTAATTCAGAGTTTGGGTACCAGATATTATATATCTAAATTCATATCATTAATTAGAAGCATACAAAGTTGCTGAGCATCTCTCACTGCTGCTTAAATCCATGGGGGCTGAGGGAACTCAGTATTTCTAGAAATCAGAGTGCTCATTTACCTGACTATGTATGTAAATGGATGCTAACCTGTAAGTATCCAGGTTGCACATACTGAGTTTATGGTAATCCAGCAATAATGTAACCTGGAGAAGTTACGGGATCATGAAACATCATGAAATGAGTGAATTTGAAAAAAAGGAGTGAATTCTTGTTTTTGACAATTCCCATCTAATAAAAGTTTTCAGGATGGTGGTAAAATGATGCTATTTAAACCACCACAATAAACTTTAGCTTTACAAAGAAGAAATTCATACTCAAGTAGTAAAGGACTAGGTTAAAATTAAGTCTTTTAAGAACATCTTGATAGGTCTATAATTTTTGAAAGAATAAACCAAAATAAAGCTATTGACATGCCCAAGGACATGTCAGGAAGTATGGCTGAAATACAGCAGAAATAGTAAACTTATTTAAAAACTGAGGTTAACACATCTGTAAAACCTGGCAGGTGCATCACGTGGTGCCTGGTACCCATCCCATTGTTCGTCTGGTACTTACTTTAGCTTTTGCAATTCTTTGAAATGCAAAGAAATTCCATTTTCATTAAACCTAAATGAAATCAGTGAAAGCAAAATGTAATCCATAATTTACAGAGCTTTGGGTATCATGTATTCTGTGAAAGTTCTTTGCTAGAGACTATGACAGTGCAGTAAGCCAAAACAATACTCTGTGTGTGCATGTTCAGTGGTTATTAAATATGCATGCATTTAATAATGTGCTTATGGACGAGTCAAGTTCTGTACAAACCCCATTAAACTGATAAAATTAAGATAAATGGAACTTCATCTTATAAATATAGCAAAACTTCCTGATCTGCTCGAGACAGGGAAGTCTCCAGCACTGCTGGTGTGGCTGTTTTCCTCACTCCTCCCTTGCAGTACGGAGCTGGTCAACACCAGTCGCATCTCCCTGACATGCTATTGAGATCAAGCTGCAAATAAGGAAAAAAGGCAAAAAGCAGACAAAAGTGTCAAAGTATACAGCTCTACTAGCAGTCATGCTTAAAAACATTCTGAGGTACCTGCACAGTAACCTATTTCTCTCTCTGGTTTTGGGCTTCATATAGCAGCTGTCATTACAGTAATGAAGTGATTAGATCTGCCCTGTTGCCTAATTACAGGACTAGAAATGGCATGCATTCCTGCAATCTAGTTAAGTACTCCATATCTGAATCCTCTGATTTTAGGGATAGTCTTTGGGAAATTATCATTAGAATACATCTTTTTTTTTTTTTTTTTAAAGTGCACTTGGTCAAAGTGAGGCGTCGATCATATTGTAGTATTATTGATTATGATAAGTAATTTGAACTTAGACAACAATTTTCATCTCAGAATCTCCTAGTGTTTTGCTACAAGGGACAAGTATTATCAGTCCCATCGCAGATTGAAAACTTAGAGGAAAAATGAGAGAATACGTTACTTATTTAGGATTCCCATCAAATGGTGGAGCAAGACTAGTTAGTTCAAGATTAGCTTACCTTTCCTTTAATGTCCTTGAGGGAATCCTTCAAGCAGAAGACCTTTTGTTGCATTTCTTTAGGATGGAAGAGTCTTCCATGCAGGTCCTGTTGCTACAGATTTTGGGTGCAAAACGAGACTGCTCGCAGCCTCCAGTTGGATACAGCACCTGCAAGTTTTCTTTCACAGAGCAGCTCCCCTCTCATTGTACAATAACCAGGAAGTTCTTTGTGGTCCTATTAATGGTAGGAGCACAGTATTACAAGAGAAAAGACGTCCTAAAAGACTTTATGCATCTGCCTTAGTTATCAGTATATGTGTTTATGGAGGTAGGTCTCCCTTCATGCCAGCTCCGGACACCTTTGAAGGTGGAAAGCTGAACCTGCTCCCTACCAGCATCTGTTTTACTGTCTTCCAGCAGCTATATATTTGCCCACCTAAAATGTGCTTCAGGGTTGTGGGCTTATATCCCTCTTCTGTCTGGGCTTACATCCCTATAGCGTCCTATCTGGGACACTCAGTGTGACCAGAAGTTGAACATCCGAGTGAACACCACCTGCCTTGTCCTACTCCCCTTTCTGATAAATGGGGCTTAGCAGAAGACGCTGCTCACTTAGCAATTCATACAGCTATTTATGTACATTCTTACAGCAAACAAGATAATTATTATCAGTGGAAAATACACAACTCAAAATTGGTAGAGGTTCTTCACATCAGCAGAGGGGTTCAGCAGTTTTGATTCCCACTGCTCTATCTCGTCTACAAGTCCTTGTTTCACATTACTTAATCAGAATATGAAGAAAACAGGGAAATTTTTAACAAAACTGTATCAGAGAAATTGTGCAATAAAATTTCTAAGACTCACAAGTCTAAAAGTTGGTTTAAAAGAAATTATCCTGAGGTAAGGGATAGTAGAAAAAATTCTTATAAGACCAGAACAAAACATGTACTTTACCAGTAGACCTGGTGTATAAGGCTCCGGGTAACCAGAAGGCAGAAGATACATTACAATATGTAGTATATATAAATTTATATATATTACTATCTTATAGCTAAAATTTACAGATTTATATAGTGTATATTATAATTTAGCAAATGTCTATTATATCTCTTTTAGTGAATCTAAAAAAATCCTGCAAGTGGGTTTAGAACTTGCATTTGATGAATGAACCTGACTGTTGATTGTTAAGAGTGTTCTTAGTCCAAAACGGCCATTAGAAAATACTGTCTTCCTAAAGCCTTGCCTTGGCAGCAAATCATAGCCTGATCATGCACATTTTGTGCACTCAAGTACTGAAGTCACATTGGAGATGTTGTTACGGACAAGCATAGGCAAAGCTGCCTGACCCGATAGGTTTTTAGTATTACCATCATGGCCTAATGCCATTGTAAAAGGAAGGAGTAAGTGCATTTTGTAAATGTGTTCTGAAATGTTCATGTTCGTTGCAAATGCTACCTGGTTCAGGTTGTGGATGCTTTCCTAGAAGATTGTAATCTAAAAATGCTGTTTTCAGAAAGAGTCGTGGTGCCAGTTTTGCAGAGTTCATCACCCTGCCTTGCTCCCTGTGTGCGGGGGGTGGGGGGGTGGGAAGTTCTGCCTTTGGCAATCGCAGGCACTGCTTGGGTTACCTGGAAGCTCGTTGAAGTCAATGAAGACAGGTACATAAAACATAGCCTGTGCTGAAGCACTTCCCCAGATTTGGTCCATAACGAGGAGACCAGGACATAGTGATGTAAATAGTTGCTCAGAGGTGACAAGGGTCCAGGGGGAAGGAGCAACCTGGGGAGGAGCATGCCTCCCTTGTAGCCTGTGGTTGCACAGACATCTCTTGCTTTGAGCCAGGCTGGGGCTCACAACCAGGTTAAGAACAGCACTTTCCCAAGCCTTGAGCTCAGGTCAGTTCACAGAAGGGCCAGCACAGAGGCAGAAACAGGCAGGTGGTGCACAGGTGACTTTGCTTCTCTGAAGCTTGACCTAGCCTTTTTAACCCACGTGAGCTGTCTGCAAGGACTTGTCTGGGACCCAAGTTTCCACTGCTGGGTGAGAGACTTTTTCTCCCACCCCTTCCCAGACTGGGTGCTCAGGAGTCCCCACTGCGCTGCTGTTTCCCTTCAGCAGAGCAAGTCCCTTTCTGGGACCCGGGCAGCCTCAGCAGGGGTACACCAACATGAGGTGACAGGGGCAGGGCTGGGGTGATTGGGTTCAGACAACGGTCACAGCTTTTTCAGACCTGGTGAGGGCTGCCTGAAAATAGAGTGGAAGGGGCTGGTGATGCAAACCTCTGGTAAGACTGAGAGGATGCTCTATATGCCAGCCTGGAGGGAGCACTGGAGCTCGTTCCGGCTCCTCGCAGCAGGGAGCGCAGGACTACAGGAGCCTCATGGCTTTCCGGGTTATCAAACTGCATTTATTCCTGCATCCCAGGTAAATGGAGCAGTTCTGCAATTTTCTTTGAGATTTGCACTTTTTGGGGTTTGCACTAAAGCCCTTGGTTTAGTGCAAAGGTGACAGGTGTGAAAAACCTGGGTGTCAACTGGCAGATCTGGTAGCGGCAACAGCCAAAAGGTAGCCAAGCACAGCCACAGACCCCCTTCCTCTCTTCTTGGCCAAGACAGGGCAAATCCAGCCCCACAACTCTTCTCAAACCACCTAATGCTTGGAGCACGCCTGACGTAGGAAATGTCAAGATTTTGATTGTGGTTTTAAGAATCCCAAATCAGAGCCTTAAATGAAAAAATTATCAGGCTTTGGAGCATACCCGCTGCCTGCAGTGGGAAAAACCCAAACAAAACCAGCAGCCTGTGCTACAGGGAACTAGGGAAGGAAAAATACGGTGTATTGTTTCACTTGCATAATTGTGTTTGGAAGTGTTCCGGCTTTAAACAGGGGAGTGACTGATAGCAAATTGCTGGGAACCTCACCCCACTCACAGTAAATATTCAGCAGGCAGAGAGGCAGCGTCCATAAACAATCAAGAAGCTCTCGAAGCTTACAGCAGTATGCAATTATTGCAGTCTGAACATCTTTTAAGCAGAGCAAATATTTGCTTTCAATTTCATGGCTAGCTGTTGCCGGCGATGTGCACAGACTCTATGGGCACAAGCATTCACTTGCTCCTTGTTTGCCTTTTGGTTTTCACGCAGGAGTAGGGTTCAGTGCCAGCGTGTAGTATTACATATATAAAGCTATTTGCTTTTCTCTGACGTTCAGCTAGTTTGAAATGGCTACTGATGCTTTTAATTTAATTTCTCATATGGATTAAACAAACATGTGCCACTGACAACAAACACTGCTGCTCATGACTCATTAAATTGTGTTTCCTAACCAGGTAATCCATTGCCTGAAAATGCTGTGACAACAGAGTTGATGAGCTGTGTAATGTGAAGACGATGGTAACACAAACAAAGGCCACCTTCTTCAGGCCTTTTGTATGCAACGGTGTTGTATTCAGACTTCTAAAACTGGAGGCATTTTTTCCTCATAATTTTAATCTCATGTTTGGAAAATCCCAGCGTTAAAATTCTTGGGGTTTCCCTTGCCTTTTTCCTTACTTTTTCCCCCCTTATTAAGGCTAGGTTTTATCATAGATAACATTATATCGTGTTACATCATGGAAAGGGTGAAGTGCCAATGTCATTAGTTAAGGACAGACAAAATTTTCTCTTTCCACTACCTTCGGGGCATAACACTTTGCTAATTAAAATACCCTGCTGACAGCTCACCCGCCTTGCCCAGTGTGCTGGGTTCACAGAGATGATCCGTACTTCACCCTGGTATGCCTGATGGGGCACAGGGACAGCAAGCACGCACTGCACCCTTCGGCATCTTGGTGATGATGTGCAAAACCAAGGCTGTCTGTTCGGGGCTGCTTGAGTACGGATATTTATATGCATGCTCTCTTAGAGTTTTGGAGTCCATGCTGCACATTTGGAGAGTGAAATAAAACTTTTAAAAATAACTTTTCAATCTAATATTCGACTACTAACAAAAAATGATGCCCTTCACCCCCCCCAGCATTTATCCAGTCTAAAAATACTGTGTCATACAGAATTCACTCATATTTTGTTTGCAAGCCTATCATTTTCCATAAGAAACTATTTCGTACTGCGAAAGTGTTTATCTTCTCCTATGCCAGTGGCACGAGGCTATTAATGTCATTATGCTCAATGCTTGAACTGTTCATATCATTGTCATGCTGCTGCATTAAAACTTGCACTCTGGTTTCTAGTCATTTGGATTATTCTGTACTAGCACACCACGCAGGATGGCAATGACCCGGGACACAGTTCATGCCAATGGCATGCACCAACACGTGCTGGCAAGCCGAGGTTTGTACACTGAGTAAAGCAAACTTTTGAGCACACATGGCCTTCTTCAAGCGAGATGGAGAAGTAAACTTCAAAGCTTGGCAGAAGTGGATCAAAGCTGCTCTAAGCCAAATTAGGTGTGTTTAAGTTAGGCCACCTGACTGAAAAGATAGCTGATACTTGTGCAGCAAAGTGGAGAGGTTTGATAAATTTATCCCTAAAGCGTGGCACGGGGTAATACATCACCTACCTGATGTAAGGATGGGAAAGGAGCAGTCTGTGATGTGCAATGAAACTTAGTTTCATAGCAAACTTACTTTTGCTGCTCCTATTTCAGACCTGCACAAGAGCTTGTGCTTCTGCAAGCTTTTCCTTTTTTATTACTTTTTTAAAAAATTAGACCAGTTCCTCTACCTAAAAAATTTGTCTTGTTTATGTTCTTAAGACTTTTTGGCTACAATACTACTATGTCTTTTGATACAACTTACTTAGATACATATGGTAGCATATTCTCATTTTCCATTTTACAGCATGTGAAGGAGATATTATGTTCTTGTGACAAAGTTCACAGAGGGAAGTAACAAAATCAAATCAGGATTCTTATGGGATACCTCAGGTTTTATAACAGACTTTTCTGAGAATATGTATTCCTCTGCTACACTGCAGTTTTTTTGCAATTCTGTTTAAGATGTATAGAGAGGTTTAAATGTTAGTTCTTTGATATCCAAATTGAAAATTCTGCTCTTTATTTCTGTTTTCCCCATCAGTTTTGGTATTTTATATATATATATATATATATATATATATATGTATATGTATATGTATATGTATATATGTGTGTGTGTGTGTGTGTGTATATATTCGCTATATATATCCAGGTTTGGGGTATATATAGTTTTGTCTCTTTTCCTTTTTGCTGTTCCAGGAGATAGGTGTACACCTTTCAGACAAGTGGGATGTGTCTTTACCTTTATTAAAAAGAGTTGTGACATGTAATACTCTTCTTGATCTATCATGATGTTGTCCTCAGGCACGCTTTCCTTGCAAAGCTTTTTTCAGAGCCCAGAGTTAAAGAAATGAGCAGCTGAAGTTCTGATAATCCCAAGCTAAATCCAAATCATGCTCATAAGTCTAAATATAAAGCAAGATGTGATCAGGGTTTGCATATGTCAGCTTCATTTGCAAAATTAAATTCTGACAGGAAATGGAAAACAAGAAAATCATCCTCAAGAGGACTCTAATAACTCTGAAATTTGAATATTTTTATCTTTTTTTTGTTTGATCCTCTTTAAGGATTAATACAGTGTGCCAGGACGATGCTTCCCACACAGGAAACTTAACAGACAGAAAATGTTACAAGGTCTTATATCACAGCAGAATGAAAAGATGTTTGTAACAAGAGGAGAATGAGAAGAGAATTTAAAGGAAATGGTTGCTTTTTCATAGCTTGACTACTTAGAAGCAGCAGGCAGGAATTGTCCTAATTTCTCTTAGGTATCAGATTGGCCACTAATTAGTCATTGGGAAGGAAACACAGAAATACTGTTTTGTGCTGTCATATGACCTCGCCCACGGGATAACAGTGGCTTTGGCAGCCTGCGTGAGGGGCTGGGGAAGGCCCAGCAACGGCAGCGTGGCTGCTGCCCTCCTGCCCTGCCGCCATCTTGTGTGTGGGCGCCTGCATGCGTGGCGGTGGCTGCAGGCCCGCACCAGTAGTTAAATAAGATATTCACATGGCAGCCACGTTGAGGCAGTTCTCTTAATCTTCCTAATTCCCCTGCTGAGAAGTATCCTTCCAAAAGCGGCCCTGTCTTCCCTGAAATACATTCAGGTCTGTTATCTGAGGATTTCCTCAAAACATTTACCGTAAAAGGGCATCTGTGAGAAATTCCTTCACTGGTACAGCTGGAGCAAGTCTGAGAATTTTTGCAAGAGGCCATAAAACTGAAAAGGTGGTTTGTTCAAAGGCCAAATACTTGGCAAATGTGTCCCAGAAGCACAGCTTGTTTTACCACCATTGGCCTGCCTGGCCATGCCAGTGCTGTGCCTGGCCTTGTGTGTGCCATGTCCGATGCTATGAAACACATTCAGGCCTTTTGGTTTTGAAATGGAAAATATCATGAGAACAGTTTTGATTATAATCCAGGCACAATTCATAATAGGATTAGGTGTCAGCAGCAGGCTGGGGAGTTGGGGTAACTCTTCTTATGCCACAGGGCTTTTCTCCATCACCTTTCTCAGCACGTGCCCAAGTTACTTACTTGTTGCGGTGCAAGTTTGAGTTCCATTTCCTTTTTCAGTTTCTGTATTAATTCCATATAGGAGGACTTGAGTACAAAAATAACTTATTTTAGGCTCAAGTCCAAAACTACTTTAAAGTAAGTGTTAAAGTTAGTGGGACCATTCAATCTGCTTAAAGCATATACTTAATTTGGATTCCCAGAGCCCCAAGCACAGTGCAGAATGAATGCAGACTTTGCCTTACAGTTCAGGCAAAGCTGGACCAAGTGCTGCTGGTCTCCTCCAGCACCTGTGGTACAAATGCTTATGTTCCAGCAAACAAAGCAACCCTGGGACTGTAATAATGATGCTGGCAGGTTTTAAGATGGTTTTAATAAGCCCTGGCCACTCTTGTGCATAGGAAAGTTGGTTAGAAGATGAGCAAGCACTTTCACTGGGTTTTGGAGGGGATTTGCAGCTGTTTCTGTTATTGTCTCAAGCAATCCTTGTTAACTTTGTGGTAGGTTTAAAAAATGTGAGCTGGGGTAAATATGTGACAGCTAGTACTGATACTACATGAGATCACCATTGTTAGATTAAAATGCCTATAGAGCAAAGAATTTATCCATTTTTGTGTCTTCTAGATAAGTGAAGAGCTTGACAACAGCAACATAATCCAAATTAATTATTCAAAATCTTGACATCTTTCAATTTCTGTGTTGCTATCCTCTTTAAAAAAATTACCACTGTCATCTGCCTTTGCTGCAGCCAGCTATAAAGAAAAATGGAAATGCCCTCATACTCCATCAAAATACTTTTTCACCTTGTTATTCTTTTTAATAGACAAAGTTATCCTTCCTCAAAACACAGGCATAGTTCAGGCCATCTGTTTTGTTCCACAGAGCCTGTTTTTAAATCCCCAAGAACAAAGACATTTCCAATAAGTCAAGGCAAATTCCTTCCTTCAAATGTAAATATCACCATCAGTCTCTTGGTCAGAAGGAAATACTTACCGTCTTTTCCTTCCTATCTGCTTCCTAGAAAATTGCATCAAACCCACTGTTTTTTGTTGATTTATTTTCAGGAAGTGAAGTTACTAGCTCAAGGTCAGAACCTTGTTTGTGACTTTGCAAATTTTTGCATGATCCTTGTGATTTAGAATATAATAATTGAGTGCAATTAGAAAAGCATGTAGCATCACTGGTACAATTTGGTATAGAGTGACAATCCTGGGGTCCCTCAAAGCTACGGACCAGGCTGACCATTTCCCTAGGGAATGAGTAAGTTTTATGTCTTACATTTGTAGCACAAAAACTTATCATTGCAAAAGGTTTCCATAACAAGAGAAAACATTTTTCTGGTGAGGGGGACACACACATGTCTGTATATTTGATCTGTGGCTGTTTAGAAGGAGGAGGAATGATTTGCCTGCAGTTTGCCCGTAAGGGCTATTGTGTGGCTGCACTGGCTGGTGCATAGGCCGTGGCTGCTGTACCAGCTGTGGCTGCCCACCGCTTCTTGGCTGCCCTGAGACGCTTTGCTGTGCTGGGACCCAGTGCTCCTTTGTTTTCCAGGATGAATTTGGTCATAGTCAGCTTGAAAATCAGGACAGGGAAAGGTTTATATATCTTTGGGTAAAAGTCAGAAACAAGTGAAGCCTGAAAACTTACTCATCCTGTTTTAGCTTATTTCTAATGGTTATCAGCTGTAAAAATCCATGTTCAGATGGTGATCTGGACCTCCCTGCTACTTGGATGAACTATTTTCTTGATTTCACTGAGCATATAAATGCTAGTAATTGCTCACAGTCAGAAGGAAAGGGTTCTGGCTGATAGTGATTTATTACTTACGTTAATGTGCCAGTGGGATAGAAGATAGCCTTGTGGGCGCTAAGTAACAAAAGTAATGACTCAGGTTTCCCTTGGAGACTGTCAACACATGCAGTTTTCTCCAACCTTTTTTCACATAATTTCAAAGTAATTTCAAATTATTATGAATATTTATTAATTGAGCTGCTTTATGGGCTGGGCTGGCTGATGTTCAGTTCTTCACACATTCTGTTATAAAGTACCTCAGCCAGGATTATTTCCACAAAGTCCTTCCTCTTTTCCTGTTCAGGGAAAGCAAGGAGGCAAACAAATAACCATGAAATCACTTTGGGAGTTCTGATGTTATACACAGACATTCTTCTCGTCTCCCTTCTTGTTTGTCAGCGGGTCCACTTTCTTTCTTCTTCACAATCATGACATTATTCTCTTTTTCTGTTCCTCTCCAGGCCTTTTTTTCCTCCTGTGTTTCTTCTGGCTTGTTTTCCTCCTGTGGCTTGCATCTTCAGTGAGCCCCATTGCCAACTCCAAAAGTGCAGTTGCTGCCTGTGTCTTCACTCATGCTTGTGGGAGCCCTTGGTGACATCAACCTGCTTGTGAGCACGCATGCTGGGAAGGGTGAGGAGACCTGAGGGGCTAGCAGCCCCCATTGTGATAGGCGCTTGGCCAAGAGTGATGGCTGCTTTCACTGTGCAGAAGAGCTGGCTGCTGGCAGCTCTTGCTCCCATCCTTCAGGCACCACGAGGCTGGGACCTTTTGTCAAGCATCCCTTTCATTAGCACACACTCAAGTTTTTGTCTTGGACACTTTTCTCTTTTGTGTAGTGCACCCAGCTCAGCGGCTTGCCCACCCTTTTGGCCCTGCATCTGCCGGCTCCCTGGAAGGCTGCAGGGTGAGTGAGCTCATGGACCTAACACAGGCTAAAGAACAAAAGCACAAACCCTGAAGATTTTCAAGCCAGATCAGTCCACAGGGTAGCAGGTAATCACGGTCAAGCTGCAGCAGGAGGATGCAGAGAAAACTTTGTGCAGTTATGTTTTCAGTTACGCTTTCCAGTGTCAAAGGCAAACCGTGGTTTAGTAACATTAATGCATCAGTTGGCTGTCGTACTCACTGCTGTGATATTGCAATATTTCTTACTGCTTCTTTATCACTGAGTGTTTCAAAATTTCCCCCTCTGTTATATTTTTATAAAATATGGTAGTCAGTTCACTGGACTGGGTGAAAAGGACTTATGTACTTCCTCTCTGAAATCAGTTAGTCTTTGCAGTCTATGAGAAGATCATATGGAAAACTGCACAGCAAGTGAAAAGCAAAGATATTTATTTATGGGAAAAAAGAAGTGCTAAGAAGTTTGCAAAACCTTGTGAGAATTTGAAAAGTGAATGGTTTAGGGTGCTTGTGGTGGAGGGGACAAGGGAAAGCTACCATGCATCAGTCTGAAGGAGAGTGAAAGAAATGAAAGTAGGAAAGATTTTGCAGAGGAACCTCTGTAGTTATATCTCTGTTATTGGACTGTGTATAATAACACACTGTGCACAGACAGGGAAAGCACCATGTCTAGTCACTTAGGCAAGGGAAAAGTCTGAATCACACAGGCAACTTCACTTGGATAACAGCAGAACTGACAGAAACAAAATAATCTGTAAAAGTACCTTAGGTTCCATGTGTTTAAATGTTCTCATATTTATAAAAACAATAAGGCAATCAAAGTAGTTACTCCAAGTAGTTGTTGATGCATTTTCCAGAAAGATTTAATGGTTCTCCAGAGTTTCTGGATGACAGAGATAGAATCTGATTCTTTCCCACAATTATCCATTTACAAGTAAGAAAGGAAATACTTCAGAGGTTTAGTTTTGGTCAAGTTGCTGCTAGAAAATGCAGAAGAGGACTGCTGTTCCATGCCAAACTAAAACTTGCAGGGGAGGACAGATGAATATTCTAGCAGTTAGCCATGCTTAGACATAGTAAATGTCATAGAACTTCTCCACTGGGACTCTGAGATAAGCAGTGTGTTGATCCAAGATACGGATTGTTTAAATGGGTTGAGAAATTTAACCACAAAATGGAAACTAGCTCTGTTAAGTGCAGGAATAGTGAAGTGCTGCATTTGACCTACCACGATGGCTGGAAATCTGTGGCAGCAAAAAACAAAACCATTTGTTTTACATTAAACTACTGATTTGGTTTTGAAACAGCTCATATGCTAGTGTAACCCAGCTGGTGACATGGCCCAGCATAGAGCTAGGTCCTGGGAAAGGAAAGGCTGCTACATTATAATCAATTTGGTATTTAAGTTAACTGTATAAGTTCTGAAGGAGCCAGGTATGTGAAATACAACATAGCTGAAATGAGTGCTCTCAAGAAGACATGGAGATTAAAGGCCAGTTTGCAGTGGCCACCGGAGTACAGGCTTCCAAAGCACAGTGTGCAAGAGGAATTTGGAGAATCCTGGACCTTTCTGGGACCCAGAAAAATAATGTAGCTGTGAGAATCAAAATTGGTTCTTGTCTGGTTTACTAGGAGGAGAACTTGTGGGTTTCACTTCCCCATTTGACCTTTAATTGTCTTTCCAAGTAAATCCAAGCAGATTGGAAGAGCCCTTATAGCCTCTATTCCTAGTGTGCACACAGAGATGCAGGCATGGACACACACAGACTCACCCCAAACCGTGATCAATTACATCAAGCATGACTCATTTACTTCAAAATGTTTCCTGGGACACCCATGGTTTTAGTAATCTGATTAGAAGACTGTAAGTTTTATTTGTTCTCAGAAACATCATCTTTGCAGTAAGGCAGGAGACGTGTCTAATCTTTGGGAAGAAGGCAAGTGCCAAAATCCTGCACAAGTGAGAGCTGGGTGATGGCAGGAGCTACGGATCGTCCCCATGGGCGGTCGATCCGTGTTAGTGCAGATTTAATTTCCTGCAGTCAAGACATTTTGGCTCCATCTCTGCAGGCAGGCTGGTGTATGCAGCAGGCTTGCTGCTCCTTGGTAGGAAATACCTGCACCCAGCGCTGGCCTCTGGTAATGCTTTTGCAGCTTCTTGTGACAGCTCCATTTCCTGCAGCTGGTAATCTTAGGAACTTCCCCACTCGTTCCACAGAAAAAACACATCCCCCATATGCCGTTTTCATTTGGAGTCCAGTAATCCTTGCAGAGCAACAGTTTCACAGCTGATGCCTCCCCAGCTGGGTCAAAAGAGCAAGCACAAATGCAAATATTTCAGTGGCAGCTATTTTCAGACCAGTCTTCTGAAGGTCTCCTGGTTGCCACTGTTTTCTGTCTGACACAGAGGGAAACTGTTCACGCTCTCCGTGGCTGCTCTCCACATTTCCACAAAGCTGTCACTCTCCTGTGGCCTTTTTGATTGCCTTCTTAGCGTTTTCCTCAGCCATGGCACTGGGGCACGCTCCTCATGTCCTGCCCACAGTGGAAGCACCTGCCAGTTTTACTCATCACCCAAATCCTCGGTGGGGGTTCAGGCTGGACCTCCAAGTGGCACTGCTGCGGGCAGGGGGAGGTGCCCGGGGGGTAGCTCCCAGCCCACACCGCCTGTCATGAGACTTGGCTGTTCGTCCCGTGTAGTGACCTGGGCTCCAGCCCCGAGATATGCTCTGCTGACATGTTCAATTATACTGCTGAAGTGGGCAGGAAGGAACAATATTGGCTATTCATGAACTGGTATTTATTTTTTAAAAAAGTAGACATGTGATTTACCATGTTGGCTCAATAACTCCTGAGTGAGAATACCCACAGTACCTCACTTGGCTCCATTTAATTTTCCTGCAATCTGAGCTGTTTGGAGGTGATGTGAACAAGATTCTTAAAGATCACCAAAAAGCTAGTAATATAAGCTACCCTTCCTTTCCAAGACTCATACTGAAATTCTATGTTACTGTTAGTACCTATTCAACATATATTACCTATCAATTTATGTTCTGAAAATTGGAAAAAACTTCCCCCCCACCTCTTTTTAATATATCTAAAAGTAAGAATGAAAATAAAAGCTAGCACTTATTTCTAATTTAAAAAACCTCTTCAAATGTGGTTGATGATCCAGCTGTTACTGGGATTACCTGACTCTGCTCTTACTGGAATACGTTTCTGTTCTTTCAAACATTACCTACTTCTGATGTTTCTCCTGACATTTTCCATTATGAGTAACTGCGGCAGGGTAGTGTTTTTGTGCATCTGTGTGGAAAAACAATCAGCCTAAATGATCTGACCCATTTGAGAATAAAATTGGGGGAAAGAGGATGTTTTCCCATAGTGAAATAATGAATCATTTTTCCTGGGAAAAGTTGCCCCTCCCTTTCTCTACCGCTGGGCTTTGCACTCGGCCAAAGGCTGGAGGGGCAAGAGGTGCCTGAACTGAGTGTGGAAGTGGGCTTCTCCGGGTTGCCGAAGGAGTCCATGGGGACTGCTGGAGAGCTGGGACTGGAAGGATGGCCAGAGAGCAAGAACATAAGGTTTGTAGTTAGAGTGGGGCCATGAGGAGACTAGCTGGGCAAAGGCTGGGAAAATCAAAGGCAGATATTCCTACCTGTGCCTGGGTAAAGTGAATGTGGAAGGGTGGGAGCTGGACTTGGGCAGGCACGTAGTCAGGAAGGTAGTGAGATGAGGGAAGGTGGCTCGCAGGAGGAGCTGGGAGAGGTGGTGTTAATGGGGAGCTGGCAAACTGGGATTGGGTTCAGAGCAAGAGTGACAGAGCTGAGGAGGAGTTACCTTGTGACAGCTGAAAGCAGCTGTGCAAGAAGACAGAAGGAAATGCATATGAAAGCAGGTGGGGTTTAGACTGTCATGCTCAAGAGACTGAAACCAGAAAGGCTGAGGAACCAGGCACGGGGTACATCTGCACTGGAGGTGGGATGGCATGCCCACATTCCTGGAAGGACAGGGTTGGGGGCTCCCTCATGACATCTCAGCTCCTTCTGGTGCTTAAACCTGGGTATACACTGGCCATTCTCTCCTCTGTTTCTCCTGAAAGGAAACCTGGGCACACAGACCGAATGGGAGCTGTGCTGCCCTACAAACAGGTATATGAGCTAAACTATGGGGGACCTTTTGGGCATGGGAGTGAGCTGCCTAGGCATGACCTTGGGGCAGAACAGACTTGGCAAGGCAAGGGGGGAAGAAAGAGGTAAACTTTAAGGGAACCAGAAGAAAGTAAAGAAGGCATATCTCACCTGCAGAGGCATACAGAGATTCCCAAATCTCAGTATTGTGAATAAACCCTAAGCGACAGCTTATCCCTCTTCTGGAGCAAAAGCTTTGTGGTGGGTAAAGATGTTCAAATCATTAGGCACTGTTGCACAATGTAATTATTTAAGTTTGTTGTGTTTTTGTGTTTTTTTTTTTTTTTTTTTTTTTTTAAAGTATTGTACAGTCTCATTCATCACACAGGGTGAGCCAGCCCTTAAGGGGAATCTGAAGTGCGTAGAAAAGACTACTTCACTTATTGAGTTGATGGAAATACCTGATTGCAGAGATGTGGGCTTAATTGTTGAACCTGTCAAGTGGCATTCTGGGGAAAGGGCTTCTCTACTGCTATGAAATTCCTGTATGATGGTAGGCAAGTTACAACACTGAGCATTTCCAGTCACGATTACCGAGTGGCTAACTTGAAGCTTAGGATTCTTGTTCATGATAACTCAAAATCTCTTTGCAGTTACGCTTCAGAGGCAAGTAAGCAAATGCTGAAGTACAAACTAAGCAAGTGCAGGTCATTAAATTGTGGATTCAAATGCATGGCTGCTTCACAGTGCTGCCTCCCCACATTTCAGGTCCCCAGAGGTGTCGACTGCTTAATGCCTTCTCACAGACCTGCAATGCTGTGAAAATGAGTAATCATTTGTATTTCACAAAGATGACATTAAAATGAGAACTAGAGAAATGAGGACATTCATCCCTCATCAGGATGGGCTTTGGACTTTGAACAAATACAAAAACATAGTGAACACATAGAAAACATGATAAAAAAATAATGAATAGCTACTCAGTAGGGGTTCCAGTGAAAAATACTATGCAATCATGTAATTAAAGCAACCTTAATTGAGGCATTTCCTAATTTCAGGGTACTTAACTATGCCTCTTTAATATTCCTTTTATACAGTGCTTTGTTGCTTACTTAACACACCAAGTTACACTTTCCATGTCTCTCTCACTCAGTTCTTAATATTTGGGAAAGACAAAGATTCATATGAATTCATAGAGGTTTCTGCAGAACAAAGAACTGATAGGCCGCACTTGGTTTGTATCGAACTGCTAAAATACAAGAGAAACAGATGCACCGGTTTTGAATTTTTTTGCAGAAGCAGTTTTCTTCTGGAGATTCAGTTGCAGGAAAATGGCATGGAATTTTGGCAAGACTCACTGATTTGTTATACTTCTACAAGACCTAACACATTGAGTCTTGTCTGCAGACACCTGTGCTGCAACAAATGACACAATACAGGTTTCCTGTGTAATGCAATATCTTGTTTTCTTTAATGTCCACTTGTTCTGTTTACTCTTGTAGTACCATAAATTGTGGACTTAGTTGTATGCTATTCCCTGCCCCACCCCTTCCTGAGAAACGCTCATAAATAAAACATATACAAAATTAAAGCTACACTGAAAATCCTTCAAATGCTCCCCCCCTGCCCCCCCCCAAAAAAAAAAAAAAAAAAAAAGCACCACAACA
Source organism: Falco punctatus (assembly GCF_963210335.1). NCBI lineage: Eukaryota > Metazoa > Chordata > Aves > Falconiformes > Falconidae > Falco > Falco punctatus. The sequence continues at coordinate 52,175,725 of NC_137585.1, forward strand.
TTGCTTAGGATTATCTGTTTATTTATTTCAGTTAAAACAAACATACAATGTTTCATTGAAACTGTGTTGCACTCTCTGCCAACAACTATAGCTAGACTGTTGGCCTCCAACAATACAGTGGATATTTACATATGTACACGGATGTACCGTAGGATGCCTGAATTTGGTGGCCTAACAAATACATTAGATCATCAAAGTTGTTAAGTGCTGCATTCAGGAAATCATAACATCCATGGTAAATTTTAGAGGAAAAGTATGCGTGAACCTGAAACAACGCTTTTTATGGACCCAAGTGACTCCTGTGTTTATTGCAACATATACATTTGTAATAAATACAGTCTTAGTGTTTTCTTACACACCTTAGGTATAACACATTTCTTCCATTTTTGTAAGCATTACATTTTGTTGTAAAAGAATCTTTCCTGTTGTTATACAGATGTACAACATGAACAACTCCTTGAAATGATGCAACAATCAGTAATGAGAGGAATATATACATAAATCCCAGATTCGAAACCTACATTATATACATCATAATTACAGTATATACACACATACAATTTATGTACATAGACTATCATAAATATTGAAAAATAGGTTTAGTTTTAATGGATTAATGTTTTATAAATAACATACTACATATATGACTGAAATATCATGGAAGACAGTAATGTCTAACTGAGGTGACAAGACAGTGGTTTAATACTGAAGCTGCTCTTTTAGGTGGTTTGTAATGTAGGTAACTTTAAGCAGACAGGTTTGTAAAAAACCCCATAATTAAATAATTCACATGTTGGAAATCAACCCAGCCAAGTGGAACTCAACTGTTGCAGGTGGAGACCCAGTCATCAAATCATGTAACACGTAAAATCTGGAAACTGCTACATTCAGAGAATTAAGTGACATCTCCCTCTTCTCTGGCTGCTGAGAAGGATTGTGTAGTAACTTCTCATTTACACCTCCTTCCTCTTCTGTGGTCACTGACAGAAAGGAGGCTGTTTCTCTTTGTTTCCTTCTTTCTAAATGCTGGCTGAGGAAGTACTTCATCCCTTATGTGCTACAAATTGCTCAAAGGTAGACGACATTTTAATCCTCTTCCACCTCTCTCCATCTGAGGAGAGGAAGAGACAAGCTGCCAAAGGACTGAGGAGGCACGCACCCAGCGCTTCTGTGGAGATCAGGTAACATGGGGCAGTAAGCCATGGATGGCCAATGCACAGTACCTGAGGCAGAGAAGTACCTAAGGAGCGTTAGTCAGTGCTGACTCCAGGATTGTTAATTGCCAGTTGAGTACCACTAAAATAATACAAACAACACAAGAGGAATATAACTTCTCATTACAGTTTTACACTATGGATTTAGTGACCAGTACTTACAGTCATGCAGAAGTATCAATACAAAATACCTGCAACTCTTTTCAAAGATTTTTAAATGGCTGGGCAGAGATTGACACGATCTGCCAAACTGTGACTATCATTTGGATTTGTTCCTGATTAATTCTACAAGAGCAAAAAAGTCTCAGGCGCTGTTTAATCAAGGGATTACAGGCCCTTACTTGTTCCCTCTGACATAATGACCGAGTGGAACTTTGTATATCAGATTTTTAAAGCATCATGTCAGATGAAGACAGTTGACCACATTGCCATGATTATTTCATTAATAATCTCTATCTAGGCTTTTGTACCCGATATTGTGTTTGAGAACCCCTTATAAGCCAAGTACGCTGTTATACAAATGTTACTTCTCTTCAACCTGGGATAAGAATGAAAGAGTAAACATGCACTAGAAACAAAACAGCTAATCACAACCATACAGCACCTGCTTCATCAGCTAGCTAGCTAGGGCTCATAAGAAACTTACCTATTTCTGAAGCAAACAAGTATGAGATGACTATCCAGCCTATGAGGTTATCTTCAATACTACTATACAGTATAAATTGGAAGAGGAATCCCAGTTAGGTATGCGAAGAGAGTTTGTACCAAGCATGAAATACTGGTGCAGTTACTTTGTGGATCTGACTCAGAAACAGAATAGTCAAGTAATTCAAAATCCAATAATGGATGAGTAATTTGAGAAATACTGTACAGTTTTTGAATATTATACAACTAGTAAACTACATTAGGACCCTTCTGTTTTCCTACAGAGTGTTTCAAGATAAGATTGGACAGAAAAAAAACCCCAACAAACATTGCTACAACTGGTAATGGACCTTGTTAATAAAGAGAACTCCAGGAGGGAGTTTTATATTAATGGCATCATATGCTCCAGTGCCACTGAATTTATATCTACAACAGGAAAAAAAACCCCAAAATAAAGCAAAAACCCCCAAACCCTGTTTTACTCAATTGCACTACTGAGTACCTCAAGAAGGGAAATGTCAATGCCGTCTTTATGATTTCTAGATTAACTATATTTTTGTCAAAACATAATTGTTCTAAAAGGTGAGGTTTTTAAAGCTCGGAAATTTGGGTTTCCACACCATTTTTTGGAACTAAGGTAACTGTAGCTAATTAAGCTGACAAATGATTTTCTGAATCTTCAAACTTACTTCAAACTAAGTGAATTTCATGGGAAGCATTTGTCATTAGAGACTTTTTACTTGAATTGGTTAATTTTCTGTTTTGGTCATTAGAAGTATTTTTTAAAATAAAATTTCTTCTAATTATGCCTCTACAGAAAGGCAACCTAGATTTAATTTAGGACACTGATTAAATATTTGTATGAGCTCTCCTATGTTATTCTTTCATTCTTTTTAGAAAAATGTTTCTTAAAGTCAAAATAGTGCTTTTGAGGTCCATAAGAATTTTTGGTACAAAAAATAAGTGTTTTTCTCTCTCTCTCATTGGTTATTTAAACACTTTGCTGTAAATTAAAGAGTTATTTCTCACATCAAATGGTTCCATTAGGCACATTCAAGTAAAATAACAAAATATCCAAGTAACAATGACGAAAGCCAAACATGGCTTGATAAAAGTCTACAGAGAGTTCTGTCCATTCTCTGGAATGGAATAAAGTTGTCACTTCCTTCAGCCAGACACTCATGTGGTTTGATGTTTATATCCACTTCCACCATGCGAATAGTTTCTTAAAGACAGAGTTCAGGTATTCAACCATCAGAAGAACCATCAACAAAGAATCTGCATTTTAGAGGAAGCTGAATAGCTCATTTTCATTCTCAGTAGGTATCTGAGTGAACACTGGCATTTGAAGTGGAGTATTAGAGATTAAACCAGGACAGTTAATGGCCATCAGATGCAACATTCTGGGTCCAGTCTAGAACAATCAGTGTCATACACCCAGTCATCACAAGTATACCACTTAGGAAGAAGAACGCAGCCTGAAAATAGAAAACATAAAAGAAAGATTTCAGATTCTGCTATAAAGTCATACCCATACATGGCACAAATGCCATTGCTCATGGAGGACGAAGAAAGAGATGAGATCATGGAAAACAGTAACAAGCTAGGTACCCTTCTCATACTTGAGGTCCTTTTTCAAATAAAAAAGTACATTTAAGTGTAGCAGACCTCACCCTCAGCTGAGGGAAGTTAATGCAGCTGCTGATACCAGTCAGGCTGTGTCACTACGCTGACTTTATTTTGACTCAGTATGTCTACAATTTGATTCTGAGTCAGTATGTCTAAGGTCAGTGAGAGCACCAAGATCAGTCAGGATCACCCAAATGAATACTGAAGACCAGCTTTTCTGGAGTAAATTATGTAAATAAGTCTTGACAGAAAATCTGAAGGAGAACAAGACTATTACTATAGCTCTTAAGGATAAACTGTTGGAATCCGGTTCTTATCAGCAACAGAGCGACCCAACAATAGTTAAGATAGCGGGTTGGGGGGTGAGAAAAGTCACTGGAGTGAACTGAGCCTTACGATGGCTGTCTCCTCAGTTTTGAGTACCTGTGCAACTCCGAGGTGTTAACTAAGAGAAGATTAAATGCTGACGCACTGCTGCCCTTCACCAGGACTTCAAAATTCTTACATTGTTATGAAAAAAGCCAAAGTTCTTGCTCTGAATTAGTAAGCAAGTATGACTGTGACATATTTGTCTATACATACCCCGATCTTTTGCACTGACTTCATTGGTTCCTTCTTCACTAACTTGATATAGAAGGCAGAAGGAAGTATAAAGATCAGCATGGCTGCTGCAGATGCACCTGTATTGAAAAAGCATAGAAATAAATATTCATAAATAAGTAAACATAACTTAATTAAATCCAAACTGCACTTTCTGAGATTTCAAAGACTACTTGAACTGATGTGAAAATGCTTACCAATGAATCCAAAGATGTCTCGAATAGTAGGGACAAAGATAACAAGCACGTTGGTAAACACCAAAAGAGCAACTGTAATGGCACAGTGACGCCACCATCTAAACTCCTTCCCTGCCCACAACAGCTGGGTAATGGAACTGCGGATCTTTAGAAGGGGGGAAAAAAGAAAAAAAATAAAGACAGTTCAGTCTTCATTGTGGAAGTTAGTGACCGCCACCTGAATTAGACTTTCCTTCAGAAAGTATGTTAATGTAATTTTCCTGAACACTTCAGATTTTAATAAAACTTGAAAGACATGAAAGTAATTTCTCTCTCTTTTTTTTTTTTTTTTTTAATATTTACTTCCTGCACTTGAGAGACAGCTCTGTGTTTCTAGTCTGTTTCTCTTTTCAATGATTCAGATTTCCAAAGCACAGCCAGTAATGGAGAAAAAACCCAAGGAAAAACATCTGTCTTGAACAAAAATAAACCCCAGGGATTTTTTGTAACATCTAAGGATGCTGCTCAACAATATATAACTAAATAACCAGAATTTATATTCACAATGTACTTTCAAAAAAAAACTTTTTAAAGTTGATAATACAGTAGGGCAAATACTTTTATAAACAGGCAATCTATTCCATCTCCCCAATTAAACCATACTGGGAAAACAACATAACCCAATGTATTTATATCTACTGCTTTGTAAATGTTGTCTGTTTATTTAATTTATTTGAATTAACAGTATAGATATATGTCCTCAAGCTTATTAGATTAAATTTCCTTTTTCAGTTAAGAGAGAAATTCTGTTAATAAATGGGAGTTGCCAAATCAGTAAATGACTGTAGCAGGACAGGTGATGAAAATAAAGAATGGTATTAAGACCAAAAAAATAAATCACTTACTGGGAAAATAACTACAGGTACAGTAAGGGTTACAGCCATAAGTACAGCAAGACGCACAATAAGAAGAAGAACATCAGCACCCAGATAAGCAGAGTAGGTATGAAGCAGTTCTGGTTCAACTTTTCCTATAAAGAAAACAGTATTTTAAATAGATATAGTTGACATTTCTTAGACAACCACTTCTGCTCTGAATACTATGTGAATTTTGCAGTCACAGCAACATGAATTGAAAGCCTCAACAGCTCCTGTAAGCGCGCCTCCACTTTACACAGGATAACTTGGAGACACTGAATCTGTTTTAATCCAGTTTTAATCCTGTGCCTTGGGCCTAATTCTACTACTTATCTCCTTTTGGGTATGCACTTACAAAAGTATTAAAAAAACCCAAAACCAACAAAGAGCATATATTTAGAACCCAGAGCAAATGCTTGCTTGTTCGAATCTAAAAATAATACTGCGGTTCTGCAGAGCATAATTCATCTAAAAGAAAGCAGAGAAGGCAATATTCACCATAAAATGTCAGGTATCCAAAGAGAGCAGCCAATAAGTACATGAGGAACATGGCAAAAAAAGATACATAGGACACGTTCATCATCCTTTTACGGCTTCGGCTACAAAAAGGAGAAAAAGAAACATTAGCAACAAGAACATTTTGTTTTATAATACTACTTTCGTTTAGTGAAATTACAGACACATATCTAACATTTACCTTTTCAGTTCTTCATAGATTGGAAGAATTGCAGGATGGCAGACAAAAGAAAACGTTAGGATTGGAACAGCATAGACAGTCTGAAAAACAAATGTATCTTTCTTAAGTATCTCAACAGACATTAGAAATTTAGTCTTAAAATATTCATCAGTAGATTTTTCAGTTTTGACTTAGGCATCAGTTTTGTTTTTGCTAAAGACTAGCTATTCTTCACAACAGAAACTTTGGCAAAAATTAAAACAAGTTCACATTTTCTTAAATGCAAATACTCTCAAATCTCATTGAAGTCCATGCTAAGCTGAATGTATTTGCATTCAGAATTATGTTCTGCATCTCATAGGCTTAAGCCATTGCCGCCTGATCTTAGCTGCCGGGTATTGGTCATTAGATGTACTTCTTCCCCATGTGCAGAGGTTCACCACACATGAACAATTACACAAGTAATTGGGAGCACTCATGGAAGTCCAAACTTTATGGCTGGGAACTTAAAGTCTGTTCCAAACCCTGGCATAAACTTCCCATTTGCAAGCTTTTACTATTTACTTCATCCTCTTCTGCAATCAGTTTTTTTAAAATGTGTTACTAACTTAACTTGGCAAAGCTTGAGAAGTGATGTGCTGAAGAATAATAGCTGTGTCTATTGCCACTCAACTCAGGCAGGCACCTCAAGCTCCTCTAATTTCTATCTATTTGTAGTGTGGAAACATCCAGTCTACAGGAGGTAAACAGTGCCTAACTCTACTGGAACAGGAAGTCTTAGCACATCCCAAGTTTATAACTGGGCAATTACTAGAAGGAAAAATGACCTAATTCATCGGCTAAGTTACTTCTTTTCAAGAGAGTCTGATTTTTAGTCAGTTACCTGTGAATTGAAGATGAAGTATTTTGGCTTGCACACATCATCACTTGTTATGTTTTCATCTACCAAAGGTGCCAGTGTCATATTTATTGTTATGTTCATGATGTCACTGTCTGCAGGACAAGGAATCTGAAACATCTTCCAAATTACCTAGAAATAAAGCCATGTATTTATGGTTACTTTGACTAAAGCACTATGTGAAACTTTTCAGAAACTGAGTTTAATTTCACTTTGAAATGCAGTTTTAGAAGCACTGGAAATATACAAGATTATACTTACAACAATCAGAAAGAAGACCATGCAAAGTAAGGAAAAGCCACTGGTATAGCCCAAATATCCTGCGATCGAGAAAGATAAAAAAAATCTAAGGTACAATGAACAGAAACACCATTCAAGTCATAGCATTATGACAAAATATATTCTGTCAGTGATCAATGGATTGCCATTTTAATTATTCATTGACTTTCTGCTAATCTTAAACCAGATCTGAAAGTTCTCAGACATATTAGGGTCTACACATACAGCGAGTCTGTAATATTAAAACTTTATAACTTAAAAAACCAAACAAATATCACAACCTCCCCCACCAAGAACTATGTGAATGTTTTATTATATACTAAGGAAGATTATAGGATTAACTCTAATAGAATGCACTATGAGATAATTTAGCCTTTTCCCTTATGTTTTTATTAACTCACTTTTCTTGTAATACGTAGTAACTTGAGAAAGTAATTCACATTAAACCTCTCAGTTAGTAAGGTTCTGCTACCGGATCCTCTGAAAAAACTAGTGTGCTAGCTTAATTATTCACATTTGTCAGTGAATTAAGCTATTTCAGATAAAGCATCTTGTATGAGATGCTTTACTACTGCTTGGGATCTAAAATGCAAAAGGTGACTTCCACTTATGTTGCAAAGACAGTTTAACTGCCCAGGGCTAGCCCTATTCTTTTCAGACTGTTACAGGATAGTTAATAACACTATTAGCTAATAACAATTTTATACTACTTCACTGCTGACCGAAACAGGTCAAACTTTGTTATAAGAACACAAACAGAAAGTTACTGCTCAGTCTTGTCTAAAGCTACCCTAGCTATTGTCCCTTCATTTTCCACAAACACATCTGTAACTTAAGATACTTGTCTTGATTTTTTTTTTTTTCTTACGTAGACTGACAGCAATTATCTAAACATGGATTCGGCCCAAGAGACATGCTTGGAGACAGCTGTTAGCTCCCGTAGTACTTACTTCCAAGACTCAAACACTCTATCAACCCATTCCCCCTCAGTATTTACAATGCATTTTTATTTTAATTGTTCTCTATTGCTTACCTAAATTTTTCAGTAAGGATAAGGGGAGAATGAGGATGACAGACACCAGCAGCACTAAATAGTCTCCATTTAGATACCATTCTCTGTAGAAAAAATGTAGTATTTGTAAGTAACCAGAGTATTTGAAATTATGACATTTGCAGTTGAGTCTTCACTCATCTTCTACAACACATGGCTTCTTAAAAAAAGTAATACCTGATGTCACAAGGATTAGCATTCAACTTACTCTATGGACCTAAAGCCTTACAATACCTTCCTATCTCCTTCTTATCTCACCCCAAATCTGCATTGTGCCTTTCCTTTAGTGTCCTTTTCTAAAATTAATATGCATCTGGAAGTCAGAAGACAGGAAAGTAAATGACTGGTTAGAAAAAAAGTCAACTGGGATCAATCATGGCAAAAATAGTAATTTATTTAAATGCTGGTTCCCAACTTTCCAGATGTATTAGGATATTGCAGGGACCCATCAGGGTGGTGATCCACTTTTAATGGGAATAAAATTCTGTTGGGTGCCCTGCAGGAGTTTAAGAAAAACAGGTGAGGGCTGGAGTTAAGGCAGTAGCTCAGGCCCACTGGCTGAGAAAACTCCACCGAGCACTGGGAGTCTCCTGGAGGCACGTTTAGTCCCTTTCAGCAGGGAAACTATGGTAAGAACCTCAGAAGTTTCTTTCCTTCAGATAATTTTTACCATTTATTCCATAAGAAGCAGCAGCTATTTTCTGAAAAACATTCTGGAGTGTTAGAAGACTAACATCTCCCTTTGAAACACACAAAAACAAAAGTTAGATCTGTCTGAATATAATGTAATTTCACTGAACTAACAGAAAAACTGATCTTAAATATTTAATCATGGCAGAGTAACTGCTTTCTTCCTGTGTCCTACAGGTTCATCCTATATGCTCTAAGCAATTAAAGTAACACTAAGCATTTATTCCCAAATATTAATGCTTTAACTGACTGTATATTATTTAGGTAAACAAAGACAAAATAATGACCTAACTGGAAATTTGTGCATTCAAACTCAGGTGAATTATAAGCCTGCATATGGTACTGGAAATATGGAATCACTTTAACAGACTTGCTCTGGCTTTATGTAGTAAATGCAAAAACAATTTGGTCATCTCTTCCCCAGTTTTATCTGGCGTAACTAAATGCAAAAACTGCATTTGAGAAAGTTTGGATGTGTAGGACATTAATATCATGTACTTTTTGTTGTCTTTTTTTTTTAAATGTAGTAGTCTTGTAGTAAATTTCAAAAGAAATCGCAGCACAGAGATTCCTTGCATTTAATACAGTCACAAGAATGTGCACTGTTATTGCACATGCCCCACATGGAGGCCATCAGGACTTTCAGAGCAAGGACTTAAAAGTTGTTCTGTGCTGAAGAGAAAAGAATGGGATTGCACAGCTTTTAAATACAGCTGAATATTTTAAAAGTCGCTAAATTAATTTAAACAATGGAACTAGTATTTGTAATATGGTCTCAGAATTCCAGAGTATCTTCTACAGTAAGCATTATTTTGGGACATTTAAACAGGTAAGTGCTTACATTTTAGGCATCAGGCTGCCAGAGTGGAATCCATGCCAATGGTAGCCACCCAGACTCCCCTAAGCAATGCATGAAGACAGTCAGTTAAATGGGGTCCACAATTGCCAGAGCACTGAGAAAAGATCTACTTTAAATCATTGTACAGCTACCTAGTACTAGCCAACGAGAAAACACTTAAAATACAAATCTCAATTTAATTTTGTCTGCCAGATTTGCATAGCAGCAGCTGTATCCAGTGAGGTTCACAGCCTTTAACTTTCCCTCTTGAACTGCAACTGATTTTGAATTCTTCTCTGAAGATGGGACAGGTAAAAATACTTGCCTCCAAGACCCCTCTTAAGTACTGGCTACTCCAGGGACTTTCTTAAGAAGTGTGAAATAAGGACTTCAATTCAGCCAAAGGAGGGAAATGAACCTTCCCAGCAAAGAATTTGTAAATATTACACTACTAAGTAAATGGAGAGGGTGCGTTCTTTGATTACATTAAAAAAAACCCCACAAAACCCCCAAAAAACAAACAAACAAACAAACAAAAAAAAAGAAAGATGGCTAGCACTGTTGTCATGACAACATCTATCAGTAAGCTGTATGAACACCACCAAATGGCTTGAACCCCTTGGGGAACAGAGGCAGAAAAATGCCTACCTTCTGAACTCAGGCTTAGGTGTAAGTTGGAGTCTTGAGCTGCTCAGCCCTCTCAAGACTGGGACACTTCAGGACAAGGCACAGAAGTACAACTCTGAAGAGTGAGATTTATAGCACTTAACTCTATCCATCTGAAGTCAGGCATCTTGTTTTAGATAGCTGTTTTTACACAACCTCTCCATATAGAGTGTTATAATAAATTGTTCTTTGGAGATGCCCAAAACAGGTGTCTAAGCCAGGTGCACTGAACTGACCACTACAGAGAATTGCCCTTCTCCACTGATTATACATAGACCAGAGTAATGGTGAGCTCAAAATCTAACTTTCAGATGGTATGCCTAGCTAAAATGAACCCTACATGAGGCACCCACTTTTAAAGCCAAGCAGGAAAGCCACTACGGAGTCAAGGAGTCTCCAGGGCTAAATGGCAACACATCCACCACTTTAGTCTTGGGCCTATATACTCTGTTTTAGCTCAATGTTTAGTCCTCATGCTTTTTTGAGAACCGTTCCTGAAGACATTCTTTACATAACCGCACCTTAGTCTTATATTTAATCACCTTCCACAATATTAACACTAGAAAACCAAAATAATCAGTCCAAACCAGTTGGAATGCAGTAAGGGGAAAAAAAAAAAGGAAGAAAAAAAACCACCAACCATAACCACATTTACCTTTCCTTATTGAAAGTATGTACTCACTGGTACATACATTAACACTTACCTTATGTTCTTTAGAGAACAGCTTTCTGTAATATGATGCGATACCTGTGTTTTTCTACCCTTTTCCCAGGACAGGCTGGATCTAAATGAAGTGGAGCACTCAGGGGAAGGGCAAACTTACTGTATCTCTGTCTGAGTAAGAAGCTACCCTATGGTGTAACGAACGTGGTCTTCATATAAAAATATGTACAGTCTCCGTATTTGTTTCTCCTAATAGTTTCTCTGATGAGGAGTTCTAACACCTACCCTGTGGTCTCTTCGATGTTCATAAATGTCTTGATGACCAATGGTAACTCATATTTCACTATGAAGAGGTAGCTTGACATAGCTGTAGGTGAATAACATCATAGATCATTACAAATATAGAATATGCCACAAGATGCAAGAATCACATAACATGTTTCATAACTTCACTTGAACACAAGCAGTTAATGAACACATGTTGTGTGAAAAAAAAGTCTCCAAGAATAAGTAGGGAACTACTGACAGTGCAGGCATTTTAAGATCTTGTCCTCACCTCCCATGTTCTGCATTGTAATTGATCCGGAAGCAGCAAGTTTTCCAGCCATACCAAATGCCTTCATTCCCAACTGTTCATACAATAAAGATCCTAAAAGAAAACAAAAATAATCAGTTGGGAGGGTGTGTTTCACAAAAATACCAAATGAATAAATACCGTATGTTTGTAAAATAGTAATTTGCTCTACCTCCTTCATTGGCAGTCTTCAGAAGGAGATGCACTGAATACAAAGAAAATATTGAGACAAACAGCAGGAGTATCCTGGGGAGGGGAAAACATGCAAAGTTTTAGTAGCCATAAATTACTTATTATAACTTTATTAAGTAAATGCAGATAAAACATAAAAATTAATCATACTAAAATATTATGTAGGAAAACCCACAGATGCTATGGGCAGCTAAAAGCATTCTGAAAACCCTATTAATGCCTAGTTTAGAAAGGATTTTATACTAAAATGCATTTCAGAGGCAGGCATAGAAATTCTAGTATAGGATTCAACAACACTTCAGTGTAAAGTGTCATAAGCACTGACAAGTCTCAGGCCATTGTAACTGGCTACATCTGATACAAATAACTTACAAAGTATCGATGGGAATGGTTTTGTATCCTGGTAAGAAACTGTATTTCTCCTGTCTTCAACAGGGTGTCATGCATGTACCAAACATGAAGTTGTGACTAACTGTAGCTAAAGTGAAGATTATCTCTTGGTCTTAAACAAATAAGCTTTTCAGCTTAAACGTGTGTGACACCTTTTTTTATGTAGGGATGAAACTGCAAAAGCCTTAAAGAACTGACTGAAAACTCAGATGTATCAAGAGTTGCATGTTCAAATGAAAATACGTATTTATTGTCGTTAAAAAAAATAAAAATAATTCTTTGCTCAAACGTTAACTCTTCATGTGTGCTTACATGGGAATCGCTAGTGGCTTGTTCATCTTCCCCACAGCTTTTACATGCAATATGTATTATTTCCATTTGCAACATCTAAAATTCGGATCTCTCAACAACAAATCTCTCCCACAACAAATGCACTTCCCGGAGTGGCACACTAGGGGGGACTTCTCAACTGCTGAAGAACACAGTGGAAAATTACAAGATATTCAAAAAAACCCTGGCCTTTCTTATACCAATACAAGCATTCTGCTTTATAGGAAAGCTAAGAATCAGCACATCTGCTCAAAAACAGCAAGATCCACTTAGAGCTCCCACAGTACTCTTTACATTTCCTTTTCTGTCATTTTTAACTTTGGTGAAATTTGTAAACACAGCACAAAGAACTGGAAACAAGAACATCTGAGAAAAGCTTCACAGATCTCTCCAAGGAATCCAGGAAACATGTTACTGTGTCAATTAGCACCAACACATGCACACAAATAAACCTCTTTATTTTTGACAGGTAGAGATTAACCAGTATTTAGTTCAGCAATCGACTAGAAGCAGCATAGTGAGATGTGCAAGGGTTACATTTCATTAAAACAGCATAGATCCTGCACCCCTCAGTTCTAACCTCGGAGGGCTGCCCACAGTGTTGGCAAGATCAGTCAGCAAACTCATCTTGAAGCTCAATCGGTTTCTGGCTTCCAGACGGTATCATTCATTCATTTAGTGCTGACACGAGTGACAAGTCACAGAACTGACACAAGTGACTCCACAGAGTCTTCAAAGAATTTACTGCCTTAATCAACTGTATCTGGATCTGAATCTGTAACCTTGTTATTAAAGGATGTCTATAACGCCCTCAGTGTCATCACAAATCCTCAGTAACATCAGTGATTGACTGTTTTCCCACCTGGGAAGTATACAAACTCCACTAAGGAGTTTATCTTTGAATCACTACTAACGCAAATAGACCTGAGTGCTGTATCTGGAAATGAAAGGTAACTAAACGACCTCAGCACCCAGTCATTAAATTGACAGTCTGAGACCTTTTTTTTTTTTGTCTCCAGAAGAAAGGACCCCCATTATATGCAAATCTGCTCAAATATCTAACCTTAAATTCTTCCCCCCCCCCTCAGATGTTCTAATGTGCATTATGCTGGTTTTTTATGTGCTGCAAAACATCTTTAGAGGACATATAGGAGACATGTAGGAGAGACAAAAGTATCTACATCTTCTGAATTCATGCTGCTAAGTTGTTCATTCAGTTTAGCATCATCTAAGTAAGTAAAAGTCTTAGTAAAAAATCAACATATCGCCATATATTTAAAATAAAATCCTTTAGGTCAAAACTTCACACACTGGTAGTTTCCTCAGGAAACTTGAATGCCACTCTGATATACTGCAAAATATCTGGAAGTAAATCTGGCCTGCAACTTTCTGGAAACCTGGCAACATAGTAACGCAAATTTCAAACTAAATGTTATTCTCCACTTGTTCTTGAACATTCAGCACATTTATCTATTTCCAGGATAAAAATAACAAGTTCCTTGAAACATATCCACAGATTCCCATTTGCTCTCAGTCAGTGATACTACATGTTGTGTGAGCTGAGCTGCCTCCAATGTATGAAAAACGCACCTTCCCAAGACATTTAGAAGCACTGTACATAATTGTTTCCTCATGCCATTTCCGATTATGTTACTAGTCCGGTCTTCTACCTGAAAGCTTTTGCCAATACCAACAAAGACATGCTGGTTATTCCACAACCCTCCCTTGCAGAGAGACAGAATTTTTTACAGGTGTAGCTGAAACCAGTTCCCTGAATTGAGTAAAAGCACAGCAGTAAAAAGGATTCCTTTATTGGTGTAAGCACATTGTACCTCTAGAAACACAACTATGTCAGCTGAAGAAAAGGAAACCATGTCCCTGATTGTTAGGACTGGGCCACAGAAATTTTAAGAGTAGTCATGGCCAGACTTACAAGAGGCAAATAAGCTAATGCCCTTCTACCTACTTTTTTCTTTTCTCTACAGCCTGATCCTGTACTTTTTGTGCAATTATGACTTCCACCAATTGAAAAGTTTCTGTTGTCATTAATTTCAGTCAGTGAACTCTGAAGGAAAAAGCTAGCACGGACTTCAGTCTGTCAAGTAGCAACCTCTCTTTTCCACCCGGATAACGGAATTTTCAAGGGAAGTCTATCAGTTATTTGTGGAGAAACTACAGCTAAGGAAAGGAAAATTCACCGTAAAATATTTCGTGGGTTACAGAGCTTGCAGTGAATCTGTCTGTTTTTGCACATACTTCTGAATGTATCACGATCTCTTAATTTAAAACAAGCCATAAATCCTAGAATGCAGTTCTGCACCTATGGCAATGACTAGGTATTTTGTAAAGGTCATATTCTTATATCAAGTATTTTTCCATTATGAATTGCACAGCAGAAAGATTTTTTTTTTAAGAACCAAATGATACTTACACAAAAAGAGCAATTCCAGTGTTAGCCATGGCATACGAAAGACCAAGGATGCCACTACCCACAATAGCATTGCTCAGATTAAATACTGACATTCCAAAGGAAGTAGTACCTGGATGCTGAGAAAAGGGAGATAGGTAAAAATTAATGGAAAGTTATTTCAGAATTAAAAAAAACAACATAAAGGAAGCTTTTGTTTTGTTTTGTTTTGAAATGTCATTGCTATGTACTTACATACTGAGTTTCATATTTCTTCTTTCCAAGGTTGGAGTCAAGCAAGAAATTTTGATTTTCTGGATCGATATCCGCATAGTGGCTGTAAAAAACATTGCATCGTTAGCGGCTATCACGGGCGACTTGCGTACGGGCTTCGCGTTCAGCATTCCCACCCAGCGCCGGGGGGAGCGAGACCACCGGCGTAACGGTGCCAGGAGAGCCACCCCGCCCGGCACAGCGCCTTTCCGCAGCGCGCCGCCGGGCCCGGGGCGGCGCTTTCTACCGGGGCCGCGGCCGCCGGTGCCCGCGGCGGGGTGCCGCCCGTCCCGCGGCGGCGGAGCCCCCCCCTCACCTCTTCATGGCGGCCGGCTTGGTGGGGTAGGGGTAGCTGAAGTCGTTGCTGTTGGAGCTGTAGCTGCTGCTGTCCTCGTCGGGGGAGATGTTGAACTTGCCCATCTCGGCGCTGCTCATGGCGGCGGCGGTGCCGGGGGTCGGGGCTCGGCGGCCGCTCTTTTGTCCTTGGCGGCGGGGCTCGCCGCGCCTGCGGAGGTGGGAGGCGACGTCAGTGCCGCAGCGGGCGCCGCGGCCCGTCACGTGGCCACCGCGCGCCCGCGGCTCGGCGGCCCCCGCCCGCCGCCGAGTGGAAAAGTACCAGGCGCGCGGGGCGGGGGGCGCGCGGGGCGGGGGGCGCGCGCAGACAAAGGTGCGCCCCGCGCCGGTACCTGCGGCGGCGCCGGGCACCGGGCCGAGGCAGCGGCACCGCCACGCCGCACTACCCCCCCTCCCCCTCCCCGATAGCGGGGCGCAGCCTGATGCAACACCCACGGACGATTGTCACATCGGCCGCTGGAGCCTCCCGTCCCGCGGCCGCCGCTGTGTCCTACCTCCCCCCCTCCCCGCCGGCGGCACCGGGCATCCCGGCGCTTTCAATGGAAAAGCGCAGGTCAGTCACGGCGCTGCGCCGCACCGCAGTCGCCTGGGGTTTTTCCACCTTCCCTACGCGCGCCCGCCGCCGCCGCGCGTCCCGGCGGAGCCCGGCAGGGTGCTGGGCGGCGGGCCGGGGGCTGCCGGCAGACAAAGAGCCAAGGACGAGCCGCGCTGCCACCGAAAGTCGCCCCGTTCCTGCTGGCGGCCGCCCAACAGCCGGCACCCGGCGCCGCGCCGTACCTTCTCCGCAGGAGCTTGAACGCGAGGTTTCCTCCCGGAGCCTCGGAATAAGGAGATGCTCTTCTGCCCGCTGCTGCTGCTTCTTGCAGGGAAAAAAAATCCCCTTAACTATAAAACGTCAGCGAAAACAAAACGCTAAATAAATAAAGGTAGGAAAAAATCACTTGAAGAAGCCAGCGGTATGAAAGGGAAAGAAAATATCGTGTCCGTGGCGCTCTGGCGGAGGCGTGCGGCGCGCAGCGGCAGCGTCGCTCCTGGTCTGACGGCCCCCTCGGGGCGCCGCCGCTCTTCAGGCAGGAATGCGGGCGCGTCATCGCGGAGGGGCGCGGCGCCCGCCCGCCGCCGCGCCGCCCCCCGCCTTCCTCCCTGCCCGACTGACCCTCCGCCCGGGCCGGGCAGCGGGGGCGGCGGCGGGTTGGGGCGCGCCCGAGGGAGGTGTGGAACCGGTCACCGGCGTGTGCCCGGCGGGGGGTCGGGAGCGGGGCCGCCGGCACATGACAGCGGTCGTTGCGGCGAGCATCTCTCCCGTGTTTACGCCGGGGGCAACTGCGTTTCGCAGCGGAGACGGGACGCTGCGGCGCTTGTCAAGAGCGCCCTGTCTGAGAGGTGCTTCCACCTGCCCGGCGCAGCATCTGCAGCCGGACTGCAGCGCCGGGTACGGGCCCAGCGGGGCCGCCGGCCCCCCCCCCCCCCCCCCGGTTCCACCCTGCGCCCGCCTTTGGCGCGCCGCCGCGCTCCGGGTCTGGCGTTTCCCAGTGTCTTGGTGCGCGGCAGGGGACGAGGTGCCCCCGACCCGTCGCTGCCCGCTGCAGTCACTTGCTATTTTTAATACGCGAGCTAAGCGGTGGTGCACGTGCGAGCGCGGGCCGCGGCGGCAGCCCACAGGCCCCAAGCGCTGCGTGCGGGAAGCGACCCGGAATGACCGCCTCCTCCTAGTGAT
Organism: Falco punctatus; assembly: GCF_963210335.1. NCBI lineage: Eukaryota > Metazoa > Chordata > Aves > Falconiformes > Falconidae > Falco > Falco punctatus. Next base: position 52,192,905 of record NC_137585.1, read on the forward strand.
GCCATGCAGGATAAAACCCACTTTAGGGAAGGGCGGGGGGAGATAAGATCTCGCTTCCTTTTCCTCAGGTGATCACGCCGCGAACTTTGAGGGCTTCGCTGCTCGATCCCCCTCGAAGGGGGCTGGGGGCTCTACTGCAGCCCCTCACACAGGCGGCGAGGCGGCAGCCCTGGCGCGGGCGAGGCGAGGGGCCACAAAGCCACTGCTTCGTGAGGCAAGGGTGCTGGAGGAGCCTCCCTGCTCCTTGTCCCCGCGGCAGCTGGACACTCCCAAGCCGCTCTGGTGCTGCTGCCCTCGAGTGCAGAGGACGCCCGGCCGCCGAGTCGTTGGGCCCCTCTGTGTCACCTCCCTCCCTCTCTCCCTTCCCCGCGGCATCGACGAGCGGTGGAGGGTGCGAGGGCAGCCGGCAGCGCAGCCGCGCTGCCTGCCCGGGGTCAGGCCGGCCACAGGCACACGGGCGGCTCGCACCCTCGAGGGGCAGCGAAGCCCCCGCCACCAGCCGCGCCTCTGGCCCCACTGAAGCACACGCGGCGCCGGGGCCCTGCCGGGTACGAGGCTTGCCCGAGGCCTGGCCCGCACCCCCCCGCCTTGCCGTTGGGCGCCGGCCACCGGGGCGGGCGGGAAGCCACCGGGCGGCGCGAGGCGCCGGCAGCCCGACCGTTACCACCGCAGAACTTTCTGGATCGCCTCCGCCGCTGGGATGGGGGGGGGGGGGGGGGGGGGGCGGGCCTCGGCGAAGGCACGCGCAAGAGATGCGGAGCCGAAAATTTTCCATCACTGCAGTTCTCCCCCCGCCCCCATCCGGCGCGTGACGCCCCGCCCCCCCGCAGCCCGGCCCGGCGTGGTGTGAGGCGGCGCGCGGGGCGGGGCGGGGCGCGCTGCGGCGCCTTCCCGCGCAGCCCCGGGCAGGGAGGGGCGGCGGCGGCGGGGGTCGCACCTGCTTCCGTGGGGGGCCGGTGCCGCGGCGTGTGTGCCCCGGGCTGGCGCCAGGTCAGGCCGGTGACGCCGCCGGGTTCCCCGCGCCGCTCCTGGCCTTGGCCGGGGCTGTGAGGGGCCGGCGGGCGCTGCCGGTCCCGAGCCACCGGCGCCGTGTCCTGCGGGGGGTGCGTGTGTGGTCGGTGGTCGGGCACCGGCGATCCCGCAGCGGGGTTTGAAGTCACCGCGGAGCCCAGCTCAGGGCGTTTGGGGCTGAACCGGCTCCCGCCCCAACCGCCCGCCGGTTCGCGGCGTCTGGGGGCCGGCTGCCGCCGCTCGGGGCCCGCATCACCGTGCGGTGCTTTACAGCCGCACCATGAGTGCCGCTGCCGGCGTTACCGGCATCCCGAGAACTGCCAACGGGCAGTTCGCAAAGGCTACGGCGATCTGATGGGGATGGGTTAAGCCGCGGGACTGCACAGTTCCGCTTCCAAGTGCGACCACAGTGATACGTAAATGCGCGTTACTGCGGGGGAGGCGAGTCACACGCCTTTCCGAATGGGAACGGTGAATGCCTGGCACATTTTTCACTCAATCCCATTCTTCAGGTGTTAGCACTTCTGTGAAATTACAGTTTACGTGAGAGAGGTCAAGGTGACCTGTTTATTGTGGGTTTTGCTAGCATAGCAACAAACATGATGCCGTAGCCCTAACGATTTTAGGACTGTAGCATCCTTTTCAAAGGCCACCGCACAGATCTGGTGCATGGTGAAGTACCCCGCACGCATCTGGTAAATACAGAAGCCATCCTCATAGGTGTGACCGGGCTGCTATGAACAGTACAGTTTCGTAAAGAGTTAAAACCAGATTTTATAGCAAAATAAAAGTTTTACTGTACAAGTGCTTGAATTCTTTTTATATTAGAACTGCCTTCATTTTGTATGGAAAAATGATGAGGCTTTGTTGCTCATTTATGAGAAGAAAAATTGGTAAAATATATTCAGGAATAAAAATTGCTATTTTTCCAATGGCCTCATTATTGGAAAGTTCAATGTGCAACACAGGAGTGCAATCTGCACTGCTCCAGAATACTGTCTGAAATCTTTACCCATGCAGCCTGTTTGATGGTTCAAATGGTCTGCTTTTTCAAGTGGTTTTAAGTAATGCCTCACTGATTGAATTATAATTTTCCTGACTTTGTAATTGCCAAGAATGTCCTTGGCAAAAAATACATACAATGTGTTTCAAGCCAATTTTGAAATGTATTTTGTAATCAGAACAATAAAAGTTAACATTCATCAGTTCCTCCCACCATAGTTTCAACGATTCATTTGTTTTCATTGTCTTGCTTTTCTTTCTCCCTTTTTTTAAAGTGTTCTTACCTTCTTTTTTCCTTCCCTTTCTTTTCATCCTGCTTATCTGTCAGTCACACTCATCTTTATACCTTCCATTTGTTTGCCTTTTATTTTGTTCTTTTGTGTGTATCTACTCATTGCAGGCTTCCTTACAAAGTTTAAGCCTTTAGGATAGTTAACAATAATTTATGGTGTGTGTTTTGGGTTTTTTTTTTGTTTTTTTTTTTTTTTAAGGTGAAATTTCTGTTTCTACTTTAGGTATTCATAAGATAATCCAGCACAATTCTGGAGACTAAAGACTGCTACATTGTTGTTTTTTTGGTTTTTTGTTTGTTTTTTTTTTTTTTTTTAATACCAAACTCAGGTTTCTGTATTTTGTTTACTATAGAGCTGTGAGTGATGTGTCTTGTTCTTAACGTTTCCCTTGCTGAAATACCTTATAATCATTTAAGGGGGTGACGCTTTACACTTTCAAAACAAAGCAAAACCAGACAAACAAACCCAAGATACGTTATTGTAAGGATGTTGTAAAAGGAACTGTAAGTTAGGTGTTAGTGAGGTATTGTAAAAATTGAGTTGTGTTCAGTTATACAGGAAGAGATGAACTAGAGCTTTCAATTTATTGTGCAGGAAAGTAACAGGGGTTTTGTAGCTGAAGAGCTATGTGCTCTGCACTTCTAAATGTCAGTTTGCAGCCGAGACTGCACTGTAGATTCACCCCTCACTGTAACATGGCCTACCAGTTCTTAGCCTGTGAATGGTCTCTTTTTAAATTGGATTAGTTGTTTTTATGTTTAGAAAAAGAAGAAGTAGGTGGCAAGTACCTGTGTTTTTTCTTTATTTGTGTTTTAGCAAATAAAAGGTTTTTATACTATGGGAGGTTCTTGTTTCATGCTATTTCTTCCTACTTATATAAACAAACCTTGTGGAATACTGTAAAACTGTCTGTAGCACATGCCCAGTAGAGTCATTTATGTTTATGGTATGCATTGAAAAGTTATGTGTACAGTAATACTGTAAAATTCAAGTCCATCCACATGGTTTTTAGATGATACTTCCTGAATTGCTCAAAGGATATCTAATGAAATATGCAATATGTTATTCAAAACAGTCAGTACTAATAGCTACATGACATTCATTTTCCTGTGCCTAGTACATAATATGAAAATCCCAACAGAGTAAGGATCTGCATCGAGTGAAATCCTTAGTACTGCCAGGAGCCTGGGGAAGGATGGTAATGCAAGGTAGTGACAGAGACCTGGGAGTGCTATTGTGTCCCCAACGAGGCATCTGCACTGTAATCTCCTCTACATGACAGACGCAGTCTGTCACGAGGAAGAGCTCAAGTGTGGGCGAGTGGGAAAAACGAGGATTCATGGTGTTGCTGTGTGGACTCAGTGGTCCACAAAGATGCAGGCGGGGCTAAGGTTTCCACCGCCCTTCCAACCAGTTTGGTTCTTTATTCTTACCTCACATGGACTGCCTGTGGCAAGCAATTAATGAAATTATAGGTTCTGATTACATGCTTTCTCAAACAAAACTTCCACTGAAGCCAAGAGGTATTACGAGTGTGTAAGGAATGCAGGTTTGCATATCCTGCCTCTTGGGCTTCATGATGGTGAATGGAGTTACATATTAAACTCGGTTTAAGCCTTAATTTTTCCCCTCTGTGTTTATTCTAGTCTAGTTTCAGTTTTGCAATATGAAAACAGCAAAATCACTATGTTAAGAACATGAGCAGCAGCATTCTTTTAAAAAATAGTACATTTACTGTAATTATAACTTGGATTTAAGCCAAAAATAGGGAGATTCTGAGCCATCTGAGAGTTTTAAAGCCATCTGATTATGCTGTTGTACTGCAATACACTCAAAACGGTGGATGCTGCATGAGATACATAGTACTAGTCATCTGCAAGAAATTGTCAGCCTTAAATGGACATTGCCAGCTGCTATAAAAATAAATTTTACTTCGTATTTTTAACTCTGTAACATTTCTACGGGTTTTAAAAATAGCATGTCTCCATTAATCTTGATTCATCTTTTCCGCTCAGCAAACATTGTTTTTTGTTTTTTTTTTCCCTGTGTGAAATTAACATAAGCTTTTAAATGTTTACATATACATATATGTACTCTATTACAAATCTAGAAAAGCTTTGGAAATGGTATTTGTTAATTAATTGAAACACATTTTCTATAAGCCATCCCACATATTTTTGTTTGAATTCTTACGGGAATAAAAGCTACTGTTTTTATTCTTCTGCCATTTGCTGGTGGCAGTGTGTTCAATTTTAGATATACATTTGGATTTCCAGAGATGTTATTGCCATAATTACAGCAGTCTGTACATCAGCATCACTTATTATGTCAGCAGATCTTTGAGGACATTGTTTGTCAACTAAATAATGCTTCACATGTTGGAAAAGTCACTTGCATTTTTGTGGCTTCCTTAAAAATAGTGTATCTTTAAGAAATTAGGTGGAGTTCTCTAGGCAAGGCTCTATGCAGAAGCTGTATTCAGAAGGCAACAAAACTGGAATAATTGTGTAGTTACCAAGATGTTTCTGTGCTTTACTGGTTAGAGTAAGTGTGGATACACTGGTGGTGCGAAAAAGGGCAGGAGATCAACAAGCACTATATTTTGAGGGAAAACTAAGCCTCAGTGAACCAGCAAGATCAGCTCCTCACTTAGTATTTCTTGCCAAAAAATACAGTGAGAACACATAGCAATAAATTGTATTATAGCTGGATCTCCATTCTGTAAAAGTATGTGTGCAAATTTGTATGCGTTATCTTTTTTTTTGGAAAATTGCTGATATAAATATTTTGAGGACTGTATGACTTGAGGGCTGGATCCTAATTTGTGGACAACAACCATTATCTACTGAACTTAAAATTCTGCTTTTCATCTCCAGTACATAAAGCACAAGAATCCAGTGTGACAAAAGGTCCCTAAAATCTGATGCTTTTCCTCTCACAGTGGCTGGTAGAGGATTCCTCTATGACAAAAGGCAGGAAGGAGCACAGGACCATACAGTTACACATTCTAGCACTCTGATGTTTAGGATTTACTGAGCCAAAGTTTGTATCCACATGTTTGTGTTGAACAGTTTCTGGTACTTACTTGCATGAAATTGTGGAATCACTTTTGAACCCATGTTTAATTTGATATTTATTGTAAGTGGTGGCAAAGCTTACAATAGGCATTTACAAAAACTTCCTCCATTTGTTAATTTTTTTCCCCAGACTTCATCCCAATCAGTTCATTTGAGATCCCCAAGTTTTGCACAGTAAGAATTGGGGTTTGTCTACCTTTATTATACTTCGCATGGTCATCTTGAAGCTGAGGAGTCCTGGTCAATCTGATAGAAACTGTTTCATGTCTTCACTTCCCGTGAATTCCTGTACTAGAGAAAATAAAGATCGTTCAAGATGTTACAGGTGTCTTCTCATTTAGAGAATAAAATTTAGACCTAGAGTCTCTTATAAAGTGCCCATAAGCAGATTTCATCTTTACATGTTTTTGCTGTTGTTCTGTGTTCAGAGTGGTGTATGTGCATCTGCACACTCAGGGGAAGGACTTTCCCCCTGGCTTTTTAGATTGGGTGTTTGCTGTAGGTCTCTGTGTTCTACGTTGGCAGGTGTCCGCATGTGGAAAACGTGTAGCCATATTTTATTTTGGAAAGATGGTTTTTAGTTTTAAATAATTATGAGCAACATTTGTAAACTTTTTGCTTGTGGGAAGAAAAGTCGCTCTTCTACCTGAGTATGTATGATTTTTCAGTGAGCAAAATAGACATCTTTAATTTACTGAGAGAAAACTGCATGGATCAATTCCTGGCAAAAATTATGGATGGTTAAATAAACCAGTTTATACAGTCTCCCTTATATGCAATGAGAAGATTGGAAATGAGTAATTATTACATAAATTCAGTATGGTGGGAAGGACGTTTTTGTTTGTATACGTACCAGAGAATTTTATTGCTTGTAGAGACATCGCCCCTCCTGTTTATCTCCTGCATGCAGAGTACTTTTGCAGAATAAGCAGCTGCTGAGTCACGGTTTCACTGAATGACTGACAGCTCCTCTTTCTGCTAAGAACTGGTAAACCTTGTCTCCTGTGTATCAGGCGAGCAGTGTTACGCCCCTTACTTAGGAAATGAAAGCATGACACAGCATTATAGCAGACTACATTGAAAATGCTATAAGCAGGAGAATGGAAAAGTGTTTAGGCAGCCATGTAGAACAAATCATAATCTATCCACACTAAATTATTTACTGGCAGTGATAATTTGTTATTAAAGAAAATAATATAATGGCGTTCGTTTCAATGTGCTGAACTAGCAGTTCTGCGGTGCAGTTATTCAAAGGGAATTTTTCCTGAATATATGAGCAGTAATAGAACTGAGAGAGACATGGTGCTCTCTGTTGGCAATGTTTCCTGAACAAAGAAAAATCTGTTCATAACTAGAGTGGTTAAGTCTAAACCTACATAATCTACACTTTATGGTACCAATATATAACCTATATTGAATAATTTGTGAGGCCAAAATAAATTATGAGAAGCTGTAAACATTGCCTTCCTCTTCATAAATGTAGGAAGGTTTTATTATGGAACCATAAATATGTCCAATACATTTATTTCCCCTACCTATACGACACTTTCAATTCTCTCTACCTTGAATGCATTAGTACATGTTTGAATTGTGACAAGCAGAATCCAGTTTACATTTACAGAAATATCTGCAGCTATTACTGACTTTAAAATCCTTTCAGTAGTTAGTTTATGTGGCCACTAGAAGCATAATTATTCCATGAACAGCATGGTACTTCATGTTTGTTCAGCCATTGCTTTTTTTTTTTTTTTAATGTATGGTTATAATCTTCTAACAGAGACAGAAATTTACCTTTGACCATTAAAGATTTTACTGTCATTTATCATGTAAACTCACATCTTTTTGAGATATATTGGTATTCATAATTCCATACTCCCGTGGTATTCCATAAAAAGGTTTGTCAGTGCATTCAGCAGGGAAAGAGTGAGTGCATTTATTTGGTTGTTGTCATGGAAGTGCTTATTATACCATTCTTCGGATGGCCAGCCTTCTTTGGCTTGAAAATAGATTACGGTATGGATTTCAGATCATTTGGATTTTCTTATAGCCCGTGAGTACCTCAGTTGCATAATACTGAGACTTCACTGTGTGGTCAGTTTACTCATCTGAACAGAGTCATAGAGCCTTTACACGCCTGATTTTGTGCATGTACTAAAGCTTTTGCAGGACTGGACATGATGGATTTCATGTTGCAGTGTTTGTGACAGAGTATACTTTATTGAAATAATGGCACTGGAATGTGATACAGGATTTTGTCATGCCATACTAAGAAATCTTAAGCTTTCATTGTGGTGTGACATGAAAAAGTAACTATAAATTGTACAAACTATCTGAAAAAATTTAAAACAGCAGACAGTTCTATAAATAACTAATGTGTATAGAACACATAATGATGTTTTGTGGTTTAACTCTTCATCAGCACACTCGTGGAACAATCTACACAACTCATAACCACCTCAAATTAGGAAGAGTGCGAAGTGGAGATCACAAACTCTCCTTTTTATTCTACATACAGTACACTTACGTGCACACATACACATGCAGACAAACTTATGAGCGGGTGATCTTGGCTGCTGTTAATGAACAGGGAAGCTACAGGAAGGCACGGAATCCCTGAATGAGAAATTCAACATAATTTAAGATACTGCCTTGTGAGACATTGTTAAGTAGATTCACTAATTAATGCAAAACAGGTAATATATTTAAAACGAAAAGAGAAACTTGGTTTTAATGGGACTTTAGAGTTAATCTTGGCTAGTGAATGCTATTATTAAACACAGCTTGTTCCTTTCTGTTCTGAATTCCTAAGTTATTTTTAACATCATGTTAGTTTACAGAACTTCTCAAGGTCATGGTCTAATTTGGTGTAATTTTCTAATAAACAGTCTGAAATGGAAAAGTGTCACAAAAAAATAAAATTGTTGAGATAATAATATAAGTGAAAATTTTGCCACAGGATGAAGGGAATGTAGGTTTTTATATCAGTCTACTAGACATGCCCATAAACTATTTTTTCCTCCCAAATTTTACAAATATCCTTTATTTTAATATAGTTGGGTTTGTATGTAATAAATACCATTTGTTGCCAAATAGAAACTTGGAGATCTTCACTGTTGCCAAAACGGTTTTAGATAACACACAAATTCAGAAAGTTTTTTTCCTCTTACAGTAGATATATGAGACAGTATCATAGAATAGAGAGTAACTGACCTAGACAAAATCATACAAACATGTAGAAAATTAAACAAAACTAAGAATGTTGCTTTTCCACACCTATCCTTCTAGTTCCCCTAAGTGCTGGCAAGAGATATCTTTTGTTCTGTTGTTTGTCTGCTTTGCTTCTTGCTGTCTGCATCAGGTCCAGGACCCTTACTCTTCAGATCAGATTGGCACCTTTTAAAACCTTAATGGCATAGCAAAACTGCTTTTCTGTTTTTGATTTTATGGAAGTTTTGAAATAAACCTAGAGTAAAGTTTTATGAGAAAAAAATGAGGCTAGAGGCAGAGGAGGGCTCATTAGGAGGAGTCACGGAGAAGCAAGAAAGTCATCAAGAGACCAGATCATCACTTTTTTCACTAAATTTCCATAGAGATCTTGTCATGGACCCCTTACTGCCATACTCCCTAGGCTGAGTTCTTGCTTGCATGTGTATAATTTTGTTGCCAGTCACTGGCACAAAACGTTCGTACAACCGTTGTCCCCAAAATTGAAGGACCATTGAGAGTAAGGCTATCTATGACTGGCACAAATTTTTCATGTATTCCCAGCGTCCCTAAAGGTCTATGACGACCCAGAATGGGCTGCATACCCTCTTGTCCTGGCAGCCCTTTGCTGTTGTAACAAAATCCCCCCAAGCAATGGGAGGAAACACAGGGCAGGACCTGGGTACTAACTGGCTATGAGCTGGTGCCAGAGTCAGGATGTCAGCCCTTTGCTTGAGAATTGGGTCCTGTAAGAAACCTCCCTCTGCAGTTAAATGGATCCTGAAACCTGTGTTATTCTGTACAGGCTGCAGCTGCCCCAACTAGCCCCCCGCAGGACCCCCACCCCCACCCTGCCTATTTAAGCTCCAGTCTGGACATCCCATTCTTGCTTGCATGGTGTTGCAGGTGTGGCTGTGTCCAGCTCTTTCTCTTGCAGTCAAGGTTTGCTGGCTGCCTTCCTGGCTGGACCTTGGACCTACCATTATAGGCAGCTTTGTCTCCAGCCCTATTTCCTGGCCGCACCTTGAACTCACATGATAGGCAGCCTTATCCCTGGAGCTCTCCTGCAGGAGCACCAGGGTGCACTCCCGGGATGGACCACGGACCTATTCAATACCCATGTCTGGGACCATTGGTGGACTGTCACCCTACCACCACCCTGGTCCCATCTGGGTGTGGGACTGCCCTGTTGCTGGGGGTGCTGGGGGTCTCTGCATGCCAGTCCTGGGGTTTCCATAGGCTCCTAGCTCATCCTTCCTTGCGGCAAAATATATCTGTGTCTTTTCTTGATACTGCCTAACTTCACCAAGCAGCTTGGTAAGAACACACCCTCAGATGGACCCAGCTTCTACATACACCTTCAAGTCTACTAACCTTTGTGACTCCTGGAAAGGTGCTACAGCTTTGTGCTACCTAGTTGTGTCTTTCTTGGTAACTTTTAGTACACGCAGCAGAAATAAATGTTTTTCCAAAATGTTACAGCACTTAAAGACACCTTTTACTACTGTAGGGGTTTTGTATTTAGATAATATTATGTTGCTTGTATTTGAAGACCTTCAGGAGGGATCTGGTCCCAAATCCTGCAGTTATTAAAAGGAAGGTGTGGGAGTGTCTCTGTGTAGAGTCACTGCAAACTTTTGTGGGTAAACAAAATACTTTCTGACTGAGTGCTACACTTTAAAAAAAAAAAAAGTTAGTTCAAGTCTGAAGCTTCAGCTGCTTATAAATCATGATAAAGATAGTATTAGATTGTGATGATCTATTTTTACATGCATACCTTAGTTAATCAGTTTCTATGTGAGCATCTAAACCCAACTTTGATGGAAAGGCCTTTGCATTTTAAAGTATAGCTGTTCTTCTTTCCTAATTGATATAATTCCACAAGCTAAAAGTATTGAAGGACAGTACCATCTTACATTAGTTTAGAGAGTGCAAAACATGCCAGTAACTTTGTTGTAACATCTTCTCTCAAGGTATTTTATTCCTTATTTTTGAATGAATTAAACAAGGAGAATTCTGCTTCTGTAAATTAACAGGACTATACAAATACTATGCTAATATTTTTAAAGCACATAGGATTGTAGAACTTTACAGTATTGTCTTATCAGGTTTCATGCTTCTGTACACACAAATACATGCATACGCACTACCGTATGTAGATGATTATTGCTGTATAAGACCACATAATTATTTAAAAAAATATTCCCGTGGTAGAAATTACAAATTTTCTTGTTATTACGTGCCTGTAAAATGTATGCAGCTGCAATAACCAACCTGCGATTCTGTTAAACACTATCAGGACTTGTATGACTAATTCAGCCTTTTATCTATCTATGGATAATCATGTAGAAGCTAGGCACACAGGAATGCTGAACAGATAATAAAATTGGTAGTGTAAATCTGAGCGGGTAGGCAGTTGGATTTTCTTCAGTCAGTTCTTCCTAGCTGCTGTCTTTGAAGCTGTAATCCTTCTGAGCCAAGCATGGTCTCAGGTTCCAAACACATATTAATGCCATGATAAGAAACTCGATGCAGAAAGGTTCTGCTGTGTTGGGGTGTCACTGCTTCCACAGCCAAATCAGCTGTGAAGTTTCCTCATTTATTTCAGTGCAAAGTCAATAACTTTCCAGGATAATTTTAAACAACCCAAGCTATTTTGCATGAAATGCATAAAGGAAGCTCACATGTGTTTCATCAGCTCAGCTTTGGACATAGCATCTTTCACTAAATTTGTGACTGCAAACATCTGGTGACCGGTAACTGTTCTTGTAGCTGGGCTGAGCTGAGATACACGGTGTGTTCTTGAGTGCAAATGAAGGGAAGAGAAGAGACATGGGGTGATGTGGTCTGCTCTACTTTTATTAACCATTTGACTTCATTCAGTGGGGCATGTATGTCCTGGAGATCAGTGCAGCCAGCTGGTCCCTCTCAGGCATGCAGGCATTGGGATCGGGAGTGAAGGTTGTAGTTTGTGATGCCCAGTGCTGGGTAGAACATTTAAAATTTTTGTTTCTGTTTAAATACTCAAATACAAATATTACCTTCTTTAAAGCTAGTGAAATTGCAAGAGAATGAAGGGTACTAAAAATTATATATTTTATGATATATGAACAAGTGCTGCTTACTCCAGGTAACTTAAAGAGATACAGGAAAAGAACTATCAAACATTAAAATGGTTGTTTCTACTTCTTATTTTCAATGCATTTCTACAACCAGATATCTTTAATACCATGCCTAAATATACAGGCAAAACAGTATCAGAATTTCCTGAGAAGAGCTGACATAGAGTTTTGTAATGGCATATGCATTCTTAAGTATAGTATCTCATCATTCTCCAGGTCTATAAATAAAAGATTATGTGAGTAATAAGTGATATTCTTGCCTTTCTATTTTTGTAAATCTCCTATTTCCAGTGGAAATGAAACACAAAATAACTAAACTTTGATCTTCGTGTGCTGTTTCGGTCTTTATGACAGTATATTATTGAGGAAGATATTCCATATTTTGGATGGAATAATTACTTACTGTGAAATTTTAAATGTATTTGGAGGCTTAAAGGTGCACAGAGGCTTGTTCAACCAGTTAGTGATATATTTACTTTGGTTGCTGCAAAATCTGAAATTCTAACTGGTTTGGTAGTTCTTTTCCTTCCTTCCTTCCTTCCTTCCTGTCTTTCTCTTTTTCTGCTAGCATCTCAAATGTAAAATTCTTCATTGATGTCTCACAAACTTTTGTTTCAACGCCCAGCTATCTTACTTTGGTGCAAAGATAACTACGCTTGAATGTTTAGCAAAATGATATTGTAAAATTTATCCTCTCACAGTTTTAAAGCATGAAATTACTCTGATGATACTGTACTCTTGTAGTTGTAAGATAACAATTATATAAATCAGGTGCAGTTGTTGACTATCATCAAATACTACTATACAAGCAGTGCAAGGGAGAGTCTATATTGAGGCAGATTCTCTGCTAATATTACTGTCTGTAGCTGTTCAGCGAATTTATTCCAGATTATCTGTGCAATCCTTTCTCTAAGTTTAGAAAGACAGATCATGCCTTTCTGTGCACATGCACTTGTGGATGGAATTGACAACAGAGACATGGTCCTTTCTGTGTGGGAGAAGTATTTGACACAAAGCGTTGCCTTCTTTTGTCCTGCCAACTTAGACAATACCAGGAAATATGTCCCAAGCAAAGGGATAATTCAATTAAAACCCCCATTAGAATTTATTTAGATTAAAAAAAAAAAAAAAAAAAAAAAAAAAGGAACACTGAGCATACCCTGGAGTCCAAAGAACATGTTCTGGTTAATTGGAAGCCTAAGGAGCCAGTCTCCTTCCTTTTGTGGGTGGTAGTAAAATAGTTAGAGTAATTAACCTGTTCTAAATCTGTAGCTAAAATTCTCCTGTGAGAAAACCTATTCCAAGAAAAAAATTACTTTGAAGAACAAGGTGAATACTTTATTCTAAAATGTTGCGTCTACACAAGAAATAGTTATTTTGCTCAAGCTTGTTGATTCATTTTGTCAGGAAGCAAGTTCTTACAAAAGTCCTACACATTCATATACAGTTGTCTGGCATTAACAGTTGTATTTTGAGCAATCATCTTGTTACTGTGTTTTTTCTTTTTTTTTGAAAATACTTCTATTAATTACCAAGAAGCAGTTTTTCTACTTTCTATCTTTTCTCACAATTGGTGTAGACAGTAGAGAAGTTGGTGTTTGACTATTTCTTAAATTTAGAGGTAGTAATTTTTAGTTGGGGAGTATTAGATTAAATTACATATACACTGAAAAAGAACCCTCCAAAGCTGCTGACATGTTTGTGTTTTGCTTCTGGAGCAATTAAAAGGTTTTATTAAAGAGGTTGTAGAAAACAGGCAAAGAAAGTAGCCCTTCAAAGGCAGCTAGTCCATCCTCTGTTCTCAAGGCATATCTAAGGATGCCTAAATCATTCTTGGCAGAGATTTGTCCAATTCTCCCTTGTTACAATTTAAATCCATTGCTGTCCCATTTCTCTGCAGTAGCCTTTTACATGTCTGAAGACCATTAGCATGTCTCCCCACAGTCTTCTCATTTGTAGATGATGAAAAGCCTGGTCCTTTCGTTGTTTCCCAGGCTTGGAGAGCTCTACCTGTTTTCCTCTGTACTCTCTCCATTTGATTCCTGGCATTTCTGGAAATGATGCTTCAGACTGAAGATAGTACTTCATCTGAACAAAGCCTTCCTATTGACATTTTCCAGGATGATATTTGCTTTTCTTGCAACCTTGTGGCATCGCTGACGCATGTTCAGTCTGTGACCCACTGCGACCTCTGATCCCGTTTGTGGAACCGCTGCCCGGTCACCCCCTTCTTATATTTGTTCAGTGAATTATTCCCAAGTGCTGTGCTTTGGATTTGTCCTTAGTGAAATGCGTTCCATTTGTTTAATGACCACATGCATCTTAGTCTGGTAATGCATCATCTCTATTTCTTCAGTTCATCCTTCCGAATTCAAATCCTGCTGTCTGTGTAGGGCTTACAGCTTTTCCAAGCGTTGCCTTCTTTGCAAAGCTGATACGAGTGTTATCGATTCCATTGTACAAATCATTAGAGAAAATACTGAAAAATGCCAGATCTGGGATAAATACTGTACAATGTAATAGGTATGGAATGTCCTGATCAGTGACTTTTCATTACGGAAGCTCACAGGAAAGGCATGATGTGAATGGAGAATTATCCTACCAATATGCCGTGAGTCGAGACAGTTGAAACAAAGCTGTGTCAAGCTGTCCAGGCCTTGGGAGTGCTGAGCATCTTCAGCAACAGTGCTGAAAGCCCTCATGAGGTCCAAAGCTGAAAAGACAATAGCCTGAAGCATCACTGCCTCTTCCACACAGCCAGGGGAATTATATTTGCTGTGGTCCCTCCCTCTTTGTGTTTGTGAATGTAGAAATCAGCCCTACATAATTGTTAGGTAACTTTGTTTTAGTATTTTCATAATTTAAACTGTTCTGTGAAAAATTAAATTGTTCAGCCTAGTTTATCTGAAAAAAAGGGCAATTTTAAGTAGGGAGAGAAAGAAAGCTAGAAATAGGAGCAGGAACTAGAAGTATTGTTGGAAGGGAACAAACATTCAGGAGCTGGAGCTGTTGTTGTACTCTGAGTATACGTTTTCCTACTCATGGAAAAGGTATTAATTTTCCTTTTTGGAAGTATAATTTTTTTTTCCTTACTGAAGTGCTATAAATGGCATGTTTCATTAGAAAATTTTATTTTTCTCAAAAAAATGTTGACAAGGATTTTTTTCATTTTCATTAGTGTTTCTCCATGAAAATGAGGCACCCAATATATTTGGATTTCACACACATTTTTCATAATTTCATGTGTTTTAAATGAATGTTTCTATTACAGTTATTTTTTTCAATAACTTCCAATAAAGAGATACTTTACAAGAATGGTCTTTTGGCAATATATTTTGCTGTGGAAAGTTCTTTCCTTTCTTAAAGCTTCCTGTAAAGTCTTTCCTTGTCTAAACTTGTGATGAAGATGGATATGCCGTTTTTCCTAACAATGATTGCATTCTTTTCCAAGGCCAGTTACAAGAAGATAAATAGTTTGAGGTGCACTGGCACTTATACTTTCTGTCATTTAGTTCAGCATATGAAAAAGAAGAGATTCACAAGCAAACATTTTAAAATGTTTTGCCCACTCATCAACCTTGAAATCAGCTGTAAAAATATTGTATGCTTATACGTAACTCCTTTGATTTAGGTATGGTAAGGGAGGATTCCTGAGACCAAACTTACATTTTTGTAAGGGCTGTTTAGGAGTACTTGCTTATTTAATGCAAGTGAAGTTACCAAATACCACACCTGCTATGTATTACATGGTTTCTAAAGTATATCCCTGCATTTCCTTTTAAAGGAGCAAGACATGGAAAAATTACATTAAAGAATGATGTGTCAGCCAGGTGATTTTCCCTTAAGATATAAATGATTCAGGGAGGCTGATTCTTGCTGCTGTGTTACTCAGTAAACAACAGTATTGCCTGATATAAAGCAATGTTTTGCTTTATATTGCTTTATATTGCTCTTGACTGAGTGTCACTGCATTGTATCAGGATAAGAAAACCAGAATCACACCCATAGTATCTCAAACATTAGAATAATAAATAAGTGATTTTTGCCACTGAAGAGATCCACTTCTGGCACAGCCAAATTTTGAATGAACTGACCTGGATTTAACTCAGGGTTTGCTCAATACAAGATTACTCCAAAAGAGGGCAAATGTAGTTACCAAATCAATGACATATGACGACAACTGAAACATATTTGATGGAAAAAAGAACTTGAGAAATCCAAGACAATAAGATAAGGCAGTGGCCTCTCCATGGTTTATTAAAGTTTGGAAATGCGCAACCTAAGAGACTAACTTGCCCTGTAGTTTTGCAACTCTCATTCAAAAATGGTATTTTGCATTTCAAGGAGTATTGTTACTTGGAATGAAAAGTTGAAACTGAAATGGATATGTTCAGGTTTTTATACTTTATGATGTGTAAACAAAACCTCAGACAATGTATCATTTAAATTTGTTTTTTTAAATTACTTTTTCATTTTATCCCCAAATCCAGATACTGTCTGGGCTAGGGCATTCTTGAGTTGTCTTGTCTACTTGTTTTTGGGTAACAGATGCTGTTGACTGACTGAAAAGCACCAGTTAGGATGCTTTTATTAGTTTAATTAGATTAGATTAGTTAACTGAAGGGTTAGGTCCAGCTTTGTTAACCAGTGTGAGACCAGTCTACATATGGTGACTGCCAATGAGGCGAAGGGACTGACTTATCCAGGCTGTTGTCACCTGCCTGCCACTTTCTTCCAGCTCGAAACTTTTGTCCCCCTCCCTACACCCAGCCTCCAGCAGAATTGAATGTCTGGTTACTCATTAACATTATTCTGTCAAAATGATTTGAGTGAGTTTAAGTACTCCATAGTGAGGGATTTAAACAAAAAAGCCCTGGATCAGTTTTGACAGAACCAGGTTAGAGGAGACTATGCATGCAGTAATGCCAGGAGATGGAAAGGTGCAGCCGTCTTGCCCAGGATGGGTGGTGAGGCCTGAGTAAGCAGCTTGGGGAGGTCTGCTTGGGTAACCACTGACACTGGGTCTGCCACAGCCAGACAAGTTTGTCTGGCTGGGCTTTCTTTAAATCTAGCCTCACGGTCAGTGTATTTTTCAGTCAAGAAAAATGTGTAAGGTGACAGCAGCATCAGTGAAATAGCAACATCACAACATCTGGAGGAACAAGAAATCCCAGGAAAGGGAGGAATTTTTTAGCTGTAGTTTGTAGACCTTGAGTTGGGGGGATGAATTTGTAACCTTTATAATGGCTGTGATTAACTTGCCTTTGGAAGTCACAACTGCTGCTAAAGACTTGGTGCCTTCTCCCCTTCACTGAAGGTGTTAGGAACTTGCAGCGGAGTTCTTCACACCTCGCCACAGCTGCTCCCCAGCCACAGGAGGATATTTCTCAGGATGTCAGTCTGTGTTATGAAGATAATGTCAGTTCAAGGAGTCCTGCCTCCTCATATGTGCCTCTTCTGCTCATCTCCCATTCCTACCCCTACACCACAATGTATGAACCACTCCAGGGTTACTCCTGAGCAAGAACCTTTCAGCAATCCACCTTCCCATAGAGTCCCACCAACAGCTCTGTGGGTATTGCTGGGGAGGCAGCAAACCGGTGTGGTGAAAGAGAAGCCAGGCTTCTTAAACTGGTTTTGCTGCTGAAGCCAGTGACAAGTGAAGCAATCACTGGAACAATAATTCCTCAAATTATTCTAGGATAAGTATGTTAAAATGTTCTATAAATTGTCCAGATGGCTGGACACAGCTAGGGCTTTTTTTTTGGCTTTTTTAGGACAAATGGTCTGAACACATGCACATTTATGATGCTTTTCACCATGACAAAACAAGAGCAACCCAATTTTGGCTTTGGCTTTGAGATCCAGAGTACATTGCAGTTTGATGTGTTAAATCTAATTATTGTAACCACTTGCATTTGAAATTTTCTACTTAGGAGCATAAGAACTAAAGCATTGACTTAATATTTGAGCTTCTGTAAGAAAATTGCTCTTAAAAAGTAGCTCTTTTGACCCTGGCCAAGAGTGCGAGAATCATTGCAACATTGTTCGTTGATGAAAGTCATGTGTCATTTTGGTTAGAATTTTAAAACCTGTATCATCTGGGCAACAGTGGGTACTTTTGTACTGTTTCTTCCGGAATTTGTGAAGCTCCTGTTGCAACCAGATTCCCAGTCATTTGAGAATGAGAACATTTGAGAACACCAATAACACAAGCAACAATCGTTGTTCAACTGGCCAAGCACTGATTTACAGCATTTTTTGCAGGCAGATTACTAATAGGCAGCGGTCCAAAATACTTCAACAGCCTTAAAAATGTTTCCAAGGAAATGTTACCAATTT
The DNA here is from genome assembly GCF_963210335.1 of Falco punctatus. Taxonomy (NCBI): domain Eukaryota; kingdom Metazoa; phylum Chordata; class Aves; order Falconiformes; family Falconidae; genus Falco; species Falco punctatus. The sequence continues at coordinate 52,210,956 of NC_137585.1, forward strand.
TAATAATGACTGTGCAATACATAGTAAATGTGAATGCAAGAGGTTAAGAGATCAGCAAAGAGTTCTCAGCAGCACGAATTTAGCACAGGAAGCCATGGGGAAAGTTGAAGGTTAAACTGTTCAGTTAAAGCCGGAACGGAAACTGGGGCAAGAAAAAGAAAACATGGTGTCATAAACATGATGACATCTCTGTGCTGGGAAGATGACTCACAGTACAGTTGTAAAACGTAGGTACAAAAAGTTCTTATACATTCTAGAAAGTAAGGTGCAGTTGGTAATCGTGCCATGTTTTCACCACAGGTAAATCTATTTCCCCTTTTGAATAAAAGGCCAGGAAGATCAACTGCAATCAGATAAAACACATGGTAAATCACATACTCAAAGTACTCGCTTTAATTAGTTATGAAATACAATAATGTGTCAACGCATTCTTTTCAGGTTAGGCAGAGCAGCAGTTTTCTTAAAGTATTCAGGCACATAGGAAAAAGTGCAGTTTTAAGTGAAAGAGAAAGCACGTTGTTCTAACTTGCTTACATCTAGAATACACCAACCAATTAGAACAGCTGAGGAGAGCGTCAAGATCATCTTTGTAGTTTCAAATGAGGAGAAATACAAATGTGGTGAGAAGTTGAGTACTCTGGCTTTGACTCAGCAAAGCTCTTAAGCATGTTCTTAACTTTAAGCAAAACATTGCCATGGAAATCATTGGTGGTGACTCAACAACTTGCAAGATCAGGTCCTTTAAAATATTTGTTTTCTTTCATTTTGCATGTGTGTTGCAGATTCTCCTACAGTAAAACAGCAAGCTGCTACATGTCCTTTGTAACTGTGGGTACAGGGGAATTTACAATGTAAACATTTTGTAATATACTTTATGAAATCTGTTCCATTGCCTCAAATATTTTCTGTAGATTCATTGTAGCGCAGAAATGCTGAAGAACTGACACATACTCGCTCAAGGGTGACAGGAGATACTGCTTCTTTATCATCAAAAGACATTTATCTATCGGAGAGTTTATGGAGCAAGAGCAACGTATCACAAGGTTGATTGCTTTGCATATGAGGTTGGGTAACTAGTTAACAAAACTGTATTGTTTGCTGACTGGAGTCATGGCATTTTGTAAAGGAAAAGAACCTCCTATGAAGTAACAGAATTATCCTGGCTGTCATATTTGTAAAGGAAATAATCTGTGTTCATTTCTCAATAATAATGTGTTTTGAGATTATGCAAGTATACCAATGCAAGATGGTCATTAAATATTTAAGAGACAGAGTCTAACCACTCCGTGATTTTTTGTTTGTTTGTTTTAGTTCTTCCTGTTTTGTTCATATTAGTTTTACCATTTGTTTGTGTATACAGCCTCCTCTTTGCTTCTAGAGAAAAAGAAAGAACCTTTCAGATGTAGGCACTTTACTGCCTGCAATACATAAAACTGCAGTTTCCTTACATTTCAGTGCAGCCTCTGTCCTTATTCTGTGTTCAGTTAATACTTTGTGAAGTAGAGTAACATCCTCTTCTCCTCCATTGTTTCTGTAAATTCTGTGTCTCAGGATTTTGACAGGAAAAGTGGCTCCTGTTCAACGCCAGTCAGGGTTAGCAACTAAGGGTTTCAAGAATGCAGACTAAGCAGCTGCCACAGAAGTGGCCCGAGCAGCTAGTTTGAATGAGGGTCCAAGGTCTTCCAAAATTTCCCTTTGAGCAGTGGTTCTGGTTACAGCTAACTCTAATAATCATGGTTAATACTGACCTTTTCATGAAGTCCTGTTTGCAACATGTGAACAGGCAGGATCCTGATTTCTGCCAAGGACTTCCCAGGCAACACAGTAATAGGCAGATGCTAATGCTAACGCTGTTGTCAATAATAGGGACTTTATCACTGTACTTCAAAAGACTGTAAGCTGAGACTAGATTGACCTGTGTTGTAGGACTTTTCCTTAAAAAAGCAACAAAAAGGTAAATTCAAATAAACAATCTGCTTACTTGGTTTCTGGCAGTAGCTTTGATGCAATAAATGTTTTTAAATGTATACATGTGTGAAATAAAGTATGCTCAAAATCAATGCACACCTTCCCCCCCCCCCCCCCCCCCCCTTTTTTTTTTTAACCTGGATATTTAAGCCAGTGCAGAGCTGCCAGTACTGCAACCCTTTTGATCTTCTGCTGGTCATGTAAGCATGAGGCTCTGCACTGGGACACAATAAAAGGATTTTATTTTACAGTCTGGAGAAGCAGTTGGTCTTTCACAATGTGGGAATTTGAATCACCATGCTCTGTGAACTACTTTACATTTTGTGACAGAGGAAAGAACCAATAAAGTGCATCCTCTGTGCAAAGCAGGCTCAGGAATGACAGCATTTGCTGGTATGAGAATGCACCTTCTGTTTACTATTTGCAGAAAAAATGTGGCTTGTGAAACTTAGGCCTCTGATAGCACATTATGTACTAGTCTCTGGAAGTTACCCTGCTTTATAAATGTTCAAGTTTTCTTTCTTCATCTGTAAGGTGCTGTTGGGCTTCAAATTGTCTGTCTCTGAGGAAGGAAGCTGGTTAGAAACCAGTAGCTCTTGCTCCATCCTTCATGTAAATGTTGTGATTTTACTCCATTATCCCAGGATGAATAATACGGAATAAAATTCCTAGACTTTAAGATGCTTTTGTGGGAAGATAGGTGAAATTTGAGATGTGTGCCACTACTGATGATGTGCATGGTCATGTGCCACAATAGTAGAAGCTGAGTTTGGCTTTAAAGTTCCTCCTGGTGCCAGTGGTTGGTGGCCTTGGAGGTTGGGCTGTTGCTTTGGAGTAGCTCAATGGACGATTAATTCAACATTGTCTTTGGCAAAAAGAATGCTCAATGTTCGTGCTGAGTATTTTACTGGTATGTACCTGTTCAAAATTTTACATTCTTTTTTTCTTACAGAAATCCCCATTAACTGTTCGCAGCTATCTCAATTTTGTTAAAAAACTTTCTGGGTCCTTCCCAGTTGCTGAATGTTTTATGTATGTAGTTAAAATTAACTTACTCTGATCAATTCTGTCATCGTTTCATGTATTGGCATATTAATGATGAGTGAATGCAAAAGGGAGCATGAAGACACCCAAACAAATTGAAATTTTAATTCGAGTGAATACTTTTTGCAGGTTTGGCCTGGTGCTATTCGAAATGCAGTGCTTCTAAATCAGAAGCAATAAACTCAGAAGAGAGTGCTGGAAATAATCCATGGACATCCTGTTCTTATTAGACGTGGGCTAAAACATTCTGACAGATTGCAAACCTGCTGAAGGAGTATTCATTAAAAATCTTGACGTTGACTTCAGCATTACTGGGAGCACATCTTACTTATCTCTTTAAGGGTGACTATGAAAAAGGGAGAAGACAGAGGCATATATGGTGAAAAACAGGGTGAGAAAGGAAGCAGAGAACTGACTGTGTGAAAAAAAAAAAAAAAAAAGAGACACCCTGGGAAAGCAACAGAGAAAAAGGAATGAAAAAAGTCCCAGTTTTTGCAAGTATGTCTCTTTAGGACTGAGACTGTGCCAAACCTTGGACTTGGAGACTGTTCTGTCCTTAATAGATTGCACATGATTGTCTGTAGCTAGAAAAAACATTTTTGTGGTTTTTTAAAAAAATTGAATTATCCTTATATGAAATAAAACAAACTATGAGTTTAAATGACAGAGTAAAAAGAGACCAAATTCATTTTGCAAGCCCTTGGAGAGTTTAAAAATCCCTTAGGTTCACAAAAACTCAAACACCATAAGGTTCATATATTCCCAGAGTAGGATGTACAATGGGGTTACTTCCATCTACTTTAATTAAGTTTTCATCAGACTCTTTGTATTTAGCTAACTGATTCTCCTCTCAAGACATGTTTGTATTAACGGCAAGATCCAAAATACCCCGTTGACACTTCCTGTGCAATCCAGATAGAAGTTGGGGAAGGAGAAAGTTTATAAAACCTGTGCAACTTTCAAAGCTACAAGGCCATAGGCAGTTGAGTATGAGGATGAATGTTTATTTCAGCACCTATGCCTTGTTCCAGAAAGGCTCATTTACCTTTCAAAATCTGCATCTTGACCCACTGGAAGTATTTAGTGTGTCTAAATCTCAGAAAGGGTGGCCCTTAGTATATTCCTTAAAACAATTATTTCCTGTTGGCTGCCTCTAGGTAACTTCCCCCTCGGCAGAAGTTCTTAGCCTATTCCTCAGGAACACCATTCCCCACTCCATATGATGCCTAGGCTCCCATCTTAATGTCTTAACAGACTAACAAGGTCCATTTTTCAGGTGCTGGGCTGCCTGCTAAGCAACGTGAAGCTGGCTTTAAGCATTAGCTCCAAATAGAAGCTGCAGCACTCAAACCTGCAATGCCAATGTATCATCTAGGTAAGTGGTACCTATTGAATGGATGCCAAAGCAGGGGTGTGTGTGGACTTAGGTACTGAAACAAGTTGATACTGATAGTCAATATCAGCACACTCTGATAATCACCAGAGATACCATGGGGCTGGTTGAACGTAAGAATGGCTGTGCTGGGTGTCACGGTCCACTCAGTGGACTCATGATGGTTCATTTACTATGATCTCGAAGCACAAAAAATCAAGGTGACAACGCCAAGGGTTTATGCTTCAATCAAACAGTATAATTTTATTGTTTGCCCGTAAAGTGGCGTGCGATAGGTAGAAAGACAGAAAGTGAAGAAAAGATAAAGTAAAAAGAAAAGGAAAGAGGATTATAGCTACCACCACGGGTCCAAGGCATCCCTGTGGTCCCAGGTCCAGGCAGCATCCTGCTGGTCCTTCCAATCGTCGTGTTCCTTGGTGGGGGAGATCTCCTAAAATTCGGTTGCTGAGGAGTCATCTTTTATGCCGAGCAATACACGTTGCTCCTTCTCTGGCCCATGGAATGTTGTCAGTCTCTGCCTTCTCAAGCCAGGTTATCATGCATGTTCTGGTTCATTGTTACGACAACAATTGTGATTCATCTTCTGGACAGCTGTTATGTGGCCTTATCCTAGTTGTTCCTTTCAGTGCTGGGTATCAGGGAATGGCATAGTTCTCCTTCTACCATGCAATTCTCCTTCAGGATCACTGGGTCTCGGTGTCCATGAGGACCTCATTCCATCTCCAGGTCTCTGTTAGCAATGTTGAGACAATATTGTTCTCTTTAGACCGACTCTTACACTAGGGCAGAACAAGAATTCACCCGGTCCAGCAGGCAGTCTATGATACATGTCTTACAGGGAGACATTCTGATCATGAAGGTGGTTTTTGAGAGTGACCCTCATCACTAGCACTTCAGGTAGGTTGACTCCTGCGATTTCCCCAGATTCAGGGAACTTAGCTCTAAAATTTGTGATGTGGGACACTGTTTTTGTTCTTTTTCCTAAATAAAAAATATTCGTACCTCCAAACTAGTACTAATCTTAAATGGATGCCTAGGGAAGAACATAGGAAGAGGGATTCCACCCATTTCATGAGAACTACACCTTTTAGTTCAGATTGAGTTCTTACTTGGAGCTTCATTTGATATCCCTTACCCTTGAATTGATAGATGCAGTACAAAATTGTTGCCAGACTATCCTCTCCATGATACTAATGGTTTTGCACACTTCTGCCACATCCCTCAGTCATCTGTTTCGCAGACTATGGAGTCCTGAATTATTTGATTGCTTCCTTAACCTGGAAGCTCTTGCAGACCTCTGACCATCTGTCCTTGCTCTTTCCAGGTTTTCTTTATTATGAGGTATGTTCTGAACCCCATTTCTTTACTCAGCTTTGGAGCTAACTCTAGGTTGTAGGTGGAGCCTTCCTTCCATCAGAAGTCTTCCTTAGAGTTAGGTACCTATCTATTCGTCTAAAAAATTATGTGCAGTGACCCATTTTTCTTAGGACACATTTATATATGTGCCTATGTGTGAGTATATGGGAGTACTTGAGATTTGCTTCACCTGCTCTTCCACTATGAATGACACAAAGCTGTTTATGTATTACTGCACCTGGAGCAGGTTTGGAAACTCCAGTGTTCTACCTTCCTGGCCAGTGTGTGACCCCTTGCCTGGAGAGGCACAGGCTCTTTCTCACACTCAAATTATAGGAGCATTGCTTATGCCATGGGCAGTGTGACCACTTTAAGGACACCCTTACTGCAGCGTAGCCTTGCCTCCTGCCTCAGACTATCTCTGAGAGATGGCAAAGGTGGGTTTGCACTTGCTTGGGATCTGGGAGCAGCTTTCCCTTATCTTCTGTAACTGCTAAGCTATTGCATAACAGGATTTTTCTCTTCCTCTAACTGAAATAGCAGCTGCTGCAATACTTCCTCCAGTGCTACACCTATAGGTGTAGGGAGTGTGTTCACGTGCCACGCAGCGCTAGGAAGCATATGTAGTGGTATTGTAGATATCACAGGACATGGGTCACAGAGCAGTTGCTGGTGACTTTGGCTCACGTGCAGGCAACAGATAGCATGCTGAAGAATTCTGCTGACAAAGACGTAGGTGCATGCGAGATTAGGCAGCAGGAAAGATACAATCATAGAATTTTATTTGGGACTGAATAAGTGCACAAGGTTAACTGGATCTGCATATCTGTGTTATGATATTATGCAGAAAGTTGTTGAGCAGCTATTGCATCATCATAGTTGCCTACATCACAGAGCAGGGTCAACCCTGTGACCAAAAGGTCAATAATGTTGTAGGTGCCTGACATGGACTTACTAGGAGACAGCTATTACACTAAGGAACTATCTCTACAAGTTCATAAAGATGGTATTACTGTTATCCCTGCCTAATGTATGGACTTGAGGCCCAGAGAGATTTTGACTTATCTAAGCCAAGGTCACTCAGAAAGCCTTTGACAGAACCCAGAAGTGACATCTGTTGTCTAGCATCCCAGTGTCATAACTGGCTGCCAAAACTTTTTCTTCTTTTTCTTTTTTCTTTTCATTATTTAAATGTTTTGGAAAAGTTGTTATCCCTGTTCTTATGCTTTCCACTCTCCTTCTGAGAAAAAACTAATCTGTTGTAAGGAACACAGAGGAAGGTATTGGTGGTTGATGGAGCTGGTGAAAATGTTCTTTCTTTCAGTGACTTTTCTTTCCTTCTAAACAACTCCAATCATACTGCTCTCCACAGAGTAGTTTTACAAAATAATGGGTGAGTCATATTATTTCTCTGTGAACAGAAAGGGCTGTCTGGTTTTCATTTGAAGAGGAACTAAGTCAGCTTTCACATCCTTACTTGAGGACATCTGGTTTAAAATCTAGATGATTAAAATTGAAAATTAACAGGAAAAAAAGATACTCAATTTAGAAATGTATTAATAGAACATTAAGGTTGGGATTTATACCCACAGCTAACAGAAGATTCAGCTGTGTGTTGTGAAAACTCTACTTATTGTTATCTAATGAGGCAAGACAAGTTTCTGGACAAGTATCTGTAAAGTAACTATGACTTGATTAGGGTAAAATAGTGTACTGAAGTGATATTAGTGAAAGGATGTGTCAGGTTTTCTTGGTTTGGGGCTTTGCTCACCTGTTGTTGTGGGTAAAAGCAAGGAAGGCATGGGGAGAGAAAAATTCGCCTTTATCTTTTTCAGAAGAGGAGATGTAATGATTTAATGTGATTAATGTTTTAATGACCCAGAGCTGTCCCAGCTGGAGCAAGCCACTTTGAATTCTGTCCTGGAGGTTCCTCAGTGGGGTCAAGACAGGGGCTGGAGCTGCATGGGTGCTGGTCCTCTTGCCCGCTGAAGTCCCATGGGGTGGCTGCCGAAGGAAACTTTTCAGATTGGATTCATCTTTAGATCTGTGTAATCGAGTGCATTACATTAATGTAATGTTGCCAATTTCTCTGAGGAGGCTCCAGTACACTGGAAGGGTGCTGCATCCCTTCACTGGTGTGTTGCTTCTCTGCTCACCTGGAATCAGGAGTGATGGTGGCAATGGTGATGGCAGGAAGACAGTTCAAGGAGTACAATCCCACATTTGAGCTCCCGCTTCTGTGTATGTGAAGGAAGAGGGGCTAAAATTCATGGAAAGAGAGAAGAAAAGGGGCTTATTTCTCACTGGGGTAAACTGAGGAGGAGCATGGGAATATGTCTCTGAATTTGCATATTTCAGTTTGCAAACATGATGAGTTGTAAATAACAGTGTTTGGATGAGGTTTTCTTTACAAATGAAGAAAGCCTTTTCTGTAACCATGCATTATTACCTGTATAATAACACCACCTGGTTCTGTACAGCTGTTTGAAATAAGTAAAACTGATGCTGAAAAATAAAATAAAACCATCACTAAATTAACTACATAACATCCATATCAATATACCTTTCTGTGAGAAGAATAGCAGGTACTGCTCTGGTTCATAGCACCCAGTTGATCAATGGCTACTGATATGTTATAGCACTGTACAGAGCTATGCCAAGGAAAGATTTTCTTTTTTTGAAATATCGTCATGAAATCCATCTAGAATGGATTACCCACAGGGGATCTTAAGCTAGAAATCCAGAGACCACTGGAAGTAGCTTTAAACAATGAGCAAAAAATGCTGATAATAATAAAAACCTGTTTGTATTTCATGTAGAGGAAAAGAAGTGTTTTTCCAATCTGTGTCATTTCCAGTAACATCCATCTTGGGAGGGTAAATACTGTAACCACTTCACTGTGTGAAAGTGCTTGTTTACTATGGTCTGTGTGAACCTTTTTTTGACCAAGCACACAGAATAAGGAATTCTGCCCTCAAAGCCTTAAAAGCTCTGGTGCTAGTGAATACATGAGAATAATGCTGCTAACAAAAGTCACTTCCTTTTTTTGACCCATTGCCTCTTTATCCCCTTTAGAGTGACTAGTGTTAACATCATTGTCCACATGTATTCATGCACAGGAGCTTTTAATCTCAGCTTTCCTGCACCGAGTAGCTGTGCATATGTGAACACACAGTTGCTCTCATGTTAGAAGATGGTGAAATGACTTCTGCCCCAAGTATTCTCCTGCCAGTTACTCTTTTCTGCACAGTATTCACATAAATGTTCTTTCCAACTTCCTTTAATAACGTATAAGCAGTTACATCCTGCTATTGAAATTATTTTTTGCTTGATATTGAATGAATATGATATACCTTATACACATGAATATAATATACATTTTACATAGGTACCAATACTTGTTAGCTACTGTTTTACACATAGAAAAAAATAAATAGTGACTTGTCGAATTATATAATTCTTGATGTATTCCTTAAGCGTTTTAACCTGCTAGTGTCAAAATAGAAACCTGCATGGCTACTCTTGCAAAATAAGAATAAAGGAGTAGAACTGCCAAAAATGCATTGGAACACAGGGAAAGATATATAATCAAAACACATTCTCAGCTATATTAAAAATAATAATACTGGATTGAACTTAATGGTATGTCTGGATATAAATTGAGAAATATGTTAGTTCTGAAGAAATTTAGCAAATTCAATTTTATAGAACAGAGCTTTTTCAGAACATAAATTGTACAGTTCATTGATCAGATTGATTTCTTTGTATTATGGTCAAAAATCTCTTTTGGATGGTTTGTGAGTAACATCCTGCTGAATATATTTTTCATTCTTGTGTTTGTAAAATAAGAGTTTTTTTTATTTATGCAAGAAGCCTAATCAAAATAACGCATAGTGTAGCTCTGAACCAGACAAGGATGTAATATTTTTGGAAGCAATTGTATGTTTATTAAACAATAATGATTTGCATTTAGTTTCGTGTCTAAGCATTTGTTATTTTCATCTTGGTTTCCAGAGACAATTCATTATGATGCTGTTTGGTTTATTGCTACTGGAGCATTAAAAAACCCCCATGTTACTTATAAATAGAAACTTAATATGGGTTAGAGTTCTGACCAAAATTGAAAATAAACTCTCATTGGATTATGGCATCTCATATAAGAAATTATTAAGATCACTTATGATCTTATGAATGAACTACCTTTTCATCTGAGAGAACTGGGAAAGGGCAAAGGCAGCACAGATTGTTTTTCTACTGCACCCCATTTGCAGGGAACAGTACTGCAGACGAATATGCAGTAAAAAGAAACAAAGTCTGAAAGTTAATACCCCAGGCGCCAAACACATGTCTGTGAAAGAGGAATGCAAGCAGACGTTTCTATGTGCAGTACATTAATTCCTAATGGGCTCTTTCATTTTACAAAGGTCACATTATTGGATGGAACAGAATCCAGTCTCGTGCAATGTATTAACCTGCCTTGGTGTCTGTAGAGTAATGGCATAGCTGTGTTTTCTTGCTATTGGGTTAACATCCCCAGTAAGTGATTAATACTTCTGCTGGTAAGACATGGACAACTCAACAGGTCAATCCTATCAGAGCTGGCTGCCTACCAATCTGGCTTTTTATACTGCTGAAATATTCCCAGCTGCGAAGTGCCAGGTGTCCCTGTAACACCAGAGGGATGGGATGCAGAGGAGGATGCAGGCACAGAGGATCATACACTACCTGGCATTTTGTTCCATATGGCACTTAATTTTTTGGTCTCCTCCTTCTCTTTTTACTTGCTGAGGATGTGATGGAAAACATCAGGTCGATAATTCTGGTGTCTGAAGCTAGGGTGTGAAATAGTCATAAGGGCATGAAATCAGTGCAACCCTTGCTATAGCCTCCAGCAAATTCAGGCTTGCACCCTTGAGGTTTTGCCACGGGAGAAGCTGAGCCTGAGCAGAAGCAGTGGGGAGGGTCACTAGTGTGTGCCCAGGCCCCAGCGGAGAAGAGAGTCACTTTGGAGACAGCCTCCTGCTCCTAAACGAGTGCACAAACCGCTGCCAGCTGCAGGGGCAGTTTCTGGTTGTGGCCAGCTGTCCAGCGGAGACCACCAACCCACATCACAGCCACCAAACACCTGAGGAGATGCAGCAGCTTTTCTGTGTTGTCACCCATGGCTGAACTTACAGAAGAATCTGAGAGGTTAAAAATAATAAAACAAGTCCTTGAATCTCTGACTCTTTTGGGACACATTTTCTTTTTGCATCAGGGTTCTTAATCTCGATTTCGGACTAATTTATACTGCTGTTTTTGTATACAAACAACTGTACAGTTTATAACTGTACAGGACTGAAGTTTGCGGTTCTGTATTTTTCAACATTCCTTTTAGTTTTAGAAGCAATTTTTCTCCACTAAGAACTACAAAATTTAGTCAAAAAGCCAAGCTTATGCTGGATTTCAACTATAATTAAAAGGTAGTGTAATAGCATTAGATTAACTTTTGTCAAGGGAAGCTATGTGGAAGAAGAGTAATTAAGCCTGGAATTTCTCACTGCCTTCATTATCCAAATATTTGACAAAAATTAAAATTGGTCTTAAGATAAGCAAGTAATTTTTTTCCCAGGAAGAAATTGGTAGCATGCTATGTGAATTTGTGTTTCAATGATTCTTTATGACTAGATTTCTATACAAATATATCATCAGTATATACAGCTTGTGATTATTGTGGTTTGAATACTATAGATCTCACATTACTTCAAATTTTTCCTCTAGCCTTTTCAAAACTGAGAATCCTAAATGATGAATATAACAATTTATACAGGTGATTCTTATTGAAAAATGTGGTATTTTGTGCCATGTATTGAGAACAAAAGTTGAAAAGTGTCTAACAAAAATATAATCATACTAGAGAGTTTGAGTCTTGTTGACTCAGACTGTACCATTGAAAATTTTAAGGGAGGAGGAGAAAAGCAGGTTCTGGAATTTATACCTGATAGCTTTTTCTCACCCATCATCCCTTTGGGTAGGAGTGAAATTTGCACTTTATAAAGGTGCAGGATGTGAAATCCCAAGGTGCTCAGAAAGATGTATTTCAGTATTGCATAATGAAATCCAATGGGTGGAAATGCCCTTCAAAGGCTGTTTCCTTCCCTTGAACAACAAATGCTGTCATCCGCTATTTTTGATCAGCCTGTGATTTATGATCCTGTCAAGGCAATAGGGCTCTGGTTACAAATATACCTTCAAGCCTACCAACAGATGTGTAATCATGAGCAAAACCTGGCCACCTGCAGGGGCATAGGGTTGGTTGCATGGTCCATGATGAAATGCTGGGTCAAGACTCATCTCTGTAGGACATGCCTGAGTCTTAAGCACCCATGGCATTGGCTGTGGTTGTAATGCTTTTGTTGCTGAGAGGAAACATAGTAACTCCTAGAGTACACAGTTTGGAAATGTGGGAAAAGTGGAAATGACAGACACTTAATCAGTAGTAAAAAAAATTGCACTTTTGATTCTTGGCTAGCCTATATGTATATTTAGAAAGAGCGAGCAAAATCTTTTGGGGAAGCAATTCAGTATACTACGATGCTGTTATTCTAGCGAAAAAAATTACACTAGTGTGTAAAAAAGTGGAAAACAAACAGCAACAACAGATTTGAAACAAATCTGGTTCCTAATTTCCACCTCCAGATGAGACGACTCAGTACGTGATGTTTATATTTCTTTAGTAATACAATGGGTAGGGTAAGTTACTATTCCTATTTCCACTAGTTTTATTTCTTAGTATGGTAATCTAAACAGTTTAATTCCTTGCTGTTCACACTGTTCAAACATTTTGTAAGAGTTACCATTTTTTTCTTTTACCCTCAGGCTATGTATTAACTTCTTTACTCTCTCAACATACCTTAGTCTCTGTAGATCTTTTATCTCCACTGTTGCTCTTTGCTGAATTCCTTCCAATTTGTGGCTGTCATTCTGGTATTGAGGTATCCAGATCTGTATATAAAGTCACACAAGAAAGATCATCATATCCTAGTTCTGTACCAACAGTACCGAATTATAAATTTTTAGGCTTATAAACATTTTGACATTCAGTATCAACTCCATCTTTTCTAGTAAGGCTGTTCTTTCTCAAAGGGTTTAGGGTTATTATTTCCTATATGCATTTTTTTCTAAACTAAATCTCAATTGCTTGTTTTCCATCAAATTTTTTATCTCATGGTTTTATTTGTGAGCAGTGATCCAGTTTTGGTGTTTATCTTGCATGTCACTAGCAAAAAGCGTCCTCCTTTGACGAACACAGTTTGAAGACCTAGACATCACACCGTTTCCAGAGAAATTCTGTGCTGCGTACTACTTTCTTCCGTGCTTTAAATTTGGAAGCTAGATACAAATGAATTTAATCCACGGGACATTCATAAACCACCTCCAAATCTGGTATACAACTTTGTAGTGCTTCCTGGTCTTTCAGGAGGTTTGCTGTCTGTAGTCAAACCAAAGCAGCTGACAGCAGACAGAGCCACCACCTGCAGACTGACCCTGCCCTTCCAAGCTGATGGAAATCAGCCCAAAAATCCCACCTTTGATACCTACTAGCAGTTGTACCAGCACTGCCTTTGATGAAATGCTCCTCTGCTGTCAGTCCCCTTACAATAATAAATCTGTTAACTGTATTATTAAAGTTATTTTTTATTTATTTTTTATTTATTTTTTATTTATTAAAGTTAATGTACTTTAATTAAGTATATTAAAGACACGAGGAAGCCACGAGCATGGGAGGCAGCTTTCCCTTGGAGTTGCAGCTGCACGGTGAAATGAACTCCCACAAGGTGTACGGATGGCCATGAACCTCCTTACTCTCAGGGCTAAATGCAAAACTCCTTCCTTTGATTTAGTACTTGCCAAAGACTCTCTTATATGCAACAAACAAGTTATTTATTCTAGTAGCTGGAAGGGGAGAAAGAGGATTTGTGTTTAAATATTTTGGTTGTACTTTGTTATTATGGTTGTGTGGGTTTTATGCTTACCTAAACAACCAGGAATCTTCCAAAATACCCTGGTTAACCAAGTAATTTAGTTAACACTTCAAGGAAGGTTTAATATAATTCACCCTTTTTGAGCAAACATCTTTTTCTACAAATCAAATGATGCAGTCGAGTTCCTCAGCTGATAGGAAAGAGTGCACGGGGCCTAAATCTCAGGATTAACTGCGTCACGTAATCCACAAGGAAGCAAGGTGCGTGAGGCTGCTGGGTTAGTTATCCATCACTTCTCAGCTCCCTGCTGTCCACTGGGGGCTTCACCCTGGGTACAGGTTAGGGCACCTACCAGCACTCGCCTACCCAGGGAGCTCCAGGCACAGAGGGCTCCAGCCTTAGGTGGGGAGCAGGGAGAGCATGCCTTCACCTCACTGGGGGGAGCAGATGTAAGGGCTGAGCTGCGACTCTCATCTGTAGGTCTGTTTTCCAATTTGCCGATTTTGACTTTGTTGTCAGGAGTAAAAATGATGCAACTGCTCAGAAATGTTAAAGCAAAACCCCCCCTGTCTTTAAAAGTAATTGCTTCCTCCCTTTGTATGCTGCCTGCTCTTTAAGCACTACGAATCATTGTAATTAATCCTTAACCCAACTTGCTCTATCTATGTTACATTGTTATGTTTACTTAGATGTAAAATGCATTATTCTTTACAAGATAGTGGCATCAATCCACACAGTCTTTGTGACAGGCACAGGCAGTTCTAAAACATTAGGTGGGGTGTTAAAAAGCTAGTTAGGTGCCAATATGTTAATTAATTAATCACAGGCATGTTTCAAAGCATTCTTCATACCTCAGGTGGGGCTCCTGGTCTATTATGAAATGCTGAACTTCCCTTGGGGCTTTGAGAATTGCAGTTCTAAATTCTTCAGAAGTTCAGGGAAGTAAAAGGGTATGTTTTTGGTGTGAGTCACTGGAGTGAGGTCGGAGATAAAGATTTCTTATTTTGTTTTATATTGGGGGAGGATGGCAGTAATCAGCCAGCAAGCAAGCATTTCAGGAAGGAACTAGGTGGAGGGCAAAGATGTATTTTTCTAGTCCTATGTGCCTATTTTTCTAAGTACATATAATTTTTAATTTAAATTTTTCAGTTAAACTTTTATGAACTTGCTTCATTTTAACTTCAAATCTCTGGTCTATAGCAGCCAGCCTTCTCTAAAGTTCTGGGTGAAACCCACAGTTACCTTTTGTGCCAGCTCCTTGTGCAGTAAAGTGTAAGTGAATATAAGCAACTTTTACTGTTCAGTACCGAGAATTTGAAAACAAAGTATTTTCTTCCCCATTTTTGCAAACAAAACAACCTTGTTTTCTCTTAGCTTTTTGTCTGTGAGTCTGTGAGGTACTGGCAAGGCTGTAGATCCCACCACAGATCTTTTTTTTTAATAGCAAAAGAGGAGATGCCTATCAAATAACTTCATTCCATTTCAGTGGAGCTCTGGGGTGGGCAGGAAATATCATGAGGCTTTGAAAAAATAAAAAAAAGAAGAGGAAAAAAAAAAAGAAAATAGACTTGATGATTATAGGGAATTCCTATTATTTTGTAAGCCATGCAGCTCTGGCATGGGTATGTGTTGGAGAAGTGTAACCCACCAAGGGAAGCTCCTGAGCTGTATAGCTGTCTGGTCAGCTCTGTACCATGAACGCAAGGCACGAGATGACACCTGAAAGGCATCCTTGGTGAAACTTAGTGAGACTGACACCTGAAAAAGACCATGCCAACCAGAGACGGGAGTGTGTCAGAGATCTGGAGAGAGCTCTTAGCAGGACTGAGCTGAGAAAACATAGCTGGTGATGGCTGCAGGCATATAGCGATCTGCACTGTCACCCACTGTCTCACCCCAGCCTCCCATGTCAAAGGAAAAAGGTTAGTGAGTTGTGGTCACCTGCTCTGCCTAAACTTTCACAGCTTTCACTTGAATTGCCAGGAAGAGTAAGTGTAATGGAATTTTTTAAAGGGTTGGGCAATTCTGTTTATATCTGACTCACATTGCATGTAGGTTCATGAAATGTAAAGTGATTCCTGGATTAGATACAGAAGTGCCTCACATGTCAGGACAAAGCTAGTACTATGTGGCATGTTAGCGCTAAGGGAAGGTCACTCAGTTTTGATTTTTTTCCAATTACCCTTCCCACTTGGTATCTCGTGCTTTACCTGCGGTGAAGTTGTGTAACACCCTGGGAATGCATTTATGCTTTCCCAGCAAAGGTGCAGAGGAGAGATGGTGTTCAGAGAACCCCTCCTAAGTCCTGCACAACTCAGCCTGGAATATGTTCAGGCAGGACTTTGGGAGTGTATCCAGTACTGCACAGATATCCCTGATGAAGTGAAAAGATATCCCAAATAGTTGGTCTCTTTACTCTGATTTGGAGAGTTCTCAGTCCACTGGAGAAATAAGAAAAGCAGGAAAAGTTTTTCCTCCTTTGGAAACTTCACAAAAGCTCCTTTTCAAGCTCTTCAAGACCCACTATGCAGTTAAAGTGCTTTGTGAAAGGTGCCTTGTTTCTGACAGAACTTCAAATATTTTGGTTGAATTCTTCTAAGATTTTAGTTGAAGTTTTAAAAATATATCAGGAAAGGGAGAAAAAGTCAGATAAACGTTGATGTGAAACAAGAACAACCTTTCACCTGGATTTGTTCTGCAATAGTCATGGGAATACAGGCATAAACTCAAATATGGAAAGGGAGTGGCTTACTCAAAGCCTTATAAATAAAGTACAAAGGTATCGCTTTGGGATCTTTAAACTTGGTAAAGCATTTGGAAACCAGGAAAGATTTGGCAAGGATCTCTTATTTACATTCTACTGGATTCAGCTGTTTTTAGCTATTTGTTTGTTGTTTTCAGCTGAAATGGCTAAATGCAAGCCCACAAGACAACTCTTCTTTTATCGATTTTAAAATTGATGAGTATTATTGTGTATTCTTCTTGAGTGTGGTGCGAGAATATCCTGGATTGAAATGTTAAATAAATAGTCTAGTAAAGAAATTGACCTTTCTCCCCCCTCTCTTATGGTGGTTGTAAAAGAAGTGTACAACAAATACAGGTCTGTCAAAACCTCAGGAGTTAAATGATGTAGAAGAAAGGGATGAAAAAAACTACTTTATGTAGTCAAGTTTTGACTTTTAATAATGTATTTTATTTACCTTTTTCAGAACTCTGCTGCCAAGTGCCCCTTAATTTACAGAGCTGTCATTCACTTGTACGCAGTGGAACAGCCTGTTTTGAAAGAAACTACAGAACTAAGCTTGGGTTTATGTTACTGGAAAGATGTGTGCTTTCTTTCAGTATCAGCAGGCAATCAGAGTTTCTATGGGCCTGGTGTTAAAAGAGTTATAACAGCATGAAACTTGAATAATATGGTGATGAATGAGCCTGCAGGTTGGCGGGAAAAAAATCCTGGGGCTTGGAACAGAACAGTGTTTGGTAGCCAAGGAGGATCACACCACTATGTATGGTGACTGCTTTGTTCATGTTCATTCAGGAAGAGCCACACCTTAGATGCTTTGTGGCTTGACAGTGCAGGGTGATAACTGACTGTCACTTTGCTGTGTATGTGGGATGAGTGCTCTAATATAATACTCTGAGCTGAACATGCCTGTTTGCATGTTGCAGCTTGTCTTATTTTTGTTTCAAGCTTGTGATCACAAATATGAACTGAATTTCTGCACCTCTGCCCATTGACTTCGATGGAGTGGTGTTTCTCAGAAACCATCTCTCAATAATTCTGGAAGGGTTTGTATCTGCAGCACAACAACATATTTATATTAATAAATAGTCTGGTTTTATGACTAATTCATATCTTTACTAATTACTTCAATCTTTATGCTTTCTTCCCATTGATAAATACAAGGAGACCACAAGTTCCCTGAAAGCCAGTGGGAAATACCCATTGATCTAGTGGGGTTGAGGATTAACCTATTGTCACGAAGCACAGGCAGAAAAGCAGATAGACAGATGAATTAAGTGGGAAAGAGGAACAGAGGCTACATCTATTTCAGGAAATGAATTATTATGTAGTAATTTACTCTTAAAGCTTAATTATAATAATTAGATATTACTTAGATACTACATTGCTCTTCAAAAGTGGCCTTGAGGACATAAGCTGTTCCCATTTTGGTTTTTTAGGCATTTGCCTGTGCTTGACTCTGAGCCTGGCAGACACACGGGGTCCTGCACGCCCCAGCAGGCACTCTCTGGCTGGTCCTGAGCTGGGGCTTTACTCTTCACATGGGCCATGTGCGTAGCATTGATGGTGGCCTCCAAAACCAGCCTGTATTCACCTGTCATAATTCCCACATTGATTACAGGAGCATTTTGCAGCTCCCTTCTAATATTCCCACTTGCCCTCTGTCTTACAGAAATCCAGCAATGGTGCTCTGCTGCTCAGACGGACCCTGACTCCCTCTCCTCATCATGCAGCAAAGGGTAGCAAACAGTAGAGCAAGCCTTGGAAACAGCAGGCTTCTGTCTGAGATCAGGTGTCAGAAAGTCCATGTTTAAAAAGATGGTGAAACATTCCAGCAAAACTTGATTTTGCTGTGGTGCCAGCCCTGTAGAGAGCAGCATAAGAAGATGGACTACTCCTTTGGTCAATATTTCAAGTGACTTCTTGCATTAGTTTAACTGACAAGACACGGAATGAGCTCGGTGATTTTTCTCCTGCCTGAGTGGGTATTTTTGGGGAAATGTGACAACTGTATGTCTCCCAGGTTGGATCACAGCCTGTATCCAATGCACCTCACAAGCATACAGAAAAGCTGTTCAGTGCTAAGACTCAGTCCTAGAGGCTTATATAGTCCTGCATTGAGGATTTACACCTTTATTTGGGTTGTGACTGCATCTAAAGAGCTGTAATATAAGGTCTGTGAGACCAAAGTGAAAACATATGTATATAGCCATGGTAACCTTCAGGAGTTCCCTCACATCAAGACAGTATGGGGGTACAGGAACAGTGAGAGGATGGGCTGCATAC
Source organism: Falco punctatus (assembly GCF_963210335.1). Classification (NCBI taxonomy): domain Eukaryota; kingdom Metazoa; phylum Chordata; class Aves; order Falconiformes; family Falconidae; genus Falco; species Falco punctatus. Next base: position 52,229,710 of record NC_137585.1, read on the forward strand.
CTAGTGGTGGGATATGGACTACCAGGGTGGTTCTTTTGCTCCTGGTTAGTAGGAAAGTATGGAAAACCTACCCTTCCCCTGGTCTCAGTTGTGTAGTATAGCTGATCACAATAAACCACTATTTCTTCTGAACTGATTGCATGGTGTGTACAAGTTCCTCGTTTATACCCATATGGAGTTCAAAGGCCTCTTCCTTGTTCAAAATTCCGGAAGAGCTCCTTTTTCCTGGTTACCCTGCCTTGGCAATACCGTGTCTCGTGGGTTGTATCCACCCATCTTGGATCAGGAATGCTTTTTGAAGAAAACCTTCCCATCATCACCACTTGCAGTGCTTTAAATTGAGCTGCAAGTCTTGGAGTACACAGCTTGACTGAATTCCTTTTGCATGAAGCTAAACCTGTCAATGTTCTCCAGAAGCACACCTAATGGGACACAGGGTCGATCTAGAGCTCATCCAAAGAAAACCTCGAAAGGCACATGGTGTAGTTGCTGGGTCCTCAACCAGTGAGTCTCTTGCTCTACAAATCTGCCTCGGTTGCCCCACAGGGCTTGCAGGCAGAGATCTTCCCACTGTTGTCTCTCTTCCTGCTTTCTACGGCTGCCTTCCAGTCATTCCGGACTGCTCCTTGCGTTCTTCAAACCCTTCTTCAAAATCTAACTTCTTTATAGTTTTCTTCTGCTATTGCTTTCCAGTCATGAGCAAGCGAGCTCTGAATGTAGGGGAAACACAAAGCAGACCACAAGGTGGCCAAAAAGGCACTGGCCTGGTGTCTGCATTGTCTGGGAAGAATTCAGAAGCAAAACAAAGGTGAAGGCTGGGCCCTTAAGAATTTTTCTATCTATCTCCTGTTCCCAGTCCTCACCAGCCATGAGATCTGGTCTCTCAGCTGGATGAATGTTTTCATATTTTTTTTCCAAATATGTGTATTATATTAAATATAAAAGGAGCTAGTTTAAAAATAGGATTCAGCACTCTGGGCTGAGGCCTCTGTTAGCCAATATACACACAGAAGGGTGTGTATGTGATTGCCACTGTCCTGCATGACTAAAGTGTAGATATTTTTACTGATGGAAAAACAGCCAATCCAGTGATGGTGAAGGTTGTTGGGGCTTGGTTTCTGCCTCTGAAAATACTGGAGTGTATTTAACCTCGTGCATGGGAGTGGTATGGGTATATGTTGCCTACATATATGCTTTGGCACTTTCAGGTGAAGAAGATGCTTAGCTAGTTAAGGACAAGCATGTGCACATATAGCAAGAATGATTAAACTTGGCTACACAAAGGCCTCCTCCCTCCCCTGGTGCTTCTCCCCCCACATCTTCTCTCCAAAAGTGCATTAAATAACTTCCAAACTGACTAACATGCTCTGGGGATTGTAATTATTTGAGATCGCTATACTTCCCAAGTTCTGGAGGCAATTATCATTTGGCCTTATGCTTCAAAGTATGCTTGCTGAGTGTGGAGCTCTTATAACTGCATGCCTCTGAGATATTCCTTACATAACTCCCAAGTTATGAAAATACAGTGCTTAATTTTTACAGGCGATGAGATTGTTTGGTCTATTGTTTCCTGTTAAATTCACTGCACAAAATTCCATCCCATGGGAACTGAAGCTAGTCAGTAACTGAGATGAGGATTTAGCTCATTCTTTTCTGACAAAATTGGGATATCTCACATATTTCATAGCACATCTGTTAAAGGGACAAATTTCTGTGCAGTGTGTTGGCCACTCCTTCTCTATTAAAATCTTACTTTAGATGTGTTAGGATTCCCACTCAAACTTGTCAAGTAATTTACCTTTTATATAAATATATATATAAAGAAATAAATGTTTTTTCTGTACTCATTGATCTTGTCTTTTGATGCCATGCCCATTTTGCTACAATGCAGCTGGAAAATAGCCCATGATTTTCTTAAGGCAGGAAATAGTATTTATGGCTGTACAATAATATTTTACAGTGTATATGATCAAAAGATTACCAACTTCATTTTCAAATCAAGTCCAAACAATAACAGAAGCTATCAAGGTACTAAGCTTTGTTTCATGGTTTCTCAGGAATATCCCTGAAGTTCTGCCTTCATCAGGTTGGCTTTCCACGCTGCAGGATTCAGGGTCTAAACAGATATGCCACAGCCTGAGAAAGCACAAAACAGAGTATAAAATGAAACACATACAGAAGTGAAATATATCTGTAACAAGCAGTTTGAATTTGTGGAACTCCACCTCTATGTTGCCCTAAAAGAAGCAGTATGTTGAGTGAGGGTCAGCAGGATACTTGTAGTTCCATTAATCATAAGTTACATGGTTTCCAGGTAGCCCAGTCCAGGTTGGATAGTCAAGCAGCAACTTTTTCTTAACAGGGTGTGATTAGAGAGTGGAGCTCATTGCCACTATGCGTTTGAGAAAATTACAGATAGCAAGACACAACAATTCATGTGAAAGTTCAGGTAGGCAACCGCCATATAGCAGCACCTTGAGAAACGGTAGTAGAGGGCTGAAAAAACCTCAGGCTGTGAAGTGATCTGCAGTTCTTAACAGTTGGGATAACTTCAGTGGAAAGCAGAATCTTTACATCTGCTTGCGTACCTTTTTTCCTTAACATATTTAGTGGTGGTACTACTTGGGCATAATGAACTAGCTGGAGTGGAGATCTGGTTATGTATTGGCAAATCCAGTTTTTCTTTCATTTTCCTTTCCCTTCCCAGCTACAAAAATGTGCCATTTTAATTCTACTGAGAGGAGGTTTTTGTGCCGGCTTCATAAGAAGCGTAAGTTATTGGTGTAGCTTCTGAGGGATGAAGTTGAATGAAACTGTCTTCTCAGGATGCAAGAAAACCAGCATTAACACTCACCTCTCAGGCTTTCTTACTGACAGTAAAGCTCTACAACTAAACTGCACACAATTTGGTTTGATTAAAGCCCCTTGAAATATGGTCTAACTGTTCTAAAAGGAATTAGGTTCCTTATTCCTTATTTTCTGGTGTTATTTACAGTCTTGGAAGAGTTTTAAAGTAAGAAATCAATGTTGTCCAATATCAATAGCTGACTGATGATACCACAGTGAGGCCGTTCCAGTTATGGGGTCCTTGGGAAGTCAAGGAACCGAAGTACTCAGGAGTCTCCTTCCCCCATGGTGTTGCAATGGCAACATGCTCTGCAAGTACTGTGGCTTCTCCTTCTCCCTTGTAGCAGGAGGGAAGATGAAACAGTGCACAGAAACTAGGAGTCATACTGTCTGTCCTCAGCTTCAGCTGGCCCAAGCCACCGCTCATAGGGCGTGACTGTCACACAGCATGTGTGAGCACAGGTAGGAGCTTCTCTCTGTGATGTGGCATCTGGTCGCACAGCTGTGTGGTTACACACCTTTTTCCTTCACTCCTTTGTCTTATGTACACCTCTGGGAATCAGGCTTCAGAGTGAAAATAGTGGAAACAGGACTATGGGGCTTCCCAGTTGCACTGTGTGGGGAGACTGACACTGTCTGATTGTTGCAATGACCTGGGGAGCCCAGAGTACTCCAGAGTCCCTGCAGTAGCATTGGGGTGGAAGCTGTCTGAAGTCTCCTGGAAGCTCACGATTGTAAAAGCTACCTTTGCCTAAGAACAAATGTAAAAAACCTGAAATGATAGGGGTTGATGGCCATGACACAATACATCGAAGGCCATCTGGCACATGAGCTGTATCACTGCGAGGGTTTCAGAAGGGGCTAAAAGCAAGGAATAGGGTATGTCTGGGTGTGGGCTGGATAAAACTGTGTGTAGGCTGTGCAGCCGAGACACCACAAAAGCAGGCAGAGACCACTGGAGAAAACGAAGAATGGTCAAATGAGCTTCAGTAATGGGGCCCTAAGAGGAGAAAAAAAAACCCAAGAAAAAAGGTCATGTTTTTTGGGTGAAGTGCTGGCTGGTAAATAAAAGGCTTGGAATAAAGAGCAAAGAAATTCCTTCTTGCTGTTTGATGATTGTATTAACAGAAATACAATTTAATGCCCATTTTCAGTAAATAAACAGGGTTGCTACCCTGTTTATACACGATTCAGTCTTCAGTTTCCTCAACAAAAACAATCAGAACGTTAGCTAAAGACTCTGGCCCAAAGGGGTAATAGTAGTCTCTAACGGGAATAAATAGAGGGTAGGCAGTGCTCTTTCAACCCGCTCTTTGAAGAGCAAGCTGAACACAGCCTTTAAGAAAGGTGCAGGTACACAAATATTTACCGATTAGGTCTTTATTCATGATGGGTTGAACCCTATTGTACTCAGCTGTTGCTTTCACTCCTCCAGAGATTTGTGTCCTGACGTGTGACCTGCATTCACAAGCAGTAATTAGTGGACCACGTGGCCATGCACCCTCACCTGGCATTTCGAATGAGAGGCAAGGGGCAAGTTGTGTGCGCCGCACTGCAAAATCCCATGCATTGTCACCAGCTCTGGGCGCAGCTCAGAATTGGGCCCCGGCTCAGTCTGGGACTCCTGTTATTGATTCGCGTCCTGGGAGCCTGTGGTAACGCTAATGGAGGATTAGGGCCTCATTACAGTAATTGCTGGATAGAAAGTGTCATCTTTTGGGAATGCCTGTTGGCAGAACTGCCTTTCTCATTTACCTGCCCTGTAATTAAGACACAACTGGGAAAAGTCTTAAGAAATAACTGTCACTTTCACATTGTGCCTGTCATGTAGTTTGATTGTGGTAAGCCATTTTACAAGGATTAACTCAGTGTAGTGTTGGATTTGCAGTTTTGTGAAATTAACTAAAATGCTCTATTTTTTCAACAGATGTGGGCAGATAGTCTAGGATTAAAGTGAAGCACAGGAATTCTGCTCCAGCCAGGCTGGCCTGAAGGAACAAGTTGCATTGTTTTGGAGGATTAATTTCCTCCTGGGAATGTGTAAGACTGCAGCAAAAACACACTGTAGGTGAAGAAAGGAGTCAGGGCTTTGCTTTGCTGGCCTTGTGTGATGTCTTGTGTTTTGTTTTCCTGTCACTGAGGGCTCTGTGTTTAGCAGATCAGGGCTGGTGGCTCTTGGAGAAGGACCTGGGGAGGCAGGCAGCAGGTCTACAGGCAAGGGCTGTTCCCAGGTGCCACTGCTGACTCCCACATGGCCGCTGACAAAAGGCCCTATTAAGAGGGCTGTGGCTGGGATGGAGGAACATGATAGGAGCCTCTCGAGGCCAGGGAATCTGTAAAATAAACCACCGGGCAGCATGAATGTGGAGATGAGGAATGTGAAACCAGAGTAGAGTTATTTGGGAGCAGCGCCTGTCCAGTGTTGCACGAGATGTTACTGGCCAACAGAAGCGGCATAGCTGGTTATAAAATACAGCATCGACGGGACAAACTTTTTGTTGGTATAAATAACTTGAAATCTAGTCAGATCAACTGCCCACTTGTACTAGGAGCCATGGGTGGCATCTGTGGTTGACTGGCTGTTGTCCGGCCACTTTCCCTACCCTGGGTCTGGCTGGGCTGATAGAGTCTGGCAGCTGGAGCCAGTGCAGTCTCTGTGAACTGTTTATGGAGGCACATGGCAAAATGAGTGCTGCGTCCCAGCCAGGGCTGTGCTCTCTCCTACTTGTGGTTACATCCCAGATGCATTCTTGGGCTATTCCACTCAAGAATGAGGTTTAAGGCAGAATCAAGGCTGCACTCACAGAGAGCCGGGGTCCTGCATTCTCCCCTTGTGCTTTGTTTTGGCTCTTGTTTTCAGCCTTTCCATACTGATCGTAGTTACCTCTCCCAAGTTTTCCTTCTACCAGGTCAGGTCTGGCCCACCACAAGTACTGGTGCTGGCATAAATGGAGATTATGGGTCCATGCAGGGAGAGGGGAGAGGGGCAGGAGAAAGGCACTGCTCCTTTCTTGGGGAAGCACATTTCCAAAACCACCCCTGCTGCTCCCCAAACTGTTCCTTCAGGGGTGGTGGCATGCCAGCCTCTTCAACCTGCCTTGTGGATGTACTCTGTGGATGTCTTCAAGAAAGATAATTTACCAACAGTTTGTGCAGAAAAAGCTGCTGATCAGAAGGCAGGAAAAAGGTTAAAATCCAGAAATGGCTTTGCAAGTGCTTTCCTGTGGAGCAGGCAGTGGGTCTGGCCTCCTCATGCTCCTCAATTCCGCCCTTTCTCTACTAGATCAGCTGCTGACAGAACAGCCCAAACCAGCTGAAAATAGTGGCTGGTGCATTTCAGCCAAGGATAATTAAAGAAAGAAATAAAATTAAACTTGAATTGGGCAGTCAGTCTTCCCATCAATCCTCATGTTACGCTGTTTCACCCTTCAAAATCTTGCAATGCTAAGTGTTAAGGAATGTTGCAGTTCAACAACAAGAAAATAAGAACCGATTCCTGTTGATGGAAACAAATAAAGCATATGGTAGGCAAAGCCTGTTGTAACAATCAAGTCTTCCTATCTGACAAATTTTGTATAACATCAACTTCATTTATAGTTCATAACATTACTAAGAGGAGTGCTCTGCACTGAGATTCAAGTGTTTACTACCATAGGACAAACAAACAGAAAACAGAATATGATCTGTTCTAAAAGGAAAAAGCCTGATCAATACCAAGGCAACTGAGCTGTCGTCTGCACAGTGGTTTTAAACTTGATTTAGCTTGTAACAAAATGTAACAATATCCACCACAACATGTAATATGTCTAATGCTTTTCCTTAGGTTGGAATGGCAGAATAGTTCATCTTTCTAACTTGTTCCAGGTATAAAAATAATGGTGTTTTTTATTACTTTAAAAATATCCCCAAAATTTGATGGCATTATTTAATAAGTGTCAGTATCCTGTGCTCTGCCCCGGAAGATCCTCTGCACCACTGTGGAACATGACCAATAGTTTATTAAACTGGATAAATGAAGAATATAGCAATAAAAAAATTTTATTTGTGACTTTTGACTATTTCATTTAATTTACATGTTACTTACCTGTATTCATTTCATCAACCTAAATTCTAATTAAAACAGAACAACAAACTCTAACTTTCCAGTCATAATGTTCCTGCATCCTCTCTTTAACAGCAATATTTTAAGGAAACTGAAACATATTTGTAACTTCTCCTCCAAGCTCTGGATCCATTTTCCTTGTTTAAGAATTGGAATGAAACTGACTAAATATTTGTAACCAATAAAGAGTATTTGGCTTATTTGTTGAGTAATTTTATTCATTCTTTGTGTATATTGGGATGACTTAAGTTACTGAGGTTCTTGAACAGATGTTTTCACATTTCAGAAATTGCCTGAATTTTCAGTTCAAATAATTATTCCTAAAATGGAAACAATGGCTTGTTATTGTCTGATGTTAACTCTTTGCTATTCTTGCTGTTCCTGAGTTTGGTTCTTCCTGGACTTTATAGCCGTGCTGTCTGGCTTTGGTTACCTGGATACTATTATCTGGGAAAAGGCAAAATGAATACTTTGCAAATTAACTATAGATTGTGTTCTTTCCCTGATCACTGAGATTTAAAGATTATCTGGCAGCCTATTAATCTTTTAATGAATGCTTAAAAAGTGAGTGGAAGAAAGGAAGAGGAGCTTATAATATGGAGCATCTCATTCTTCCATAGACCTTTTTCGTTTTTAGGATTCATGGTATTACCTCTCAGTGAGATCTGTTGCTTTTGGTTGTGTATTGCCCTATCTGCGTGTATGTGTGCGCATTACTTCATTGTCAGTGGAGCCTGGAAGTGTTCATCCACATTCCCAGGAAAGAGGCTCTCTTAAGAAGCACTTATTAATTCTGACTTGCTTGAGGAGTGTCTGTCTTCTCCAGCATGTTGCATGTCTTTTGTACTTGCCTGTAGCTCCCTGGCCTAGCAATGAAAGTTGAAACCTGGCTCTCACCTAAGTCAGGCCTATTTATGGTAGAGCCCAGATTTAGAGAGCAAAATCCTTCCTTCCCCCTTTAAATGTAAATCAGAGCCATGATATGTGATGACAGTCCTGATGAAGTGTCTGAAAGCCTGTCTTCTTGTGAAACAACATGTGCACTTAAACAGAATAATTTCTGGCTTCCTTCTAGTATAGGAAAGCTATTTATTATGTAACTTTCAAATTCTTTTCTAAAGACAGACTTGCTTGTAAAAAAGGCTTAAAGCATTGGAGGCTGAAATCTCCAGTAAAGTGCTGCTGTCATTCCTGTGGTGTTTTGCCTGTCAGCTTCTGGTGGGGCCACTAAGGATCAAGAGATGTGGCAGTGCTAGACTTCTCTCAGAGAGACTGGAAGTTTCCTAGCTGTGAACATTTTCTGGTGCTTCCCCTGCCACTTCTCTTTCCTGCCTCTCCTGTGTCCCAATTTATCTGTGTGTCCAGGAAAAGCTGGACTGAGATCAGCTTGTTTGTCTAGCAGAAGATGTCTGCTACTAATGACTTTTTTGTTCTATGCTGGCTTGGACTGTATGTAAAACAGTAAACTAGAGATGAAATGACCCATATTATGTTTGTAATCTCCTGTGCCATCTGATCTCCATTTAGGAATTTAGATTTAATTGTTCTTGTGTAGGCTGCTAGATATTAATCTGTGATGTGGGATAGGCAGTCCTTAATATTGTTTTGGATTGTGTACTTCAATTTTTGCACTCTTGTGCCCAGAGCATAGGATGTACATCAAATGCTAGATCTGGCTTCCATTGAAGTCAAAGCAGCAAGGGCAGGATTTGCCTCTTATGTAAGTTTTTATTAATCTAAAGAAATAATTGTTCATCCTTCTTTTGCTTTGCCAGCTTTCAATATTATCTCATAAAAAAAGAAAGAAAGACAAAGAAATGCCTCATATAAAAATTCTTGTATTGAAGCTGTGTCACAAATTGAAATTAAGTGTTGCCTTTTGGAGTACCGTTCTTGCTGTGACTCCTTGTTCCCAAACATTCATGATTTAAACCAGAATATCAACACCGTGTTTTAATAATTTGAACATTCTTTTGAAATACAAGCCAAAGAGATGAGGGTAAAGGGGAAAATGTTGTATGTGTGGTTTTTTTTAAAGCAGGGTACTGTATTGTGAGAGAATGACTGTACTCACTCTCTTCATTCAGTTCGAAAAGAATCACAAGTCTTTCATGTCAAAATAAAGTGCTTTTCCAACTCAACTATTATTCTTCAGAGTTGCTGCCCAGGAAACTGAATAGGAGATTAACAAAGTATCCGGTTAAAAGGATGTAATTTAAAAAACATACCACTGTGTTCATAGTGGTTCAAGACCAGCCAGTATATCACCTGAAAGTGGGGAAACTGGAAAATGGCATTCTACACTTGTGGAAAATCCCGCTGCTTAGAATTCAGATGTTTTGTGAAGGACAAAATTTTCTTCAGTAGATTTGGCTGAATTTTTGGCATTCTTGTATTATCTCATTCTGCTGGAGGAATGTAAACAGTGCTCATCTGTCAGTATAGCTGTTGCAGCTGGACGGCCTTTGGGACTGGGATTTTTTTTTTAAATGAAGTTGTATCCTGAATGTGGTGCTTACAAACTGGCAGCTCTAAACAATAAAATTTCCACTGTGATGGCTGAAGTATGACAGACACTTTGCTTTGTGTTACCCCCTTGGTGTGTCTATTGTGACTTGCAGAGGAATTAATTCCAGGCTGGATATGTAATCAGATTTGATGCCTGACTTCCTGCTTCACTAAAATGACCAATAAAGATGCCATTAATTGTGATCAAACATGAAAGGCAAAACTAAAAACCCCTTTTTGTCAGTTTCTAGTGCTATTTTTTGGAAGACTGAAAAGTTTTGCTGGTAATGATTAGAAAACATTCACTTTTCCTTGTCGGCATTGTCTACAAAACAGTAAAATTCATTGTAATCCTGCAGTACTCTGCATCTTTGGCTACCTTGCAGAATACACTTTTTTCAACAGCTGTGAACCTGAGACTGAGAATTGCATAATGTTATACACCCTTCTGTTTCTTCTGCCTGCTTCACCAGAGCTACCCTTAGCCATGAATTCCTATTCATTCCTTTTCTCAGTGTTGTGACTGTGCTGCAAGCAGAAGTTGGTGTAGATACCTGAACTCAGATTAAAAAAGTTAGCTCTGGAGAACAGTCCAGAGCAGTGCAGCTAACTGTTCATCTTAGATACAATTTCCTAACTTTATCTTTTATACATCTTGTATTAACCAGAACAGGACACAGGAGCATGAACCCAGGACTCAGCAGTGGACTCCTGCCCTCTTCTTTGGCCCTACACTTTGTTTTTTGTATTTTGTATATTTGAATTTTGTATTCCCCCTTTCCATACACTATCCCAGCTCCAAAGTGAGAACTGATGTTCAGCTTTCTTTTCCCAGTAGTCCAACTGTTAAGGCAGGAGGTGATAGTTGAGAGTGATGGGTCTGTACCTGTCAAGAATGGGGAAGGTGGTTGAACTTGGTGTCTTGTTCTGTGCTCACAATTGCTGTGTTTTGGGCTAGGCTTAACCCAGTCTACAGGCAGAGTTTGGGGGTGCTCAGAAAATACATAAGAGCCTGAACTTCACTTGACTGATGAGAACTTGGGCACCTCACACCTTAGGCAGCTGGGTGGAGATCTTATGGATCACTTGCTTGAACTTGCATAGCCAAATTTCTCCTAAATTGCTCTAAGTGCCTATTTATTTATTTATTCATTCAGATTAGGCCCTTTCTTTCACTCTGCTTGGGTTTCCATCCAGAAAAGAATAATAACAACAATTGCTGCCTCTCCAGGATGTTGTGTAATGAATATTCAAAGGCTTGGAAAGCATCCATCTATGATGACAGCAGAGGTTAGTAGGTACTGAGCACAACTGTAACCTAGTCACTGTAGCTTCTGCTCCAGGAGAAGCAAACTGAAGGAATAGTTATTTAGCCCCTCCATTCTCTAGATGTATCTTTGTATTGATGAGAATTTATGGAAGGATACTTATGCATCTCCTTCTTTGTTTTTGCTCTCATATGCACACAATATAAGCCACTCTCTGCAAATGTGTTCAGTCCAGCCAAAAAATTCTTTTTGATACTTTCTGTCATTTCCAGGTAAAGTGGAATTTTCACCTCCTGTAAATGTAGAGTCTTCCGTAAGAGTAGGATTGCACTTATCTGTCAAAAGCTAAAATGTGTGTACATGCAGCCCTGTAGACAAGATGAGGGTCATTGTTGCAGAGAGATATAATGCTCATGTATAACTAACTCAGTCATACACGTGTAAGTTAAAAGGTCTGTATGTAAAGCATTTTTAAAAAGCATAATCCAATTGTATGTTTCATTAACAAAATGACTAATCTCACTAAATATTACAACAAAAGTGCTGATGGAACTTAAGCTCTAATCTGTGAAGGCAGTATTATAATTTTACAAGAGTAGCTGTTCTTAATAAACATCAAAGTGTGTGTAATTATTATGTGACTTTAGCCCCTTTTTTCCCACGATGCTATAGTTAATCTTGACAACAGCTAGCATTAAGTACAGTCTTTTAACTCCCCTGATGATAAAGTTTAAAAATAGCTTCAGTTCAGATTGTTCCACTCGGCTGTTATCCTCCTTCATTTGGCTCAGGGGGTGACCTTCACTCTCTTGTCCAGAGGCAGGGCTTGGACATGCTGGACACCATCCTGTGGAGGCTGTTTTGTGTGTGTTTTGGGAAATGGAGCCGGGACAGGTGACAGCATGAAATGTCCCATTTTGTTGCAGAAGAGCACCCCCATTTTGAATATAACATTAGGCTGTATTAGTATTTGGAGGTTACCTTTGGTATTTCTCTGAAGTTTATTGATCTGAAAAGCAAAGCAAAATAAAACCAGGGCAATTGTAAGATTTGGAGCAGAGATTGCCTTCCTAAAAAAGCAGATGTGGAGCAATGGTGGTGCTGTGTTGTGGTTGGAGCTGAGTGATCGTTTGTCCTGGTGATAAGGAACTTGCAGCATGGCTGTGAAGCCTGCAGTCTGCAAGAAGACCTGTGCCCGGGTTTCCGCAAAGGCATTATTCTTTTGTCTAAATATTCTTGATGGAGGTCTTGATAATAATTTGGGAGAGTGGGAAGAATTTACCTTAAGTTTTTCACAGCTGAGAAGTGCAATACACAAGGATCTGCTTTAGAGGGTTTGAGGGACAGTTATGTTTCAGGCAAAGGAAACAGAATCAAATCCCTAAACAGAATTGGGCTTATAATTTACTCTCTAGATCATAGCTGTACTTCATCTCCTCCTTTCCACTAATGGTATCATCTGCCAAGCCCAAATCTCAAATATTTCTTTGAGAAATTCCCCTAAAATACAGACAAGTGCGTTGTGTACAAAGACTTCAGTACATCTGCTGGCACTTGCTGTGTTTCCTTCTGTGCCCTTTTTTACCCTAACCTTGACTTCTTGAGCTGCTTTGAACAAGTCATTTTCTGACAAAACCTATTACAGTGTAAGTCCTAGTAAGTTATGTTCTTGGGAGAAGAAAATACAGAGACGAATCGTGGATATAATGAAACAAATATTTATCATCATCTACAGAGAAATAGAAATACATTAACAGAAACAGCATTGTTGTTCCATTTACTGTCGTCTTTAGTTTATTTTCTGTCTTAGTGGGCAGATGCATTTGCTCTTCGTGCAAACAAGAGTATTTAAAACCTCCTACTAGAAACAAATGATCACACAATGTACCTGTATTTCTTGAACTCAGAACAGAACAACATCAAATGTTTTTGTCAGGCATGCTTTATAGCTGTGCATTCCTGCACATAAAGGCCCAAGCAGGATCCTTCTCGAATGACACAGATGATTATTATTTTGTTCCCAAGGGAAAGTGGTATTACAGCATCAGTATTATCCACTGGTAATGAGGTGCTCACAGATGAAAAGAGGAGGGGTAAGGCAGATATAACATGAGTGACTACCCTGTGGCAAATATTGCTTTAAAAATGTTTTCATAACACTTCAAAGAGTCTGAGTGAGGGGATCATGTGGTAATACTGTCTAACTCTTGCTTTAAACAATGGGGACATCCACCCCCAGTCCTGGATAACCTTGTTAACATTGCTGGTAGTTCCTTTGCTTGATGCCAAGTACATGATTAAGACTCTGATTCAACAAATCAGAGGTGATCACTTAACCAGAAAGGATCACAGATGAAAGGCTTCAGAGAGGGAGCTCTCCTCACTTCTGCAGATCTGCTTTGTGTTTCTTCCTTACCGCAGTCTCCACCACCATTGCTAGTATCTGTAAAGGGCTCTGGAAATAAAAACTCCGTGACAGTGGCTAAGCGTTTTAACAGTGATGATTGTTAGATGAAAGGATGGGGGAATACAGTCAGTGAAATGTATTTGCTTTCGGTTCTCAAATGTTATGTGGTGAGGTTACCTTTTTGTAATGGCTGAGATAATGGGTGCAGCAGAGACCCAGACCTTACCATCTCTATGAGATGGCTTCCTCGGAGTCTTTGCATGTCTGAAGACTGACAGGGTTTACTGATGTGCACAACAGTAGGAGCAGTCGTTTCTTCTGGTTTCACTGGAGATCTAATATGGAAAGTATTTCTGAACTGGTCCCTTTTCTTGTAGCAAAAGCAGAAATGCAATTGAACTACTTGTGGAGAGATGTAATGAAGAGTCATTAGCCACTTTTTAAATGTGAAAACTTCACTGTACATAAAAGAATCAGCTTTCCCCACCCAGGTAGTACACCAAGTGCTGATAAGCTATTCCTCCACAACTAGGGGGGGAGAGGGGTGTGTTTCTCAATTTGCTTTGTACATGAAAGATATTTTTTCCTTTCTTTTTTTTTTGTTTTTTTCTCCACATTTTTTTGGTGTGTGGAGAGTCAATTTCAGTGACATAGGTGCTTCTTACACTCTGCATGCATATTAGTGATACTTTTCCCTCGTTAATTGGGCAGCCAAAAAAAGTGCAGAACAGGGAGAACTGACAGAAAGAACCTGGAGAAGTGGGAGACATACCTGTGCTGTACCACTAGCAGAGCTGAGCAGCCTGGGCTGCACAGTGTAGCTGGCAGCTCAGCATGGGGTCTGTATGTGCTGTGGCTCCTGGCCCTGCCTGGAGCAGTTCAGTGCACTGCCCCATGCTGCACGTTGAGGTCTGTACCCTTAGTGTTTTTAAGCAGACTATCAACCAGCTCTAAATGTCTTTGTATCCCTGGTAATTCCAGCACATCAAAATTCCCTGATCAAAGCTTAAAATCTGTCTGCTGCACCGATAGCATGTGAGGAGTTGGTAGTTTAGTGAATGAGCTACTGTACTGGTAAAACCTTCAAATTTTTCTGCTACTTCTGTAGCACAGGAATGCCACAACCATTAATCCCATTGTGGAAGCAGCCATCAACAGTGGTGGGAGCTGGTGTTTTTCGTCGGAAAGGCTCTTTTGTTGGGTGAGTTAAAAGGTAAGATGCCTGGTAAGAACCTGTGCCTGGCTGCTGGAAGAAAAGCAGCATTGTAATGGGACCAGGACCAAGAAGGGGTGTATGTCAGAGGTGAACCCTATGCTGGAGCAGTGTGTGCAATGTTAAATACTTGAAATAAAGAAATAAATTGGAGATCACTGTTTTCTAGGACGTGGGAATGATCAGAGATATACTTAAAATATGAAGAAAGACACAGAAAGGAAGCTGTTCATTTTTCTCTGAGGAGTGAAGAAAAACATGGTGGTAATCTTCGTACAAGTAAAAGGTTACTGCAGAACCAAAGGCAATGTGGCATCATTGTACATCCACTGTTGCTAGGACAAGAATGGGTTTAGGTTTTAAAAGAAAAAGTGTAGGCGGGAAGTTTCAGTGGAAAAAGGTATTAGGAAATACATTCTCAGGAAAAGGATAGTGAAATGTGGAGAGTGGTTGCCTGATGATGGTGAAGACGGATGCTGAAGCTTTTAAAAACAAGTTTGAGACGTATCTGTCAGAAATTATGTGTAGTCAGTCCTTATAGCACAGAGATGTACTACCTGAGTTCGCAGGCCTGTTCTGGACCATTATTTTATAATTTATGTGCTGTATTTCTTTTTAGTTTGTCATGTAAATACTTTATCCATCAAATTGAATTTTTTCTCTTCCCCTATTTTTAAAAATTCAGCCTTGTTCTTAGTATTGCAATATTTTTAATGACATTTCACTTCTTGTTTATCTCTATAAAATAAGCCATTTTCAGAAAGTGCTCTATCAAACAAAATTATTTCTGCTGTTTGAGGTTATAAAATTGATTCTTACTGTGAAGAAAATGCGATGCTATATTGTTCAGCCACCCATGTTAAAGACTTAGTTAAGCTACTGTAAACTGGCCAGAAACATTAAGAATACAAATGGACTCTTCTGGATTCGTACAGGGTCCTTGTGGGAGCAGAGTGGGGCCATTTCAGTGTACAGGTATCTGGAGGACAGCTATCTTCCCTCTACCAGAAGCGAGTAACAGACTGGTGATATTACAG
The DNA here is from genome assembly GCF_963210335.1 of Falco punctatus. Taxonomy (NCBI): domain Eukaryota; kingdom Metazoa; phylum Chordata; class Aves; order Falconiformes; family Falconidae; genus Falco; species Falco punctatus. The sequence goes on from NC_137585.1 coordinate 52,245,092, forward strand.
GTGTAAGTAATGAAGTCAGCTTTGCCGTTTATTTGGGGGTTGGTAATGAATTATGGGATCTATCACATTATCCAGAGAACTTAGTGTAATCCTGTCTTGCATCACTGTTTATTGCTCATTAGCTTTCAGTGTGCCAAGCTGCTTGATGCATTTTGCATTGGTGAGGCTTTTGTAGCTGGATAATCAAATCACACATCGCACTTATTCTAGTGCAAAGGATTTTCTTGTCCCTCTTTCCTTGAATGCAGCAAGTACCCACCATCTCAAAGCTTTTTTGCTTAGAAATGATGAATGCCTGTCTTCTAAGCTTGGCTCTGCCACACGTTTGGCTTGCAGCTCTTAGCAAATTGTTTCTTCCTTCTGCTCAGTGACTCTTCCACCCAAGCGGAAGAGATGCTACTCACCTATATTTCATTTTTGCCAGGTAGCATGTTTGCATGTTATATTTTGCATGCAGCCTGGTGCAACTGTAATTAAATCCTGGCAGAAGTCAGTGGAAAGGCCAAATGATCCAGGGGTGCTGCTAATAGTAAAGTCAAAATACATTTCTCTGAGAAGTAACCCAAGTCGTTCAGTGCACTCTAAAACCAGGGTGACCTTCCTGAAGGCTGGGTTTTACTTCACAATTGCTTGCTTCAGAGTCCTCAGCTGAAGCAGTATCTTGAGTGCTCTTTTCTTTTCCTTTTTCCTATCCACTTTCTTAGATGTTCTTGGACCTTGTTTTTTAGCACTGTCTGCCACACAGAAGACTGCTACTGCTTGAGGACAGAGACAGCACGTTTGTTTAAATAATGCTCTAATACTATGCATCAAAGTAGAATTTTCAGGTATATAAAAGGTGAATGCCCAGCTAAAGTGATAAGCACTCTAGCTATTAGTGAAAGCATTTTTTGTTACTTTATAAATTGGTCTTTGCTCTATCAGCCAAGTTTGCTCCATTTAGTTTTTCAGAAGATTCTTTTTGATCCAATGTAAAGATTTCACACAACTTTGTGGGTCTTGAAGGGGTATCTCCTGAAATATGGCTACATTGCCTGTATTTTTCTATATCTTTCATAGTCTTTCCAGTTCCAGAGAAGTCAGGTTCTTTAAAGATATCAGAAATTTCCCATAGTGCATCAGAATGTGTGCTTGAAGAGATCTCTGTGTTGTAATATTACCTGTGAAATTCTCAGAAACTGAGAGTACTGGCTAAAATAACTCCAGAGTTATTTTATATATCCAGAGACAGTCCAGGACTGACAGGGTTTTAAAATCAATCTCCATAAGCTTACATGTAGCTTTTCTAGGAGGTGTTTCTTCAGTGAGCATGCTGGTAGGATTTCTAAAACTGAAATGAAATGAAGGTCTATCCCTCAAGTATTTCTCCATGCCACAGTCTGAAGTCACTTGCTAAGAGAGAGTGGATAGTAGTGTATAACTTGTATAAATAGCAGCTGGGTCCTCTTCCCTTTCATGAGCAGCTCGTGCCAGACTGAACTGCTGCATTCCCAGCCTGCGTGTTTCGGATGCAGAGTGAGTTAGATTAGAAGAAATTGCATGGAAAGTCTGCATAGTTTTGAAAACAGCTACAAATCTGAAAAAATACTCCCACATAACTTTTAGTCACTCTCTGTGGTGAAATCTAGCCTCTTGGTGATGCCCTGGGTTGATTTCTTGGGTGTCTGTCAGGCACTTCTGGACCTTGTGGATAAGTGCTCATCTGATGTTGTCTCCAGTGATATTTGGAAATTGCACTGCCCTCCATCTTACATTTTGTTTATTTAGGAGGCTTTTGAGAAGCTCTAGCAAACTCTTACAGATACCAAAATCTTTGCACAGGTGTTTTTTATCCCACTTTTTCTTTGCTAAGAGTTTAAGCACAGGCCTTTGCTGGCAAGAGAGCAAAGCAGTCTTGCTAAAGCATCTCCTGTCTCTGGACGTCAGTGTGCCCTTGGGACTCCCTGGTAGTCTGTCTAAGCTGGATAAGCTATGCTTTTCCCTTTTCCTTCACAGAGACCCTGATTTGGGAGGATATTGAAAAATCTCTGATGACCCTGACCTGGGAGGATATTGAAAATCTCTGATGGGAGTGAAAAGGAGTTGCTGCTCCTTTCATAACTTTTTGCTTCCCCTGTTATCTCCTTGGTTTAAACCTAGTTTGTTTTTTGGTTTTTTTTTTTTTTTTTTTTTTTTTCCTGCCAGTTCTGTTTTAGTTTTTTGTTACCCACCCTCCATATATCCATTACCAAACATCACCAACACTGATTTTTGCACAATTTCTTTAACCAGCCTGAAAACAAGCTGTTCTTTTTTTTTCTTCTCTCCTCTCACCAGCTAAAAGCAGAACAAAACTTTGTAGCTGCTTTCAAGACCTTTATACTATTGACTGCAATATTTCTGTGACAAAGTACAAAGTATCCTAAACTGAGTTTTCTAGTAGACTTCCCAATGATTTTAGGATGATAGACTGGGGACTGAAGTGCCACTCCTCTGTTATGGATGCACCATCCCCCACTGACAAACAGAAGAGAGGTCCAGAGCTGGGTAAGGGCCCCAGGAAGCCTTCTGCCAGCATCTCTTAGAAAGGAAGTAAAAATACTGACCTGCAAGTAACACCTAGTTCTGTTATTCTGTGACAGGCTAGGCTAAATACGGTTAAAGAGCAGCCTTTCCAATCTGGAAATAATGAAATGCTGTTGTCTGTCCTAGGAAAGAAAAGACAGAAGATCAGTATCTAATCTATGTGGGAGTGGGGCGGGGAGCTGCTTGGCTCAAATACAGTCTGGTCTATTTGGGCAAGAGAGACTGGGAAGAGAAAGGAGGAAGGAACTTTGATGCAATAGGAAACTTCTGAATTTATCAAGGCAGGTCCTCTGCACAGCCCTGGAGCTGAGGCCTTATATATACTCTATGCTATTCTTAGGGTGTGCGGCAGAACAATTGTTCCATTCGAAGAAGCTCTTTTATAGCTTGCCAATATAAAGAAGGCTGTGCAAAACGATATGATCATGTAATTGAACACTGTAAATAGATACGCTGACCCAAACAATAATTTTAAATTAGCTCACTTTCCTGCCACATCTAAACTTTGTAGACTTAACAGAATGAGAAAAACGTGATTAATTTTTCTGGATTTATAAATGTTCATCTTACTTATATGTGATTTATAATATTAATTGATTTGATGGGACAATGATGGGAGCCTTTTTTTCTGTTCATTGAAGTAGAAGCTAGAGTAACTTAATCCCTTTGCTGGTTTAACCTTAATGTGTACTTCTGAAATTAAGATCTGTGAATTCTGAGAAATCCAAACCTCAAATGTGAAGAATTCCTTTTACTTTTTATGATGCTGCCACAGCTTCCCCTATTCATTAGGATAAATTTGGATTATTAAAATTGGTTCTGTGCAATGCAATAGAACTAGTGATACAGGCTTGAGTCAGGTAGGTGTAGTCTGCAATTGTATTTTGAACGGCCGCTGCCAAGACAGCAAGCTCATGTGACAACCATTACTGGCTGGCACAAGCCATGAAGTAAGTGTCCTGTCTTGCACGGCATCAAGACGACTGCTTCATGCCCTGTGTACAATGGGATATGAGCAGTACTGCACTAGGAAGGTGTTTTTTGGTTGTTCCCTTCCTTACAGAGCCAGCTATGGCCCAGTGCAACAGACTCTTGAAGGTATTCCCAGCTGCCTCAGAGTAGATATCTCACCCAGCTCCTTTTCACTTTGATCCTGAGCAGTGCAACAAGGGCCCAAATTTGCACCTAATCACACCCTTGTCGGTGACTGTGTAGTTATACCAAGGCAGCTGGCACTGAGGGCAGGCTTTGCTCTTTGCAGCAGGTGATGTACAGCAGCATGTGGCAGATGCAGAGAGGGAGCTGGTGGAGGCAGAGGTGGCAGGGCCAGGGGTGGTGCATGGAGCAGCAGGTTCCTGCTGTGAGGAGTAATGTGAAGTCTCCTGGTAGTCAAAGTTGTCAAGATGGGACAAACCTGATGTTTTGGGCTGCAGGGCAACAGCAGAGCAAAGTTCAGCTGTGTGCCCAGAAAATAAGATCCTGAAAGTAAAACCAAAACCAGAGTATGCCAGAAGTAGCAAATGGTCTGTAAAGCAGGTGTTTTTCTTTGATTGTCTGATGCTGGGATTGTCACAGGAACAGGTAGGAGTCAAGCAGGGCCTTGCACCCGCCACTGGCCTAGGACAAAGGGTAATCCTCACCGGGGAATCCCAGACACTGCATTCCCCTTTGAGATGGTGTGGTACAAAGTTTTGGATCATTCCAGGAGCACTCTTCTCAGGGGACTAGCCTGTCTCGTGGCACATAGTTAACCCATCAGGATTCTCTCTGGAGTGGTTTTCATCCGGTGTCATGAACTCACACCAGATGACTGTGTTGTGGGGCTGTGATATTTTTCTTACAGCCTTTAGATACTGCATGTTTCAAAAAGAAATGGACATTGAAATAAAGTGTTTCTAAAGCATTACCACACTGAATTTTAAATGCACAGCACCTGGGAAATTAGATGCAGGACCGACCTACAGCCATTTCATCTTGGCTGCTTTTTCCATGTAGTGCCATATACACTTGCTTCGTAGCAGGACATCTGCTGAAGTTCTGCTGTTTAGTTTCCCTGCTGTACTTAAGCTGTGGGCCAAGTGGCAGGCTGATACTAAACCAAGCTGCATGGTGACTGTGTCACTGTGGAAGAGGGGCACCCCTCTGTTTGCTAAGAACGATAAGTAACTTATACCCGAGGTGATCACTCTGGGCGGCTTCTGGAGGGAGACAATTTTTTCCTGTGTTCAGTTTTGCTGTGGTGTTGGAATTCATAATAAATGTGGTGGTGGTTTCTCTCCTTTCTCTGGTGATTTAAACCATGCATTTTTAACATCGCGGCTAGGAAGAGAAAAAGTGTTGAGGGCAGAGCTGGGAATGGGACCCAGAAGTTGGAGTTGCCTGACTTCTGTGTGTCTGGAGCCTCAGCTGGAAAGCTGCTTTGCGTTTGTTTGATTTGCATTGATATACTGTTACATCATATATGTGATACAATAGATTAAAAAAAGCCATGTGGCTCTTACCAAGAAAAAGTGAACTATGCACTTCCAGTAATTAATACCATATGGTTCTTGCACTGTTTCTACATATATAGTTAAGACACTTATATCCCACTGAAATACTGTTTTTTTGATCTGAGAGAACAGTTGAAAAACATGTTTATTGCTATAATAATGCCCTTTTTTTCATTTTGGTTCCTTACATCTGTTCCGCAGCCACATCCTATGTGCACAGAGAATCTTTAGGCGAGAAAGTAAGCTTCAGATGTGTTTGCTTAATGTAATTTATACAAATTTTAAGCAAATGGATTAAGCAAATAATTTGTCTTTTAAACAATTTAAAACTGGTGGTGATAACGCAAAACAGAGTCAGGAACAGTTTTCCACGTGCGGTAATTTGACATAGCAAGTTGAACTAGTTGTTGCTTCATACGTGGATCTTACGTACCAAATCTTTTCTGATTGAATTCATGTAGTGCTTGAGTGTGAATGGTCATATTTAATCTTGTCAGTGACATTTTAAATACTGTACAGTTTGAACTAACCTGCTTTAAAGCTCTGCTCCTTTAACTCATGCTGTTATTGTCTGCTGCAGTTGTTGACTCAGTAGATTTTCTGATGTGGTCTGGGAATGAGTTCTTTTGGACTTTCACATTATCATATTACAATATACACCACAGATTATTTATACTGGAGGTTAATTGCATCATCTGAATGGAATTCATTTTCAATTGTATCTACAAGTTTGCATTTTAAAATAGTATTTTCTTTTATGGAATTTCAGAATAAAATGACATTAATTCTTAGGAAAATGAGCTCTACATCATGATTTTTGGTATTTGCTTGGATTTAAACAAACATGTTTCATTGTAATAATTAACTGGGAATTATTATTACAAGTTGTAATATATCACTTCTGAACTGTAATGGAATATGGAATCTGTCCAGCTAAATGTAGCAGATAAATAAAATAAATAGTATTAAGCCTTCTCCAAGGGACAGACTTGCTAAGTAAAACTTATCCATGCTTAGTATAATCTTAACTCTTTTCTTCTCCCAAGCATTTTTGTTTAATTTTAAAATAAAATCTACAAAAAGTTTCCTGGGACCAGTAAATAGAAATATGTAATCTCATTCATGTGAAAAACAAGTGGAAGACAGAACTTCATTGTGTGAATGCTTATTTTTTTTCTTTGGCTGTCAACACATAAATGTGAAAATAAATTGGAGGCATTAACTTGAAAAAACATTTTTTGTCATGGCTTATTGGGGAATTAAAAAACTTGAAGTTCATTTTGGGTCAAGCAAACAATTCATTTTTCCCCTGAAAAAAAATGCCTCATTGAATTGCGTAAGACACCACAAAAAGGAAGGGCAGATCCACAAGATGGAGGATGCGAGGCCTTTGCCCCACGGCCCTGGGGTTATGGTGCTCTGCAGGGGGTGGAGGCCCCAGCTACTGCATTTTGCTGGGCTGGTTTGGGTGAGGGTCGCCCACCCCTGGGAGAGGACCCCCCACCTCTGGGAGAGGGCCCTGCCTGCAACTCGGGCACGTCTGACGCCCAGCCTCCACGCTTCCTCTTCTCCTGTGGAAGGCAATGCGCAGTGAACACGCTTTAGCTACAAAACGTAAGAAAACACTCTTCCTCCTCTTTACCCTGAATGGAAAACAGCACGGGAGCTTTATTTTTCCTCTCATCTCATAAATAAAACAATCCTTTCCTTCAGATGGCCCGGCGGGGGGAGTCTCGCCAGGGCCTCAACTGCACCGCACAATGGCCGCGGGTGGCCTCTGAAGCGGCGCCAGCCCGGGAAGTGTCCGGAGAAGCCGGGCAGGGTCCCTGAGCGGCGTGTGGCGCTGGGTGGCCGGGGTGAGCCTAGCCTGGTCTCGCTTGCGTACTGAGCCGCTCAGGCCTGCTCCTGCAAGGGGAAAAAGTGGCTGCAGCTTTGGTGGGCTGGGGAGTGAGCCTGCCCTGGCACAGAGATCTTTCCAGAAAGCAGCTGTGCTCTCCGCAGCACCCAGGCTGCTGCACACATGCTTGCAAACGGCCCACAGTTTGGGCACATTTTCACTTCACAATAGTGGCCTAGAGGTCTTGCAGAAGAAAGACCTTTTTTTCCATGGCTGTTTTGTATTTCCTCATGAAGATCTGGACTGAACTGGAAACAAGTTAAACAAATCTGTTTGATAGGCCTTGAGCTTTCCTGGTTGACCCCCCATTGTGCTGTTGAAAACTGGGATGAGCAGAAGAAAGGATTTGGTCAAGATGAAAAAAGACCAAGTTTCCAGGCGCACATGCATGTGTGAGTATCCATGCACACAGAACAAAAGAAAAAGAGAAATTACGAAGCTGTTAATTTGTTAATAATGAACAGAGAGCTGCCAAGGCCCAGTCTGTGTTCATGAGCTGTTAGTTGCAAAGCAGAAAGGACCAAAAGCAGGGGCTTGTTAAGTCCTTTCCATCTCTCTTTTCTCTGGAGGTACTAGGGCTGGCTTGGCAGTTCTAGCCCCATATGATGCAATGTGCCAAACTATCATTAAATTAAAAAATAAACCCACCCCAAATCTACTAGCATGCAAGAATGGATTCAGTATGAGTAACTGGAGGTATAATGATACAAGATGCAGGGAGAAACTGAAAACCAAAGTGTGCTTTTGGCCAAGTTGAAAGCTGATGATTGAGAGGACTCTATTTAATACAAAAAGATTGCATTCAACTCAGTAAGGAACACATTTTTTCCTTGGCCTGTCTCTCTAGAGGTACTTTCTACCATTCAAATAGCAAATAGTGCAATCAGTATTCTGGGGACAACAAAGTGCCTTTCCTATTCTCTATGCATGAGACTTTTTTGACTCCTTATATAAGGGAGCATCAGAAAACACCTTCCCAGGCTGGGGTTCATGTGGGCTAGGAAAGCAAATGCTCAATATACTCTACTGCAGCTAAAGCTATCTTTTGGGTCTGTTTTTTATTTTTAACCCAAGAATGAGGGGGAAGTTCCTGGAGAGTTACCAAACCGTTACAGGTGTTTGAAAATATTTAACTTCTTTTTTAATAGCAGATGAACATTTACACTTTAAAAAAATTGGTTCCAAAATCTAGCTGACTCCCTAGAGCCATTCAACAAGTTACTGACAAGATCAGTCTGGGATGTGGGATTTACTCCATGAAGACAACCTTTTCCCTTCTTCCCAGGCAGAAATTCCCTGCAGGTGCCAGTCACCACTGTGGCCCCATATACATCAGCCAAGGTTAAGGGGAAGCTTTCTAGCTAAAATTAACACCTACCTTGCTCTTAAGGGGTCTTTTTCCTGATAAGTTATGAGAACTTCAAGACTGCTTTTTAAATTTGGAGTGGGAGCCAAGTCTATTGGAGGTGCTTAGGTGGAAGGTTTCTCTCCCACTGCTGTACCTGTCCAGCCTGTGTTTCATGGCAATCCAGCTCCCAGCCATGTGTTCATTCTGAGAGCCTGTGTGGGTGTGCAGGGAATGCACATTTGTGGTTCACTGGTGCAATGTTGATGGCTAACGAGGTTAACATCCTCCAGGGTTGCTAATAAAGGATGTCCTGCCCCCTCCCTCTCTTTGACTGGTGCTGTCAAGACCTGTCTGGGCAATTCAGCTGCTCCTCTGTTGGTGAAGTGCTCCAGCTTCTTGGTTCAGATGCCTGTAAGCTCTCCAGGCCCCAAACTTGGGCCTAATATGTTTGGCTGGACATAAATCAAAGCAGAAGGTAACCCCCCAAAAAAAAGAATGGTTTGTATTTTAAAGATATCATATCACTTGGACTTCAAAATATGAATTCTGTTTAAAGTCTTTTTCCCTCCCCTGTGGTTTAGATTCATTAGTTGCTAGACTTCCTTAGTCTCAGCTACAGTTTTAGTATAGATTAAGAAGGAAAACAGGATCTTTGTCTGCATTATAAGTAAGTCTAGATTGTGCAGTGATTGCCAGTGTGTTTTTCTTATTTCAACTGTATGCCAGCTCAGGATGAACACTTCATTTTTGTCAAGCCACCTTTATGACTGCAAGGTACCAGCTGAATCTGTCAGTGGTGCAAAGAGGAAATGAAGAGACTTTGGTCCACTGAATAGAGTACCTTATCACCTAAAGATGTTGATTCAGATTAGCTTTTGCTATGAACTTCAATATGAAAATTTTCTAGGTTTTCTATCTACCGTGGTGGTATTCTACCTAGGCTATCATTAAATTGTGTGAAAATAAGCTGCAGTGATTTTACCCTCCTTTTGCATGTTGCTAAGCTTGTGTACCACCTGCAACACCATGTGAGTGGCTGATGGGTTTGTGCTCCCCTGGCCCCCTGCACACACCGCAGGCACAGCTGTTACCTTGAGCTTGGCCACAGGGCTCCCAGCTCAGCCTGCACTTACTTGCCTTGGTTCACCCTTGCCATTTCAGTACCCGCTGACATGTGAAAAGCTGCATTGTTGGCAATGCTGGCCTCTCCTGGGTTCCTAAGAGAAGTATTGTAAGGAATAGTTCTCCAGTGTAAGCAGGAGTAAACATGTTTTTTGTTTTGTTTTCTCCTTTTCTGGAGGTGCTTGGGCTAACCAAGGTCACCTTGGGGATCACTATGTGGCTCCAGCCTCATGGTCTGGTGTAAGTACTATTTTTCCCGAAAGGCTGTGGTTCTGTTCCCTGCTCCCACCTGCAATTTTCCCAGTCTCCCTTGTACTGGTATTAGTGCTTATGTGGCCAGCTATATTAGTAACCCTTCTTTTTGCTGGATTAGGTAACCAACCAACAGAAAACTGAAACTGCATGGAGAGGATGGCTTTGCTTCTGGCTGCATGCTCCCATTGCTTCCCCCGCTCATTTGGACATCTTCAGGGAGCGAATGCTCAGAAAACTAGAAGAATCCCAACAACAAAACCTAAGTGATTTCAATTTTCTTAGGGTTTGTCTGTCCCATATTTGCAAGCTGAGTCAGTCTAAGAGGTAGGACAGGGACTTTCACTTCTTTCACTTTTGGTAACTGCTTAGCTCTACTTGGCTCAACTCTGATGAGAAGCAGAAGTCCCAGTCTCCAGCAGGCTCTGGCTGCCATTTATTATCTGTTGGCATGTTAGGGATCTGACTCATACTTGCTTGACAAGCAGCTAAAATGGGTTAAAGTATGTTTCTCCCTCAGGCACACATCAGCTCCTTGGCAGCTGGGGTCAGGATGCTGTGTTTTGGGCTGGCATGGCTGCAGTGCATGATCTGCTCTGCTCCTGGGCAACAGCCTGTGGCAGTGGGGTGGAACAGAGGGCTGGGGAGAAACATGTCCCATTGTTGTGGCTGTATTCGTGAGAGCTCATCTCCCAGAACCCATTCTGTGTAACGGGGGTCAGGGACTTTGTGTGGCACATTGGGGTGAGTGGCCCGGGCTGTAAGCACCAGCCTTGGGGCCAGCACTTGCCTGTTGGCAGCTCCAATGGTGCTGGAAGGAGCCTGCACTGGCTTTGAGGAGAGGTGGTTAACTTCTGTATGTAATCAGGAAAATACTTTTACCCAGTAGTGTAATGTGACTGGATTGTAAGCAATGCACTGGGTTCCTTTCAGGCTCACAATGCAAGAATAGTTATCTTGTTGTTGTTGTTGCCCCTTCTATCTCCTCCACAGCAGCCATTTCTTCTCCAAGCAGTAATAACTCAAATTCTTTAGTTTTTTATCCTAGCCGAGCGCTTTGATCAACTTAGTATCTCTGAACTTTTTACAACATGTTTCTAGTCTTTCCACCTTGAATGAGCCTCACAGAAAAATGCAAATCCTTTTTTTTGGGGGCAGAATATTTCCTGTTCTTCTGTTCTTCTGTGTTTTTTTTTTTTCTAAAGAATACTCACAATATTTTACATAAAACCTAGACTGACGTGTTGTAGGAATTCATTGAGTAATTCCGTTTATTCCTGCCGTAGGGCCTAGCCAAAGGCCCATTGAAATCTTTGGTGAGTTTAGAGGGATATTCTCTGTTAGAAAATTTATGATGCTCCTTACTCTGGAGAACTGCTGTATCTCAGTTTTTCTCCTTTTTAGACTTACACTCTCCCTCATTGCTTCTCTTGTCACTTTTGAATGATACCATGTAAGGCCATTTTGCCTACCTAAGATCTGGAGTGGCACTGTGAGTCTAGAAAGAAAAGTGATGGTGCTGCAACTGCTGGCCAGTGATTTGGGTCCCAGCAGCTATCATGCTGGTTGATATGAATACTACAATCTGCTCTCAGACCTGGTTCTGCTGCAAAAATCATACAAGGAGGAATGTTCAAGGAACTTTTAGCTCTGTTAAAACAGACCTGACCTGCTATTTTATTGCTATATTTCTTCTTCTTCTCCACTGCTTTCCTCTTCTTTGTCCTCTTAGTATGGCATGAATGTGGGTTCATATAGTTGTGCAATGCATAATATACTAGATTTAAAAACAAAACAAAACAAATATGCCTGAACTGAAATTGCCCCTTTAAAGCTTCAGCATTACGTTTGGCTGTTGTCCAGCCTGGAGACTTTCCTTGGCAGCAACTGTGATGCAGTTCTCAGTTTGGAATTGCTGTTTCAGGCACAGATTCCTGCAAGAATAACAGGAACGTGATAAGCCAAGTTATGCCAGGCAGAGAAGTCCACTGTAGTCCAGTGAAGACATTCTGTCCATTCATCTCCTATGGACTTCTCTGGGGCTGCTTGCATGTAAGGGGTGGGAGGAGGGAAGGGGATAAGAGGACAGAAATGTAGCTGTGGTTTTAAATCCTCCTGTTTCTGAAGCATTTAAGTCATTTAGGTGAAATAGTTCAAGCTTCCACTATGGAAAATTATTCTCTGTTTCACATGTTCTTTCTGCTGTGCCTCATTAAAAGCTTGTTTCATTGTTGGACTGTGCTGACCTCTTACTGGGAAAATTACTGCTCTTTGTTTTCTGGCCTGATCCAGCTGCCTTTAAAGCTAAAAGAAATCTGTTAGATTCAGCAGGTAAGTGGCTAGGTGAGAACAAGCAATGCAAAACCAAGTACATGCTCTTAGCAACCCAGAATGATAGGAAAGAGATTCAAAGACTGAGGTGCCTTGTTGGAGCAATGGTATGATTGAGGGCAAAAAGCACAAAAATGTAGCCCATTCATTTCTAATTTGGGCAATGAGGAGTCTACTCAGCTCTTACTGTCTGTGTTGGAATGAGAAACAGGTGAGTCTGCCTGCTTCACTTTCCACCAGGAGGTTACTGGTTTGCAGGGCCACCTCAAAACAAATATATATTTGTGTTGCTCAGTTTCTGAGGTAAGAGTTAACTCAGGACAAGGTCTCATCCCAAATATCTTGATCCTGTTTAATTTCAATGAATTTGTCAATATGTTTTGCTAATGAGAATGAAGTGGCCTCAAATGCTAGTGTAATCTCTGCTTTTTGTCTGTCTTTTTTCATTTTTTTTTTTTTTTTATCTCCCCCCACCCACCCCTCTGCTGGGAATAAATTATTTCTTTCTGTTTAGAAGGCCCAGCCAAAGCTCATCCATATTTCTGATGCTGGATGTAGTCCATGAGTGAATCATGATTTAGTTCTGCATGACATAGAGGGTTTTTCTGTATTTAAAGCATATAGTTTATAGAATTGCATACGCGAGTTCTTTAAAAGCCCATCCACTGAGCTCTTTCTTCATAGTACTCAAATGAGAACACAGTGTTTTCTGTATTGTTTGGAATAGCCTGGGAAACAATGCCTCCCAGTGTGAACAGATCTCCTTCAGTGCGCTGGCAAACTCATCTCGGAGGAATGTGGTTATCGACTAACCCATGATTTCTGATAGCAATAGCTAAAAAGAGTGGAAAAGTACTCAGCTGCCTGCAGTCCAATAGAACAGCAGTTTACCGATGTGCATGATAAAGTTGCTTCTATTTAAAATGGTCATAAATCCTACTGGCCCAAACACAGCATCCTGGCTGCACAGGAGTGGCGAAACGGCTGTGGACAAAGGCCTCTGGTGATGTAAACTGGTATGGCTCTGTTGGCTCCAGTGAAGCAGTTTTATCTGCACCAGTTAAATATTTCATCTTACTATACGTTACAACACTATTACTTGTAAAAAGACTACTTTGAGTTAATGCTTGTGCTTGTGGGAACAAAAATTCGGATGGAAAATGTAATCATCTCTTGTTAACATGAGTGTCTGGATTCAATGACTGAAAGTTGGCATCGTTTCGTAAAATATAAAATAAGGAACAGGCAGAACAAATATACTGCATAGAGATTGATGCTTTTTTTCCCCTGAGGGGAGACTGGAAAGAGAACAGGTTTTGAGCCATTTCTCCAGTGAATGGAGGGGAGCCGAGGGATTTTAGTTCTTGGAATACTGTAAAGGTCAGTGACATTTGTCCTCGCCTCAACTTGGATGCTGCCCAGCTTTTGGGAGTGAACTCTTCTACTTCCACCCCATGTTCTGCGTGGACTGCGTGATGGCAAATTTCTGATCATAGATGAGCCATGGATGGGCAGAGGGGAACTTGTCCCTGTGTCTCGGTTACCCCTTCCTTGCAGTGGGTCAGGACTTCCTTCCTCCAGCAGCTGCCGTGGGCTGAGCTCCTGAGGGTTTGCCAGGTTTTGGGGGCTGGGTGCAAGTGGGAGTGTGGTAGGAATGTGCAGGTAAATCAGAACCTGGTTGCACTTTCACAGTTCTTACTGCACTTCAGAGTGGTGCCTTGCAAGGAACATCTAAGTGAGAGCAAAGCCTTGCAAAGCTGAAGGAAAGCACTTCCAGACGTGACCTTTGTTGGAACAGTTGGCCAGGCTGGGGCTGGCAGCTTTCTGCATTGCACAGTTTGAGCTAAAGAAATGAGATTATAATGATGGCAAACAAAGAACAGAGAGATGGCCCTAAAGCCAGGGAGAGTGAAGGTCAGGATGTGCCTGCACTCCCTTCCCCGGTTGATCCCTCTTCTGCCATGTGCTTAAGAGATGAGCCATTCTTGCTGCTGCTGCTCTTCTGCAAGAGCATCTAGAATCCCCCCAAGCTGGATGACTGTGTGAGTGGCGTCATTGGCAGCATTGTTTCGGTGATTTTGCTTAACACTCTCATTTCTATTGTTTTTACATAAATTACTTTTTAAAGAAACATTTGAACTATCAGGAAAAACAACAAAAGAAAAATCAGCATCAACACAACAGCTGTGCAGTTTATCAGAAAGATTTCTCAGATAAGGACCCTGGATTCCCTCCTTCCTCCTGCCATCACCATCTCTGCTAGCTTAGATGTTAACACTTTAACCTCATATACAGCAGTGATAGGGAGGGAAAAAGTTCAGCTTCCTTGTACTGTCAGGAACGTGGATGGTACCCTGGGTCCTAGGCTGCAGTCTATGTTTTGGAAACTTTCTGTTTTGGAACAAAAGGGTTTGAATTCCTGTTTCTGAGCAAGGGATATATGAAATGTAGTTACTGTAAGGAGCCACACCATGGCACTAACAGTGAAAAACAATTCTTGGCCAAAACCTAGAGCTCATGTCAAAACATGCTACAATAGCGCATTTTACTACAGCACAGGAATGTTAATGTGGTACAATTAAATATTATGTTGCAAGGAAATTACATGTCCCAAGCCATTGCAATATGTATCTATGACCCTGGGGAAACTTTCTCTCAGTGGTATGTTTATACTAATACCAATTTGCTTTTCCCATAAATCCCCTTTTGCCATCACCTTGCAAATGTAATTCACGCGCCCAACCGGTCTGTGAGGCTGTAGCTGCCTCTGACATCCAGTGTCTTGTGCAAGGAAGAGCAGAGCCAGCTGACTGAGGAGATTCAGTGAAGTCAGACGTGGTTACACCAACTTGTGTTGTAATGAGAAACCCCGAGAAAAAGCTTTGCAGGAGCGTCTGTGAGAAAATGTGAGCTGCATTGCCTCTTGCCGCTCATACAGTTTGTGTCCCAACCTGGGGTAGCGGCTTTCAGAGGCTGGGTGTCCTGTTGGGCTGTGGCTTGTGTGGAAGGATATTATGAACAGGTGCATATTTAGTGGGGAATTTGCTCTCCTATGAGGGCCAACTTGTGCAATATATCCTGCTGTGCCAGATAGCATGGTTGCAGTCTGCCATAGCCCTCCCTCTTCTCTAGCTTAGACAAGGCTAGGTCTCCCTGGTCCAATTTCTCCCTTAACAGCTGATACAAAGCTTTGTGCATTGCTTTGAGAGTAAAATTTTTTACTCGGACTCTTTTTCTTGAAAACACAGATTAAAAAGCCCAGCTGTGAAGTGGCTGGGGTGAAAGGCCCTCTG
Organism: Falco punctatus; assembly: GCF_963210335.1. Classification (NCBI taxonomy): domain Eukaryota; kingdom Metazoa; phylum Chordata; class Aves; order Falconiformes; family Falconidae; genus Falco; species Falco punctatus. Next base: position 52,260,392 of record NC_137585.1, read on the forward strand.
CAGCATAAACAGGGAGTGACTTGTCTGTCCTTTCACCTTGCCCTTTGCTCTTCCTTGGTACTGTCAGTGCTTGGGTGCGCTGCCAGCCATGTGTACTTTGAGAGGCCTTTGGAGATGCTGGGGTAATAACCAGCACTGGTGGAGTGGGCACAGGACCTTCCCAGACAGGGGCTGCTGGCACAGGCATGTTAGCACATGTAAAATAGGATAAAAATAGAGGCACATCATTACATTTTCCATGTGGGACCAATGTCTCAAGTAGTTCGCTGACTGTTCTGTGTTGAGGGGAAGACACCTTAATTAATGTGTCATAGCAGTGTAATATCAATATGTCTTTAAAAGTTGAACTGCCTTCCAATATCCTGAAGTTTGGAGAGAGCCATCACATAGTTGAACCTTATATTAATCGTTAGCCATCTCATTGTACTACTCCTAAGTTAGAGGAACAAAACTATGACATGAAGAATATTTAGGCAAGTCATTAATATTATTTCACTCTGGAGGCTGGTAGGCCTGCATGTTCTTGGGCTTTTTTTTTTTTTTTTTTTTTTTCCCCTCAAGTTCCATTCCTCTGTTCTGAAAAACTCCTGTTTTCCCCTTACAGGCTGGGGCTGTGTTTCCTCCAAGGGTGTGTGCAGGGGCTGGCTGTGGCTGTCCCCTGGAAACTGATTCAGCCATGCTGGCCTCACGCAGCCAGTGATGCAAACCTCAGGCTGTGTTTGCTCCCACAGCCTGTGTGATTTTCATAAGCTGCTTAAATCAGAGCCAGTAATTTCCAATGTTGGTGGGAGAGATGGTGGGGAAGAGGGGGAGGAAGGCCATGTTAAGGAAAAACTTGGAACTTTTTTCCTTTTTGTGTCAATGGACAATTTTTTTTTGTGGTCAAAACTACTGAATGTTTATTTTTTGGATTTTTCTAAGGATGAACTGCTGCTGTGGGGAAGAAAAGCATTTATGAAAGCTGTAACACCAGTATGCCATTTTCTGTCAAAAAGGGAGAAAAAAAAAAGTAATTTTGCCTAATCACTGTTTTTAAAAGCCATTACCACACTAACACTTTAGTGTGGGCTGTCAGTATCCTCAATACTGTCACCCCAGGGAGTGAGCCTGCCCGCTGGCAGCCCATTGAAGCACAGACCTAAGGATCTCTGAAACCTGGATCTTCCTCACAGCCCCTCTACAGGGCACCGTTCCCCACTGCCTGCTTTGCCAGCTCATGGATGCCTACCTGGCCATCTCCTCAGACACTACCTCTTCTGTTTGGGCAGAATGCTGTCTTTTTTCTTTTTTTCTTTTTTTTTTTTTTTTGTCCTGGGCTGATTTGAATCAGGTCCGAAGTGCTAACAATCAGTGCATTCAGGATTTGTTTTGGTGACACTTTGAACCTCGGCTGTGCTCTTCCAGGAAGAGCTCTGCTGTATTGGTGCCCTTGCACATGGCTGGGAATGAGTGTGGAGCCCTCCTGAGAGCAGGGAGTTGTGTTCCAGCCTCGTGAAATACTTTCTATCTGTTGTAAGCTGAATGGGCAGAGAAGCGAACAGTGTGCTCCTTGACTCTCCCTGGAAACAGACTGTGGAGGTCCAGGCACCTCTCCCGATAACTGGGGGCTCAATCTTACCTTACAATTTGCTAAGTTATCAAGACTTCTACCATTTAAGTTGCATGTCTGTTCTCCAGTCCACAGAATACAGGTACTCATTTTATTTTCCACACAGAACAATTCAAAGGTTCCAGTGCACAATTAGTGTAAATCATCCCTTTGGGTGAGCTTTCTAGACAAAAGATTGCCTATGAGCTAATACCATGAAGGCAATTCCTCCATCTGTAATCCAAGAAACCCACTTGAAATTCTAGGCAATGACAGTGAGACTTTTTAAAGTTAAGCAGAAAAAGATAACTTGCTCAAATTGCAATGATTATCAACCAGTGTTTGCACTACTGGTTCTTTAGTGGTACTTGTACCCAAGTCTGTTCTGGATGACAACATGTGTAATTAGATGTAGCAACTTCACAGGCATTTTTATCTCTTAAAGACTCCTTGACTAATATTTGTGTAGTTAAAGTTGTAATCTAATTGCATCTTCTGCAAGTCCATGCACATTTTTATGCACACAGTAGGTCAAATTCTTCTCTGTAGGCAAGGTCTGTTTGGTGACAGATATTTGGAGAGCTGGTTATAACTCAGTATAACACAGCATCCTGCATACTGTCCTTACTTGCAGTGTCTGGACAACGTGGACACCAGTTAAAAACTGCTGTGATGTGACTGCATCTTCTTCCATCTCTTTGGATTGTCTCCAGCTAATTGCAGCCAAAGCTCAAAGGGAGGGTGGTACAGAAGGTACTGATGCATGTCTCTGCAGGCTGGCCACTTATGCTGCAGTATAGAAATTCCCAGTTAGTATGGAAAGGGAATTCCATACTACTGTCACTACTGACTAGCTGAAAAGGGAGAAAGGAAGAATTTGGCCCAAGCATCTTGATTCTGCACAGTTTCTTGGCCATCACACTAAGGAATTCTCCTTAAGGCGGATGGCCCTCCACAAGTTAAGGGCCATCTCCCTATTGCAGTCACAGCTGCATGACTCCAGGGGCATGTGAACCCCTTATTAAAATGAAGGGGCAGGAGCAGCTATTGCAAATTTAGTTGGTCATTTTGCAAGTTGATTTTTGTACTTCAGGTAGATTAACAGCAACATATGTGAGTTCTTCTATATTCCGTAGCTTATTTCAGTCTCTGATTAGGTTACATGGTGTGCACAATCCCTTCCTTGACACTTGACACAGCAGCTGCCAAGATTGGTTTCTGGACAGGCCTGTCATGGGAACAGTGTGTGCCATGATCTGGATAAAAGGTGCTCAGATTAGATGTGTGTCTCTGCTTGCCTCTTCCATTGCAACTTTGTTGTGGTAACCTTTATGAAACCCAAACCAGCTGCTTCTTAGTTTTACACAAAACACATTAATTGGGACCTCTGGCTTTGGTGAAACAGCCAACTCCTACTTGTAGGAGTTGTCTACGTATGATGCTTGTCTCCACAAATTGCAGAAGTTTACCTCACCCCAGAATTTGATACAGGGAATATTAAGTATTGGTAAGTGAAAGCATATGAAAACTTTGTAGTGAGTCCTTCATGGCCTTGTACCTATTAAAAATAGCTGCTGACAGATCCGATTTCCACTCAGAGTGAAAAAGGCTGCCAGGCTATTCATCTGTGTCTGTCACTGACTATATTTTCTGGTTGCGCTTCTAGTCAACTTCTTGCCTAAGTTCTCCCCCAAAAGTGTGTAGTGAAGCTACTTTCCCGAATCAGCTCCTTGGATAGAATTAGCAGCTTGAATGGAAATCTTTGCATCCCCTTGAAACATTTGACTCAATTATATTTCTATCAATGTATTTAATATCTTTATATAAGATTCTTAGTGCACTTTTAACAGGTATTTACAAATCTACAAATTCTGTGCCTCTTTTAAAACATGTTAACTTTTTTTAGAAATATTTAAAGTATACTGGAAGACAGAGTCTGTATCTCTTGCTATGATGCCTTTTAATTTTGGAAGACCTGTTCCTGTGTTTCACAAGCCACTGATTTACACGGTTGCACTAACCACGTGAGCACCATTGATTTTGTGTTGAGGGTAACAGTACAAACCCTCCCAGCTTGTCTTTGGCCTGGTGTAACCTTCCAAGCCCTTGAAATCAAGGGTAGAGCTTGTCTGACTTTAACAACAGGAATGAAGTCCTAATCCCTGTAAGCACCTTTTCTAGATAAGCTCTTGGTGCATGGAGGAGTTTGTTGCTCTGACTGTGTCAGCATAATCAGAACAGCATAACTCTCTCAGTGCAGCTGGATGTTGCAGCAGCGCTCCAGCTTGCTCATATCAGTACGGCTCTGTCTATGATGTAGCTTTCACACAGGGATGTGCGGCAGGTTTTTTTAAATAACTACCTGGCAAAACTTTGCCTCACCCTTGGTTTTAGTGGCTGGGAGCACGTGCTCGTTCCCAGTCACAGCTGACCCTATTTGGGTCCATCAGATGCAGGGCAATGAAGGTGAGCAGTGCAGAGGGATGGAGGCTGAGGGCAAGACCTACATTTGAACTGCCAGCTGGATGGGTGGTCCAGCTATGCATCAGCTGGCTGTGCTGTTCAGCAAACATTCATGGCTAAAGGAAAAAAAACCTTGATGCTTACAAACCACAGATGCCTTGAGTATCTAATACAGCAGGTTTAAGTGCCGCTGCCCAGTTGCTGGATCACACTGGTTTTGGCAGTCAAGTGGGTGATTTCACTGCCTACTATTTTAGCTCGTTGACCTTCTGGAGAAATGAAATAGGAACCAAGCGGTTTTGTGGTTCAGAAGCATCAGTTTGTTTCCTAGCATGACAACCCTGCTGCTCTTCCCCAGGAAGGTTGCTTTCTTGGCCTGTACCCTTGCAGCAGCAGCCAGAATAGTATAAGCAGCCTCATGCCTCAGTTAACTCAGCTTTACATGACATTAAAGAGCATGCCAAGCCAATGAAAATGGGAACCTGAGCAATGGTAGGCGGTAGCCATTCATCTGCTCCTTGATGTTTTGGCTTGTTTTCACTGCCGTAGAGCCCTCTGAGCTAGTCTGGTTGCCTCTGGCAATGGCAGAGTAGATAGGGCCATGCAGACAGAGTATGTGAGAAAGAGCAACCTATTGTAGTGGGAGTTTTGTGTTTGTGGCTTGTGCTGTCATGCAATGAAATCATCCGTGTTTGGACAGGGAAGGGAGAGACTCTGCTGGGAGCTGCATGGAGTGGCTGGGATTGCAGCAAGACTCTGCTTCCCTAGATGAAAGCACCGTTTCACCTCAGCTTATGCCTGGTTGATGTTGATCGAGGCATAACCATATTAAAAACACTGGATTTAGCCAGATTTTGGGGAACGATCTGATATGAAAAGGAGAAGATGCCAGTACTGTGTTCGCCCATATGCTCTCGTCTGTTCCCCTGCAGCAGGCTGTGAATCATGTTTTTGTGGGGTGTGAAGAGGACTGGAGAACAGAGAGCTCCTGAGCATTGCACAGAGCTGCAGAGCCACAGGAGAGAATGCAAGGGGTGGCTGCTGTGCCACTGGCGGGGTGTGAGCAGCCAGGGAACCAGGACAGCTACTGCTCCCAGGGCTGGCTGGCTGTGAGCTAGCTTTGCGCTGGGGCTGCCTTAATGTGGCGCCATGCCGGGACAGACATACTCTGCTGCTCAGAAAGGCTTATGAGTTCAAGAACAGCATCATGCTAACTCCACTGTCACCTTTCTGCACTTTTAAATAATGACACGCAGAGCCAAAAGATACCCAGTTCCTGTCCAAACAATGTATTTCATTGAAAACCTGCCACCATACTTGCGGGTCTAGAGGCTTCCTGGTTCTTACTAGCAATTTCCCAGAGATGCTTGAAGTTTGGTGGCAGTGCAGCGCATGCTGCTGATGCTGTGCTGGCTGAGCTGCTTGCTGCAAGGTGCTTCTCCCAGACAAGACTGCATGTGATTCAGCATCAAATTCAGAGACTTATCTCCCCGGCTGTGCGTGCCAACATCTCAGCTAGTCATCCCCAGTTCCCTTCCTAGGCCAGAAAGGGAATTGAGTGTTTACGAAAGGAGGTTTATCTTATATTAAAATGGCTGGTTGCCATCATTCTTATCCAGCAGCTCCATGCCTGGAGACCTGCTGGGCGGTGTAAGGCAGGGATTTGAGTTTCTGTGTCTGAGAGGATCCTCAAGCCAACTCCTTCCCGTGAGTCCCAAATCACTCTGTGGGGGCAGGAGTGAGGGGGGAAAGCATCACCCTTCCTTGAGCCCAAGAAACAAGTGGACAAGAAGACCACTGCCTTTATAAAACTCATGCAAAACTGAAGAGCAGCAATGGGAGGAGTGGTGTGCCTCTCCTCAGCCAGCACTTCTCTCTGAAGAAAAATGACTGTAGCTGAAAGACGTGGCTTCAGGCAGAAGTTTTCCACCATCTGAAGAGTGCAGTGCTCTAACTGCTAGGCTATTAGGTGAAAGGTTGGAGTGTGGCTCCATCTTCCACCTATATTTTAATTGAGAGGCAAGTGCCTGAGTAACTGAGTCAAACTTGAGTTAGTGGTGCTGTTGTGTGTTAGGAGAGGCACCTGGGAGAGACAAACCATGGCAGGCAGAGCATGGCACAGCTGAGCCTCCAGGGGCCAGGACAGGCTGGGAGGAATGTGTAAAACTGAATTTTGGCTGCAGGCATAGGGAGTGCTTGGCATGTCCCCTGGCCATGAAGGCAGTGCTTGGCCGGCAGCTCATGTTGGTAGCTGCCATGTGTCCCCAGAGGCAACAGCAGCATCTGTGGGGCCTAGAGGGGTTTTGGCATTGCAGCATGAGGGACTGCTGCAGGGGCTGGAGCACTGCTCTCCTTTGTGACAGGAGGAGCGATCTGTCCAGTCCCAAGTGAATACTTTAATCTGCCAAAGATGGAAAGCATGGGCCCCTACTCCCCTTCCTTTTGAAGAAGGAAGTTTTGACTGCAGGAGAGGTTTCACAGCAAGGCCTGCTTGCTTTGTAACAGAAAAAGGCTGTTTTAAAAGGTTCCAGGTTTAGGCATGTCCCCTAGACCAGTGCTTCTGTGACTCCTGTACACCAAATGACTGCACTGTGCCCATGGGGCACCTCTCCCATGGGGCTGGACACCCTGCTGCATTGGGTACCCCCAGAGCCCTGAGACAATGCCCAGCCCCACATGGGATCTTCCTGGCCTGCTTCCCAGAGCCAGATGTGTGTTCCACCTTACAAGTCACTCAGTCTTCTGAAGATAGCACCTTTGCTGCTACTAGCACTGGAAAAAGTGATTGGCGGTGGCTGGACTTCCCCAGTTTCTTGTCTCCATGTGAAATATCTCCATGTGGCTGGTCACACCTGACCATGCTGCCAATAGGGCTACTCAGGGCTGCAGGTGATGCACTGAGGCAGTGTGGTCCTTACCCACTTGGCTCTGGGCACCAGCCTTCCCTGGCACATTCAAGTGTGCTGGCAGAGTGGTAACTGGCAGTAGCATATCTTGAGCTGTATTTTATGGGATAATAATATTCACTCTTAAGTTTTCCTTATCATGTTTTTCCTTAGTAGGTTGCAGATGATGGCCTTTGCCTCAAATGTGAGGCACACTGTGGCAGAGCCAGAGAGCCAGAAAGGTAGCTCCTCAGATGGAGAAGTCTGTGGTCTGCCTCAGTCAGCCAGCAGCAGGGGTGGGCAGCGAGGAGCCTCCCAGATCCTAGTGTGGTTTCTGGGAGTCAGCCTCTCACTTTCCAGGACCCAGTGCCTTTGTCTTGTGCACTGACATGAAAACCCAACATGGGGAGGAGGAAAAGCAACAACAAACCAGGTGACTGAAATCACATTTGAGCCTTGGAGATATGTTCTAATAACCATGATACTGCTTTTTCATCACATCCCTCCACTCTCTCCCTGCTACCCCAGGATACTTTTAAAGCCTACAGTGAGATGCCAGACTGCAGTTTATGCATTTTAGGGACCTAACTGAAAACAGATGCTGTGTGGCTGCAAGCTGGCTCCCCATGCTGGCTGCAGCAGCTCTGGTGTCACAAGGGCTGCCAGCGCATGGGGTGTGCCAGGGGGGCATGGCCCCCACACAGGGTGCTGCCGGGCACATCACCCTGCCCTTTGCCTCTCCCCAGGGCCCTGGTACTACTTTTTGTATTTGTTTGGTTTTAGTCACTTTTCTTACATGAAGATCAAGGCCTTAAAAGGGAAACTGAGAGCAGCCTACAACTTTTTTTATTCCCCCTCACACCCTGCCTTAGTGTTTTGGGGAAAACTATAATGTTTGGGAACCAGCTAAAATTACTACTTTTCATGAATGATGACACTCTTACCAAAGAGTGAATTAGTTAAAGTTTTGGGGGTTTTCCCCATAAGGCCTGCTTCTTCCTCGTGGTGCACAGTACTTTGTTGTGCGGCCGGAAAAAAGGTGTCCAAGTCACCTGCTTCCAGCCACGGCAGAGAGTTGGCTGCTGCTTCATTACAGGAACTAAAAAGGGAGTCAGCAACACAACAAACACATTCATCAAGTGAGTTTTACTCTTTACTTTCCTGGACTTTTTCTGCAAACACTGCTGGTATGAGATCCCTGCGAGGCCATGGGAACCTGCATCATGGTCCCTGCAGGATTTAGCTGGAGGGGTCAGTGCCCATGGGAACAGCCTGTTCCTCTGACAGCAAATAAAACTTCAGACAGGGATGGCTGCTTGTGTCAAGCCATCTTGTTGTTTCAAGGTTTCATGAGCCTAAAGAAAAAGCGTAGTTGAAGGGAAGGAGGTGCCCTTTACGTATCTATTAAATAAATTGAGTTTGAGGGAGCTCTGCTATTGTGTCCTGAAGAAAAGAGGGCTGTCATGGAGAAAAGGAGCTGAAGTGTCTGCCAAAGTGTCTAATACAGTGAAAAGTCTTTAGACTTTACATAAAGAAACTGCACAGCTCAATTAAGTAGGCCGGTTAAAGCCAAGCAGCCTCTTGCACTTTAAACAAAAAACAGATAAAAGCTTCTCCCTGCCACGTGGCTGGGAATAATGGTGCTGCCTCCAGACTCCTTGAGCCTGACCTGGGGTGCACTAATTTATCTGTCTCAACTGGGCTGAACTGAAGAGCCCTTCCTGACTTTAGTAAATACACTCATTATGAAAAATGCAGCTCTTGCTTGCACTACAGTAGAAAATGACGACGTGCTTAAAGAATACCTGACTCTGAGTTGACAAGTTTTGGAGAGCATCAATGCCAATCAAGTCTTAAAAAATCAATAAAAATGTGCTATGGGAAAAAAGTAATGCTCTGTTAGGTAAAGTGTCTAAGTGTTTAAAAAGTGGTGTTTACTATATCTACAGTGGAAGAAATGGTGATACTGGCTGTATTTCTTCATTTTAGCATGCTTTAACAAATAAGAAGTATTTTCAAATCTGGAATTCAGACACTGAGGTGGGTCTGTGTGGCCAGGGCCTGATTCCTTGCAAGTGGGACTGGACTGGGGTGCCAGGGGACCCATCCTGTGGCTCTGTAGGAAGGCCTTCTGATGCTGTTTTCCAACAAAATATTAAAAATGAAAAGTCCACTCACTTAAAATAGGGTATTTTGTTCATAGATGAGAAGTTGTGTGTGGGGAGGGCTGAGCTCATAATTTCCTCCAATCAGTTGTGTGTCAGGTAGAGTCAAGAAGTTCATAACATGCCCACTACACAGTGAAGCTCGACTGAAGCAGTGGCTGGGTAGAGAATGGCTCCTCCTGAGACAGCTGCTGGCATTAAAGCTGCCTGGGCAGAACCATTGCTGGGCTGCAAAATTCATGTGCTTCTTTCATGACCCCATTTGTACATACATACCCTGCTTTTTCTGTTTTTTTTTTTTTTTTTTTTTTTTTTTTTTTCAGGGTGTTTTCCAAGCAATAACTCCAGTTTCTATTGCAGGGTGATAGATCTACAGAGGATGGGATGATTTCCCACTGGCATTTGTCAAATTAATGTAAAATTTCACTTTAAGCATACATTTGTTTAATGCAGTTATGGAGTCTTATTTTAAAACATGCCTGGTTTTGTTTAGTAGCAAACTTAGTGGTTAGGAAGTAATGCTTATTACTGCTATTAAGTCAAAGCTTTTGAGTATGAATGGGTGAAAATAGAAGAAACCTCACATCCTAGCATGTCTTCGTCCCATGGCAGGGATTTTTTTCTTAAATCATGCTTGGAAATTGCATGTTTGTTTGTGTGTGCTGCTTCAGTGCATTTTAAAAAGGCTGGTTTTATTGCCTGCATTATTTGCTTTATCTTGGAAGTGAATGACATCAGTGTGAGTAAAATATGTGTGTGCCTGCTCTAGATAGAGCTTGTTGGGGTGAAGGCACTTTTACAAGGGTGTCTAGGTATTTTTCCATCTTTCCAACTACCAAAATCTGTCTGCCCAAGAACAGAGGACCTGGTGTGGGAGGTGCAGCAAGGCAGCGTTCTGCAGACCTGCCTGCTGGTGTGGTGGGGAACCTGATTCTGTCTGCGTGAGGGGTATGGACTCTGTGGGGACATAACACAGGGACTAAGAGATCTCCTTGCTCTGCTTGCCTTGTTTTCCCACTGGGTCTAGAGTTCAGTGCCCACAGTGTGTACAGATGCATGTACATAAAATAAGACAGAAGTTTCCCCTCTGTTCTGGGGACAGGGAAAGGAGGAAGCCCCTGGATTAGGATCAGTGGGGATTTTACTGTGAGTCTGGTCACTGTGAATCTATACATTGAAAAATGTTTTTGGAAAGCTTTTTATGTGGTGTGAAGCCTTTCTCCAAAGTAATTACAGGATTTATTATAAAATTTTTCAAGACTACTTGATATGATGGGAGTCTCATATATAGCAGGGACAAAAGAGGAGAGGTTCATTGGCGGGAGTCATTAATAAACTCAAAGGGGAAGAGACTGTCAGAAAAAGGAAATCCTCTGGCACAGCAGAATGGCAGGTAATTAATAATTACTGCAATTACAGTAAATAATAACTAGTGTACATTCAAACTGTTCATCAGTGGCTTGCCAGGCTTCATTACTCGCAGATTCTTTCTGGTAAAAAAAAAAAAAAAAAAGAAAAAAAAAGAAAACCAAGTAAATCTCATCACATTTTGGTACAAGTTCAGTTCTTCATGAAATCTAGAAGGTGATGTTTGATATTGAGCCAAAACAACTCTATTTTCTCAATTAAGGGAGAGGAGTCCTGCTGAAGGTTTCTACACAGCTTCACAGGGCTGTCACCAGGACTGTCAAAACCTGGGGTCCTGCTGCTGAGCCCACAGGCAGCACTTCCAGGGGTGAGGGAGCGCGACTTTTCCTTGGACCCACCAAGCCTGGAAACACCGAATGTATTTGCTTTCCTGAAAGACAACATGGCTCTGTTCTTCAGATTCCAGCACATCAGGATGGCCTCAGAAGACGAAGCCTGCAAGGAAATGATTTGCACTTCCAAAGCATTAGGATAGGGAAAAACACAGGAGCTGAAGTCTGTTGTTGGAGGAGAGTCCTGTCTTGCAGCAAAAAGTAGATGCCTGGTATGCCTAATGGGTTAGTACTGCTGTTAAAAATGGTTAGGCTTTCAGGAATGTTTGCATCATATACAAGTTGCGTAAATGGTTCTTGGGAAAACTGTCTTCAGGAAGCCAATAACTCTACAGAGACATTGCTTATATTGGAGAGTCAAAGCTGTTCAGAGGAAATACCATAAAGGGAAGTGAATATCCATACTCTAAGAGGCATAAGAACAGGAAAGCAACTCTGTGGAAAGACCTCCAATTTAAAAACAAATTGTGGAATAAGGGTGTAGTGATTAAAAAATCAGAGCTTTACGTAATGTTTAAAATGAGAAGCTCAAGTTGTTATGATCAAAATAAATGCTATCATAGAATAGTGATCTCTGAGAACCATTAACTGTGTGGGGAGGATGACTTATTTATTTACATTCATGAAAACCAGAAAAATGGCTTTTACATGTAGTGATCTAACGGTAGGGGTGAGAATGGATCGATCAGTTGGCTTTTGTGGGGGTCCAATGAAAAAGTGCCCAAAGATTTCCTAGCTAGGATGGGAGATACCTCAAAGAAATTAAGATATTTCTTGGCCAGGAAAATACCAGCTACATTATCATAGCCACAGTGAAATGAGCTTGGAGGCTGCTATTGGGACAGTATGCACTGATAAGGAGGAATGTGCAGCTTTAGCAAATTAGATGTTTTGGGTGGGTACCTTAGAATAATTTATTTCACTGACTAAGAATATCCACAGTACCCTGAATTATGTGCCTTTTATTTGGCTGTGTATAACTACTGTAGCATTGAAAAAGATGTCATTTTCAGTGACAGTCTTGTTTGAGCCAAGGCTGTGTTCAGTGTGTGATTGCTGTTGTGATGTGTGCTGTTCAGGTAACTGAGCACTGATGACCCAGGATAGAAACAGATTCCTTGACTGTTGTACAATGGATGTTGATACTTTTTGTAAAAAAAGCCTTAATGATAAAGGATGACTTCTGGATACATGAAGAAATGCGGCATGTCTAATAGAAGATTTAAGGCTGAAAAAGTGCTTCAGATTATGAGACCAGAATAGCTATGTTTAGTTTGTAGCCCACACAGCAGTGATGCAAATATTATTCACTAATGGGTGTTGGAAAGAAGAGGATGCAGAATTCACAGGTGAGGAGGTGAACGTCAGAGGAAGATGCGAAGCCTTAAGCAGAACTTGTCACCTTGCTTGGCACTGTCTCTGGAGCTATGTGGACCTAAGGGAGGCCAGCAGTAATCCAGGCTTCTAGGCAGGAGTTTTAAAAATGATGCTATTTTGTAAATGATTATACAGCTGTTGATAAACCCAGAGGTTTTGGATATGAGGGATGCCATTTCCACGTGAAAGCATGCAGAGCCCCATTGAGAAGTATCTGGTCATTGCTGTTACCATATTTTTTTCAGAAAAAGGAACTTTATAATTAGACCAATGTGCGGTCATGAATATGAAAAAAAAGATGAAGATCCCCAGCCTTTCATCAGGACAGAACTGGCTCAGCGAGAGTGTCAAATACTGCAACAGAACTCTCCCACTGAGCAACTGAAGGCAGAGGAACAGTGTCTTCCCCTCCCACAACTACATGTAACCAGCACCACTGAATGTGTTCCTGGCTTCCCCAGGTCCATCACGGTGCTTCTGGAAGTGCTTTGGGCTTGTGAACATGTGGAAGGGGGGAGCTTCTTTCAGAGAAGGAGGATGTCTGCCAGCTCCTCAGTGCTTTGCATATTCAAAATCACAACCAGCCTGTTGCATGTGGCAGCAAGAAGAGGCTCAATACTGACATTTGGCCCGTGGAAAACTTCTATGTGCCTTTTAAGAAGGGGCCTGTGTTTGCCAAAACTGTGTCGTTTGTGTGGTATTTTTCTCAGAAGGCCAGACAAGCTGCCTTCCTTAAATTACCCACTTGGCCCAAGCAAGTGCTATAGGGGTTTCTGTTGAGGTGGTTTGAAATGGGGAGAATAAATCCAGCATGTTATTGGTTGTTAACCAAGACAGAGGGATGAGGCTTCTGAGAGTTTGGTGTGGATGCTGAGCCCTTTCCAGGGCTGGAGAAACAAAGCTAAAGGATGCAAGCTAGTTGGCATGGGAATAGAAAAAAAAAAAAGAAGGATGCCTTTAACATGGTGAGAACTAAAGGTCATCTTTGCATGGTCTCCTATAAAGTTAACTTGTGACAACATTTATAGGCACTGCAGAAGGCTTTAAAAAAACATCTCACTGCTTGTAAACTGGATAGCCTCTCCAAAGGTTTCAGTTGTTCTCATGGGATTAGGTGTCACAGGAGAAGTGTCTGCTGGTGAGGCACAAGCTAGAGGTTATATTTTGGACATAATGAAGCAGGATGTCTCTTCTCTGACTCCTTTCTTGAATGTAGTCAGATTTCGCCATGTACTATTGACAGTGACTTGTAAAGCCCTTGGAAAACATACTGTCACTCTTAGGTTCCTGGTCTAAACCTGATGGTTGCTGAATCCCTCACCAGGAGCCACTGAAATGGTACCAGGTTCCAAGGACTGCTTGTAAAGTCTCTGCAAGAACCCATTTACCAGCTGCACAGAGGCAGGGAATTAATGCTTAAAGTTGAAAGCATTGCTAAAATCATTGCTTGTGAAGACACTGTGTGCACTTTTCCCCATGTCATTCTTTAGATATTTTGCTTTGGTGGCTACCATGTACCCAGTACAGGTTTGTCCCCCTGCCCATCTTTATAAAGTGGTATTTGTGTGGGGAGCTGGCTGTTTTCAGATGTCCTTTTCCAAATACAGCTGTACTTCTCATGAAAATAGTGCTTATGGATGTCCATCATGTCTCCTGCAGTCCTTCCCGCTGGACAGTTATGCAGCAGGTTGTGACCAGCCTGTGAACTGTGAGATGGCAACCTCCACCAAAGAGGACTAACAAAGTGCTGCAGAGGTGGGATGCAGAGGGCAGTCATGTCTTGCTGCTGTCTAGCTGCTGAGCCTGAGAAGGTGATGTTTCACTAGGTCATCCTCCAGTCAGCAGAGACCCTGTAAGCCAGGAGCTGAGATACTCCAGGTCAATCTCCTTCCATCCTCAGTTGGAGCTTTATCAGCACAGTAAAAGTTTGTCATATTTGCCATTACCTTTTTTGACATTGGGAGGTTTTATTTCTTTTTTTTTCTTGTTATTTTTCTTTTTTTTTTTCTTTCTTTTTTCTCCTTCTACTCTTTCTGGTAAAACTCCCATAGTAATTCTCTCCCCCATCACCTTTTAAGTTGCATGCAAGCCTCTATGTCTTGATGATGGTTATATCCAGAAGGTTTATACTGTTTTAATAAGAAATCTAAAAGCCTGCTTAAAATTCTTTTCTTTGTTTAATCTGTATTTTTTCAAAATAGTTTAAAAGGCCTTGGGGATTTCACTGACCATCTTGTCCTTTTAGGCTTAAGGCCCAGGCATTTTTTTGATAGGCTGTTTGTCTCACTGCATATGTACTTTGAAGCACAGTTTTATTTGGAGAGGTGCTGCATACCTTCACCCTGGAATCTCCCAATGTGCATCTGCAGCTGACCCCTCCCACTATGTCTTATAAAACTTAGTTTTGCTGGTTTAGGGAAAATATAAGCAGTCTACAGTTAGAAAGCTGTGTTTCTACCTGCCTTTGAGTTATGATTTCTGGCTGCTGCAGAAGATTTAAGCCCTTTCAAGCCCAGAACTTCACTGGGGCTGCAATAAACCTTGAGATCATTCACTGTAGACATGTCTAGTAGCTGTACTGTCACCTGCTAATGTCAGGATGGAGATCTTGCTCACACAACAAACACTGGCATCACGATAAAGCACGTTTTTATTAAGCACTTGGTGAAAGATAACATTTCACAGCAGTCCCAGAACTAGAGACACCTGTGCTGTTAGAAAGTTAAAGGCAGAATCACTTAAAGCTGCACTTATTTAACATGCCCTCTTAAAACAGCCATGGCACAGATGGGGACAAAACTAGCTGCTAAATGAGTAAATACATGTATGGATATAAAACACCTCCAATTAAGTTTTACATTCAATGTGAAAAGATTAAAAAAAAAAAAATGAGGCTAGTGAGCCACAGTATTGGGTTTGGACATGGCCAGGATCATTTCCCAGCTGTCTGCATTTGCTCCTGGATGCTTTTTTTTTTCCTGCAGAACCAGAACCCTGTAGTTCAAAACACAGACTGAGTGGTCCCAGCATGGGCTGCCAGCCTGTCCTCTGTGCTCATTTGTTGTTAGCTCATTAGCTAATGAGCCACTGCCCTCTCCTTCCCCTGCTCATATCCTTGCTGCTGCTGCTCTCCTGCAGTCAGATCCAGCTCCCTTTGTTCCAAGGTGTCCCTGGACAGCTGCTATTGGTCTCACAGCTCAGTGTTTGAGTGTGTGCTTGCATCCCACTGAAGACTTCTGCAGAAGATCAGCACCAGGACACTGCTTTCTGCAGCCACCCCAAACTTACTTCCTGAAGGAAGAAGGGTTGTGGTAGAGACTGCAAAGGCAGGATCTTGAATGTACTTGACCTGTACCATATTACTAGAGCACATTGGTTAGCACGAGGCTAGGAGGTGTATAATCTGCTGAGATGTTTATATACATCAGACCAGGCATACTCTCTTATTCCGTAGTAAGTTGGGTTCCAGTCTTGTACTCTCAAAGCTACACTGAACTCAACTGCAAGCTGGTACACATCTGTGGACCCTCTTAATAGATACTGCTAGGAATGAGCCTGTCTGCAGATGAATGAGGCTACCTTGGGCATCAGAAGGGCTGTAACCTTGGAATTAATGATCCTTGATAGAAAAAAACCTTGCAATATGATTTGAGAAGGGGGAAGGAAATCATGGCTGGTGGCTGAATTCATGGTGCAGCCAAATAGTACAATGTCACAGCCATAGATAACTTTTATTTCTACATGCAAGTTCCCCTTGGAATAAAAATAAAACAGGATATATTTATTTTTTGTTCATTTCAATCTTTTGGCGTGTTTGAGGACATATTAAACACCTATAGTTCAGTTCTTCCAGGTTGTTTTCTGGTTCTTTAGTTTTGGAGCTATGACAAACAACACCAGTTGGAACTTGTTATGCTTTAGCCCACCAGTGTTTCCAAATGGTACAACACAGTTAGAAAGGTAGCCCACTGCAAGGACTTTGAAACTAAAAGGTTGGATTACTTATTTGTAACCAGAGCCACTGTTCAAGCCTATTCTCCACAACATACTTCCACAAAGAGTAATTAAAAAAAAACTAACTTATTTGAGACTTTTATAATATCTTTAACATACACTCTAATAATATATCTGATGGTCGTGTCTGAAAGCTTGACTATAAATCAGCTGGGATTTTCACAATTTATTTCATTAACATAAATTCTGGGACAAGCGGTGAATGAATAATCCTCCTAATTTCAAGCTGGTGTTTTTGATTACAAAAGCTCATCCCATAACTGTATACTTCTGAATCTCTCTTAAAATCTGCTGCTCATGGCTTCTGAACATGCATGTAACTGAGATTGTAATTGTGCTGCAGCATTGTAAGACTGTTCAGTTTGGGAGTCTTTGAAGTCTTGTACATCTCTATTTTCTAAAACAAAAATGAAATCAGAACATAAATTTTTTTCCATCAAAATAGCCTGTTCCAGTTAGCATACTTTTAAACAAGTGTTGGAATAGGATATCAAATGCTAGTGCTATTTGAAACTGGTTGTATTTGCTTTTCTATTATGAGCTTGCAATAATTGAAATTAGGCAGAGTGTGAATACAAGCAGGTGTCCTAATTTCAATTTGTTTTTTTAAAATAAGCCAGAAATGAATACTAAAAAATGTGTACGTGTGTGCTTCTAGGAAGATGTTTGGTATATTTGATACAACTGTTACCTTTTAGAAGCTGTGAAACTTATTTTTGGCTGCCAATTATCCCTATTTCAGGTATGTGAATAACAGAAGAAAATTAAGAAGTGAAAGTGTTTTGATAAAATGAAATGTCCTTTATATGTTAATGTTATTTTCAGAAGTTTTGTGCAGTTTGAATGTAATACTTACTGGGCAACTGCTGTTACTGAAATGGGCTGCAATAACAAGAGCTTAATAGTTAGCTTTGGTACAGAGAGACTTGCAGGAGCCAGGAACTTCCTGAGAGCACAAGTCAAAGGGGCAACTTTTTAGATTTTTCTCCTAAATATAGCTCTTTCGAGCAATCCCAGAAGTTAAACAAGCATTAGATGGTGTCGTTACAGTCGCTGGAGTGAGACTTGAGGTATGCGAGCGACTCCACCTTGAGCTCCCCTGGACCTCAGGGCCAGAGAGCAGAGGTGAGGGGTGGGTGTGGTGGGGGGTGCACACACAGAGAATGGAGTAATGCAGTTTGAATAACTTAGCAGGAGTCTGTCTTGATACAATCCTGAGGGATGGGGATGGAGAGGTGAAATAAAGTATGAGTTACGTCAATATGGGATTTATCTAGACTCCTTCCAGGCTCTTGATTTTGGCCGTGCGTCACAAGGATGTGCAGCCCCTCCTGTCTCATGCTGTGATTTAGAGCTGTATTCTTTCCTCTTGGTGACTGTGAGGATTTTGACATAAGCAAGTTTTCCAGAAACTTATTTCTTAAAGTCTCCCTCTTTGTCTGTGTTTGAAAAAATAAATCACTGTTGCTTGTCTTAAAATCCATTTGGATATTAAAACAAACTGGATTTTGGGTTTTTTTCTCATCAAATAGTTTGTGGTCTGCAAATAAGATTGCAGCTTAACGGTGGGTGCCTATGGATTGGGGACAAATTTGGCAACAATATGGATGAAGAGAATAGGGAAGAACTTAGAATTGTCTGAATGATTTGGTGTGATGTTTCAGAAATAAACCAAATCTGCTACATAGAAAGCATTCAAAAAAGAAGCCAAGAGCTTAGGGGTTAGCTGGTGGAGTCAACCTTTTTTATTCCCTCTCCCATCAAACATCCTATAGTCTTCTGGCTGGGATGCTTCCTGAGATGGTGGTTTGCAACCCTTCTCTGAACTGGACTTGTTCCCCCACTGTGAGCTTGTCCTACCTGCTGGGAAATAGGGAATTTGGAGGAAGGTCTCCTTAAGCTTCTGCGGTGACTGTGTTGTCTAGTGGCATAGAAAACACATTAACTGAGTAAATATTAATGTTTGTCAGCAATTAAAATATTTTAAATTAATGTCTTCTTCCATTCTCCTGTTCTCAGTGTACCTCAACTCCTGTCCATCATGAGAGAGGCTGCAGGTAGCTGCTGAGGAGAACAGTTCTGTTCCCATGCTCCTACTGCCCTTCCCTATGGCAAGTTTTAGTAGTTGGAGATGTTTACCAATAGCAATATTTAGTGCAAAGACTGCTGTACTGTGCTTAATGGTGAAGAACAGGAACTGGCTCTGTCCTAATGTATTTGTTCAAAGAAGGAGAAGGTACAGAAGTGTCATAAAGGACCTTCTATTTCCAAAAACAGCTCTGAGGCACTCTGTGCCCACCACAGTGCTATGAATTCTCCCACAAACTCAGCATGGGTTTTCAAATGAGGTCCCAAGCAGACAATCCTCCCTCCCATTTGTAGCACTACCAGCATAGCTACACTGTGGTGTGGTGGCTGTACCCTCCTACATGCACATGTGTTTATCCCTTTCCACTGGCAGGGCCCGTGTCATGCTTTTTTTGATGGAGAACCTTTCTATTCTCCTCTCCCAGAGATGGTGGTGCTGCCTTGGTGTCATTAATGAGGTGATTTAATTTTGGTGATGGGTCTCAGCAGGCTCCTGACCACGTGCCTTGCCAAGGTTTTGCCTGGAGCTGGCCTCCGCCTACCCTTGAGGGCACACATCCCTTGCAGACCAGAGCTAGGCTGTGTCTGCATTGAGAAGGGAGAGCTGTTGGGAAAGATGCAGCAAGGTAGCAAGTTCATGAAGAGAATCTTGGAAAGCCACAGATCCCCATTCCAAGGGGATCTGTGGGCAAGCAGGGTTTTTTCCTGCAGCAGGGTCATGGTTCATTGTGATAGCTGCTAACTCACCTGCCTCACCTTCACTTGGCATTAGCAGCTACACTAGCTATCTTGAGAAAGGCCAGGTAACAAGGAAGCCTGGTCCATTTTGCTCACCTCAAGTAGTCTTCTGTCTGCTCTGCCTATATCAGGAACCAGCCCTGCTTCTGATACACCCTTGTGCTGGTGTTGGCATTTGGTGCAGACCCTTCCAACTAGACACCCCCAAGAAGTTCCCTGGATCCAGCTCCTCACTCATGAATGGTGATACTTGTCACAGTCCAACAGCTGTGGCAAAGGTAGCTGGTCCCTCCTGGGAGCCTGCATGGACAGTTATGGTTTGCTGCCTACCATTAAAGACATTCTGCATAACAAAGAATGACTTATGTGTCTGAAGTACTTGGACTTCTCAGACGCTGGTTTTAAAACAGCAGAAATGCATCTACATGCTGTCATCCTGTACTCAGCACTCCCCTCATGCCCATGAGTAGATGAAATTTTGTACAAGCTGATGAGACTTTGTTCTCTTGAAGACCAAGTCACAACTTGCCTAGGGCAGACTTCATGACTCTGTCAGCCTCATGAGCCTAAAAGAGCCTTTGCAGCCCTTTCTCTCCAGCTACTTCTGCAAGCTTGATCTTTACCCTTTGATCTCCGGATCTACAGCCTTAGAAAAACAACAGTTTCACTGGGGTTGGGGCAGAGCCGTCACATCTTCCAGGCTGTAAATCTAACTATTGTGTTTGAGCATTGCCTGTGATGCTTCTTATCGAGATCATTGTTCCACCCTTTCCTGTTTGGTTTCTTTCACAATTCTTTTTGAATGGGCTCCCTAGTAAAAAGCCCATAATAAACAAACACATCAAGCTTTGCACAATGCAAAACAACATTGATTTCCCAGTTTTGCTCCCCCGCGGCACAAAAAATGCACCCCAAATATAAAATGAAAGAATCCCAAAGGGATGGAAAACATCTAAGAAAGTCAGAGCTTCGAGTGGCAAACCGCCGCTGGAGCAGCTGAGAACCCTTCATCCAGTCTCCAGCTTTCCCAGGGTTTTCATAAATGGGAGATGGCAATGGTGTGGGCCCAGAGAGCCCCCCGCCCAGCACCCCCTGTCCAGCCCTCCAGGAAGGTCTCATGTTGATTCAGTGTCCTCTAGTGGCAAACCTGCGGCACAGGCACGACAGCAGTGGGAAATAAGGACCCCTCTCTGCCTGGCTTCAGGAGAACCGGCAGGATGTGGCCTTGGAGGGCTGTTACACACGTTGTCTAAGCCACGGGTATAATGTGTAGCACTCATATGTATTAGCCAAGTCAGATGGTCACTGCCATCTGCTTGGGACATTGATGTTAGACGTGCCAAAGAGGCTTCTGGAGAGTGCTGTTACTGCAATACTTCAACATATTCTTACAGGTGAGCAAACTGTCCAAAAATTTTCAGGGTTGTTCACTGTGAATGACTGAGATACTTTCTTAAGAGTAAAATCTACAGTTTCACTTGCCCTCAAGTGAAGTTATGACACTCTGCTTTTGATCATCTCCAAAAAGCTAAGCTGCAATAGCGAGGCAGAGCCCTCTCCATCCCTGCAGCTGGCCTGGAGCCAGGTGCATTGCGCAGCATCAGCATCAGCATTGGTGCTCAGGTGGGCTAACGGACTGGCCCTGAAACCCCTCTCCCATGAACACTGGGAATAGAGAAGCCGTTCTGGGTGTTTTCAGCATGTTGGCACAAGTTATTCTTGTCACATTCAGTAGCCTTTGATTACTTAAGCTATCATAACAAATCTGCATTTGAAGTTTGTAATTGATCTTTTCTAAGCTCTGTTGCAATTTCTTGCTCTTGGTCCCGTCCCCCCCCCCCCCCCCCCTTCTAATTCCCATCCTCCCAAATTCTTCCAGACTTTGCTGTTGGATGCTGTTTCATGTCCTATGGTTTAGTGATTTCAAATCCCTTCAGACTCTGGGTATGTTTTCTGTCTGGAGATGAACTCTGGCTAAGCTTATTTCTAGTGGTGACATGAAGGCATGACTTGTTATTTTGGCATGCAACACAAAGTCGATAGAGAAATCAGAAGAGCAAATGGATCTCTGCATTAGGCTAGCTTCCTGGAAAAGATGATGCACTTTTAGTTGTTATCAACACAAGCTCCCAATTAAAAATATGTCATAACACTATCATTGAGGAATAATGATTCAGCTTCTCAGATAATGGAGTGTTTATCTGCACCAGAACACATCATTTTAGTGGCTGCAAAACCTCCCAGAATATCGTTCTGTGTTGCAAAAACACATATTGAACCTTTGGCTGTAATCATTCTCCCACAAATGTGAAATCAAGCAATATCTAATGTTTTCCTTAAACAGATGTAGAAAAGCTTCTCCCTGCCACTCCGTACTTTTGCTGTCCCTAAAGGGGGCAAGGAAAACTCTTCCTTCAAAATCTCTGAGGTTTTTCAGATGACACTGGTTGGTGGGTTTTATTCACTGTATTGGGAGAAATCAAGACTGCAAAATTACTTTATTTCTACTTCTGTTTGCACAATGTTTTGCATCAAACAAATTGCTTTTGATCATCTCCAACAGATTTTTTTCTTTAACAATCCATACTGTTTTGATAAAATGCAAAGCTGGTTCTTGGAGGTGCTACAGGAGCCCAGACCTTCCCCCTGCCTTGCTAAGTGCTGAGAAGCTACAAAGTCCACCGAGGAGATCATCCCTCTCTGGTCTCAGTGAAGTTTCCCTGCAAAGTGGAACTACTTCAGAAAACATTCTTAAGAACATCAAAGTGAAAGGCTACTCTCTGGATGCAGCTAGAAGGGAAGCAGCTGTTGCTGTCTTCTGGGAGAAACCCGGACCTGGCTTTACATCCAGGTGAGGCAGGCACTGTCTGAGGACAGCAGATCCCTAGGATGGTAAAACGCCTCTGGTCTTATTGCCTGCCTGGACCATGCCACAGTCAGCTTTGGAAAGACAGGTTTGCTGCTTTCTGTTGTGTTGTGTTGGGATAGATGCTGAGCTTGTATCTGGCCATTGCCAGTGACAGCAGTCACCCCATCACTGCCCCATCACAGTGGGCTGTAGAAGTGGACAGCCTGGCTCTTCTGCCCCATGCCATCTCTTCCTCATCTTCTCACGTCAGGAACATGCCCTCAAACACAACGTGGACAAACCCAACTTTGCCCTTGTGACTAAAAGCCTGGAGCTGGTTCAGATGTGTCCACCATGTTACTCCTGCTCAAGGAATGTGCGGAAAAGGCAGGACTCACACTGGGAGAAGACAGTGAGGTTGGTTTAGGGTTCTGCTGGAAGTTTTGTCTAATTGGAAGTATTTTGATTCAGATGCTCGTAGTTCCTGCTTGACATGGCAGCCCAGGGGAGCTGGGAGCAGCTGCCTCTGTGCTAATTGGGTTGGGCTTCTCCTCTATGTCTTCAGAAATAATATTCCTTGTAGCTCTTGGCAATCTTCCCTTTTCCCCCCCCATGTTCCTTAAACCTATCTATAGCACCCTATCCTATCCCCTAAATGCTAGCTGGGCAAGAGGCAAGACATTTTGTGTCTGGCTGGAGATATGCTCAAATGGCCAAACAGGCCAGAGGAAGAAGTCTCAGTTTGCAACCTTTCCCCTGGCAAAGGCCCTGGTTTGGATCTCTCTAGGTGCTGATTTTCGTGCAACTCCTGAAAACATTAATTTCTTGAGAGCTGCAAGGTTCTGTCAGATTGCACCAAAATGGGCCAAAACTCAGTCCAGACAACAGCAGGAAGAGCTAACAGAAATACAGTGAAAGAGAAATTGCATAATCTTCATTTCCATGGGAACCCAAGCTAATGTGAAGATCTTTATCCTATCAGTCTACTCTGAGCGGTGAAAATAGATAAAAGGTAATATGATTTGTGGACCTGCAGGCTACAACTTCCAGCATGTCTTTATGCCCTCACACCTCACCATCTGCTGCTTATGACAGCCCCACCCGACCCTCACCCCCGTGCCAGCAAAGCGGTTCCTGTGGCTGGCCTCGCAGAGGACCAGCCTGCGGAGCAGCAGTTCTCTGGTCATCCCTCTCTCCGACTCACTTTGTGTATGGCAGGGTAAGTGGAAGGTCGACAGAGATGTGAACAAATGTGTTATGTGACTGAAGTGTCTAGGTCCTACTTTTATGTGCCCAAATCCTTTAGTTGTTGGACTGGAAGACAAAAGTTGCTGAGAAACTTTCCAATGGATCCTATGTGAGAAATTCTCTGAGTTGAGGCACCCTTTCACAAATAGTACTGATGGACCATGGTTTTCATTTGATGTGATCTTTTGCTTCAGACTATTTAAAAACTTTACGTGTTTATGTTCTAAATAGTTATTATATAAGACAACCTAAATTATCATTTTTTGTTTTATCCTTCCAACCACCTCTTTTTTCTGTACGCTAAAGGAGGTGAACAACAATTTGATACCCAGGAAGTTTCTGCACTATTCTGCTAGCGTCGTGTCACCTTTCTTCTTAGAGAGACAAGGTGATGTAGTGATAGTGCATATGTCTTCCCCTGAACAGGGGTTTTGACAAAAGTCCCCACAATTAGCTATTCAGTAAAGAAGTGGATAAAAGTCAGGCCTGACTGTGGAACTGGTTAGAAAACAGGAGAAACTGACTTGATAATACCTAATTTGTCTTGCCTGATGTTTCAAAAAAATTCTCAAGCTGGTGGAAGAGGGAGTGAAGAAGATCAGACATAAATCTTGCAGATAATGGTTTATCTAGGTTAATAAAAGTACTGTGTGACTCGCTAATCAGAGGGGCCAAACTAAGCCACCCTACACAACGATAGTATATTAAATACTGCATATGCATGTGGGAAGAGAAGTTTGAGCTGGAAATGATTTGTAGTCACTTAGGAAATCAGATGTCATTGTGGATAGCTCAGTGAAAACATCTGGTACAGAGGATCAAAGGCAAATGCTATTTTGGGTTGGAGTAGAGTGCTATTGAAAGTAATATGATAACATAATGCTTCAATCGATAGTGTTTGGTAGGCTGTGTTCAGTTTCAAACATAGAAGTACAGCTAAAGAAGCACATTGGAAAGGATTAGATTTTCAGAAGTGGTGGTGTTGAAGAGAGGTGGACGCTGGGGCAACAAAGCAGCTGGGCTCTCCTCCTGATACTACTGTTGGATTATGGGACACATATCAAGGCATCATTTACTTATCTGCTATAATGCAGGCATCCATGGAATTGCTTGCTTGTGGCAGTGGTAAATACTCCAGCATGAGAAATCTTTACCTCAGGGCTTGATTTTTGTCCCCACAAGAGTTCAGGGAGCCTTCTGATCTGTGCTTTTGTGAGGTGAAGGTAGATAGTGGTCCTTAGCCTTTAAATACATCAGTTATGATGGAGTAAGAGGGGAAAGAGAACTTCAGGAGAAAATGAGTGACAGTTTACAGATGACATAAAAATTCTAGAAACACATTTGAAGTAGAGGAAGCAGCATGTAGATTAATTTCTTAATGAGGAATACCATTGAACTGTAACAGACCCAGAAGAATACCTGTGTTCCTAGTTCATCCACACTCGTGTACCTGGATTATCCAGGTTTAAAATCTTCAAATCTAAAATCTTTGATTATGTCTTAAAACTTCTCCTTGTCCTAGGAAGAAATACCTCCTTGTGTGCCAAAACAACCCCTGGTTTCTTTTTTTTTTTTTTTTCCCTTGATGAGTCTGTAAATAATAAGAGGCTGAAATATTCCGTGTGTCGTTTTTTTTTTCCCAGACTTCATTTTCTGATGCAGTTTTACCCATGAGGGGCTCAGTGCATGGACTAGAACAGCAAACATTTTGATAAATTAGTTCTTTTAGCAGAGGCTGATGAACTTTATCACGAGGTACTGGAGAAATGCAAGGCCTAAGCAATCTAAGAGGGCTGGGGATTACTGTGGAGAGCAGGAGAACGCCAAATTAAATCAGCTGGGGAAGTGTCATTATTAAACTTAATCTGATTGATTTCATTTCAAGTAAAAAGTTCTGTGTCTAGTGAGGCAAAATCAAATGCAGAATTACTAATAATGTGCAAGCATTTAGGCAGCAGCAAAGCAAAAAAAGGAATCTGGGTGTTATAATGGAGCACAAACTAATAGCAGTCAGCCACATGCAGAGACAGAGTAGGAAGCATGGGGAGGCATTGCCCTTCCTCTCTGCCTGCTGTAACCTAACTTGAGCATTGAGACAGACTGCTTACCTATTCTCCCATTCTGTGGACTTGCTGTATAAAGCTTATTCTGCTATTGCAAAGATTGCACATGTGATTCTGGAGCATATGAGCAAGATTTGGAATAGAAAATGCAGACAAATTAGGTGAATAGCAGAGGCAGGCAAAAGAGAAACTCCTGAAGGCTTAGAAAACAGCCCCTGTGTAAAAGACTGAGGAGAATACATGATTCTTTGGTCTGAATGTTCTGTTTAAGACAGCTGAGAGAGAAAACAAGTAACACAGTGGACATTTCAATAAACCATGCTGAATATTTAGCTTGGGTAGAGTGTGCCTCAGATTTTCTTGTTGCAAAACCTGCTTCGTGTTTGATGTCATGTGGCTGTCTAGGGCATGTGTTTCAGAAGGGCATACCACCTTGAAATAAAATATTGGAAGGAGGACAACTTTGCTGCTGTTGATGGTATGACCCCTGTGTTTGCTCCCAGAGAACTGCTCTGGGGTTCTGGGTTTCAGATCTTGGATGGGGATGAGCAGGGCAGGTCCTGTGGCCCCTGACAGCACATTGCACCTAGTACTCATGACAAGGAAATAAAAAAGTGAATTTCATAGTGTTGTGCCATATTACTGCATCAGTAAATGGAGACTCTTTGGCAAGGGTTTCCTCCCAAGGCCGTGTCATTACATACTTGGTAAACAGAGGCCATGGCTAACCCATGGGATATTATCTTCAAAGGCTCTTCCTAGCCTCCTCTGTGCAGTGAAGTCTAGTAATTCACAAGAAAGACATGTAAAATCTAAAGGGGTTGTCTTGGTAATTACATGATGTTTGAAGACTGTTTAGCAATAGCCTGCTCTGGAGTAACCAACATTTCATGGTCTGGAAACCATGGAATGGAAAGCCTGGAAACAGAAAAAAATGGGTGGCACTAAAGGGCAATGGGTCTTGAAGTGTTCAGTTTATGATTTCATGGATATTATGAGTATACCCCATGCTATTCACTTGATCTTTCTTCAACTCTTTTTTAAATGTTTGCATATATCTACAAAATCCTGTTCTTACAGCAAGCTTATCAGTTCTAGTTATCCAGAGGCAGAACTACAAAGTGAAGCCATCTAGGATTAGTTTCTCTGTGACTTTTTTGTGCTACCCTGCACCACTCATAAGGCTGAAGCTCGGCACTCGTGACACATATCGCTAACCCCCAGGTTCTGCAGCCTCTCCTTGAAGTTCTGAGACCCTTCATCTTTGTTTTCAAGTACACAAATAGCAAAAGGCTTATTTTAGAAGTTCCCAGCTGCTGTAAGCCACAGT
This sequence comes from Falco punctatus, assembly GCF_963210335.1. NCBI lineage: Eukaryota > Metazoa > Chordata > Aves > Falconiformes > Falconidae > Falco > Falco punctatus. Next base: position 52,286,959 of record NC_137585.1, read on the forward strand.
TTCCACTGCTCTCCAGCCTGAAAGAATAATCCCTAGATACCCAGCCAAATACAAATGCAGTGCAGAACAGTGCACACTCAGGTGGCTTTCTGTGAGGCTGACCACTGCCAAGGTGCAGCACAACTGCAGGTTGCAGCAGAGGCGACAGGAGTTATGAGGCAGCAGAAGCATGCTTTCCCTCAGGACTCTGCCAGGTATTTGTGGTCAGAGGGACCAAGTGGCCAAGCAAAGTCAACTCTAGAACTTCAGTGCCTCAGATTGTGCCTTTTGGTGGGTAAAACATGGCCAATCCAGGCAGGCTTGTAATAGGTGGTACTGTGGAGAGGATGCACAATTTTTTTTCTAGTCACATTGGGGATGTGCCAGTCCAAGCATCTGAGGAACGTGACTGAACAAGTTCAATATGGGGGCAACAATCACCAAATAATAATAAAAAAGCCCCATGTGTTGCAGCGGTTGAATTTACAACTTTATTACCCACAGTGAGCAAAGCCAGTGTGAAACCAATGGTGCGGACACAGTGGGCTGTTATCAGGCTTTTTAAAAGCAGTTGCACTCAGGAATATGTCGTAAAGATGGCTGAAATTTCCCCCCATTCTGCAAATGCCTGTTTATACACGGGGAGTGATGGACCTCTGTGCTCAGCAGCAAGGCATACAGCTCTGAAGAATGAGATGTGGAAGTCTGCACAGACCGAGGCTTTCACTTATTTTTCTCAGATTTGGTCCCTATTTCAGAATGAAAGGTGTTGAGCTGTCAGTGACCATGCTACCTGTTGGAACAGCCCTCACCTGGGAACATCTCCCTCTGTGCCCCTGTTTCCTGGCTTAAAGGACCAGTGAGTCACCTTTCAGCTAAGTAAAATGCCAGTGATCTTGGGCTTTGGGCTACAGGCTGAACTGGAGCCTTGAGCTGCAGAGAAAGTCATCAGTGTGGTACTTAGCCTAGTGGAGCCCAAGCTCGCTGGAGCCTTTTAGCACAGCAGCAGTACAAATGTTAACAATAAATCAGTGAATGGCTGAGAGATTTGCCCTAAAAGGAAGTCTCTCCAGCTCTATTCTTTCCAGCTATGTTGTCTGGGAAGTTGGTGTGCTGTTTTCCTACAAAAAGAGGCCTTTTTTTTTTAGCTTGATGCAAGATGCCAAATCTTGAGGTCCCACTGCTCTGAATAATTAAGAACACAAAGTCCTTTCCTACAATGTGACTTAGGACTTCTGATCTGCTATGATCTTCTCATTTCTGATTCTGACTTTAAATGACCAGATTTTGAATTCTATATGAGGGTGAATAAGTCGTTACTCATATGTGCAACCTGATTTCATTGAACGGATCTAGCTGAGCATGACTGCTTAGCTGCTGGCGTATGACTTCATGACCTGCCTGAAGTGACCGTATGGTAATTTTTAGCAACAGCACATTTTCCTTCCTTTTTGGACTTTGAGCAAGTATGTTCCCGGACACAGGAAAGAAACACAGTGTGTGAGGTCCCTTGTGAAACAGAGGAACTGACTGAACAAAAAGAGGGTGAAGAGTTCTCAGCTGAGCATGTCAAACCCATGAATCAAGTTGTATTATTACCTTTTGTGGTTTTTTTTAGCCAGCTTGCTAACACAGTGAGTCAAGTGGATCTTAGGAGGCAGGGGAGGGCAGTCTGACCTCTTTAGCCCCTGAGGGATGGCATGGCACTTATTCCAAAGCAGCAGGTGTTAATTCCAGAGCCCATGCAAAATGTGAGCCCTGGATTAGAGCCACTGTTCTTGAGCAACTACTACTGAATTGGTAAAAGCTTTTCTTCAGTAAAAACTGGATGTGTACCATAGACAGTCTCAAGATCCGACCATGGAAATTTTACCTATAATTCTTTCTGTTTACAGTTGAAAAATCTGTTTTGTGGATGTTTTCCTGCCTGTAGTTTTGTTGTTGTGTAGTTCTGTGTTTCAGTCCAGAAATGGTAACATTTACTAGTGGCCGAAATACCTCATCTATTACCTCATTGGTTAAAGAGGTGTTAGAAAGTGATACCTTGTCAAAGAGCAATTCAGGACACTTTGGGTTTCATATGAAGATATTTTTGTAGACGTTAAGCCTGTTGATCAGGCTTACTTCTGTGGGCCTGATTTGATTGTAGAAGTAAGTTATGAACGATCAGAAGGTATGGAAGGTAATGCACTCATTGTGCAGAACCCTGTGAGAGACGGGGAGACAGCCTGACAGAGACAAAACAGGACAGAAGTATCTGGGAGTTACTCGGTATAAATTCCCTCTATTATTACATTTCCCTGTAGCCTTCACAACCAGAAGAAATCTCTCTATCTATAGAAAAGCTTATGGACAGCTGCCAGTAGATGATGCCTGGAAATCAGGAACAGGACAGCTGGTGCTTGACCTTGCTTTACATGATCCTGATTTATAAAGAAGGCTGAAAATCTCAGGGCTCCCATGACTCTGGTGGGAATCAACCTTTCCCTGTGGAACAGCCTTCTCAACAAGATCTGTAAGTCACAAATGAAATTTTCCATATCCCCTGGAGCCTTCCCCTGGCTAGCCATTGATTCACACCCCCAGTGGGAGTTTCAAAGATGTTCATTGGTTGTGGTTGAATTTTTTTCCAAAACTCTCATTGGAATTCTGGAAGAAGCCATGTAATTGCAGCTTGAGAAAATCTACCTAATAACCATGCAACAGATTCAGAAAATTACATGCACATGAGAGTTAAAAAATCTTGGCATATAGCTTGAGTGGCATGAGAGTTTTCAGAGGTCCATTGATAATTAAAATAATAAACATGCCACACTGACTAAAACTTGGATGAAAGAGAGTGAGTTATATAGAGACTCCCCAATGCTTTAATCCAGGGCTAAGAACCAAACAAAAAAATTCTAACACCCTCTGTCATCTTCTTTGTCCCCTGCTCTTGTGGTCTGTCTCCTCAGTCTAGCAAAAGTAGCTCAGAAAAATGTAACGCTTCACAATTTCCAGAATTCTTGAGTCTTCCAGTAGAGGGAAGTATTGTTTCATTTCCTTTGGCTTTGAAAGGTTTTGCCAGGGAAATAAGGCAAAAGTACAAAGAGTTGATCAATATTATACAAACAAGGAGATGGAAACAGTCACTTAGGCCTTAGTCCTGCAAGCACACGTATGCCGCACCTTCTTGCAGGAGCAGACACTCAAAGTAAGTGAATGCAAGAAAGTTTCAGGATCAGGCCCTATATAATTTCATATGCACATGAAGGACAAAGAAACTGTACCAAACAGAAGTCCTGCAATGGAAGCTAAAAGTGCAAAATAAAGTTTTGTTTGTGCTGTTATAAGTGCTTTCCTGGATGACAGTCTGTAGCCTAAGCTTTTGCTTGGTTCCTTACTGCTGTTTTAGCCTGTCAGCTGTTATCCAAGGGAAAGCAGGGCTGGAAGACCTGAGTAATACAGGTACTAAGGCTTCCCAAGGTGGCCTCGCATAAAGCCAGCTTGAATTTCTGCATCATGCTGCCAGGTGCACTCATTCAGGGAGGGCTTCCCAGCTCATGCATGCTGCTGTGTGGGTGCTGGAAGCCAGCTTAGGTGGGATCAGAGGCATTGATCCTGAGCTCCTGGAGCAGGGAGTGGGAGGGAGCCAGGTATGGAGGTCCAGAGCAGCACAGGTTTACCAGCTCCTGGTACTGTGCTCTGGGGTTGTGGACATGCTGCTTCTAGCTGGCTTGTGCCTGACACAGATGAACTTGATTTGGATACCACAGCCGTACTTGGACAGTGGGCCTTTGTTGTTCACACACTTCTTAGTATGATTTTCCCTGTGCCAATTAACTCTCCTGCAGACCAAGGTGGACAGGGACAGTTTGGAGAGCATGGGCTGGGGACAGCGTGCACATGCTTGGGGACAGAAGCATATTTGTCCATGTGGATATGAGCTATATGGTGCTACTCAGATGCATTTTCTGTGCTAGCGGAGCCATAGCCACACTATGAGTCATGCCCTGAGTACAGCCAGCTTTGGTATTTCTGTTCTGGGAGGCATTACCCACAGAAGAAATAATCTGCTGACTTGTAGTGGATTGCAGACTGAATGGATGGTGCTGCTGAGTATAAACCTGGTTGCAGAGACACTCTACTCTACAGCATGACTTCAGCTTATGAGGCTTCATCTTTTCTGGTGCTGGTATCGGTGTAAGCCCCAGCAGCACAGGCTGCAGCACTGGCCTGGTGCCCTGGGTAAGCATTCAGGGGGGTGAACTGCTCAGGGATCCCTTCTGCTGCTGCTCCATCTGTGTGGCTCTTAGTATCCCCCTCCAAGCTTACCCTAGGATGCAGCTCATGGAAGGTCTTAGCATTGTCTCAGTGAATCCTCTCTCCTGAGAGACAAATGAGATGATGATCCTGCTTTGGTTTTTAGTAATATGGTTACTGTAACGAGCTTAGCCTTGGTTCCTTAGCAATTCAGTGCCATTTGCAATGCTTTTTTTTCCCAGTCAACTCAGTGCTGCCATTTTTCCCAGTGAAGGCAAAGACAGGATTTTAGTGCACTTGAATGTGATTGCTTCAGGCTCTGTTATCTTTCTTTCTACTCAGGGCAGCAGTAATTAAAACTATATTGACAGAAATTTTAAACTTACGGACCATCAATCTGTGGTTCTTTTCTACCTATAAAACCCACCTAGAGTTTTTTTGTTCTGTTTGTTGTTGTTGTTGTTGTTGTTGTTGTTGTTGTTTTGGAAACAGTCAGACAAAAGCTGTCTTGTCTCTATAAAAGTCAAGATAGCCACGCCTGCTCCCTCCCAGTTCAACGGTATATTAGCCTAGGGACTGGCCTGGCATTTCCTCACTTATAATTGGGGAAACCTCGTTTTTTTCCTTCTAGCACCTATTGTGGGAAATTTTTCATTTTAAAGTCAGCTTTGTTTCTGCCACCCCAGCTCTGCTGACTGTCTGATGCCTCAGGAATTATGTGAAATTATCCTGGATGCAGCAGTTCATGGCATCTTCCTCAAAACCTGAGTCAAAGGGTTGGACAGACAGCACCCACTGTTCTCTGCAAGGTGGCATAGAGCAGCATTGACTGTGTATGATCTGTCACCATACCAGGTTCTTATTCAATCAGTTGGAAGGTGATGTTTTAGAGGACAGGAGTGGGTAAAGCAGGAATTCCTCCTCAGCTTGTTTGTGGTAGTTGTGAGGATTAGTATGTCATGCTCTGCAGGAACTAAAGAACTGGTTACACTCTTTACACAGGCATGAGTAATCAGGAAACAACAACGTGTAGATTATTCCGAAATGCTCATTTCTTTTGTTCACATTGTGTGTTACTGAGTGCAGAGCTGTATGATGTTGCCAAAAACATCAAAGAGAAATTTACTTTCCTCATACGGAGAATCAATTGCAAATGGAAGTAGTTTTGTTAATTACAATAGACAGATCAGCTCAGAGAACAGGTATCGTTCATTTATTTTAACATCAGCTTTACTTATAACCTGGAAGTTAAAGAGTATCAGGCACCTGCCTTCAGCGACCCTGCATACGATGATGGACAGGCACACATTCACTGGAGAAAGGGTTTCAGCATTTGAAATATCACTTGCCTCCTGTGATGTTGCTGCCCTTTGTTGGAAATGCAGTCCCCACAGCAGAGCCGCTGGAAGGGACGTGTGAGCAACCTTCTGTAGTTTCAGAGCACAACCAGCCTGCTGCATTCATTCCAGTGAGCTCTGGAAAGGATATCTGGGTGCTGCTAGGTGCAATGCTGGGGTTGGCGATCCTGACGGCGAGCAAGCAGCTGTGCCTGCTGTGGCTAGGTTTCCCCTCGTGTAGAAAGATTTAATGTCTGACTGTTAGCAGTTCATATTTTTTTGGTAGTGCTGAAAACTTGTCAAAGATACGGGTCTGGATGCTTCCTCCAGGCAGAAGTGCCAGTGCAATTGTCCACAGGTACCGGTCGGGACAAGTATCTGGCTGCTTCTGATTCCTGAGTAAAGGCAGTTGCTGGGGTTAACAGTTCATGGAGGCATGCCAGTGAGCAGTGCCAATTAGGAAAGGGCATTTAACACACAAAAAAGATCTAATTGGTGCCTAATAAACAAAGACATCTTGCCTTGTATCAACAATACACTGTGTACATGACTACAACTTCCTCCAGCCCTGTGACCTCTATGATATGTAGCTTTGTCCAACAATGTTTAAAATAGCTACCCACATAGGTTGGTTGTCTTAAAAATGACATTGTTCTAGGCTGAGGCTCATCAATGCAATGAGAGGCACTGAAAAAGAAAATGCAAAATACAATTCCTTATATTGCAGAAATCTCAGGACTGGATTCATGAGCTTTTTGCTGTCAGGTTGCATCCCTGCCTTCCTTCTGCCTGTCCTTAGGAAAGGGTATAACCATGCACAGATATGACAGAGGGTAGCTGCCAGAGATGCTTTCTGAAGATGGGACAAAATTTCAGCAGCTACTACTGCTACTATTACTACTGCTGCTGCTACTACTACTACTACTACTGCTACTGCTACTTTACATTTTTTGTTTCTGATTGGGATTTGATGTCACTGAGGTTAAAATCTATTTGAACTTTGGATGTAACTGAGCAGAATGCTTTCAAAGGACACATTAATATTATCAGTAGGTCAGTGGAATGTGAATCTAAATGTATTGTTTGACATTCAACTCAATTCTCTATGTGCAGGATAAATGTAAATTTAAGGTGGTTTTAACTCAGAAGTTAGAAATATTGCACATTTTGTTCTGTATGTCAGGTGCTTGACATGTCATGTTTTGTGTTCCTGATTTCAATGAATATCAGAGAACAATGACTCCCCAGGAAAAAAGCCCAGAGGATTATGCTGTAACTGGTATCTTATACAGGGGTGAGAGACATGATGAAATGAAGTGCACACTTAGAGTTAACCTGTATTAGTGTTTGCATGATTTTCTTCCATTAAAATATAGTATATGGGGATCCTTAAAACAAAAGAAGGGAAAGTATTTCAGGAACATATTTAATATGTTCCTTCTTGTGATCTGGTTGCCACTTTTCTTTGGGTGCATGTGAATTTTTCTACTTAGTTTTACTGGAGTAACTTCATGCCAGCCGGTACTAGATATATGGTGTATCAAGTTTGTATACCTTACCAGAGGTGATTTAACTCTTCAGGGGAAGCCGTGAACTCCATATTTAATGATTGCTGTGCATTGTCATAGGAAGACCTGGATTTTTATGAATACAATTGTTATTTAGTTAGTTCTGATTGGTTTTACTCAGATGCTGGATTTCTTCACAAACTATTTCCCATCACTTGTTTCAGCTCCAGGTGATCAGTAATTCATGCAATACATGATGTGCTGGCCATCTCCATCTCACAGGACTGCTCATGCTTTCTCACTGGCAAGCTGTAAATTTGCATGAAGACTCAAATGAGTCCCTTGGGCTTGGACCTTTGTGCAAATGTGTATTAGTGTGAGTGTTGCCATAGCAACATGTGTTTGTGTATTATCCATCACAGATTTTGAGTCTCCCCAAAGTGGCAGCAATCATTCTGGTGAACTCATTTGCACATCAGTGCTCTGCACTTCATCTCCTTACATGAGAATTTTCATGAGCAATGTTTTTTTGTGTTCAGGAATGAGGAGAGCACAGCACGTGGGTGATATTTAAGCAGATGCTGGAGAAAGGTTTATGTTTTCCTAGTTTGCCACCTTCTGCACTCCCAACTGAGGAGAGAGAGGTTTTCCTGTCTCCCATCTGGAGTGAGGGTCAGATGGTGGAACCTGTCATTCTGGTGAATGTTTGTCCCTTGTCTTCTGTTCACCGCCTTCAACGTGGCTATATACCAATGTGAATGTACTGGTAAATTTGCCAGAGCAAATTAAAAAGTTTTTCTTCATTGTTCCTTAAGGGGACAGATATAACCAGTGATTTTTTAATCCCTGGTGATTTTTACAATAGATGGTAAAATACAATGTTTAGATAGACCTCCAATGTGGACACTAGCAAATATCAAAGGACGACGATAGAATAAAAGAATCAGAGAAGATGATGGAGTAGTTTCTAGTGCTCAGATGAAATCTCAGCACTTGGAAACTGGGGGCACAAACACCACAGGTCTTTTTATGTGCTGAACATCGTATTGCAAAGGCTAAAAGTGGCTGTCTCCTCTCTCCTCCCCAGTCACTCAGTAATAATGTTTTAAAACTCTGAAGTTCTCTCCATTTCACTGTCCTTTGCTGGTTTTCTCCCCAAGCAGGTTTGTGGGAAAGCTATTTTTAGCTTTTGGGAAGGGAATCTGTACTACAATGAGAAATTTCTAGTTGGAGCTCCCAGAGAGATAAAGCCATTCCTGGGAGTTGCTGCTGAGGCTGGAGTGTGTGACACAGCCTTCTGTGACAGGCAGGGTGGGCTTGGGCATTTGGGATGACTGACTAGCTACTGGTTTCAAATGCTTGCTTGTGCGACTCATTGTTTTTTGTGTCCAACAGGGCAAAAAAGTTGTCTGTCTCACTGTTTGCTAATTAAAGAAGAGAAACTGCTCCATGGTGCCAGATGGCAATGCTCAGCAGGCCCTGCAGGCCCTCTTCTCCTGGGATTCATATTTTATTGCTAGTACCCATACACTGCTTAGTTCATACTATTCACTGATTGTGGGGCACATGGTTAAAAGAAAAACTGAAAGTGAAACTGAAAAAAAATTAAATATCTCCTTTGGCATGGAAACAATCCAGTTTGACTGTAGGAGACTTTTCTTATTCTCTTTCTAGTAGCTTCCTGGTGTTTACCATAATAGCCAATCAAAATGTTCTATCTGGTTGTACTGAGTACTAAGCTGTCAGGTCTTTCTCTGATTTGACCTCTGATTTGAATCTGGAAGATGCTGGCTAAGGACTTTGGCACTTAGTTGACCCCGGTGTCCTAGCAAACCTTCCCTTCTACTGAATAAATAACGTGGCCTTCATGGTAGCTGTTGTGCTTCAAAGCGGCTGGGGCACAGACTAAGCTGGTGTCAACTGCATGCTCTCAGCTTTTGAAGTTAAGGATGTTATCCCTTTGCTGCTGATGGCACAGTGTCTATGGGAGGGAAACAGTTTTGGTCCCATGGAGAGGATGCTAGTGATACCCTCTTTTTTTTCCAGAAATATCGATCTTGTCCCTGTCTTTCTTTTGTACTTGAAGCCAGGCAAAATATTCCCATTTGACTAAAATATCTCTTCATGGCTCTGGCAGTGTATATGAGCATATATAAAGAAATGAGTTATCCCTGACTAGGTTGCCAGACTCACCCCACCATGAATGTTGTTAGAATGTATGCAATTTGATGTATTTCACATAGTACTGTGAGATCTTGGGCACTGGAGACAATTTCAGGGAAATCTGCTTTCTGAGTAATCTTGTCTTTGATTTCCCAATAGCTTCTAGGAGCATAGTTGCTTTAATTGTGTACTGTTGTGTTAGCTGCATGTTGTATGGGTGGCTGCATAGCTTGCTGTGGGTGAGGTTAGTAGCAGCATTCAGTGTCTTGCAGATTCTTGATGAGCACTATAAGGAACGACATTTCCTGCAACAGCCTAGGGTTTGACAAAAGATTTCCTGGAAAAAATAAAGGAGAACATAACTTTCTTTAGAACCTGTACCTGTCCAGTTACAGATGTAAAAGCAGGGGTAATTCAAATGTGTATTTTCTTTGAGGTTGGATTAAAGAAAAGGTCTGAATGGCATTTTGCAGAAGGTTTGTAAAATTAACCGTAGCATGCTAAAGCATTAAGAGCAAAAAGATATATTAAGATAGTCCAGGCCCCATTGGAAGATTTAAATCAGTCCATTGCAGGTTTCACATGTATGTAATTTATATCACTCTGCAGCTGAAGGAGGGAAACAGGTGGCTCCTAACCCCTGCAATGGGCCTTTGAGGACATAAGCAGGGCACCTATTTCTGTCCACTGGGGATATATTAGGCTGAAGTGCCTCTGAGTGGTGAGGAGATATTGTTGGACCACCAAGTGACCTGTAGGAAACAGTAAATAAAGTGGGGTATGTGAAAAGATGTCTGCCTCAGCAGCTGTTTCTTCCTGGGGAAGTTCAGAAGTGTTCTGTGCTAAGCCATCTGAGTTTGCTCAGCATGGACCAAGTTAAATGTGGGGATTCGAAGGAAGAGTGTCAGTCCTAGTATGGGCACTTGTATTAACTCATGCACGTGAAGCTGGTTGTTGGTTTAATTTGACTGTGGCAATCTGGAAACTGGGTCAGTTGCTTGAGCTGTTCCTGTGAAGGTTAAACCCAGCCATCTCAGAAAGAAAGGGTGTGAAGGGTCAGATGCTCTGCGGTGAAAAAGGCAGAAGTTTCACCTCAGTTAGAGAGGGAAACGGAGGCTGACATTGATGGCATACAGCCATTGCTTCCTGCCGTCAGCAAGCTTCCCCATGAAAAGAGGTAGGGACTCCCCTTTTGGGAATAAACAGCTAGGTAGTAATTTATGTGTATCTGTTACTGAGGGCAGGGTAACTTTCCCAAGCCTTAATTAAGATAAATGTGGAGAGGTGCATGGTACATGTAAGGATAAATGAATGCTGTGAACACTTCCCGTTTGAGGATGTGAAACTTGAAACACCTGCTTCAAAGTGTCCCAGAGAGCTGTGGCTAAGCAAGCATCCTTTTTTATTCAGTTTTGCTTCTGCTGAGTGATAAACATCTGTTTCACTGTTAGTAATGAGGTCTCCATCTCATTTTATGTAGAAAAATTACAACAGTGTATTGATTTCCAAAGCTATTTATCATTATACAATGCATTTGGTTTAGAACTTGGCTCACCAGATAGGCAGGGGGACTTAGGCTCCGCATGACATAACTCCTTTCAGTGTTATGCTTTGCTGGTGAAGGTGGCAGCTCTGCAGCGCATCAGATGTCTCTCAGCACCTCAGCATCCAGAGGGTACTGAGCTATCAGAGGTGTCTCCGGTGTAGCTGGAAACAGCAGCTCTTTGCAGGCTTTAGCAATTGTAAGACCAGTTAACACAGCAATTTCTTTTTTTTTTCCTGGACTTTACTAAATGTCTGAAATGAGCAGGTGGAGCCAATGTTGTTGCCTTCAAACACCAACCTAAGACTGTTATCTAACATAGGGGTGGAATAGGAGGTTGCTTGAGATCCCTTCCAGCTTGATATCTCCCATGCTCTTATGAAAACAGTCTTTATCACCCAGGTTCAGCACAAGCTGTAAAGTGTTTTCTGTAAGTGATGATTTAATTAACTAAAAACATTCTCCAGGCAGGGTTCTTCTTTTTAGGATGCTACTGAACAGCACAATATACCATGGAAATATTGACAGGATTGCCACCATAGCACTGAGGCCAAGCTCCATGGGAGGAAACTCTGCGACCCTGAGCTCACCCTGACCCTCCAGCCAAAGCAGCTGGGCTGGGTGTCAGCAGGCTGGCCTTACAGCAGGGGAACCCAACTTCCAGGGGAGGTGGAAGCCAGGAGTCGTAACCCCTGGGAGCCCCCAACACCTTGCCAAGCACGCTAATGGAAAAACAGGCTTCACCACAATTTCATTGCAATAGCACATTTTCAATAAAACTTCCATTGAAATTTAAAGTCAGATGAATGGAAATTTTCCACGTACAGCATCAACTAGACCTCTCAGCAGGTAATTGCTGACTAGCTCTGATTACTATTATGTCAGCCATTGAGAACTAGCCAGGCATGCCAGGCTTTATTGAAAATGAACACCAGAGCCAGCTGCTTTGTGGCTTATCTAGGCCTGCTGCCTTTCTTTCAGATAGGTGTTGTTTAACATAATCTTTGATTTTTTTATGGACTAGAGAGGACTTTGCCCTCTAGTGAGTGTCCCTTGTTCTGCCTCTTTCCAAATCCAGAGCTAAAATATTTATTCATTACTTCTGTTTTTTTCTATATCATTTCTGTCGTTCTTGTCACGTCCAGCTAACGACACACCTCTATGACTACCACAATTTCTAATAAATTTTCATTTCTTGCTATTTTGTCCTTGAAGACATACCTTTTTCTTTTCTTTAACTCCCCTCATTCACTTGCCATGATTTTAATTGTTTAATTAAAACAACCTCCTGCCACAAGTAATTTATAGCTTAAGAACCATCAATACAGAACAAAGGCGATGCTGCAGGGAATTAAGGATACCTAACCACAAGGGAAGGAGAAAATTGGAGAAGATGTTCATGTTGCAAGTGTTGAGCAAGCATCTGGGTCTGCAGTGCCTCCCTCATTAGTGGGCAGGTTGCAAATGCTGGCTGGCTGGGTCTGTGAGCATGGTTCTCACATGAGCTCACTGGTGCTGGAGTGGTGCGTAGACCAGTATATTTTGGGCTGATTATACACCGGACAAATATGTAACATCAGGAAAACCTACAGCTGCAATGATAGGAAGTATTTATATAGAGCAGTACCATCTGGTATGCACTCCTAATAGTGACTATACTTAGCTACTATACTGTGTATCCCAGCTAATCCCATGCTCCAAAGAACGAGGCATACAGTATCTCACAGATCCCACTTCTAACACCAGACATTCTCTACCCAGTGATGTCTATGCAGCTCCATGAATAGAGACATGTAAACAGGGTACACAAAAGGGTTATTATATGAAGGTGCTGCCATCTTGCTCATTTGCAGATACATGGATATGCAAATTTCTCTCTTCAAAGGGAATGCAGTTTTAGTGATGCTTGTGTTAAGGTTACCAGTTTGACTCTGATTGATTAAAAAACCCCCTTTCTCCTGCTAGCTTAAAAAAGAAGAAAAAAATATCTAGTCTTTGAAAAATTCATTTATTATACATCCATGGAGGGTTTTGTAATAAAAGTCCTCACAAGTCCTATTGTCGACATTACAAATGTTCAAGAAATGTTCCAGCATCCACCATTCCCAGCAGTGAGTGCTAGTAAGTTAGTGTGCAATACCACTCTGGCTCCCAGTGTGTGCAGCCGCTGCATATCGCTGTCACCGACATATTTCAACTTGAAAAACTGACAGTTTACAGACTCTCTACCCTCTATTTTGGACACCGACAGTTTTGTGTTGTGAAAAGGCAGTGACTTATGCTGTTTTTCCATAGGTTTTCTGTTACTTTTCTTGAGGTCATCTATATTTTAGGTGGGCTACATGAATTCCTGAGTCTCTACATGCAGCTGCAGTCACTGTCTGTGCTTTTGCTCTGAAGCAAAATGCAGTTACGTTTCAGTTCTTCCATGCGTGTAACTCTCCGTAATGGTAACAGGAAGAGAGGTGTGTGGGTGTGTTACTACTAACTCTAGTTCATGTTAAAGGCCTCTTCAGTAATAATTCAGCGTTATTTGTATTAATCTGCTTAAAACAGGTCAAAAGATTATTGACAACTTTTTTCTTTAAAACATGCAAGGACAGACTTATTCATGGGCAATTGTGCCCCTGTATATAAGGTTACAGTACTCAAGTGAGCATAAAATACTGCTCAGAAAGGTAGCAGTTGACATGGAATAAGTATTTGATATGCTTTTCCAGTTAACCTGTAAGTATACACACATTGATATACACATACAGAATTTTGCGCAAAGCTGAGGAGTGAGCAGAGACAACTTTTGGGTGCTTTATGGTTTTCTGAGTTTACAGGTGGGTATTCAACTGATTTCTAAGTTGAAAAAAGAAAACTCCAATTACACGAGCCTGGATTTGTGTAAGCATGTTAAAACCAACACTTGCACATTCCCACTCATTCCCTCTGCTATGGAGTTAATGTGACTTCTCTGACTATTTTTCCCTGGGGTGTGCAGAGATCATATATAGTGGGTACTCCATAGCACAGCTAAAATCACAGTCTGGAGGGTATTGAGTGTTAATTAAGCATCCATATAACATGGAACTTAACTTTTTTTTTTCTTTTTCTGTCTTGCACAGCTGCATAGCCTGATACACTTGAGATTATTGACAATGTATTTTTCTTTGCATACCTTAATTATGTATGCTAGCATATGCATAGACAAGCAGCAGAGCAACTTACCAAAGTTTGTGGTATACAACAGTAATACAGAACTTTGAGGTACCTATTAAAAATTCTTAAGAGGAAAACATCTTGCAATTTATTGTAATGTAAGTAGTAAACATCTGAATGTATTTTTACACAGGTAACAGGGTTTGCTACACGTATATTTCAAACACTGATGAATAAAAATGAACCTTTTACAAACCCACCAATCCAGTATGTTTTCTTCAAAACAATATTAAATGTGTGACTATGAAAACAGTGACACATAAAAAAATTTTCAAAAATCATTTACCACAGGGTAACTTTTTTATACCTACAAGAAAACAAAAATTATGTACATAAATACATATATTTTTATATATAGCAAATTACAGTTTTCTGCACTGAACATTTATCAAATACACAAGTACTGAACAATGTGCTTGGCCACACCTTGTGGTCTCCTTATATTCCTGTGAGAATGGAAGACAAGTTTCTATGGAGGATACAAATTGTTCAGTGATGCAAGCTCACACAAGAATTAAAGAAGTAAAGAAAACCGAAAAAACCCACAGCAGAAATGCTTGATGTTTCCAGCACAGGCAACTTTAAGAACAAAATGCAAATGCTTAACTGTTCTTCAAGCATACGCCCCAGCACAAGGTCTGTGCCAGAGAGCTTTATACTGTAGGACAGCCGTCACATGCCAAGGGCAATGAATTTGGGCAAAAAATCTGGTGCTCAGCTTTGTCGACTGGCTTGTCAAAGCCATCATCTTTCTGATAGACAGGTTGTAGGGAGTGGTCACCTTTCAGATCCCTTACAGAAACCATACCCTTTCTCTGGGACCTGGCCAGCCACTCCCACAAACTTCAGATAGAAAACAAGGCACTAGCTGGTTTTCTGGCCATTACCTTTCCAAAGCTCTAGGAAATGTGGTTATTAGCATGATGGGAGAGTTTGAAAAGGGTGACACAAAGCTATTTTTGAGGACTATGTACACAGTTATTTTGGTTTTGAAAACAGAAAGCATTCACACCACACATTTCATTTCACCTGGCCAGAAATGCTAAGCTCAGGTTGCTAATGCATAAATAATGATCCTTAGTGAAAAGTATGGTGTAGACTCCACTGGGTTGTAGTGACCTTACCAGAAACTGTCTTCAAAATACTGCAGTTACTAGCTAGGAATAACAGTCCCTTTTAGGTGTCCTTTGGAGCACACAATACAAATATTTATGTTATAAAAAGCACTTGGTTGTCTCCACAGGTTAGTGATGTCCGGAACTTGAAGGATTGTAAATCCAGTCCATTACAATAAGAGTCATACTCACAAACATGAAGATTATGCCAAGAATAAGAAAAAGTACAGCCTGCAATTGGAAAATGAAATATTATTAATAAAGCACGTGACTGAGCAGACTGTAGTTCACAGACTGTCCCACTGGAACCGCATTTATTTAACACCCAAGGCCCAGGTTTGGGTCATTGGCTGTGACTAAAGCCCAAGTAATGTCATACAGGGCTACATGAATCAAAGTTAGCCCTATGTAAATTTCAGTCCAGGAGAGCTGGGCTTTACAAGACTAGGTCTGGACCACCCACCCCACCCCCCCTACTGTGTTACTATGAACAATAATGCAAAACATGTAACAGAGAAACAGTTTTTTTCTTTAAAAACTGACCCATTTTCAATGAATGATCATTGTCTCTGATATCAAGAACAGCTTCAGTGTTAATCCTTTTCATCCTTATTAGACAAACTGGTAAGCCCATCTCTCTTCTCTGAAGACATTTCTGCATATATTCAAGTGATTCAGATGCTTATAGTCACCCTTTGCTTTAGTGGGGCTTTAGTTTACCATAACCCATCCACACTTAACAATATTCTCCCTCGCAACACAATGGTGAATAGTGTATGATCTCAGTGCAGGCTGTGAAATTTTAGATGTGACAGCAACATGAAGAATGAACAGACAGACATGAACAAATATGCAAAATCTCTCTATAACAACAGCTTCAAAAGTCATAATCAGAAATCATTTTATAACAAACCTTTTTCTTTGTACTTGCAGTATGTGTCAGCTGAATTTCCACTTCCTTGTTTTTTGTGAACATGCATATAAATGTATAAATGTACATCTGTTTACATTATGTGCCTGCATATATATTTCATTAACAACTTTTCTGATTAAATTTCCAAAGTACATCTCCTTGGTGATACTGTTAAATGTGCAGATAGCTATTGATGTTCAGGATGAAAGGTGCTGCTGCTGCAACACTCCAGCATGACATAAACACATGCTGTGTATAAATGATAGACCTTCGTGTATGTCTCCTGTAGGTGTATGGATCTATGTCAGAGGGGAACTCAATTATCTCTGCAGTACAGCTTTCTTCTTAACCTTGACCTCAAATCTTCCTGTTACTCCACAGCTGGCCTTCTAGCATGAACCAACACCTCCTTATAGTCTTGGTGGTATTTATGCAAGTGCAGGTGTCAACTAGAGCTTAGATTGGATTAAATAAATGCCTTTTTCTAGTTATTTAAGGCACACTTTAACCTAGACATTTACTGTTGCGAATCAGTAGCAGCAGTGGGCTAAAGGCTTTGGCTAGTTGAAGCCTGGCTTTCCATGCTAGGGTGAATCACACTACCTGACCTGTTTTGAGTGAGACACTACCATTTATAAGCAAGTGCCAGATACTGCAAGTCAAAGGTCTGAGTATTTGTGACCCCACACCCTCCCATCCTTCCTTTTAAAATTGCTGCCAGCTTCCTTACCCCGATCTTCTGGGGAGACCTCAGGGGCTCTTTCTCAACGAGCCGCAGGTAGAAGGCAGCAGGGAGGATGAAAATTAGCATGGTAGCAGAAGAAGCACCTGGAAGAGAAAGCAGAGCTGAATACCCTGCTGTCTGACACATAAGCAACGTGGTGCACATGCAAAAGACGGCGTGTGGGGAGGCAGCTGCTCATCCAAGCGAAGCTGCAGAAAGGGCTTTCTCTGAGGCAGCATTTGTGCAGAGCTGTAGATGTCCAAACACTTATTTGATGCTTGGGGCCCAAAGAAGCACTCGTTACTGAGAGGATTTGCTCAGACCAGCGTGGCTGCCTGTGATACAGATGTCTGCATGGGAGCTGGTGAAGCAAGGACAAACAGGCATTCCCGGAGCATGTGACAGCCCTGGAAAGCTGGTGTCAAAAAGGGTGGATGGAAAAAGCAGAGGGTGGATGACCTGTGCCCTGGAAGTGCCTACTCGTCTCCTCTCTGAAGAGCCCAGCATGGTGGCCCCGGTGTAAAAGGCAGCAAGGAGCAAACTGCCTGCCTGCATGGACCATAACATATAAAAAAGGCAGAAACCCCTTTGAGTGTCTTTCTCAAGGGCATCTGCATCCCTGAGTCCACAAGTAGCTCAGGGCATGGAGGCTTTTCATGAACCTCTTCGGTTAGAGGCCAAGACTGAGCAAAAGAAAGAGGTAGGGAGAGAACTGTGAATGTCAAAAGAATGTGTCACTTTTCTGCTTTTTCCAACATCACAGTTTGGAAGTCAGTACATTGTGTCCAGTCTACAGATGCTTGAAAACCAAGGATGATTTTCCTCTCCTCCACATGCACTAAGTGCCCTTTTTTGTCAAATGGGATTTTTTTTTTTTTTTTTTTTTTTACTGGGATTACTTGTGCTTCAGGCAAGGTGGCAACAAAGTTGGGTACTGTTTAGCTTTGTCTGTCAGCTGTTTGGGAATTTTTATTTCCATTTTAACTTTTATCTGTGTTTATATTACTCTATTGTAAGAGCCAAACTGAGACTGCCATTCAGTCCATGAATGTGAATTTGTTGTGGAAAGGATTAACAGAGTAAACAAAAAGTATTTATGAAACCTACCAATAAATCCGAAGATGTCTTTAATAGTTGGGACAAAAATGACAAGCAGGTTATTAGAAGCAAGAATTACTGCTGCAATCAGGAAATGTCTTATCCAGCTGAATGGCCTTTTGGGAAACAGCAATGTATAGATAGAAGAACGGATCTGTAAGATGAAAACCAGCAGGGAAAATAAAAGAGCAATTAATTTATCTTTGCTTTTCACTTTCAAAAATGATCTATGCTAGTTACTTCTGCTGTGACAAATTCTGACTGAAGAGATGTGTTTTCAGTCTTTGATTCCCTTAATGTAATCTCACTCTGATGTACGTTTTTGAGATCTGTGTTCACAGTTTAATGCAGAAACTAAAATATTTGCAGTGTAGAAGAAATTCAGGTAAATAGGGTGTAAAATAAGGGACATTAAATCTGTTCAACTGAAAGATGCTAATATCAGCAAAAAAAAAAAAAAACCAAACCACAAAGAAACCCCCATTATGAATACTAATAAGCAGGCAAAAAGTGCACGGGTGAAATATGAGTTGCTGTATTCCTGAACCTGATCCCTCTGAAAATCCCACAGGAGTTCTGTCATTTACTTCAGTGAGAGAAAAAGCAAGCTGTTGTTTCACTTTCATTAAATATACATATATATGTATCTCTATCTCAAAATAAAAGCATATTTTTCAATTCCACTTGGAAATTATAATCCTAAAAGCTATTTCAGAGGATCCTTTTTGCTCTGCTGCCTTTCTCACACAACACAGAGAGAATTTTTTTGCTTTTTCATCAGCAAAGATGGTAAGTAGGGAAAAGGTCAAGAGCAAATCCCTTTGATGGCTGGAGATAGTGTTACTCTGAATTACCATGATTGACTTAAAAGATTTGAAATCTAGAAGTTGAATAAAGATGTTTTTACAGTGAAAAAATCTCAAACCCCACTTCTGTTTGGTTGTTTTAACATAACAGACAACAGTTTCTGGATGAGTTTGGCAATTCTGTAAATGTATGGGGTTCTGTCAGACTTGAAGCCCATCATTGGAAACCACAGCATGAATTTTGCATTTGATGTTTTTCAGGTTGATGTGAGCCAATATTAAGGAGAGGGAGGCAGATTTCAAAAATTTTGTTCAGCCCCTGAGTTGGTGTGAAACAGCTTTATTCCACCAAAGAACTGCTGCCTGCATTCCTGTTCACTTATTGTCAGCATCTTGTGCATTTTTCCTGCAGTGACGTAGTCCTTAAAATAGAACTATGGAGTTTTATATCTTGGAATCATATGTACACTATGACTAGTGGTACATAGATCTATACTTATTTTTTTTTAGCGATGCATTTATTTCCTTTTTCTTTTAAAGAATAAACTAATAAACTCTGACTACTTTAAGAAAATACAAATGTGGTAGTTCATAGAAAATTAGTTGATAGAGCTATACTGTTTATTTGGAATAATTAGATCTGCTAAGTTGGTTGTCCTGATATGCTGTATAAAACTGTTTGATATGCTGGCTTACAAGCAAATGATATTTTCATGGGAGTTCTTTCAATAAAGCAATTAGTGCTGTGGCATGTAACGGCTATGCCTTTGGACACTATTCAGATATAAAAATGATTATACCAAAAGCTAAACATGCAAAATGCTACATCTGACAAAGGCTTTTGCAATGCTCTTGTTTTCCCATAAAGAGTGATCAGTTAGTTAAGACTAATTTAAACATTTAGTCACTGGTTTAAACACGACATTTAAGGCAGAGCACCAGAGTGCACCAGGCTAGACGGACTGATCACCCTGGATGCTTTATACCAGATTTTTTTTTTTTTTTTAGACAACCTTGAATGGTGATCGCTGCTCTTAGGTGTTTGTCAGCAAGCCTGGAAACTATGCAGAGCTTGTGTTTGCATCCAGGACAATGCAGCCAGAGGACCCCAAGGTTACTGCTCTTATCGCATGTGAACACTATGGTGTGATGTGGATTGCCGGCGTCCGCCAGCAGCGTAACATGCCATACAAATGGCACAACAGCCTCTCAAAACTTAATGACCAGGATCAACTATTTTCTTCCCTGCTGCGTAGCAGCTCGGAGAATGCACGAGGGACGGTCCTGTACATTCAGGAGCATGGAGGTCTGTTCTTCAGGTGGGGATTGATCCCTGAGGAGGGTCACTCCCTCTGCAGACCAGTTCTTTTAGCTAAGTGTCTTTCTGTTCCTGCTACTGTGGATAGTGTGTTTTTCCCTGTGAACATTACCTGGAAGCTCCAAACTTTGCTCAAACATCTGATTATGTGGCTGACTTGACTGCCTCTGTTTTCTAGCACTTAGCTTCCTCCCCTGTCCATAGACTCAAGCACCTAAGATGTGCACAGGGCCTTTGGTTCTCTACCTTGGCAGCCAAGCCTGGCAGTCCTGCACAGCGCATGGCCTGAGTTGCACATGTCTGTCTTGAATTTGGATGCTATAGTAGGTGCCTATACCTGTATTAGGAAATCTCGTAAGTGATTTCAGTATACTCTCAAGTCTTTGGTACTTACACTGCTGCTCTGACAAATATAGCACAGAGAGAGCCAGAGCGAGCCAGGGCAGTTGTTCCTGACTTACTTATATTTATAAAGAATAATTTATTTCAGTCTTTCAGAGTTTGCAATTGTAGCTACCTAAGGTCCTTGCTCTGGTCCAACTGCATGTGAGAAAACAGGCCCTCCAAAATAAAAACACAGGCTTACTTTTCTTCAATGTTAAAGTCTGTCTGTGCTGAGTACATACAGTGAGTGTATATGGGCTAGCCCTGATTTCAGCTTCAACAGCTGTGCTACTTACAGGGAAAAGGACAAGGGGCACAGTCAGGGTTACAGCCACCAGCACTGCCAGGCGAACTGACAGCAAGAGGGTGTCAAAGGTGTACACTTTGATGTATGTATGAAGTAGCTCATCTTCAACTTCTCCTACAAAAGGAAACAGAAGGTAATTAAATCACTTAAGCAATATCTGCACTGCAAAAAGATCTTTATACTGCAGCTAGATAAGATTAGCTTTGGCCCAGCTGCTGTCATCAGATACAAGTTACGGGCTAGGCACAAAATAGTTATTTTCCCCGTACAACTGGTACAAGTTCATTGTTCAGAGACAATGAGGGTAGTAATGGTCTGAGGTGATGCTTTGTACTCCAGTGTCTCAAACGACTTTCTCAAAGTCATTAAGTGGATGTAGAACCTAAGGTAAAAATAACTTCTCTGATATGAAATAGGAGACAGCTCACTGAACTAGGAACACCTCTCTTCTACCTCCACCCAGGTGTCCCAGCTCTCAGACCCTCTGGCCCCAGCAGTAGAGAGCAGATTGTGCTGTGTCATTCACTTCTCTGCTGTAATGGAAGAACTAACGAGGTAAAAAGAGGTGGTGTCTGCATAAAAGTGTGCTAATACAGGGGCTGCTCTGTTTACCTACTGATTAGTCTAGCTCATCCATATTTTTTTTACACTAGAATGATTTGCACCTGTTTTTCAGCATAGGTGAAGCTTAATTAGTGGTAGAGCCAGGGTGGGTAGCACTTAATAATGTCATGTAAAACTGTTGAGCAGTAGCGTATTTTTAGTACGGTCACTCTAGGCCTTTGCCAAGAGCCAAGTTTGCAGCAGCTTGTTGTCCAAGTTCAGAAAACCAAAAGATACGCAACTGGTCCTCCTAGAAGGTGCCTCTGAGCCTCTCATGGTAAGGAACTTGTGGCCTGACAGCTGGATAAGTCTCACTGCTTATTCAGGAGATTACATACTGCATATTATGTTTGAATAATGCTTACACCTGGATTCAGACCCACAGAAAATACGTTAATACTTGAGGTTTAATGTGATACAACCATCTCACCTGCTTTAAAATGAGAGGGAAAATTCTACAGAGAACAGGGCTTTGACCTACCATAGAAAGTAAGGTATCCAAAGAGGGCAGCCAGAAGATACATGATAAGCATGCCAGTGATGGAGATGTTTGAGACATTCTGCATCCGCTTTCGGGAAGGACTGGAGTTTGAGAGAAAGACAGTAACAGGGCTATTCTTAGAAAGTCTCTATTTGTACAAGAAGTAGTCTGAAGAGTCATAGTTCTACTGACATTCCCTCACTGGCTAGTAAGTTCATAGCAACTATATTGGTTATACAGAGCTCTTGAAGCTTTGCAGCTCTGTGCAGAACAGCACAGACTTATAAAAGTATGTTGAAACTCCATTTCTACTACTTACTTAGTGCCAACATATAAATGTGTCATGTTATTTTGTACATTATTATTTATATACAATGAATCTCAAATGGTATATTTTAAATAAAAAATGGAGTGGCTAAAATTACAGAGTTGGCTATAATAATAGACAAGAGATTTCAGTAAGCTCTACGTGAACATACCCCTATAGCTACATAGGGGTGTTCTGGAGGTTCAAGAACCTCTTGCAGGTCAAATCCTTACTTTAAAAATCCTTTGCTTAAAGATTTAGTGTGAGAAGATCTTCAGCTTATAGGACCTGGAAGCATGGTCCCATGTTATCTGAGAATTTTTATTTCTTCTGGGATTAAACCTGCTGAAATAGGAGGTAATGGGTCTTGGCCTTCTTGAGTTTTGCAACACAACCTCCTGTAATGTAATTCTTGCTGTTGAACAAATGCATTTTCTTAGCCCTTCCCAACTGTCAACTCTGTGCTGATTTAAGCAATTGTATTTGATTTTTTATATTTGATAAGCAAAACAGGCTGGATGAAAAGTTTATGTAAGATTCCCAAGCAGATGGCATCCCAAGAAACCTTAAGAATAAGCAGCAGCTGACCCAGACACAGAACTCATTAAGATGTTATTAGAAACCAGAATTATCTGTTTCAGTGCAAACAGTTTCCCCAGTATATTTCACATCGTTCAAAGGACTGTCCGGATTTCGCCTTTCCCAACTAAATATCAGTCAAGGTGGTTATCTGAACAGGGGTTCTCTGTCATCAATATCTGACTATTATGTCAAAGCAAAGCCATTATCTGCTTAATATGGAAAGCAATAAATCATTAGCAGGTGGGTGTCCACACACCAGCAATCAAGGCAGAACACGTAGAAAGTGATCTCTAGCTATAGTTAACTGGAAGGATGGGACAAAATTTAAGAACCTTACTCTTTCAGTTCACTGTATATTGGTAGCACCTCAGGGTGGCATACGAATGCAAATGCCAGGATGGGTATTGCATAGGCAGTCTGTAAAATAAAGCTCCCATTAGTAAGAATGGTCACTGCTGTACCTCTGACTTTTGGCAGGCAGCAGTTTAGCTGTGGTATGAATGGCTAAAGACATATTCTGCAGAATCTCACTTACCCGTGAGTTGAACACAAAGTATTTTGGCTGACACATGTCACTACTGTCGCTGTGTGCTTCATATTCTACACCACTTTTGGGGGAGGTATCTTTTGGCTCGTCAAGGACCGGCAAGTGTTCAGCTGTGTTGTCCATCATGAAATTCACTCCAGAACTGAGAGACTCGTTTGGTAACATGACCATGTGCATTGGCACTGTGCTGTTGCTGGCTGTCCAGTTTTCAACCCCATGGTCCATGATGGGGAGAGGACAGGGTATTTGGGATTTCTTGAAGATTACCTACAAAAGAGTAGAGTGTCATCAGAAGAGTACCACCATAGGAGATTACACTTAAATCCAGGGTATGTCAACGGAAATATAAACAGGCACACAGAAGAGAGAAGGAGAGGGAGTAACAAATCAGGTGCTACCACTTCTGTTTCTCCTACAAGTATTTGTTGCTACTTTGCCTCTGCTGTTGTCCTGCTTTATTCTTTGCTCTCAAGTGTTGTTTTTTAGGCTGATCTTTTTCATTCTGGCTTCATTCAGCAATAGTCTTGTTGATTTCATTCACTTGCAGGTGCTATTCTAACATCCACATTAAATTGTCATGGTAAGAAATATAACAGCATTGCACAGTTTACAGGCTTTGTATTTGCTTAGAGACAATACCCAAACGGTCACCTACCACACTAACAAAGAAAACCATACAGGTCAGCGAAAAACCACTCGTATAACCAAGATAACCTGTGCAGCAAGAAAAAAAAAAACACAAAACAAACAGTTCAGCTACATATAAATTCACAGTCCTAATAGAAATAAAAAATAAAGTGGGGCATTAAGCTTACCTAAGCTCTTTAGAAGGGAGAGGGGAAGAATAACCCCAACCGTTACAAGTATGACAAGATAGTTTCCATTTAGGTACCATTCTCTAAAGTGGAGGAATAAAAGGTAACAGTCATTATTGCTGACATCAAAGTGAAAAATTTTCATCTGAGGTTCAGGTTGGGCAAAGGTACCTACCCAGAACTCTCCTCAAGTTTCATAAATGCTCTGATCACTTCAGGAAGTTCATATTTAATAATAAAGAGGTAGCTTGACATCGCTGAAAACAAACCAAACAAACACCTTCAGAGAAAACAGTGTAGTTCCAACAAAAAGAATTTGTGTTAAAACCCCTTAATTCTGCATGAAAAACATATTGTTTGAGAAACCATTTTTTGCTAAAATAGAGAAATGAGTTTTGTTCAAATAACAGTGTGACTAGATAGATGGCATGTTCCCTTGACATTGTTATAAGCATGTCCAGAATGCCATCTAACATTCAGTATTAGAATACCATACAGTTATTACTGATTTAACAACATGCTTTTAGCACTGTTCTAATTTACACTCAACTTTTCCTTTTGCTTTTCTGTTGTAAATGTGGTGGTTTTTCCCAATGGACACTGTCCATCCACATTCTGTAGTAACTTTACTTGTTACTGCCTCTAAACCTCTTCATCTGTCTTATCCCTTCTATTTTCAGCTTCTTTCTTCCAATACTCTACTTCATATCTATAAAAAACCCCAACTAGTTGTCAAGATCCCTGATGGAAGGGTGGACTTTTATATATCTCATTTAAAGTTACTGCCAGAAGGCATGCTTTTTTCGTTATTTTATGTTCTCCACAGAGAGGTCTCTGGAGACCTATGGATCAATCTAGACAAAAGGACTAGAAGAACAGCTATTCCTCTCTAACAGAGAAGCATAATTCCTTCCTGAATTCAACCACATTTGATATCCAGGCTTAAGGAAGGGAAGGAAGACCATGGAACAGGACCTTTTATGAACAAAATCAAAAAGTCTTTTGCAGTAGAGAGACGCAAACCACCCCTGTCTGGGTAGAAAAGTTGTCTAGAAAGGTGGTAATGTTCTGTTGATGGAGATTTGCAAAGTATACCAAATTCCAAGACAGAGATCACAAAAAAGTCTACATACATTTAATTGACCAATGATGCATTTAATTTATATTTTAACTACATATGCTTAAGAAATCTGGAAAAAATTACAAACACCCCTGAGCTTTCAGACAGAGTGTTCCCCAGTCTCCTAAAAAGCTTTTTCCAGGGTAGCAAAAGGAAATAAAATTGTTGCATGAATGTACAATCCTACCCCTACTACTTACGATGTAAGTAGTCTCCTGTTCTGAGAGGATGGAGGTTACTTGATAGGTATTTCACATGAAGTATCTTTGTGCATGAATACTTTCAGCAGTCACTATTAAACACTCAGCATCTTAAAAAGATCACAACCCAACTGTCATTTCAAGTAGAGAATTCAGCTGGAAAATGCACTACTTTGATGGAGAAGTCAGAACCATGTGCTGTTCCTTTTAGGGTGGATTAATCTTTTCTGAGTTGAAACATCTGATATCTAGTCTGAGCTGTACTCAATGAAAAGAAATGTTCAACTCCTTGAGGACAGTCAGCCAAGCCATTTTAGCCATTATTGAAGGCTTTTCAATGGTCATGGAGACTAATGCAACTAACTAGCTTTCACCAGAACCAGATACTGACGTGTCAGATAGCTGAAACAAGGAAAGATTAATTCCTCCTGTCCTTCCTTACTACACTGTAGTGTATAATGTACCTGGCTCATCTCTGATGCCATTTAGCCAGACAGAGGGGAGAAAGCACTTCTGTTCTGCAGAATAGTGTCAGAAGTTAGAATTTTTGCCCCTTACCTCCGAAGTTCTGCATTGTAACTGACATGAAAACACCACACTTCCCAGGCCAGCCAAATGCCTTTTCTCCCAGTTTTTCATATACTAGTGATCCTGCAAAAACAAAAAAAAAACCAAAACAAAAAAAACAACCAACAAAAAACAAACAAAAAAACCCAAAAAACAAACCAAAAAAGAAATATGGGCCACTGCATTAGACACACTTGAATTGCATTCCAAGGTGAAACATATGCATGCAGTAGGGACTCAGCCAGTCACAGCCTGATCCTCATACCTCCTTCTTTTGATGTCTTCAGTAAGAGGTGTACAGAGTAGAGTGACAGTATTGCTACGCTGAGCAGCAGAACTCTGCAAGGCAAGGCAGAAATCAGAATGCCAAGCAAGACATCAGAGACATTCATTGGATTTGAACGTACACTTGCTAATAGTCATGAAGTTCAACGTGTAGTTTTCAGCAAGTCTGTGCTTTGGACTCCCAGTGCAAACGCAGAAATAAATTTCAACTGTAGCTTGCTTCCTCATACAGTTGCACTTTACACACCCCAAAACCCCTTCAAAGCTTAAGCCCAAGTAAGTGCCAGCTCTGTGTTATTCCAGAAGGACAGAATCCCAAATGTTAACAAGACTTTACTAATGTAAATGGATTTACACACAAGAGTCGGGTCTTTGATCTCTTACCTGCTCACTGACCTCTAATTTTAATTTCTTCTTATTCAGAGCTATATAAAAAAGCAACACTCGCACCATGACTGTGACTACTTCACTGCCAGCTCCTGGCTAGTCACTAATTTTGACTTCTGCCATGTCATCAAGAATTTGTGGAGTTTAGCTTGAGATGCCTGCTTTGCAAAGTATATTAGAAATCTTGCATAATGCTAAAGCATGGCATGACACTGGAAAACCTGCTCTTGCAACACTGGCAGCATACTCTTGTGGCCTAGTATGCTTGAAGGTACTGGGGGCCTGAATTCATTAATCCTGATTACTGCTATATTTCTTCCATGCAACATTCGTATCCTGTGTGATATCAGCTGTCTGCCTCTTGTGAACTGCTGGTGAAAAATGTAGCTTTGTATGACATTATCAGGGTACAGTGCTGTGGGCAGCATCTCTTATCACCATAACTGCCTGGTTATCAGCCTGCACAAGTGTTGGTGCAGAAGGGGATGCAAAGATAACGTGACAGAGCTAGGAAATACAGATGTGCCTTACTCCATGGCTGAACAGGAGGTTGTGCCCACACCTTCCACTCCACTGAACAAATGCCTTGGTACAGATATAGGAGACAATGACAGCCAAGTTCATAAATGGGTTACAGTCTAAGAGGAGACATAGGCCCTGGGGCCAGATGATGGCCACCAGACTCTCAAAATTTTCTTTGAAATTTCTTTCTCCAATAAAGACAGACAATGCTTCATGTGAGCAGTGTCATCTCTCATGCTGTGGGTTCATGCAATATGGGTCTGGGGTCTCAGTGTAGCCTGCCAAGATGGCATCCTTCTTGGTCAGGGGCACACGTGCAGCTGCTATTCAGAGGCATGGTCTCTGTGTCCTGACGCATGAGGTGTAGTAAACCAAAGCCATCCAGGCTGGAACTTGCTAAATCATGCCAGGCTACAGAACTGATATCCCAGTGTGTGCTCTGTGCCATTGCAAACCTCCCCTGTGGGAGAGGAGGATGTAACGAGAACTTTTGGAAAGTTTCTGAGTTTTAGGACCTTTCCTTTTGCCTTCACCCTGTAGAATATCTTCCAGCAGGAGAGCTACTGGGCAACATGAGAACAGTAAATTACAAAAATGTAGACGATGCTGGCAGCATTGTCTAAATTAGAATTAATGTCCAGCAGTTTCCATTTAGTAGATGGGATTTTTCTGTCCTGCTAACATTAACGTCATGATCTGTGAAAACAGAGGAACCTCTAGCAAGTGGATGCATGCCATGGGGGTAACAATATCCCCAAACAGTTTTATACTTTTAAATCAAAGTCCTTCTCCTACCAGAAGGGAGAATGTTCTCATGCAGAAAGTATGGAAACAAGACAGGAAAGAAAACGAGCTGTGGGTGGATATGTCCTTTGTTTTTGCAGTTTACGACTCCACAAAGTTGCTTTAGCATTACTCCCTGCTTTGGCACTGCCAACAAAGCTAATGTCATTAGGCTCATAGTAGATGTTTTTAGCCACCTGTGTGAATGAACAGCCTTAAAAATAAAGATATTGCAAAGGCAATTTTTTTTTTTCCTCTAGTGAGGCTTGATGTATCACAGTTTTCTTTTCAGTGATAATTTGTGGCTATACTAGTTAGCAAAAGTGCTCAGAAAAAGTTGGAGGAAAAAATCCTACATTTTTCAGAGTAATGCAGTTCATTTCAGAATCAGCTTTTATACTTGTATCTGCAAATCCTATATCTAAATCATTTGAGTGCAGGTGCTGGGAAGTACTTATCCAGGACAACATTTGCATCTACAATTAATTTTCAGTTAAAAATTCTACTGGCAAAACAGGAGGTGTTTCTTAGCAACTGGAAACTACACGTAGCATTTCAAATGCTGTTGCTGTCGTAGTTACAATCTCCAGAAGAAAGAAGTCATATAAAGATAGCCATGCAACTTGATTTAAAGGCTTGTTAGATTCCAGTAATGTAAAACAATGGCCTATTGTCATACGGTACTGTCATGCTTTATCCCGCCCTCATGCGGGATTAAAATTAAGGCTTCAGTTACAATTAAACTCAGTTATTAAAAAGAAAATCAAATTTGTGTTTTTTGTTGTAGTCTGTCTCATTTTACAGGGTTAGCCATAGATTAAAAAACTTCACATGGCTATCTGTTACTGTCTATCAAAATCCATTTTGTATAGATACTGTATGTCAGCCACATACCATTGCTGTCATCTGTGCACACAGAGTACAAATAGCTTTGAGGGAGCAATGTTAAATCTGAATAAATCTGTGAATACCTCTACATTCTTAGCATGCTGCTATTTCAGACTTGAATCAGATATTCTTCCATTTCTACATAGTGATTACATAGTTGGGATAAGGTAAATATATACTTTGTGGGTGATTTATTTCCCTTGTTGAATTCCCATACTGAACCAGCAAGATTGCTGTTGTTATTTTAGGACCAGTATACTGTTCTTCCCCTCTGGTTTTTGACTGCACAGTATCAATTCACAGTTTTGTTCCTGATACAAAACAGGGCTGAAATAAAAAACCATAATGGTTTGTCAGCAGCGGATGGTTCCTTGTGGTGCAGCTAAAATGTTTTCATTACAAATGATCCTACAAAACTTTTCAGCTAACAAAACAAGCTTAATGTACCTCTCTAACCACAAAAACTTTAGCTCCAGCTCACTGCTTATATTCTATTTGCTTTTCTTTCTATGTACTTACATGAAAAGGATAATTCCGGTGTTGGCCATGGCATAGGAAAGCCCTAAGATGCCGCTGCCCATAATGGCATTGCTGAGGTTGAATGAGGACATTCCAAAGGAAGCTCTACCCTGGTGCTGTCAGAGCGAGAATAGAAAATGGCAATTAATTTAAATTTTACTGAGCACAACAGCCTAATTATCCTCATTGATGGTTTTCCCTGTATTGTCCCCTTGATTGTTAGAGGTGGAGGTTTGTCAAGGTTCCTGAGCCCACAGTCTCTTCTACTGCCAAAGCCAGCTGTGCTGGTAGGTGTTTGCCTCTCACATTCTCCCCTTGTCTCCGGGGGGAGGAGAGCTACATCCCTGAGAGGTGACGGGGGTGACAGCCACAACTGGTTACGCTGGTCAGCCTCTGTAGAAATGCATGCTTTTATCTAACAGATTTCCCAATTATTGATTTAAAAAAGTCAGATGATTTTTTAAAATTAATCCAACTGATTATTGAGGTTTTCTCCGAGTAGGTTGTGCACCTTTGGGGAACTAAAAGTGTGTCTGGGGAAGGAAAGAAGGAAGTGTTGTGTAGCTTGGGCTGGCGGCAGGGGAGTGGAAGAGGACAAAAAGCTGGTGGGAGGGGGGATAATGTGTGAGGGAGTCACATCTGCCACTAAGTGGAAAAGAAAGGGGGTGATTATGGCTCTTAATTTTAGCTTGCAATCACAAATAATATTTTTTGGTTTTATTTGATCAATCCTAATAAAACCTGTAACATGACCAATAAAATTACTTTCTTTGCACCAAGTTCATCAAAACTTTGAATAAGGTTACAAATCTGAGCAGAGGTACCCACATGCACACCCCAGGAACCAGTGCTCTGCTTCCATTTGATTATGGATTTGTCTAAAGAGCTGGAAGCATGCTGAGCGTGTGATGTTCTACATTGTAAAGCCAAACATGAATGTCCTTTCTTTAAAGCAACGCGGTTGGATGTGGATTCATTTACACTGATGCTGGAAACAACCAATAGAAGCACACACGCACTAAGACCCAGTTCTACCTTGGTACAGGAACACTAAGTTCCCCTGAACCAAATCTCCTGTTAGAAAAATAGGTGCAGACCCACCCTGACTGGACATCTCAGGTGAGGTGACATAGATGCTAATGAAGTCCAAGGTCTGAGGAATTCTTCTGACTACTTGTGAGGGAAAGACCCAGTTTAACTTGCAAGGCAATAGAAAGGGTTTGCTGTACTAACAGTTAGAAAATGTATTTACTCTTCTGAAGCCAAGATTATGCTGATCAAGCTCCAGAGTAACTTTGTTTGCTGCAACTTTTGGAAAAAGATTCAGCTTAACAAGATTTACTTTGCGATTACTCTTAAAAATTAACAAAACTTACATATTCTTCATTATATTCTTCCAATTTCTTTTTACCCAGATATCCATTTGTAAGGAACTTCTGACTTTCTGCATCGTCACTAGCAAATGGACTGAACATGAAGAAAAATAAGAAATATTAGGTAAGGCTTATGTCACACATTATGTTCAAGTAGCGCCTTTTGCCATTAGTGGAAACTTTCCTTCAACATTGCAGTAAGTATTTTAAAATCCTTCAGAAAAAACTTCTTTTTTTCTCCTGTAAGATTCTCATATCCAATGGCATGTTTAATAGAACTTTGCTTTGCCTTGGAATTTAGTTTTAAACCCAGTAATCTTCAAATTATTTCTGATTGCAGATGTTGGAAAGTAACAATTCTTTACTGCTAACACTTTGTTAAAGCTAGGCATGTACTTCACATTCGAGGAATAAAGCGTCTTGCAGCTGCCCTGTTGGAGATACATGCCACAGGGTTTAGCAAGCTGAGAGCTGGAGGCTGATGGCTGGTTTTGAGATGTCTTTTTCAGGCCACCCAGGTGTTGGTGTTACAGCTGGTCCTGCTGGAGATGCCTGAGGGTAGGCTGTCCCAGTGGGAGCACTGAGCTGCTGCCCTCCATACCTTGCCCTGGAAAGCATTCCCCCTCTCAGCTTGCTCAGATTGCACTTCCCTGCCAGCATATTAATTACATGGGTACTATCTGACCAGAGTGGATGGAAATTGCCAAGGGGGAGCTCGGGGCTGGGAGCCTGCAGAGGTCACTCCAGGTGGTGGCCAGCAAGGGGGTACCTGGGCTGCTCCTGCTGTGCTGGGCACTCCATCCTCTGGGATGCAGAGCAGGGAGAGTCAGTGCTGTGGGAAAACTCCAGCTAGACAACCACATTAACATCAATGTATTGCCTGGGAAATGTTTTGAGTCCCAGATGCCATTAGTGAAATTTGGTTTTGATTACTGCTTTCTAGCCTTAACAGAGCAGCCTTCCCGTTTAAACGCTTACCTCCTAATTGCAGCCTTTTCTGAATCAACCAGCTCTGTGTAGTTGTCTTCAAGGCTTTCCCCACTGTTGCTCTGATCATCAAGTTCGATGTTGACTTTTTGCAGCTCCATGCGATCCATTAGAGCGGTCAGCGCTTTCCAGCACACGCACTTGCTTCTTCAGGGTAAACAGCACCGTGCCGTCTGCTTGCGGGTCCTCTCTACCATGCGGGGCCTGCCAGAACACTCTGTTCTGCAAACAAAACACAATAGAACTCATTAGAGTTTTCCTCACATTAGATGAACCACTGTGAATTGTTGGGTTTGTGTTTGTTCTTTGTAATAGCGTTAGGAAGGGAAGCCATTCCAAACTGGGAAAACTCAGGGCAAGCGTTATGTCCCTTTATATGCCGGCACTTGGCCCTTCTGTCTTCCTTCAAATGACGGAGTGCAGGGGCCAACGGATGCACAGTAGACGTCCAGCATCTGGCAAAATTAC
Source organism: Falco punctatus (assembly GCF_963210335.1). Lineage (NCBI taxonomy): Eukaryota > Metazoa > Chordata > Aves > Falconiformes > Falconidae > Falco > Falco punctatus. The sequence goes on from NC_137585.1 coordinate 52,319,037, forward strand.
AAAGCCAGCAGAAGATAATTTCTTGAACTGCTGCTTTTGAATTTCTAGGTGATGGTGATGCAGAAGTGCTTGCTGTTAGAAGCGAAGGGAGTATAACAGGGTTTTCCTACCACTGTGTCAAAACATGCACACTCTTAAGGGAAGTGCCTAGTGTTCCGAATAACGGTTTGTAAGATTAATGTTGTCACAGATTTAAATTTTTTGAAGATTTGTCCCTTTTACTGGGATCCGGCAGAGGTGAGCATCTCTACGTGATGACGACTTTGATAATTAGGAGGTGCAATTCTGATATAGCAGTTTCTGGTTTTCAGTATATCTGTGTTTGATTCTTACTTGTCCTACAACTAGAAGCTGTGTCTCACACTGGATTCTTACATGGATATGACTGACTATCTTTACACGTGTTTGTTAGAAAAATTCCTGCCTTTTACAAATCATATGAATAAATACTCAACTCTCTATTTCTATATGGACTAAAGGAAACTGTACAAACTGAAGTTACAAAGAGGACTTCACCTCTTGGATTTCAGCAGCTTTATGTTACAGTCTCATATGCAGATACACATTTGCATTCATTTGCTCATATCCAAATTCAAGAGGAAAACTGTGCAAGAAATACTGCAGTTTTACAATACTTCTCCATTCCCAAAGATATTCCTTGATGCATTTTACATTTCCATTCCACAGCTATGGAGACAAAGGAGCACCACGGTGAAGGGAAAGAGCATAGACCAGATAACAGATTGTTGGCACACCTGGGGCCAGAATTGCAGAATCCTGGCACTCCACCTGCAACCTTGCAAACAGGCACACTGGCTGGATCTGTTACTTTTTTCATAAATATCAAACGCTAATGGCAGCCCAGAACTGTGTAACAACAATGTCAGAAAACACCACAACAAATAACTTTTGTGTCAAAACCCCCTGCATTTATTTGATAGCCTTTTTCATAGTTTTGCATTTATGGATGTATAGGTCCTTGCTTGACGATCAGACCTTCACTATCCTCTGCTACCGATCACACGATGCTCTTAATTAAGAACATCTACAAATGTATTTGTAATGGCCAAATGTTAGAGTACATGTAATTAAAACATAAATATAAACTTTACATACCAATCCTGGAGGCTAAAACTGACCCTGGGAGAGAAATTAAAGTCAGCTTCCTTGCTTTTTACTAAAAACATTCACCCAGACAAAACAACTGAAAAGGAAAAGCAGTATCACAGTACATTAGGAGATTTCCTACCAGAGAGGGTGGCTGTGTTTACTCCTTTCTGCTGCCGTGCAGGGTGTGTGTGTGAGGGGACAAGTGACTTGGCCATCAGGGCAGAGCTTCCAGCACTTGCATTCCAGTGGCCGGGGGGGTCTGCCCGCTCAGATAAGAATAACTCCGGGACGTGAAAAAATAATAACCCCCCACCAACAGAGCCCTCCTAAATGCAGTTTCATTCACAAAACTGTCTTCAAATGCAGACATTGTCCTGTCTTGGAAAGTAAGTCCTTCCAATTCCTGATGCTTATTTTTAATCTGTCACGTAAAAGTCAGGCTGACAAATCTGACTGCGTTTAGTCCTGTCGTGGTAAAGGGTAAAAACTCCCCCGTGAGCACTGCCTAATGGAGGAACATCTTTTCCAGCAGTAGCAGTCCAAAAAATACAGATCTTCAAAGAGTTGGGAAACAGAGGAAAAGTAAGCAAAAAAGGTTGCCAGGAGTTAAGTTACACAGAGATTAGACTGAGGAGGAAAGTCTGCGCAGCACAGCAAACACAGTTTGGAAAGGGGAACAAAAATTGACTGGAAGTACATGTTACAGCATAAGAATCATCTGGACATTGTCCTGTCAAACATTTACACAAGTAATCTGATTTATGGGTGTCATGTCAAAAGGCTGTGGAATTACTGGGTAAGGCAGTGATTTTCTACTTTGGTTTTTTTTGTTTTTTTAATCTGTGAATTCCTAAAAGTCTTCTGCGAAATTGCAAAGCCTCAGGTGGCAAAATTAAATCTGCTGAGAACCTGGATTCTTGCAGTTGTCACTTTTTAGGGAGTGCTTGGTAGAGATCAAGGGGTCTGCAAGCCATGAGCTGAAAACCATTGGCATAAATGTGGGCAGGATGAGGCTCATGAAACAGGCTCGGTATTAGATTTGAATCCTGCAAACACTGTAACGGTAATTGCAAGCAATGGTGCCTTTGAACTTCAGCAGAACTTGGCAGAGCTGGTCCTTAGTTGGTGGAAATCCCTAACTTCAGGTTCCTTACTCTGCAGGTACTGAAGGGTGTGGGAGGACGCTGAGGTACTGGTAGCACATGCTCCCCATGAGTAACGTTGAAGGGGCAGAGCTGCCACCCCTTCACCAGGGGGAAATGGGGTAGCCCTGTGCCTCTTGGGTCACTGCTTGACCTGCGAGATGTTATTTAGAAAAAGGGGGATGAACTAGGTGGCTCACTTTAAAGTAAAATGGTGGTTACAGCTGCATGCAGTGTCATGCCCAAGCCCACTGCCAGGGCTGGTAGCCACGTGCTCGGCTGCGCCCGTGCAGGGGTTTGTGCTGGCTGGATCGCTGCTCCTGGGCCATGGCCAGGCACCAGGGCGGTGATGGCGTGACAGATCGCAGCAACCAAGGTCGGGCAGGCCTGGGCCCTGCCAGAAGCTAAGCACATCATATCGGAGGAGAAACACCAAAGTTCAGCTGCTTTAGCTTCCCTGGGACTTAATGCTTTCTGCTTCAAAGTTCTGAATTTGGTGCCTAAACATACAAGAAAAATCTCTTAGCTCTACGGTGTAGATGGTTTTGCTGCCTCCTGTGGTATTTGGCTGAATGGAAAAGATTTTTCCTAAAGTATGGTGTTAAAATGGAAAAACTGGTTGCAAAAGAGATTCACCTATTATTAGAGGGAAGTTATTTATCCCTGTAGAACTATTTCTCTCTTCAAGTATAGGGTACTGTTCTGCATAACTTATTAAGTAACAGTTTTCAGCAATGATTCAGAAAATTACAAAACATTTGGTATCTGATTTCATGTTATTGATTTCTGTCCTGTCTTCAGTTAGGACATTAAATGAATGGTCAAATTATGCCGGGTCACATATATGACTAATATTTGCATGGGTTTTGCAGTATTAAGGTTTGTAAACTGAGCCATGGTATCTAATTTAGCAGATTTTTGCCAGATTCTTCATCTTCATGAGAGTGATTTTATATTATTATTGTCTAAACAGCTATTTCAAAATGAAATAAGTAGTGTTGCTGTGAAATAACCAATTAGAATGCAAAGCCTGCTTTCAAAAATTCATTTATTTACAGAAATGTGAGCCAAGCAAATCAAGAGCCTCAAAAAAAATTCTCAGAAGTTAGCCAAGGGCTACAAAGGAAAGACAGCATTCATTTCTTAATTGCCTGGTCAATTTAAACATTTTTTGATGCTTCTCTGGTTGCTTAGGTTTTGATTTAGTACTTAAAAAAAAAAAAAAAAGACTAAATTTAATTCCTGAAAAAATACCAAATATATTTGCCAACATAAATTACCATGTCAGTAAATCTTAAGAACCCCATCCTTCACATTGCACTTATATTTACAAATTAATTACATTTCTAATTCTCAATTTTTAAAGATATGGCTAGTGTCTAAAATACATTGATTGAACATTGTAAAGAAAAAAAGTTTTAGGTTTACCTCTGAGTCAAGCAGGTTCTGTTGCTTGCTTGCTAAGCAGGTTCTGTCTTTTAGGAATTGCACCTGTAATGAAAAGTTTGCTCATGTGCAACCTAGAGCAGTTGGACAGTGATTTAAAGACAAATGGGAGTGTAGGAGATGAACCAATCAACAGCTGCTACAGCCCAACTCCCTTTGACAAACTTGCGTCAGCTCTTTGTAAAAAAAAGGGGCAAAAAAAAGAAGGTAAATCAGTTTATTGGAGCACACTGAGGACAAACATCTCCGTTACTGGAGCTATTTGCTTTCTGAGCTATAGCACTATTACAAAATGCATAACCGCAGAACGCTTCACCCAGGCTTGGTCATGCTTTCATTTGATAGTCTTGGGTTTTGAATAATGCGTGTGCAGTAAACTGGTAGTAGCACGATAGTAACAAGCCTGGAACGTAGCATCTGGGAGAAAAAGCTAAGGGCTCCCACACTGCTCTTATCTCTGTGACTACAAAGCTGCATCTTGCTACCGCAGTGAGGTGTGCACGGCAGGATTTGGCCCGAAGTGTATGCTTTCAGATGGGCTGGTTGACCTGTGTCTTAGTTTCCCATTTGAAATATTTACTGTAATTGAAATTGTGGAGGTATACATCAAATGACAAATGTTATTCACTCAACAGCAACATAGACTTTTGGAGAAGTATTTAATTACCTGTGATGTGCCTTTAATACTGTAGAATTTGCAACCTTTTATCCCATTACATAACGACCATAATTAACCACCACCACCACCAAACAGCCCTCCCTCCCGTGTAGGCTTTGTGATTAAAGCCCTTGGACTGGCCTGACTGCGAAGGCAGGAAGGCAGGTGAGGGGAGGTAATTTTAAATTTTTAGAGTTTCCTGCGGAGCACTTCAGACTGCTTTAGCTCAGGCTGGGTGAGAACCTGCAGGAACCCAACCCTGCTTTGCCAAGAGCAAGGCTTCTGCCTGCTTGCTGCTGGCACTAGCTGTGGTGTGCTGTTTCACCATCCACCCCCACCTAAAAAATCCTAGTTCCAATATAGACTCAGACAAATAGTTGAACAAAAATAAGCTCTGTCTCCCTCAGTTCTGCATTCCCATGAAAATGCGACTGATTGTAAAGCCTGTCATACCATTTTTGCCAGAAGTAGCACAGGCCAAAGATTAAGAGGTGCAAGATTCAGAGCTAGAGGTTCTATCTTGCTTTAAACCTATCACATAGTTGGAAAAATTAACAAATTTGAAGGCTTAGAATGGTTGAAGGGTCTTTGAGTTTGAAAGCTGCCTGTATTTTTCATTGCATCAGCTGGTCTAATGAGGGAAACAGGCTCTCCCTCCTAAAGCGTACAGCAAAGAGTAGGTGTCCTTAACGAAGTAAAGCAGTTCTCAGCTGCGGTTTGGCACCAAACTGTTCTATGCCACTGTCAGGGCGAGAGAAGCAGAGCTGCAGGAGGGGCTGGGGAAGGCAGCCTAGCACCGTTTGCACCTGTTTACTTTGCACACTTGACAGGACTGTAGGTATAGGCAATTTCCTCATTGCGCTGTTGTTCATGTGCATGTCTCATGTAACGACAGGGGAGAGAAAAACATTTCTTTAAACAAATGAAAATAAGATTGTAAACCATAAAGCAAACAGCAGGGAGATTTGGGGATAGATGTACTAACAAATCAGCAACAGCTGTGAAAATTACTTCTAATACGTATTTTGAACCTGATTGAAAGAATAATAATCAAGACTAGAGTCCATTTCCTTTTCAAATACCAGAGATATTGATGTCTATGGCTGGTACCCATCAAGCCAAAGCAGCGTGGCACAATTCTCTGTGTAGCCCCATCAGGGTACTCCTGTGGATCTTTCCCTAGTGCACGGAAGGATGGAGCTGTCAGGACCGATGGTGCTCAGTAGTGCCCCTGCCCCAGCACCTGAAGCCCCAAAGACACTGGGCAGCATAAGGTCATTGGGCAGGTGGGCTGGCAGAAACTGTACATATGCTTATAGGCAATTTTGCTTGCAGAAGAGGAGCCATCTGTATTAACATGGTGTTTCTTGATGTTGCCAGTTCTTTCTGCCTATCCCTAACTGGAAAAGTGCTGCTTAATTTTCACCAGGAAAGACTTCTTTCAGCAGAACAAATGGTGGTGTCCAATCCTCAGACTGAAGGGAGACACATCGTAACTCTAGCACTGCAGAGCCCTTTCTATCCTGTCTCCAGCATGACTGTATGTGATGTCACTGTTTCTAAAGAAAACTTTGTATTTTCTAGGATTACTAGAGCTCATGCAAGACTTTAAAGAAGAAAATATATTTTCTTGTTTTCTGTTGAAGAATAAGATTAAATTCTTCATTATAATGTCAGAAACAACAGGACAGCACAACCCTGTGATATTCATCACACCCATGCCTGTTTGTAGCTGGCACTACCTTTCTGTGAGACATGTCTCTGCCACAGGTACTCTGCAGCCAGGGTAGCTTCTCCTACATTCGAAGAAAGGACAAGTGTACTACTTTTGACCAACATCCCTGCCCCAAAAGCTGCTAAAGAAATCTCTTCTTTCTCTGTTAATTTGTGGGCTATTACTACAAGCTCTGATAGTCACCTTAGTGCCTACGGAGCACCCTGCAGCTCAGCAAGGAGTGTTTCCCTTGCAGTGCCTAGACCTGTGTTTGCCCTTTCTTTGAGGAAGCCAGGTCAACTTCAGCTAGAACTATGATATTTGGTAGATGTATTATACTTTTCTCTTCTAGTGTCTTTTGGCTAGTTACCAGCTTGTAGACACAACACATGACGCAGTCATACCTGCCACCGTTTACAGGAGAAATTTGCAGACATGACAAACCTGAGGACTGAGGGCGCATTTCCTGCACAGAGCAGGTCTCCCCTAAACAATCTGTTATAGCTGGGAGAGTGTTTCCAGAGCAGAGGTTTTCAGCAGGGACTGGAGCCAGCAGTGCTGGTGATGCCGTTAGAAAGGGCTCAGTGGTCCCTGTGCTGCAGGCACAACCTCCCACATTTGCCACATCAGCAGGTCCCATTTTCTGAAAACCATAATTCTCCTTAGAGAGCAAAACCTACTAGCCATTGCTTAATGCCCTTGTCTGAGGCAAAGAGCAATCAAGAGCTGGTCTGGCTGTGTGAACTGGAGGTACTGGCCCAGAGCTTGGTACTTCAGGTCCCCCAAACATGGGGAGCACTGCGGCGCTGATGGGGGAAGTCCGGTGTCCTCTGTAGCCTGCCTCTGCCCCAGCTGCTGTCCCACATGCCTGGGCTGCAGTGGCCAGCCTCCAGGATCTGGGCTTAGGCAAAGCAGGTTAGAGCTGCTCTGCTGTCCCTGTAGCTGCTTACTGTGCTGTGCCTGGAGCCTAGGTTGGCAAAAAGGCTTTATAGAGTGAAATTAGGTTGGTATTGAAGGTGTAGGAGATTATTTTACCAAAATACTAAGCACATTTTTCTGCATTTTGGCATTGTTTTTTGGAATGGGAGGTTTTGTTAAACATTTGATTAACATTTTTCCTGTTTTCTACAAACAGGAAATCCTACTCTCACCTGTAAACTAAAAGAAATTATGTTAGTATGCCTGTTTTGAAGTAACAGCTGCTCTCTGACTCGTGCTACCTTCCACTTGGTACAAGAACCTTGTGTCTGTCTGTGTTTGCTTCTTGCTCAAATACTATCTTCTGTAGTTGCAGGAGACTTTGTTGGGGCTCAGAGTTTAGTTTTCAGTCTGTACTTGTTGTCATCACTGAGGCAGCCAGTCTGTAGAGGAAAGCAAAGTGTATTGTGCTATTTCGTTGTGGCTGTCTGCTCTTCACCAGTACACTAGAAGTCAAAGTAATTCTGGTGGTGATAAACCCAGGTGCATTCAAAGCATGTGACCCTACACACATGTTTACACACAGATCTAAATCCACGCTTTGAAAGGGTTAAGATGCTTTTTGCAAGGATCATTTCAGTGTTAGCTGGCCCTTACTATGCCTTTTCCTTAGAAATACACGTCAAAAAGAAACAGTTTTTATTTCACAGTTCTTGAAGTTTAAGGCCAAGAGAGGTAATGTCATCTCTTGCATCTCAAACACCTTGAGTTCTCACCCAGATCCTGCAAATCCAAGGAGCCAAGTGGCTTCAGCCATGACTACATTTGTATTTTTCAGAATAGAAAAGGTTAGGAAAGCAGGGCTTAGTTAACCTGGCAGAGGGTAAGCTAAGGTGGGGTGGGTGGCTTGAGAAAAAGCTATAGCTACTTGAAGGGTAGTTACAAAGACGACAGAGACAGACTCTTTTCGTTAGTGCCAGGGAGCCCTGACATGGGGCAGGAGCCACATACTGCAGTGTGGGAGGTTCAGGCTGGACATTAGGAGAGTGTTAGTGCAACTCGGAAACATGTTGCTCAAGAAGCAGAGGCTGCAGAGTCACTTTCCTTGAAGGTTTTTGCGACTTTGCAAGGCAAAGCTGTGTCTGAGCTGACCTCGTGTTCGTAGCAGCCCTGCTTCGTGAAGGAGGCTGGCCCAGCTGTCCTCCACAGGTCTGTTCCAACCAGTGTTCTGATGAGTCTGTGAAACTGCTTAGTGCCACAAGCAAGAACAAAAAGATATTAAAGATGCCCTCAAAACTACTGATAGCAGGAATGCAATTAGGTGAGACACGGCCAGACATAAGGCAAACAATGCCTCATCTGTCAGAAGCAAGCTAAAAAAAGGACTTAGTGAGGAATTCAATAGTTCATTTTTTTCTTGAGGAGATCTGCCAGAGAAAGAGAAGCAGGTTCTGGCTTAAAAAATATTTTTGCCTTCACATATACAGTGTAAATACGTAACTACCCATGACAGAGCTCAAAGTGCTCTTTTGAAATATTAATATTCACAAATGTTGCAAAACAAAACTGAGGATAGTTGGTAAATGTATTAAATTTTCTGTAGTAGAATAACTGGTATGTTTTGAAAAAAGGCTGCAACATCTTGTGTTTCCCTTCCAAAACCAGAATTTCTTCTTATCTTTAAGTCTATTTCAGTCTTTCTGGCAATAATGAGCTTCACAGGGCAAGTATGAAAAGCTGCATTTGCAATTGGCTACAGTGAACTGAGGAAGAGCTAAAATAGAATATTAAATAAAACTCACGTGATTCATTTCAAGAAATAGGAAACCTTATAATAAACACAAGTTTCAGAATCAAGGCTGTAAATTACAATATAATAATTGTTTTACTACTGTGCTTTTTGACTTAGTGTGCTTATAGCATTAAGTATGGCTTAGATGGCACAGGATATTTCCTTTGTGACATTACCACAACTCCCTATCATAATGATTCCTGCCAGTGCAGAGTGTAAGTATTTATTGTTGCTCAATGTTTTTAAGAAGAAGGGAAAGACAGAGAAGTTCAGGTTCATAACAACTAACAAAAAGCACTTCACTGCAATGACTAAGAAAGCAGACAATTTGCCTTAGGGTCTGTGTAATCTCAGTGGAGGGAGATGGGAACATCTCATAAAATGATTCAGCCCACCTAGAAGCCATGTATGGTACCCAGCCAGCTTCTTTAATGCACTTCGGTGAGTGCTTAAAGGTTGATGGTATGAATCTGGGCTTTGAGAAGGGTGTATGTGTTATTTATACTCTTTAGAAGAAGGACTTACCATGCAAAATTTGGTTTGGCTTCTTTCTATTTGAATGGACAAACCCCTCCCCTCCAGATTTTTACCACAGGCCTTCTGCTGTTGTTCCACACTCACACATAAAAAAGATCACTTCAATGGTGTCAGTCCCCCCTCCATTATTTTTAGAACACATTTGGGAACATCTCGCACTGTCAGGACAACTATTCCTGCCTTCAGATCTTGCCTGAGTGAAGGCAGGGGCTACCTGGAGACTTTCACTGCCAGCCTGTGTCTATTGTTTGCTCTGAAAGTGCCACGTGTGCTAGACAGAACGTATTGTCCATGGTCTGCATGGAATGAGACTGAGCAAACAAAGCTGCAGGGCAAAGGAATGAATTCACTGGGCAGTGAATAGCCACTGCTGGATAACATGCAGTATAATATCATGGGTTTATATGTATTTAAATATAATAGCTCACTGAGGTGCTAGTTCACTTTAGTCCCTTTCTATACTGATATATATAAGAAGTCCTAACATCCCTGATTTTTTGGAGCTATATATTGCAATATATCCAATCTATTCACACTGCGCCACTGGCTAAATGTGGAGAGCTGCCCTTTCAGGTGACTAACAGAGTGCCTGTAATTTCTCATAGCTGCTGCCGTGTTCTGCCCAAATGTGAGTGAGTGATTTCAGGCTCTTGAATGTACCACTGGTTTGACACCCATGACTTCAGCAGGAGTAGTGAGTGGTGCTGAGACTCAAGAGCCCTGGGAGCATCCAGAGTGGCAAATTAGGCATGTCTTTGGGACCTCTGCTTTTTTTTTTTTTAAGATCTGTAAAACTTACAGGTCTAGATCTGCTGAATGAAAAAGAGTCAAAACTAATCTGATGTTTTGATCTCCATCCTCATTTGAGGAGGCTGATTTTTGCATCAGCCCATCTCAGATCTAACCTGGAACATTTCATCCAGGCGGTCCCCATTTCTGCTGCCACCTTTTGCAGGGGCCCTTCAGATGTGAGTAAGGAAAGGTTTCCAGCAGGATTACTTGCTAGGCTAGCCTGCTTGTGGCTCTCTCTTCCCTGTGGCCCGATGCCTGTCCCATTGCGTGACCAGATGTGTGTCCACTGTGGCATGTATCCATAGTTATCCACCATGAGATAAATACACTTCCAGTCACACAGGCTAGGGAGAACTCACCGTGCACCATTTAGTAGGGAACACATACATACATTTTTGTACGTCTAGTCAGCCAGAGAAGCCTATATTTAGTAGTGTACAGCTTTCAAATGCCTCCATATGTGCCAGCATGACATGCTGGGGTGGATGAGCTGACTACCATTACTCCTCATCTCAGGGTCACAGAGAGAAGGCCTGGAAGAATCTTATGAAACCATCTGGATTGTATTAGCTGGAGCTCAGCCAGCAGGTCAGAGGCAGGGAAGAGATTATTCCCCTGCATCCAGCATTTTTGCGTTTTGCCTTCCCCACCCACAAGAAAGAGTACAGCAAGATGGTGGTGGAATGCAAGGCATACAAGGAGAGGCTGAGGGAGCTGGGCTTGGTCAGCCTGCAGAAAAGAAGGATAAAGAGAGGTATTATTGCTGTGTACAACAACCTAATGGGGATATGAGAAGAGAAAGCCAGGCTCTCCTTGGAGGCAGAGAGGCACTGAACAGTCAGCCCACAGCAGGTTTAACAACACTTGGATCTTTCTCGATTGAGAGCACAAGCATAGCTGTAGCTCCTGTGGTGAGCTGAGGAAAAGAGGTGGGCGAGGGGATAGGGCACCACTTTTACCAGAGCACTGACCTAGCTGGAAAAGGTGGGCAAGCTCTTGTTAACAGGCATGTGTCCAGTCTGTCCTTGGTCATGTTTGCATTAACCATGATTCGGCCATTGTCGTATTAGGATTCTACAAGGTTTTATAAAACATGAAAAAAGCCACTGATAACTTAGTTTGACCAGTAATCTTTAGGGTCCCGTGGCTACACCTCTGTTTTTAAAATTACCAACATATTCATATAAACTAGATGTGATTAAAATCAGCCTGTGAAAACCATCAGATTCCTTTTTAGTTAGCAGACTGTGGGAGAGCAATGCTGTTATTTGTGCTGTCTGAGCACTGTATAATACTTTGCAACACTTAACAGCATTACTTAGACCCTGAGAGCTGAGTCAGCTCTTCAGAAGGAATCAGGATGAGGTACCACTCTTAAAAACGTTTAGATTTACACGAGGGGAAAAGCATGCCTTCAGAGACCTATGGGTGTTGACAGCTTCCAAGGATTTCTCATTTATAAAAATGAACGAAAAAGAGGTGAAACCAACACATTCCTGGTCCAGTGTGAGCCCGTTACTTTTCTGGCAGTGAAAGGGAGATGCTGTACCCTAGTCCTACTCTTCCCTAGAGCCCTGCAGTTAGTCCAGGGCATAAAAATGAATCCCTGGTTCTCCTGCAGACTTTTCCTGCCGTATTGAATGCACCCCTAAGGTAACATTCATGGAGAGCTTAGGCATGAGAATGGCAGTCAGAGCTCACATCAACTTATGGGGCACTGACACTTTCCCCTGGGGAGGTCCTCAAGGTGCACAGAGCCCTGTCTGGCATGGCCACCACCTGGGCAGAGCTGAGCAGCTCGGGACCTGGGCAACTCAGGCTCTAAAAAGTCAAAGCTTCTTCACTGTTCAGTCTGCCCAGTCTGTTCAAAATACATTAAGCATACACTTACTGGTGTGAAACATGGCAGGCCTAACAAAGCTCCAGTTCTCCTCTGCTGTCATCCCAAGGGTTCCATGGGTAGGTTTGACATTGAGCATCGGCAGTGTCAGTGCATGTCTGCCCAAAACGCACCTTGTAGACAAACAGCAGCTCAGAATAAGATGTTTCAATGTCCCTAGTGGGTCTAATCCACACTCCCCATCCATCCAGGAATGTAGTACACCCCTATTTCACTTGGACATCACAGGGATAAGTACATTCAAGGCTAAGCAGTAAAGAAGCATGCAGGTCCTCAAGGAAAACTGGCTGCCATTTATCAGCTATTTAATGAATGAACAGTATAGAAAAGCTGCATAAGAAAAGACAAGATGCAGAAAGGGTTAAAAAAACCAAAAACATATTCTGTGCGAAACATTCTTGTTCTTACTTTTCTTATATTGAAACTTCATATTTAGAAAAGCTTTGTCTCTGTCAGTTCCACATACTTCTCTTGATAGTCTTCCTTACCCCAATGTGGTGACTTTTTGTAATGCTTTATTAGTTTCTAAAAAAAATAATAATAAAAAATTCACCAGATGATTTATAACAATGATTCATGTTATTGTTATTGCTCATTATTATCATTTGTCATATGAGACAATGCCTGGCTGTGCATTTTTCCTCTTTTAAAAGAGAAATCTGGCTCAGCTCTGAAGCTCCAAATTCTGTTTATTATACTAGCTGAAACATGTTTATTACACTGTCATGTTTTTATATCCCTCCTGCTACCTTGTTCAAAACATACTTTTGCTCTGACCGAACTGTGAAAATTCTGCAAGGTTTTGCCCCCTCTGATCAAGCCATTGATCCACTGAGTTCAACAGCCTCACATGATGGTAGCCGGTATCTGATCCAGCAGATTGTCCTCCACCTCTCAGTACCACACCTAATCCTGAGAGGCACTCCATGGGGAAGATGCCTTCATAAATTCCAGTCCTAATTAATGAGATTTCCGCAGTTTTAAGCTCTATTCTTTTCTAAAAAATGTGAGTTAGAAACGGTCGTGTACTGCCTGTCTGTATGGTTGTTAGTATAACAGCATTTGATCAAGAGGAGAAGCTGCAGGAGACATATGTAATGGCTAAAAATAACAATGATAAAGCAACAGTAATGACAACCCTATTTTCATGTTGCAGCTGTAATGAATTTATGCAGAGCCTTGGCCAAGAGGCTTTCCAGGCACTTAATGGAGCCTTTTGGACCCCTGAGCCACAGTGACTCCACAACGATGGCAAAAAGTCTACCAAGTGACTTTCTGAACACAAATTGCAATCAAAGAAAGTCACCTTATGGGAACGCAGTCACCATTGATATCTTCATGATTGTGGGCCGTATCTGAAAGACTAACAAGCTCTACCTCTTGGATCTGATGTGCGAATGTTCCCTCCTGAATTCTGCCACTGGATCTAATGAATTACCTTCTCCTACAAATCTTGTTCCATCAGGATTGTCTGTGATCCAATAACCAATGACATGTTGCTAGAAACACACTAAAGTTTCATTGTGGCATGAAAACCTCCCAAACAGTTTGCTTAGCTTTGCAGCGATGTCAATATTTATTGTCACTGTCACAGACCCAGAAAGATTACACAGACATGGCCAGGATGCTGCACTTGCAGTTCATATAGGGTTACATACAGCACTGTCCCTCTGCTTTTGAATTTAAGAGACATTACATCAGAACTGGTGCCAATGAGATGGATTTTTCAATCAGTCCAAACACTGTTGGGAAAGGAAGGGAACCAGTGATTAACATATCTGGGCTCCTGCTTCTTGCTCCACAGACCCCGGCTGGATTTGAACCCTGGAGGAGTGATGCTAACACCATAGTCCCACAACTCCCTTAAGTCAACATAAGCAAATGCTGATGCTAAAAGAGGCAGTGCCAACTTCCCACTGACCCAATCACTGTTTTCACTCTCCTTGCTTCCCTAGTGACTGCAAATAGTTATAAATATATAAATACATATGGGACAAAAAAAAAAAAAAAGGCTAGTTTTCACCCAGACCGTCGCTCTGTTCCCGCTCACCATGTGGCTGCATGAACATCTGGCAGAAGGGAGAGAGATATAGAGATATGCAAACGGCAATAATCAAGCAGAGGACTAGAAGGTGAGCCAGGACTGCTTATTCCAGTTCAAATTGATTGTGGAGCTGGCGAGTAACCTGCAGCACTTGTACAATGTTCCTTCTTTCAGGGCTAAGGAGGAGTGGAGGGTGGGTGTGAAGAAGTGAGAAGCACGCTTCCCTGGTCCATTATATCTGGATTAGGATGAGATAAAATCCATTTTCTGACTCTGAAAAAATGCCATCAGAAATGTTTAAGCTTGTCTAAATGTAGCTAAAGTACCCTTCATCTACAAAGTGCTTCGCATTATCCATGGTGACATCCAACATCAAGTACTGATAATTTCTATTGAAACATACCCTAGTCAAGTTGCTCCTTTAAATCAAAACCGTTGTCTCATCTTTTTTGAAATGAAAATCACTTGCCTCATAAAAAGTTTTTATGTTTCAGAAAATTGTATTGAGAATAATGTTTCTTAATAATGACTTTTATAATAGCATTACTTAAAACAATTAAATCAATTAGTTCAATAAAATTCTTCAGCTGAACTGCAATATTTTGGCACTGTGACTGATTGAGTTTACTGCCTTTCCAATTAATGAAAGATTGGTTCCTTTAGCAATTACACTCTGATTAGTCCGCAGCAAGAACATTTTCCATTACTCATCCCCCACTGCTATCAAAAGGCCTTTATTGATGGCTTCTCATTCTCTCTTTAATCCTAAATTAACAGAATTTATCACAATCCTTGTTCACTAAAACTCCTGGAGAAAAATTGATTTTGAATTTTATCCATGCTAAAACTTCATTGACATAGGAAAATCCAAGAAGTAACATTACTAGACACTGAAGCATCATGCCAGCCACAACCACCTAATAATTTTGGCTTAATTTAAAAAAATGTATCTGTTTCTGTTCAGGGACAAGTAAGAGTTAATGTCAAAAAGTGGGATAAAAAAGTAACTTTATCGTAATATAGCGTAAAGGATATTTTCATAGCCCAAGTAATCAAGTTTCTGACAAGTTAAGATAATTGTCAATCAAGCACTCAGTTCAAACACAGCTGCTAGAAATCACAGACAAATGAAGCCAGACACTTCACTGCAATTTGAGCACCTAACTCAGAAGTGAGTACAGAGTCTTGGTAGTAGCTGAGACTCTGTTGTAAATCCATACAGTTGTAAAAGCACTCAGAAAAGAAGTCCAAATTGGAGAGTTTTGTTTTTTCTGAGGCTGAAAACAAATGCATTTATCGCGCTGCTTAAAATGATATTTAATGAGAAAAATTTGCTAGTATATCAGTTTTTTCAAAATTATTTTAAGTATTAAAGAAAAAGTGGTTCTTAACTTTCCATAGGCAATTAGTATTTCTTTTAATCAAATCCTATTAGTAAAAGCTTTTTCCTGGCTCAGCAGGCTGAATGAACATGCCAGAGAAGATTGTGAGCGCACTGCAATGATCAGTCACCATTCCTGCAAAGACTCATGCTTCCTTACTTTGCTCTTGCCTGTTGAAAGTAATCAGAAATTGCATATACAAGTGTTGCTAAAACAGAGCTGTGTTTATATTTTGCCACTATTAGTTTCCATGCCTTTTTTCCCCCCTCAAATGTTAAAAATTATTTAACAGTGTAAGTTTTGTCACTTACTCTACTTGACTCTGTTAAGTACAGTTTGAAGTAAAAACTGGAAATCAACAAATCTCACAAGAATGTAACATTTTACTTTTACGTGCTGCACATTCATATACTACTATTGTTTATTATAGTATTGTGTAATTTTGCACAAATACTGATCAGTAATTTCGTAAGTCTGAAAACCACAATTCCCAGGTGATGGCCATGACCCTAGAAAAAGTCTAGAGAAAACAACCTCATTATGAGACATACCTTGCAATAGATGTTTGTTTAACTGGAAATCCGCAAGAGCAGCTGCCCAGTGCAACGGTACATATTTGCTTCTGAATCCTTTCTCAAAGGCACTATTTAAACATGTTGATGAACTGAGCTGGATTTCTCCCCACCTCCATTCCAGCAAAACAAGGAGACTCAGAAGATAAAATTTGTTTTGTTATTGCAAGTAGTGCTATGTGGCAAGTGAGAAATTTACTTTCTATAGTTTATTAAATATGAAGGTGGGAAGCTTCCATATTCCTGTACAAATGCAATGTCTGTGTGTACTGCTCAGTGACATTTCTATCTGAAAATGAATATACTTCTATTTCTAGAACTGTTTGTGTATAGAGCTCCTTCTTGTCCATATTTGGCTGGATATTAAAAATCTGGCTACTCTAGCTTCACCACTCTGGCAAGAGGGAAACAGGAATTACTGTATAGAGAATATCAGTCCAATTCTAGATATACAACTTGTTTCAGATCTGGTTCTGATCTATGTTAAACTTAAACAACTGAGGATGATAAGGGTTTTACGATGTGTGCAGCTGGACTAGCTATCACTAAGTTTCACACAGCATGCTGAATGGCAACAGTGATAACAGAGATTTTTCAGTCACCCCCATTCCAGGCTAAGTTGGATGCTTTGACCTAGAGGGGAAAGTTTGTGTCTCCTGAGCCAGCCACACTTCACACTTCCTTTCTGGGCTCTGTTTTAGCCTTTCTTCTGCCAATGTCTGGAAGGAAATCCCTTCAGACTGTCAACGCCTAACTTTAATTAGCTGAAGAGATTTCTCAGAGTGCTCTTTCTCACTTGGAGCTGTTTCTGTAAGCATTCTAGCTCAAAAAAAAAAAAAAAAAAAAAAAAAAAAAGAAAGGATTCAGGAGTGACACAAGACAGGTCATCATCAATGGACCATGGCTGAGGTGGCATCACTCCTTCTCCTTCACCATTGGCCAATGATGTAAATTGTCAGAAAGGACTTGATCAAATGTCCCTTCTACTCCTGTGGGCAGCATTTATGCATGTGATCAACTTCACTCTTGCATGGAGGAAGATTTGACCTAATGTAATGGTATGGTAAGTGTCACAAAACCAAACATTTTCAGAGCAGGAATGATGTTTTCCATAGTAAAATAGAAACAACAAGTAGACTGATGCTTTTCAGATGTGTGAGAGTTTTGTGATATCTATTTCAAACAAAACTAAAAATGTCCATCAGGCTCTTTCATTCGCTTTGCGTCTTCACTTGCATTGGTGTTCTGTAGGCAGGAATCCGTAAAGTAGAAACATGGATTGAATCCTGAGATACTTATTCAGGCTAAACTCTTATTACTGGCCAAGGAAGATCCGAGTAATCTTATCATCTCCTAATGTTTTTCACTGTAAAAAGGAAAAATACTAAAAAATCATATTCCTGAAACAGCCAGCAGTTTTGCTCCTCTCAGTTTCAATAATCAAAACATTGCTCACTAAGCTGGATCAAAAGCAGAAGGGCAAAACCATGCTTCCTAATAAGACTGGTGGAGGTCTCGAGGAGCAAAGTTTTGTTCCTTTATTTTCAGCCTTTGATTTCATAGTGGAATTTTCTGATTCTTGTTAACTTAACTTGTATTTTCTTCACCTCTGCAATTTCTTTAACATTAATTTCTAAAATACGACTTTTAAATTTTCAGATCTAATTGATGGATAAATTAAAGAAAAAAAATGAGAAAAATATGCTATATTAGGTATCAAGTGTTCTGTAAATTAGGGTCATGAGTTGCTAGAAAAATGGGAGGATGTCATACTTTTTGTTGCAATGTTATGAAATTTTCTTTTTACTTTGAAGCAAACTTTACCTTGAAGCCAAATAGGTTAACTCTACCATTCTGTCCGTAGTGGTTATGAAATCCAAATCATCAAATGAATCATCAAGACTAGATGGCAATCTTTACTACTACTACTACTTGCAAAACTCATCAGTGGTAGAGACATATGACATGTTTGCAAAGTCCTAATATTCAGTTCTGATGAGAGGAAAAGTGTGATAATTATTTCCTTCCTATTTTACAAAAATCAGTTAGTGCTTGCAGAATGTTTTGATCGGCTAAAATGCTGCATGAGGGCTCGTCTTTTAATTGGACACCAGACCTTAATATGATATTCTTAAATGTTCTTAATATATTTCTCAATAACATAATTCTTAAATTTTTTAATTACTTCCTTCAAACACTGAACTTGTTAGCTACGATATGGTCTAGAATCTACTATTTTACACAAGGCTGTGCCATGATTTGAAAGTGAAATTCAAAATATTGACAAGATGATGAATCTTCCCCTTCTCTGAACTTGACACACTTGGATAATACTATGGATTTTTTAGTGATGAAAATTATCATACTATGGTTCTGAATCTTTGCTTTTTGGTGAATAGTTTACAGCAACAGAATAAAACCATGTCAAAGTATGCATCAAGGGTGTCTGTTGCAGACTTTCAAGATCAGGAATCTATGGCTCATGGTGGTCCATAAGACTTTTGGTAAAGATGTGACACACAAGATCATATTTCCCGATTTACCTGATAAATTTTCTATCGTAAGAATAAAGAAGGTAATAACAAGAAGTCTTAGCCACCAGTAAGTTTCAGTGCTAGAGTAAGAAGTGCTAGATTTATCAAAACAAAAGCAATGAAAAAGTATAGTTAACTTCAAAACAATCCATTGTGCCTCAAAGAAGTGGTACATACAATAAATCACACTGGTGTCACACTGGTACTAGTTTTTAAACATAGACCAAGATTTTTTGTAGGTCTTTTAATCTGTACATTTGTCATCTCAAGGTTATTGAATGCATTCTGATTGGTATTGTCCATAAGGAAACCAGAGGAGTGTCAACTGCTTCAACAGGTAGACACTGACTTCTTAAGGGATGGTTGGAGGTTGCTCTTAGCACATTGCCCTGGTATATCACAGTTATCTGCTGCTTTTTCAAGATAGGTCAGATGCTACTTGCTGGGATCCACTTACTTGAAAAACTCATTTGTGTTTTATCATGGACGAGATTGGCAGAGCTGTCATGCTTTACCCTGCTGATTACAGGAGTATATTACATGAGTATTCACCCTGGGGTCTGAAAACTTTTCCAGTGAAGCCCCTTAAATGTAGAACTTGGTCTTCTCCTTCCAGTCCTTGCTCCAATTTTTTTGTGCGCAGGTAAAGGAAAGAGATCGAAAGAAAGAATACACTGACTTGTTGTCTTAGAAGGATTTCTTTGCACATTGATGAATACAACTAAAGATAACTGGAAAAGATGAATATAGGACCTTAGTGGAAAAAAAGAGATGATTTGCTAGTACTTCATGGTGATAGTTCTTTTGAAAAGTGGATAGGCTGGTGCTTTAGTCATATTCTACTCGTAGGTGGGTGCCACAAGATGTTTAGAATTCATAATGTTCTATTATTCCTTTGTTTATATTACTGCACAGTATGTTCTAAAATTTTTAGTGTTGCAGCTTTTGACCCTAATACTGCAATGTCAGATACTGGCTTGTATTTGGAGACAAGGCCTTACAGCAGAAGGTGGAAGTTGCATGACCTATTTCTCATCTTCTAGTACTGTAATGATTTTGTGGAGCTTGAGATCTGTCCTATCATGTGGTGCTGCAGAAACCAAACAACAGGTTAGGCAGTAGCTTTCAAATTCTGTAGCACTTAAAAATTGGAGTAACCTCCCAAAACACCATCAAAATTATTTCAAGGATCTCTATGACTCCATTTAACATGAAGGGCCTTAATTCACGCTGTGTAAAAAACCCAGCTTCTATAGTTTATGTCAGGGCAGCATCTGAAACACATTGCATCTCTCTCTTTTTGACTATGGGAGTAAATTCTCAAAAAATAGCCTTCCCTTCTTATTACTAGCTAATGATGTACATTTATGGTCTGTTTGAGCTTCTCCATCCAACCGTGTTCTTCCTGACTTACAGGAAAGATGTGTTTGTTCAGCCGCACTGTTCAGCCAATTCAGTAATGAGTATCCACTCTTGGTGGCTGACATGAAGCACAGAAGAAACTGTTCCACTTAAAAGTATAGTCTTCACAAGATCAACAGGCAAGCACATATGCAAGTCCCAGTAGAATAATCAGGCCTTACGGGCAGACTGGAAAAGCCTGTTTGCTTTTTTACTGTAAATTTTGACTTTTCCACTAGGGTTCTTAAAACTCAAAATTTTGAGTAAAAATATATGTATTTAGAAATACTTTTGTAGCAGTTGTGTTTCAAAAATATTATTATCTGTATAAAGGATTTTGCCAAACATAGACAATTCCTACAGAAGTTATCTTAGTTTAAAAAAATAACAAAAGGAAAGCATTTTATCTGTTCAGCCTACAAATATATACAAGTGCATAATGCAAGAGTTATCCTGGCATACACAAGAGGGCTCATAGAGAAAAATATTCTTAGACAATTACTCACTCTTTTTCAAAATAAATTATTAGAAGAATAAATAGGTGCCCAAAAGATAAAAGTATGTGTTTATTTCCTTTCTTATGTGTAATCCTGGAGAGTGACTCAAATAATTGCTCAAAAAGGATGCAGCGGAGTCTACAAGTTAAATTTCTGATGCCATTTTAGTTAAATTGAGTCATTAAATACAGGAACTAAGGTCCTGGTTCTCCTCTACACAAAAGTGTCTTTATCCCACTTGGCAGCACAGAAGGGCTGTAAAACAAATAATGCAATTAATGCCTCACTGAATGCCCACTAGCACTGCCTGGAACAGGGAAATGCAGGCTAAGTCCCAAATTTTTCTGAAGACTTTTCTAAATGAGAAGTCCCATAACTGTCATCCAAATCACTAGCTACTGAAGAATAGAAACAAATCCACTGAATTTTTATTTCATTTTTATAACAGAGGACTTCAGAAAGTGATTGAAACTCTGAAAAAAAAAATACACTAGAAGAGTGTAAAGACTTCTGTGGATTTGGTCTAGGAATAGTTTTCTTTGTCATTTGGCCAAGTTGCAACAGGAAACAAGTAGTTTTGATAGAAATGCTGACATAACTTTACTAATAGCACCTCTAACAGAGATTGTTACAATGTGTATTTACTCAGGTACAGGATTAAATAAAACATGTGAACTCACCATAGTAACCCCTACATCACATTGCAGATATGCTGCTTCTAAGATACGGCAAACGTTTCTGAAGAAATACACATGAATATTAGGTAAACATCTATCAGTTCTAAACTGTGTTTCAAAAATACTTTGCCTTGCAATATAACAAAAAGCAGCACAACTTGATGCTCTGTAAATTATTAATTTATTACTGGACTTTATTTTCATTGTTTCATGAGGATTGCCTCAAAATGTAAGTTTAGATAACTCCCCAACTCACTATGGCAAAAATACTGACAAACACATTGAGCTCCTCCACAATGATGTTGTGAATCCTTACACTCCCTTCTAATCAAGAGACTCACCTGTCCTTTTTGGACTGCCTTCTGCTGATGGCCTGAGATTTTCCAAAAATACTACAGTTCACCATAAGGTATTCACCAGAATACCACTAAGGTTGGCAGTTGGTTTGCTTCTGAACAGTCTTGTAGCCCACTTTCAGGTGTATGACTGTTTCCTCTTCATTATTCTTCTGCTCTTAATACATGTTCCTTCAAATTATCTTTATTCAGGTTGTCTTTCCTTCTTTTGCATGGACAAAATGACATTGTATTTACAAAGTTACTGCTTGGTCTTTTAGCTGAAGCGTTTTCATCTTTTCAGTCCTCCTCTGATTCATGTAAGCATTTTCTGTGTTGAATTTAATTTTAGCATTTTTTCTTTGTAGGCCTGATCCTTAATATACCCAGTATTACTTATATCTTACTAAAAAGCTTTTGGGTTGATGTACCATTGACTCTGACTTGACCAAAATCCTTGGCAGGATGCCTGTTCATATGCATCAACTTTAAATCACTTATTCAGTGCCTAAAGCAAGTTTCTGATGATATCCAGTGGGTTGCTATGCTTCCTGCAATCAAGCTTTTGCTGCTGGCTCTTTCTTATACTTGACCCAACAATTCATGGCAGAATTTACTCCTGTAAGGAGAAGTAAATGATCACATCTGCTTTGGCCTTTTCTTGATATTCAGCAACCGTATTGCCTCTTCCCAGGTCTCACTTGTAGAGGGGGAACACCCATTTTCTCACGTTACCTGAGAAGACTGATAAAGAAGTCAACCAGCATTCTGTTTTGCCACATAAAGTTGTCTCCATAAGTTCTTTCCTCACTGTTAACCAGCTTTCTTGGGAGTCACATGCCAAAGTTTTTGATCTGGTGGTTATGTGCTGTAGCTTTAGCACAGGAGCATCATGTGAGCAACTTGGGAACTATGCAGAGCTCCAGGTCTACAAGCTTCCCTCCTCTCCATATCTAGTCCATTGTGACCACCTGGAGGAGGAAGAGATGGAGACAAGGCTGCTAGTTCTACTAAATTATGAGTATGCAGTACGGTTATCTTTTCTTGCTCTTTCCTCCAAGTCTACTTTAGCCTATTTGGACTGAGCAACTACCTGATTTGCCAGTGAACTGGATATTCTAAGATGTTCGCTATTTTCTGAAGAAAAGAGGAGTTTACTCTGGGTGTTCTTCAAAACAGCAGCTCACCTGGATGCAAACTGATATATACCTTTGTGGCTGTCTAGAACCAGTTTGCTAAGATGAACTGTGATGCACCTGGATGCCCACTGTCTATGGAAACAGTGGGACTTTATGCCTGCAGATTTCTTGTACAGGATATCACAAAACCAGCAAAACTTAATATCATTATGTGATCACCACAGAATCAGCTGTCTGCAAAACCTCTGAAGTGTTATCCAGTTTAATCATCAATAGCAATTACTTGCTACACTTCACAGCAGAAAGCTCAGCACTTTGTAGAAAATATGAGCAACACTTGCTAGTTCTTTTATATTTCAGCAGCGCCTCTCCTGAAACATCAATGTCAGCCAACAGAGAGGTGCTTCCCTTCAGATGACTTTGCTGCTCTCTAACACCTGTTTTTATGAGAGACTAGACACTGCATCTTGGGCTAGCCCAATAGACCTATGTCCACAACTATGTTAAAAAAACAATTTAATACTGTTATTTTTCTAAAATAATGGCAAACATTGTTTTTAATCTTAGGGAAACTGTAGGGCTTTACTTACCACTCTAATTTGCATTGTCATCATATTTCAAGCCTTCTAAATTTCAGCAGAATAAATTGCACAAGGAGTGCAGCCACCTGAAAAGAAAAAACAAAACAGTAAATGAATCAAATCCATGGAATTAATAAGAAGAGAAAATAAGATGTCACTGCAAAATATTCATGTGTCTTCAATATGTGACATTTCTCTGAAATGCTGAGATACAGGCAAGCAGGAGAAATTATAATATCCATCAGTTGTTTCAGATGTATTCCAGATTGATATCCTTCCATTCAATATTCTGATTTATGTGTTAGAAATATTACATTCTTCAGGTATGAAGAAGGAAAAATCCTGAGCTATATGAAAACAAATTAGTATGTAAAAATGTCAACTAAGAATTATGAAAATGCCTGTGTTTTTGTCAGAAAAAGAATGTGAAAGCCAAGAACTATTGTAGTGCTCAGAAACAGTTCCAATGGCATACATGTAAATAAAGAAATATCAGAAAAATTAATGCAGTTATTAAAATTAAAAATTCTATATTCCATAATAATTATTAGAATGAGTCCTAGTAAACTGTATAACCTATTTTTGTAGTATCTTCAAAATATATGGATGTGCTTTAAAGAAATCAGGATCTTCCTAAATAGAGAAGACATGAAGAGATTTGTTTGGAACAGGCTTAGACAAATTATTGTCTAGGGCTTCTCATTTGTCAGAGGTGAGGTGGAGTGAATTAACAGGACTAGCAGTATGTCCCCGGCTACACTGTCCTTACTATTACTGAGAAATACATGCCAACAGACAAAGATCAGGATTAAAATGGTATTGTCACCAAATTGCTGAAATTTCTGTCTTCAAATGTATGTTGTCTTTCATGCTCAAATAATGCAATTTATCCTTTGATACACAAAAAGTGGTGTTCTTTCAACTGTGAAAACTCACAGAATTGTGTGGATTTTCAGACCTACACGGCTGAATTTGGAGAACAGAAATCATAATGTCAAGAAGTATAGCTTCAGTAAGTTCTGCATGGCTAAAATTTATTTTCACCTTGCTAATGGGGGATGCCAATGTACAAAGCCCTAAGCAGTTTCTAACTCTTCCTTTCCCTTTTCCTCTCTCCCCAAACCTGTCCCACCTGCTGTTGCAAAACCAACCTCGTTCACTTTGTGGCTTTAACAGAACCCAAACTGTTATCAATCATCTTTTGATAAGTACATGTTATGTAGTTAATACCAAAAGACAGAGGGAAATATGCCAAAGCATTATAAAATAGGTGCAGTTTAGTGAAAAGCTGTTCTTCAGGTGCTCAAACTCCCCTGTTGTAGTAAGTTTGTTCTTTGTTGGTTTTTGACCTGCAAAAAGTGATGTTCATTCTGCTGCATTGTTTCACGCCACAGATGACTCATCTACTGCCTTCCCTGCCTTTGGATGTTGGAGTGGCTCCAGTCAACCAACAGGATTTGGGGCATAAATCTTTCAAAGGGTATTCTTACACTATAAACACAATACACCTCCCTAAACACATGACCATAAGTCTGATGATGATGCCAAGCTGTGTGGTGCTGGTGACATGCTGGAGGGACGGAATGCCACCGAGAGGGACCTTGACAGGCTTTAGAGGTGGGCCCATGTGAGCCACATGAAGGTCAAGAAAGCCAGGTGCAAGGCCCTGCATATGGGTTGGGGCAATTGCCAGCATAAATACAGGCTGCATGGAGAATGGATTGAGAGCAGATCAATCTGCTGAGGACCTGAGGAGAAAGACTGGAGAGTGTTGGTTGATAAGAAGCTCAATGTGACCCAGCAATCTGCGTTTGCAGCCAGAAAGTCAACCATACCCTGGGCTGCGTCAAAAGAAGAGTGGCCAACAGGTTGAGGGAGGTTATTCACCCCCTTTACTGAGCTCCTGTGAGACACCACCCGAGTACTACATTCAGCTCTGGAGCCCCCTATGTAAAAAAGACAAGTTGGAATGAATCCGGAGGAGGACCACAAAGATGATCAGAGGGCTGGAGCACCTCTCCTCTGAAGACAGGCTGAGAGAGTTGAGGTTGTTCAGCCTGCAGTAGAGAAGGCTCCAGGAGACTTTATAGCAGCCTTCCAGTACCTAAAGGGGGCCTACAGGAAAGCTGGACAGGGACTTTTTACAAGGGCATGTAATGATAGGACAAGCGGAATGGCTTTAAACTAAAAGAGGCTAGAATTAGATTTGGTATTAGGAAGAAATTCTTCACTATGAGAGTGGTGAGGCACTGGAGCAGGTTGCCCAGAGAAGCTGTGGATGCCCCATCCCTGGAAGTGTTCAAGGCCAGGCTGGATGGGGCTTTGAGCAGCCTGGTCTAGTGGAAGGTGTCCCTGCCCATGGCAGGGGGTTTGGAACTAGGTGATCTCTAAAGTCCTTTCCAATGCAAACCGTTCTATGATTCTAGGATTCCATGATTCCATGATTCCATGATCACATGAATGTATTCAGGTTTGTTAAGCACATTAATTTACTAAAAATCTAAACTTGCTTAATTAATAATGTACCTTATAGGTCTTCAGCCTTAAACTGGTCAATCTGGGTGTGTGTCCTGTTGTTCTTATGGTTTTCATAGCAGTTTTGTTGACCCAACTGGTTTAAAAATGTGTACGTAGATCCTAAAGATTTCTCAGAAATACAGAAGTTTATGTTTAGAGTGGCTGTGGAAATCCAGGCTAATGGGATGCTGAGTACAAAAGATCAATGAGTGCAGACCTGAGTAATATCACACGTACCATTTTTGGAGTCATCATTCAGAACAAGTGAGTTGTTTTGTGGGTTTTTTTTTTTCAGCAGAAATAATCAACAACTTTTAGAATAAAAATAAATATGTGTTGACCCTGCTATGGTTTAAATCTTTATGTTATATTTTGATTTTACTTGTTTTAAACTGCACTATTTGTTCTGGAAGTTACATGAATGAGTTTTATTTCTTCTGCTTTACTTGATTTGGTCACTTTTATTACTGCTTTATCATACCAACAGCTTTCAGCTATTTTAAATTTACAGACTTCCAATGAATTTTGAATGAATAAGGATTCTCTGCTTAGTCGATTTGTAATTTTGATCCTACTGACAAAAGCCTTGTTTTTATTAGGTATCTCTCATGGGCTTTCAGAAATTACAAACTCCAGTAAAGTTAAAAGGTTAAAACTCTTGCTGTATTGTATAAAATCTCTGCTGCCATGCTGTACTCCTCAAATTCTTCCTCTTTGCTAAGCAGTGAATGATTTATTAAATTGGCATGTTCCTTCATTGGTCCCAAGAATTTATGCTATTCCAAAATTAGATGGTTCAAGAAGGTCTGTCTTTGGTACAGAAGTGCAAAAAACCTTAGATATATTGTGAATAATTTTAGTAGCAGAGATTCAGTTAAAGCCTTGAGGTATTTCAGAAAGCTCAAAAACCTCATCATCAATCAGCATGTCTCCATTTCATCAGAAGGAAGTGGGTTTTTTCCTACAAGCTAACATGTTTTTTCACTGAAGATTTTTAAAAATCTGATGTAGAAACCTACTGACGAAGTGCATCCACATTAGATGTAATCTATTTTTGTTACAGCACCATTTCCCCACTGGTTTTCTATTTCCTTGCTTTCGTGGAGGGTTATTTATATTTGGGATAAGGGATGATGCACAGTGACAGATGGGATAGTCCACACCGTTGCTGTGCATTGGTAAGATGCCCTGTCCCAGGTACCCCTGGCTGTGGTGGGGCTCATGGGCACGTCTTTTCCCTGCCTTGGGGTCTGCATACTGCTGGGTGAAGCCCCCACCCTGGCTTTGTGGCCCCCAGGATGGGTGCCCTCTTCCTGGTGGGGGCTTCGGGGGCATTCAAACCAGGCATGTTGCACCAGGATGCATTTAATCTGTTTTTAATTCTTTTGCCAGCCTGCCATTGGTGCAAAATGTGCTGCTGCTTCAGTGAGAAGGGATGATTCAGCCAGCGCTGGTGAAACACCACCAAAGATTGCCTGCCTCAAAAGTTGTGGGACAATTTACACTTTCATTATCATTTGAAAGTTTCTTTTGGCTGGTCGGTATGTTCAGTTCTGGCTGCCCCTTCACTCAGCATAGGGATAATGTGAACTGTGACCCTATGGTGGCACAGTTTGCCATAGGGTATATGAGCTGTTCTGTGGCTCCCTGACATCTCCAGCCCTCCTTCCCAAACACTGATGTCTCTATAGTTCTGTTCGTGTGGTTGTTGTTGTTCTTTTCTTTCTTCTTTTTTTTTTTTTTTCTTTTCCGTTTTGGTACGAGTTGGACTTGGTTTTTGCCTGACTGATTGATCCAATGTATATCCACCACCAGTTTGTCAGCTTCCAAAACTAGGAATTGCTGATTGTGGTCTTCAGATGACTAACTTCATAATATGGCCAAAACTTACTATGAAACAATAAAAATCTAGGTTACTTTTCGAGGCCTAGGTTTATACATTTACTTTAAGTGATGGAAGTAGTCTAGCCACCTTGGCTTTAATTTTCTTATATTAGCTTGAGACCCTTGTAATTAACTATCACAGGGATGTATCTGCAACATCACTTGTCCTTGCTAATGTAAATCCAGGTCACTAAACCCTCCACAATCTGCATCAAAATCAGTCAAAGATCTACCTATGTGTCCCTCCAAACTGTAAGTAGTAGCAGCCAGTGGTGTGATGTGGCCAGCATCACATTCAGCTGCCTTTGAGTCGCTGGCTTCATCAGGCAAGTTTCTATTTGTAACTAGATTTATTGAAAATGGCCTTTGGCATGAGTACAGACCAGAGCTTGGACGCTAGTCTCTGGATCCAAGGGGCAGAGCCCTGTCAGTCTCCCACCACGTCTCTTCCCCACACAGAACGTCAGCCACATCAGGGAGCCATGGAAATAGCTCATGGCAACCTGCTATACATGTTGCTGTAGATATTCGTTGGATGGATCCATTCATTAAAAACCAAATCACATCCCCTTGCCTCATTGATCTTGTAATCACAATGTATTTCTTCTTTACTTTTCCTCCACCTGCCTTACTCCTGAAGGAAATGATCTGTTCCATGTATTGCAACCCGGCATTATAAATGTTTTATAGTGCTTAATGTTTTATTTTTCTTTAAACCTAATTTCTTATTTTCTTTCTGGAAAAAAAAAAAGTTCACTTCAGCTTTGTAAAAATTAAATGTCAGCATTTACGTGGCTCAGAGAAGTACCACAATTCTTCCATTGTTGCCAACTCAGACTTCTGGACAGAGTGATATATATTTTTCTGTATTTGTGTCTTTACACGGTACCTTCATTTACAATATTTGAAAAAGAATGTTTTTTTCTATTTTGCAGTGAACATTTCTGTTTGACATCACATAGTAATTCCTCATCAATGGTGTTTGAAATAAGTGAATATTAAAGATTGGTATAATATTATATGGCTTATTGCTGAACATGCACTGCACACCAGCCAAGGGAATGGGACACCCTGGGTGTTGAACAGATTTAGAAGATGACTGAGCCTCTCTCCCAGACTTATTGGTACAAATGGCCCCTTTTTAGCATTGCACTCCAAAGTCAATTCCATCAATTTACATTTCTTCCCTTATTTATTTTTGTTTAAAATTTATTTTTTCAGCTTTTTGATTTAAGGGAACAAAGAGAATCCTCAATTTTTTTTTCTTACTGGAAATTCTTTGCGTAAGTTCTTTCACTATTCTTTTCCCTGCCACTGCAGTAACTTTTCCATAGATTATCATTACAGATATATTTTACGATAAAGTAGTGAGTAACACAACACAAACACATCCATTCTCTTAATTAAATGAGCTACAGCTTTTGGGCTGAAACAAACAATAATATTATTTATAACTCAAATTACATTATATAAACTATACTCTCATCTATAAAGAGAGTATAAATGGCATAGTAGGGTTCCACGTTTGCTTTTTTCTTTTTTTTCCCCAATGATTTTCCTGTTGACCTCTCTTTTAATTTACAAATAAAACCATGACTTTCTTGACCACCAGCACTGAAAATTCACCCTGGGATCTGAGATCAAGCTGTGTTCTTTCTACTTTATGCCAAAATAGACTCCGGTTCACCTCCTCAGTGCTGAGGTGGCTCTGCAGGGCTGGCAGGAATGAAAAGCAATAACAGTACTTTTGCCAGTAAAAAGATGAACAAATTCTCTCAGAAGTAGGAAGATACCAATTTTCAAGTCATCTTTATAGAAAACAGCTGTTATTTGAAAGAGATGCTCATAGCAGAGCTGGG
The DNA here is from genome assembly GCF_963210335.1 of Falco punctatus. Lineage (NCBI taxonomy): Eukaryota > Metazoa > Chordata > Aves > Falconiformes > Falconidae > Falco > Falco punctatus. The sequence goes on from NC_137585.1 coordinate 52,348,468, forward strand.
GTGGGATGTCTCATTGCTTGATGTTCCTCTGCAACCTTCCTTCACTTCTCCCTTTCAGTCTTTCTAGCTCAGTGTGTAGAACAATCAAGCTGAGGTGCTTGTGGCTGCGGTTGAACAACCTCTTTCCCTGTCAGCAGTGCTGGACTCAGGTGTTTCTGCCCTCTTCTGATTGTTTGCACCCCTACGCTTGTGTTGGTACTGGGGCTGCTCTGTGTGTTGGGTGGAGTAGATTTTTGTGGAGCCCCCAGGCTCATCTCTTTGGACCCAGATCCTACCACAGCTCTGCTAACAGTTGTGCTGCCAGGAATATCTGCTCACCCTCCTGCTTCTGTGTTTGTGGGGCATCAGATGAAATCCAGGCAAGGGAGTTTACTAACTCTTTTTTCCTAAACTGGTCAAAGGTGAACATTTAGCCAGTTATTTGCGCTTAGCTGTAAAACATTCCAAAAATATGGTTTTGGAAGTCAGTCTTCCTTTTCATAGTTGGAAAACATATCTTTGCAGTGAAAGTTTGATGGATAAACAATCCTTTGGGACAAAGCATGAAGACGTAACGCTGGGGTGCCCAGCCTCCTTTGGGAACCGGGTGCCTCTGCGGGGCTCAGGCACCTGCATGCACTCAAACACAGGGATCTAGAGCTCCTGCTGTGGAGCTCATCGTAGGAGAAAGGCATTTACACAGGGCAGAGACGTGGGCAGAGCACAGGGAAGGCAGTGCCTGACAACACTCCAAAAAGATGCAAACAGGGACTGCTGTAGTGGTTTTCAGAGGCTGCAATTATTCCCATTGCCAACCAGGAGGACTGGGGCACTTGACAGGTGAGTGATACTCTCAGGAAGATGGTAGCATGTGAGGCCAGGCAAAGGCAGAATTGTATCCAATGGTGCATGTGACACCCCCTTCCCTGGCTGCAGCGAGTCTCGGTACTCTTGGCAGAACCCATGTTCAGCTGCTTAATTCTGTAATTTACTGTGGTTTATTTCTCATTTATTAAACAGGGTAGAGAAAAGGTAATGGTGCCTAACAGACTGCTGTCCCTGGAGCTCTTTCAGGCTGTGGATCACAGAATCACAAATTCAATCTTTGGGAAGTATTTGGCCGGCTAAGGTTCTGTTGGTTCTTAAGGAGTTACGCAGAAGGCAGGAAAATGACTGTGCGAAGTTCATGGCGAGCTGCTGATGCCTGGATTGTCAGCTGCCCAGCACTGCCCTCTTCTCCTGCTGGCTGTCCCCTGTGAGCCCATGTGCTACCAGTCCCTCTGAGAGCACTGAGCTGGTTGTCCAGTGCTGTGCAATCCTTCTGGAGAGCCTGACAAGCCTTGAGAAGCAAAGCTGAACAGCTATATGCACTTTCTAACAAGGCAGATTTAACAGGAGAAGAAACACTGATCTGTGGGCAATGTGTGCTGGCATTTACAGTTCCTTCTGCTGGCATGTCCCCTGTGAAATGTGATTCTCTGCACTCCTTGGGTTTAAGGAAACAAATTCAGTGGAAGCTGATTTTTGATCTTATCTGTAATTCAGCCCACTGGATATGAACTGACATGTAGACTAAGAGAAAAGGAAGACAATTACAAAAGCAGATTAAAACAGGTTCCAAACAAACCAGAGATTCATGCAGAATTTGTTCTAGCAGAAAAAAGTCTTGTGCTTGCTTTGGCTGGTATGATGCACTTCATTTTTTATTTTTTATTTTAAAATGCAGTTTTGTAGGCTACTTCTGCAAGTATGTGATTGAGACTTCATTTTAATAATCACGGCAATTTGAGTACGCACTTTCTGCCTAAGGGATAAACATCTGCCTGCACATAGTAGAAAACATATCTGTGACAGTGAATTTCTGTAAAGCTCTGATTTCTCACCAGCCACCACCAAAAAGGTAATTCTATTTTAGGAGTAAACCCAAATGCACGGAAGTAAAGACATTCACAGTTAAGACATCAACTCTTTTTTCCTCCTGGCTCCACACAATTTGTTTATGTATTACAGCATCTGCTCCAGGTTATGTAAAATCTGTTGCAAGAACTTGTGATATCCGATGAATAAAGGACAAAGTCTGAGTTTAGTTTGGAATTTTCAGGGTTTAGTGAATTCTGCTGTACCCTGTCCCAGGTCTTGCTGCTCCAATTGGTTCAATTGCCATTTATCTCTTTCCATGATTAATGACAAAGCTACTGCCGCTGAGTGCCTTGAGCTCACCACGCTGTGTGTTAGGTACCGTATAATTGTAATGAAAAGACATCCTTTGGGTCAAAGTGCTAGAATGCACATACTAGTTAGCAGACAAATGTCTTTTTAAATTGGATGGACTGCTAGATTACATTATCAGAAGCAACCTTTGCATTTTATGAGTTGTTGGTTGTTTAAATGAGAAGAATGATCCTCAGAATCAAAATTCTGTCTTTAGCTCAATTTTTAATATTCAGACTGCATGGACATCCATTTTGACATCACACAAACTAGTTAGCAATCAGAAAGCTTAACCCTATTCATTTCATTCAGATGAGTGGTCTCACTGGGGTTAACCGAAGTGCTTATAAAATTACTATAAACATGGCTACTTAATTCTTGCTTAGATAATGTTAAATCATTTGATTAAATCCCTCTTTTCCCCTCAAGGCCACCAACAAGGCAAATTAACAGAGACTCACAAATATCCAATTATGATCTAGTCCAAACCATATGTATTCCCAAGGAGAAAAATAAAATTAAGAAGTTTCTTTTAACATGAGGAGCTTTTTTTTTTAATGTCAGAGTGAAGACAGAGCAATACTACTGGATTACCATAATTAATTAGGTCAACTTTAAAAAGAAAACAGCTATAAATACAAATTGCATTCAGAAATCAATGGGATTCTTTATAAGAATTACATATTTTGCTTTCATTACTTGTAAATGTACACTTTTCCCAAGGACAAATAAGTGTGTTCTCATTTCATTAAATAACGCATACTATTATGTACCTGAGAACGTGCAGAATGACAGATTAAAGGACACATGGACAAACCATTTATGGCACTTCTTGACTTCTCAGATCTTGATTTGGCAATTAAAACACTATGTCTGTCACACAGGTGCAGTGCACTTTGGGGAGACAGGCAATACATACTGAATTACTGCTCCATATTCCATGGTTATATAATCTAGATGGGGTAAGTGTTTTTAATCAGTATGAATACATATTGCAAACAGCAAACTGCATCTAAGAAATGCTGAGATTTGTGGAGTGATCTCTCGACACTGAAGAACATTTTTTGCAAGGATGACACCTGTAAGTGTGACCATTGTGATAATCCCTACTCACAATCACATTGTGATGTTTAACAGCTAACAAAGAGTAGGTAAAGTCCTATATTCTATATTGAATTCTCAATTTTATACATATATATTAAACTCCATAAAGTCCTATATTCTGTTGTTTCAGTAAGAGACTGGCATGTCAGTACAGAAAATGTTGACCTGTCCCGTGGACAAAGCTGGGCTACTGCTCCAGGCAGTGCAGTGGGAGGGGACCGTTTCTGAACAGGTGTGACATGTGGCTTCTGCTTGAGCTGTGCAGCTAGCTCAGTAAACATGAGGTAGGGAACTGCATCATTTATTTTGACCAAATAACCAATAGCTATGGCTAAAAAAAAGATTCATTGAATAAAGGCTATGCTTGCAACCTTTGGCATTTTCTGCCTCATGATTTCTTAATTGGGTAAATAGCTATTACACTTTGCTAATTTAAGTAGTATTTCCAGGTTTACTTTTGTGTTTATCTCTTTAAAATACAAAATTGCATAAAACCAAGTCAATAGGAAGAGTTTAAGTCTTTTGGCACTTTATTTTCAGGAAAGCATGGTTTCATTACACCCATTCCACATAAAAAGCTACCACTTTTTTTTTGCTCAAACCTTCCCGGGCATTTCATCCTCGGTCAGAGCCCAAATGGAAAAATGTGTTCCAGTGGCTATGTCATCACCCTTGCACTTGGAAAATCAGAGTGCATTTTTTCTTCAGGAGTCTCTTGGCTCCCTTTCTTCCTTCTGTCTTCAGTCCTTCCTTTCAGCACACTTGTGTTTTTCTCTGCAAAAATATGTTACCTAGAGGACAAGTGAGAAGGTGGCATGACTTAGTGGGCAAAGGAAAAGACATGGGTAGACAGAACCAGAGAAAAATTGCAGGAAGAGAATGGTGGAGCAGAGCGTGGAAGACAGCCTGTATGTAGTTCAAGCTGCTACTGGGATGAGACAAAAATAGAGTATTTAATGTATGCCTGTGGCAATTACCAATATTAATATGACTGTATAATAGCTGTTAGAAGCATAAAACTAGGAGAATAAAAATTGATCATAGAATTTATACAAACCATTATGATAATTTAAATCCTTATTATCATTGTTTACTTATGTCTTAGGGTAGAATAATGAACCTTTAATTGCAGGCAAGCAATTCTATGTCAGAATAAATCAGAACTTGGGTGCAGTGATAACATGTATCCAACAATGCCGTTGATTTTGGCACTCATTCAGCATTCTTTATATTAAGTTTTAATGCAAAACATCTGAAGAACACTGTTAAAAAAGCTGTTAGATACAACCCATATACAATGAAATGTTCCCTATTCTCTCCCCTTTTTTTCCTCCTGACCTACACAGGCCTTATTTTTACAGTAAAGATTCACTTTTTGATCTCTAAACTAAGGGAAACAATGAGCCAAATAAAATAAAACACACATGCAGCAAGCACAGTTGATTTCTGAGGCTGGAAGGGTGAAATGCGGAATGACTCCTTGTTCCAGGAATGTTTTGTTAAGCATTCAGAAATATTGCTTTCTGAAGGAACTATACACATTAAATGGTCTGGAACAATGTCATATCAAAAGACTGATGACTGTGGTTTAAAACCAGGAGATTTTAATCTTAGTCTAGAATAGAGTAAGAAGTATCTGTTAATTTATTCTAGTTTCTAGTTATTCTAGTGTGTTGAAGATATGACCTGTTGCAAACTTGAGACTCATTTGAGAAGTAATATAAAATGTTATTAAAGGACAGACATGCTAATAGGACAGCAAAAAACCCCACTTGTGTCAATACTCAGACTCCTGAATGTCTCAGGCACCCTTGCCAAAGGTCCCTAGCCAGCAAACTCCCCTTCATTCCCCTTCATATATTACCAGAAGACTGTGTCAAGCACCTAAACTGGTCTGAACTGGAGACCTGAGAAGGGGCTTTACTGCTTTTGTGGTTTTTGCAATGCGCTGGTGTGTTCTGGGGAGCTGTGCTAGCCAGTGAGATGCGGCTGGGGCGACCCTGGTGTAGGGAGGCAGGTCTGCTGAACCTCTGTTAAAATCTCTACCATAATTATTAATGCTTCCTTCAGTGAGTAGGTGGAAAGCCATAAGATAAATGACAACGTTATTGGTGTTACAAATCAAGGGAAGGCAATTATAGTGACCTTCCAGAAAACAGCAATCTAAAGAGAATGAAGTATTTCTAGCTTCTGTATCAGCATGGGAAATAAATCAGAGGAAAATTAGGCAACGTTATCTAAAAACAATTCTCAGATTTGGGTGACCAGCATTTTATAATGGACAAACCCCCAAACTCAACCACCTAGCCCCCACCCCACACCTCTAAAAGTTACGTAGATTTTGCAAATAAATTGGAAATTCTCTGGCAAGAATTGAGTACCAAAAGCATAAACAGGGTCTAAACAGGTTATGTCTACTTTTCTCATCTGTCTCAGCTACTTATCTTGCCACCTACTATGCTTTATTACATTTTTTGTTTTATAAATTAGAATTTAAAAACAGGTAGAAGCTCAGATAAAAATCATGAAGTGAAAACAAGAATGTAACATTCCTGTTCCAGGTTGAACAAAGATTCGCTGTGTCACCAGTGTACTGGCACTGGCAGGAACTGGAGGTGAGTATAGAAAGAATCAGAACGAACCCCAGAAAGTTCAGAACATTATCAGAGCATTATCTTTCTTCAAATACACACACATATATATGAATATACAAATGTTATTCTAAAATTTCAAATGCCAATAGTAATAATGCTGTATTTCATATTTTAACCATTGTTAAACTAGCTCTAATACAAATGGAGTATTACAAAGTCTAAGCAAGAACTAAATTTGAGTTGAGTTATATTTAGGGGAAATGCAGTAGTAAACACTTCAAGTTAAAAGCATTTCTTCACAAAGTAAAATGGAGTCTTTGCAGGACTTCGTGATTAAAAGTGAAATTATTTGCTTATAATTGGGCTAATTAGTGGCTGGACTCAGCACAAGTCTATTTTTTCTAGGGAAAGATTTGTTGTACCATATTTTAACTAAGCAATATTATTTTGTATATGTTTAATACTTATTTCTAGTGAAAAGGCTGTGAGATTAAGCAAGAATCTTATTTTGCACAACCTATTTCACAATTAAGCCTTTCTGAAACTAAGGCAATTAAATGAGCAGAATCATTTTGCTTGTTTTGCTCATACAACTTTTATATAATCCACTTACTGCTGATATTTCTTAAGTTCTGCAGCCTTATATTCTTGATCTCTCTTTAAAGATTCTAATTAATACTGAAATACACATACCAAGCTACACACAGAGGCCTCCCTTAACAGAATTTTAAGGCTGTGAGTTCAAGTACTCGAAGGATATAGAAATGCAAGAATCAAGATTACCAGTGAATTCTCAGGTTCTGTCCCTTTTACGAGTATGCGTAATCTTTAATGATCTTTCTGCCTTCTCTGTTGCTATGCTCACTAAGATTTTTTCAGAAGTTTTTGTTTGGCCAGCTCTGGAAGGTAGCTCCTCTGCCTCAAGAAGCCACTGCCAAAGCTCAGGTTGTGTTTTTTCTCAATATTGAACATTAATTAGCAGTTGAAACATGGAAGTTATGTGTAGGCATATAAAGTGTTTGCCTTATCTTGTTATCCATCATGGAAAAATCCAGCCCAAATAAAACCGGGCAAGGTTATAAGGCACTTACATCACAGATCAATAGTGGGAAGTATTGGACAGCCTGATGTTAGTGGGGGCTGGGACTGGCTAGTTCTGCCTGAAGTGCAGTCCATAAGGAATGTAAGTAAAAAGAGAGCCCAAATTCATTATTGGTTTAGTAGGCTTTTCATTTGTTTCTTTTTCAGTTTTCAACAGCATGGCATGTCCATGTTCTCCCCTGTCATGGACAGCTCTGGAAATACAACACAGGGGATGAAGCACAGGAGAAGGAAAGGTTAGATGTAACCCCTGGTGTGGCTTTCTAGCTGTTTTCACTTCTGGGAAGCAGCCTACAGCCCTTAAGGGAGATTGTAGTCCTCCTCTGAGTCCACAGACAAATCAGTATTTAATCCAGCACAATTAGAAGATGCCTTATGAGGTGAGGTGAAACTAATCTTAAGCTGAGGTCCGGTTTGGCAAACACTTTGAGCCTAAAAATACCCAGCAAAAAGCAGTATTAGAAAATGGCAAAGCAAATTACTGCAACTTTTTACTTTGAAACAAGTAATTTAAAAAATTGACCATTGTTACAGCAATGTCAAGGAAGGGTTAAATAACTTGAGAATGAAATGGTACCACACAATGCCAATATCTAGTCCAGCTGAATTGCCACAGACTATGCTATGCAGAAAGCACTAGAAGGCCAGAGTCTCCATCTACCAGGTAGGGAAAAAAGGAATCTATTTAGTGAGATTTTAAAACTATTTCTACTTTTGCTTTCTCTGAGTTGAGCCTGGTACAAGCTTCATTGCAATCAATCTGCCTTGGCTTGCTAAAGAACAAAATGCAAACAGGTTCAGAAGCAAAGGACATGACCTCATGGACTTAATACCTGCCCTGCGTTGTGGCTGTTATTAACTCATAGCCGTTGACCAAAGGGATAATAAAAGTTCTGTTACAATTTATGACTGATACTGAATATTAAAATCCAGAGACACATCTGTTAAATTACTAAGCAACAGTTACCTTGACCATGGTTATTCAGGCTTTATTTTATTGTGAAATATGAGATCACCTCTTTTGCCTGACAATGTTGAAATAATGATGTTCAGAGTGGGAAGAAATTAAAATACTTAAAACAGTTAACTTGTAATTATTCCTACTTATTGCAGTTAAAGAAACCTTCAGGATTTTGGAGCTGAGAAAGCTGATTCAGGCATTGAGTCTGAAAAGAAATTAAACATTCAATTTATATGTGGAGTTCAGATTTTAGCTTGCAGTTCAAAAATATCTGTGTTTGGGAAAGTATGTAAAGATATACTTGATTAGCACTTTCTTGCATCAGGGGCATGGTATAGTACAAATAATGCCAACTTTTAAAATATACTTTTATTATTTTAATATATAATACATAATAATATATATTTTATTATTAATATAAAATATGTAAAATAGCATTAAGGATATACCCTATAGGAAAAGGAAATTAGAAGCTGACATCGAAGGAATTGAGGATATTTCAAGAAAGTTCCAATTTCTCATTATACTAAAGTGTTACATTATAAGTTGCATAAGAAAAAGAAAAGTTACCTGAAACCTGACTCAACACATGCAAAATTTTACCAAAGTAGATTTATTTCTTTATAGATCTATGTAAAGTCTTTATTGCTTGCAGTGTAATTAGTGAAATTAGTTTATTTGCAGTTTGCGATTTTTTTATAATTTACTAGTTTGTTTAAAAATTATTCTCATCACTTTTTAAGATCCCATTTTATCAGTGATTATTTTAAAAACTGTATGTTGTTGACATCTGAAATTGCAGAGAAAATATCAATTGCTGTCACTTAAAAGAGACTTCAACGAGATATAAGCAGAATACTAATGCTGATTAAAGTTGAAACTTATGAAGTGTTTCCACATAAAACATTTTGTTTCATCGGAAAAAAAATTCATTCTTTATTCCTTACCATAAAATGTGTCCAAAATATTCTGCATGTGGCTGTTGCTATGAAGAAATCATAGAATCATAGACTGGCTTGGGTTGGAAGGGACCTTTAAAGGACCTTAAACTTCAGCCACGTTTCCAAAAGGAAAGAAATGTGAGTGAGCAAATGCAAGCTACCAACTTCACAGCATAGACAGCATTTCAAGGCTGTAAAGTGCCAGAAAAATGCAAATATGGAGACCTGGTAACTTAGTTCCTTAGGGACCTCATGGCTGTGACTTAACTGCTGCAAAACATTGGTGTGTTATAAAGCCACTGATTTCAAAATGATATAACAAAGGAATTTACTTCTTTCAGTACCTGTACAATGGCTTCATACTTTCAGGTTCAAAGTGCCAGGTGCCAAACAGGTTCTGCTGAGGAAATGTTAAATGTGTTGTTCTTTTCAATTCTCCCCCCATGCTCACTAGCATATATATGGATCAGCATTAGTTTTATCTTTTGGACTCCTGTGCCTTGCTGTAACGGGTGTGGGCATCAGGGTGCCCACAAGAAGAGGAAGAAGGAGCTTTAGCAAATAGGATACATACTGCCACTGATGGGTTATGCATGTTGCTTGCATTGTAACTACTTGAAATTACTTAACATCTTATCTAGATCCTGTTTTGTAATCAGTTAGCATTTGAGAGGTACGCTTACTTCTTAACATCGAGTCATGAGGTAGAAAGGGTGCAATATGGTTTTAAAGTTTTGTGCCCCATCTGTTTTTAAATTATATCAGCTATTTCAAATTTTCTGTTTGTATTCCTCAAAAAGTGACTTGCCCTTTAGTCAAGCTGTCTTTCATTATGCTCCTTCTTTCTTTAGCTTGCTAAATCCACTCTCTTTTGTGGCTCAGATAAATTCTTAAACTTTTAGAATTTGCAATGGAGCTATTTTTAGAAAATCCGTATAACCTGATGGAGAAGATAATAATTCAGTAAGTATGTTTAGCCCTGCGGCCAGATGAGCTTACAGAGCTTCCTTTGTTCATATAAAGGATACATTTTTTCAAATTTCTATTAATGTAAGTTATGAAGCCAATGATTTTTTAACAGAAAGCAATAAATATGAGCATATGTCTAAGTGGTCTTCTGCAGGCAGATATTCCCTTGCTTTGCTCATGCCATGAGTCCAGCAGCAGCTGTGTGGCCCAAGATAATTAACTATCAAGCTTGATCAATGTCCATTAAATGCACCCACACAGCTTTCATTTTGTTCACAACATGTGAACAGCAAACTGAGGTCCACCTCCAGAAGACCTTGTAAATATTGCTGAGGATATTATCTTGAGCCTATCTGCATTAAGTAATTAATTGAACAAATAGTACAGTATTGTGTTGCCACATACAAATAGACTTGAAATACTATAGTTTCTCTATGTAGATGCTGAGAGGGAGGGAGTCAAGCCTGGATTGTCCTGAAAAGTGTCTGCTTTTGCCTTGAGTCTACTTAGAAACATTTAAAGCAAACGACAGGTTTTGGAAAACTCAGCTATCATTAACTTTGCAAAAGAAATCAAGTGTAGAGGCTCTCCGTGTCATCATATTTGGCCTTTAGATACCACGGGCTGAGCATTGACAGCTACTCCTTTTTATGGTCTCACTTGTCTCCTTGCATTGAGCCTTATTGCCGGTTAGGCTCATAGGCTTCCCAGAAGCAAGGATGCATGGGAGACCTTCCCTGTCCTGGGGGACAGAGGACCTACCCTGACTTAAATTTCCCTTCCCATAACTTGTTTCTTTATTTTAGCTAATGATAGTTTAAAGCAGAATGCAGAAATGGTGCTGGGAGTCAGAACAGGAATTCAAAATCTGTTCCTTTCAGACTAAGTGCCAAACTACAGAGTCATGTGTCCTTTTCAGCTCGTTTGCCATGGTAAATCACAGGGTTAGAGGCAGACATCAGCTCCTCACATGTCTCTAATGCTTGGCTAAATATCACCTTGCCCCTACGTCAAGCAGTCCTGTATCACCAAGATACTGAAGCATGCATCTATCTTATGCACACATTTAAGAGGATAATTTAACACAATTTTGAAAACAAACACTAGACCAAGAAAAGCTCTTAGTCTTGGGAGACAGACAGAAAATTAATTTCAGATGTGTCTGGTTTATTCCATTGGCTTGGAAGAAACTGAACATGGACTTCTGTGCCCTCTCATATGTGGTCTCATCCAGCTTGCCTGCGCAGGAATAGTTAATTACAGAGGTGCAAAAAAGGCATGTAGTGAACTGAGATGATTTAATGAGAGCCTCCTGGTTAAACCAGATAAAAAAGCAAAAGCCAGTTTGGTGTAAATAGTATAGATCAACATGAATGTCCTGTGTTCCTACCATCTTTTTATACCAAAGAGGTTTTAACACTTCCTAGTTCAAACTATCAGGAAATACTCAGCACTCAATATTTTTCCTCCAAAATGTTGTTATCCCACTCTGACGCTGAGGAAAAAGATGCTAGTTTAAACAGCCCAAAGGCAGCAAGAAAGGGGACAGATTCATATTCAGGAACAGTTGCTGCAGCTGGAAGGCAGCCCCTTGCTGCAGGCAGCAGAGCCCTGGGAACGCTGCTCAGTGCAGCTCCGGGGCTCTGGCTCGCTGGGAGTGATGCCATCTCTCTCTGGAGGTTCCCCATCGCTCTGATCAGTGATCCAACTCTCACTTGCAATTCCTGCAAGATAAATCTTTTAAAGGCCAAGGTATTTTATAATTCTTCTGTAACACCAGTGATACTCTCAGAGAGAATAGGTTCCCTTCCTTTTGTAGATGTGCTTACATCTCATTTTTTAAGAAATACTTAAAACATTGAATTGGGAAGACAATTAGAAAATAAGCTATTGTTTTCGATAAAGTAAATCTCATATGTAGCCAGCAGGGCAGCTAGCAGGAAATCTGAACCGTGATGGTATATTTTAAAGTTCAGAAACACAGAAGTTAAGTGGAGATTCAGTTTCTCTGTTTCAGGGTCCAGCTACAGTAGAAGGATAACCTTCTACAAAATAGGAAAATCTCACGTGTGTTAAAGATGGCCCCACAGGCATCACCTCCTTCACCCAAAAGTGGGGGGAGAGGTGAAAACTCTTAAGTGGAATAGAAGCTTTTGGAAACAGTGGGCAGGTGCTGCTGGTGGGCCTAGTGAAGATTGAGGATGGCAGTCAGAGGTGTCACAAAACAATGGAAAAGGAGCCAGCAGTTTCACATTAGGTATATTCTTCATTTAGCACAAAGAGAGCTTTGCATCTGACCAAAACACATTGCATTTTTGGTGCAGAAACAGACATTTTAATGTTGCTTAATCAAACATAATTTATGGCGTATGTTTACCATGCAACTGCAGTTTTGGTTTCTAAAAACCTTTGGAATTTGGTACAACTCTAGCAAATGTTTCCATACATTCAAGTTATCTTTTTTAAAGGCAAAACTATTCCCAGTATTTCTTTGCCACTGGATTTAGTACATGACCATGTGGGAGAGGTTATGCACATGCCATGTACAGGAACTGGTAGTGCCTGGCTAAAGTAGCTTGGCATAGGCAAGTGTGATCTGGCAAAGAACAGATCCTTTGCTAATGAATCAGCATGAGCAGCTCAGTTTGGACAGAAACAAACTGTAAAATGCCTGTTCAGCAGGAGCACTTCCTCGAATACATCAAAGCTGTTCCTTTCTACATGGCACAGCGGAGTTCTTTCCAAGAATTTGTAGGCCAGTATTCTTGCTTTTCAAAGTGTCTTTAAATGGGTACAAATCCTCTCTCCTGAATGTCATGAAACAAACAGAAAGGTATGCAAAAAATTAGAAGCATTAAAATATTTAAATAATCATTCATGCAAAGCATAAGCACAGCTGGAAGCAGTGTCCCCTTGAGTTCTTGCTTATATTCTGACTATATTTGAAATACATGTGTTGCTGTTATTTCTGGGGAAGCATATACATTAAATATTCTTGTTTTCTCTGTCTGAGTACTTACAATAGTTGGGTTTTTTTCATTATGTTTAATTTCCTCTATAACTAAGCACTAAAGTAGTACCTACATTACTGGTATGGGATATACTGCATCAGTAACTGAGGGGTAGTTTTGCCTGTTTCAGCAGAATGTGACAGAAGAATCAGAATTAATATCAGAAGTAACATGATAGCCAAGTTATAACATCTTCCAGTATTTCTGAGGCTATGGACCGATTCTGTGGCCATCATGCACAAAAAGTAAAAAACAGCAAGTCAATGTATTATTCATTACAAAAGCGTGGTTGTGGTGTTGAGACTGTCTCCCAGGTCCCAAGGCAGGGAAGTGGCAGTGAGTTGAGAGCTGTGAACCCATCTCTTCCCTTGTGAGGGACAGCCTCAGCACACACACAGGGACATTGTGACACTGAACATCTGCATCAGCCCTACGGCCTCAGCTGGCTGCAGGGCAGGAGTGGGGAGTGCTCTCAGCCACAGGCTACTCCCCAGCTTGGTCAGTAGGTAGAGGAGACCTGGAGATAATACTGCTCTCATAGGTCTTCATGGTTTGTTTCACATTTTTTGGACAAATGGTGGCACTGGCTACCTAGTGTGAAAAAGACAGGGATGGTTGTGATGGGGACTTCAGGTTCATGGGGAATGGTTTGCAGGTTGTTGGTCTCTTGCTGCATGTTTTGGTGCAGAAGTAGGAGATGGCAGAGCTGAGCACAGTTTCTGGCCAAGCCAGGCTGGTTTTTTTTATCTAAATCCCTCTAATCTAAAGCAGTGTTGGTCCTGTGTCTTAACTTCAGCAGAATTTAAGTGCACTGCATCAGACCCGTGCATGGTATGGATTAGTGATCTTCTGCAAAGTTTTGTATTTTTTCGTAAGAATCAGAAGTATGCACTTGTAAGTAGAAAGGAAAACTTGGACATGTTAATGACTGGGATGAGGTTGGTCCATCTGATAAGCTAAGTAGTGTACCAAGATTTTCTGGTTTTGCTGTTGATGCATAACAGTCCAGGTGCAGTGGTTCCATCAGACCTAGGGGAGGGGGATGACATAACCAGGCTCCCTGCAGAGAGCTTGGTGAAAAGGGAGTTGGCATATTTCAGGAGTGGTCAAGCATCCAAGATTGGCAGCTGTTGCTGCTGACTGCCTAAGAACTGCTGTCAGAGCACCACCTGTGGCTTCAGACTGAATTTTACAGGGGACACATCACTCCTGTGTGCGAGAGGGATCCTCTGGCAGCTCCTGGGAATAAACCAGCTCCTGCTGTTTCTGAGTGAGCAAAACAAGCAGTTTGCGAGACATGGAGGGCTTGTCCCGGCATTACAACTGTCTCTGCTGAGACCGTGTCAGCTAACCTTGCTGTGCCAGAAAGATCCAGATGATGGTCTGGAAGATAGTCTGCACAAAGTTGTCATAGAATACATATGAATATATGGACCAAAACAGGGCATAGCAGGATGGAGGGGAAAACAAGGTGCTAGGAGGAAGAAAGCTCTGTGAGGTACCGAGAACGGGGCACACAGGGAGAGAATTATTAAAAAAAAAAAAAAGGTACACCATAAAATATGCAGCAGTAGGGCAGAGATGCACCTGAGAGGATCAGAGCAAGACTGAAGCAGAGGGATTAAAGAACAGAGAAATCAGCAGGAGATGGGGTAAATAATAAGCACATTAAAATGCACAGGGCAGGAAGTACATTAGAAATGCACAAAGGGAAGACAGTTACTCTTGGGAGCAAAGTACTCTGCTCTAACCCTGCCTTATTATGTGACTCTTACCAAGAGTCCCACTCCTCCCTTGCATGGAAAACATGAAAGATTTTATTGGTGTTTGTAAAGTTGTTACCAAGACCATAAGGAATTGTTAGCAGGTTGCTAAGCATGGGATAAATCCACTATCACTTACACTCAGTTTTGATACTCCTAACTCTGATTACTCAGCTGAGGTGTGAAATTTGGTGTCCAAGGGCTTCTTCTGTGGTCAAATATGTGGATATTTCCACAGAGTGTTTCAGGTCTAAGTTTGCTTTCCTTAGAGAGAACACCTTTGCTCAAAAGGCAAGAGCTTGAGGTAGGTGGCTAATGCAAGCTGGGTTGGATAGAGGACATCACGTGTTCAGAACAGTGCTGTGGGCTTCCTAAACCACTCACTCCAGCTACCGACAAATTTCTGATCTCAGGGCAGGAATCACTGGATGATTTGCTCATGTATCAGAGGTCAAAACGATGAGCATAATACTCTCTTCTGATGACAAAACTTTTGACTTGTGTGGAGTTCACTGATGCTCATAATTAGAAGTATCTGCAAATTTTTTTTCAAAATGGGTATTAGCAAAACCTGTTCTTTTCCCACTGATTTTTTTCTAACTCAAGATAAAAGTTACTGAAAGAGTTTCCACTGATAAACCTGAGGCAGACTAATTCTATTTGTTATACTAGTGCTAGTTTTCTTTGATGGTTTCAATGGTGTATGGCAGCTGCAGCTCAAGCTCCTGATCTGAAGCTCAGGCCCTTTTCAAAAGAAGCAGGAGGTGTTCTACTCTGACCAAGCTGCACAGGGCATTGCGTGAGTCACATGGCTGAAGGAGAACTGCAAAACATATGGGCTGGCCCGGAAAGGGGAGCATCAGGTTTTCAAACTGTAATTTCCAAAGTTGCTGGGTTTTGTGGTTTATGATTAGTTTCTGAGTCAATCCAACAACATTTTTTTTGTTTCTGAACTGAATCAATGCTCATTTTTAATACTTCAACAACTCCTGTTGTTTGGAAAAAAAAATTTTGGAATTCCCCATAAGACAGATTCTACAGTTTCCATTCGCATAACACTTGCACTGAAGATACTATTAAAGTTCAAGGTATTGCTTAATGAAGGAATGACAAGGAAGATACCTTTCAATGTTTTCTGATATCTTAAATAAACAAAAAAAACTTTCCACATTTAAAGGGAACATAATTATAGACAATCCTTTAATAAAAAGCACTGTGAATGTGCTTCAAGATGCATGATTAAGTCCAATTCAGGATGTAAGAGACGGAAGTGGGACTGTCTACATGCAGAACATGGTTCAGATTCTTCACCCAGTCTTAGGGACTTTCAATTTCAGTAGGAGCCTCCTGTATGGTTTGGATGTTTGGATGTCAATAGCCCTCTTCCTGGGTGCACCCATAATTTTCTATGCAGACTAATTCAGCACCTACCCCTTTTCTGAGAGCACTTGGGGTCCAGAAATGGAGTGAGCTTCCCTGTAAGTAACTCTCAAACTTACTCTGCCTGTCAAAACCAAGCTTCCTTCAAAATTAAGTAAGTCCGAGTATTGATGGAGGTGACGGTTGGTTTTTTTTTTTTTGTTGTTGTAATAACTTGAAAAGGAATGAGGAGTTTGAGTTCAGATGTCTACTTATCTGGCTCTCTACTGAGCTGTGATCAGTTCAAACCCCAATCCCTTACTGCCCCAAAGGCTTATTCTGATGGCTGGGTATAAATCATTGTAAAAGGAGTCGAAGGGCATAGAAGATCTGAACAAAATCTGTTGAAGCAGTGACAACTTGCAGCAAAGGATGGCTCTTCACAGGCCCAAGAGGAGAGAAATCCAAAGAGCTTGACTTGGGATTATTACAAAAGCAGTGCTTAGAGCCGTAACATTCACACCCTCATTTTCTTAAAATAGGCACCTAAATAGGCATTTAGAGTAAATCTGATTTCAGTCCTTCAATGAATTAATTCTCCAAGTACAAGGATAGGGACAATAATAGCTGTCTTTTTGTAGGGAGGACATGAAAATAAATTCTTGAATGTGTTTGAAGCTCGCAGGTACTATTCTGAATTTTTCCATAGTGATAGTTGGGAGGAAATGGATCAATCTGTCTTTAGATAAGCATTGAATAAGTGGGCAGCTGGTAAGGATAAAACAAAACATTAAAGAACTGCTCATAGCTTTGCAGCAATCTGTTATTAAAAAGCAGTCTAAGTGATAATACTGTGACAGAGTGTGATATGATGAAAGTCTTTACTAGATAGAATGCACTATTGTCTTTAGCAGTTCATGCCTCCAAACAGATGAATGAGCTAAATTCTGATTTTCTGAAAGGACTGCTTAAGGATTCCTCTGTTAAATGCTCCACTGTTGATATTTAAAACCAGACAAATCCTGAAAATCCCAAAATATGTGTTCATATCAAAGAAGGTTGGTTTGCACAATCTTGTCAATGTGTTTTTCTGATAAACTGCTCCTGTAAAGTGACAGGCAAGAAATTACAGTATCCCTGCAAGCAGATGGAGGGTGCATCTTTTTCAGTATGAAGTCATGTGACTGCACGTGCCTGCATTCTCATGCACCCTCACTGCTGTGTGGCATATATTTATGTGACATAATTATTTTATCTACTTTTAGACTAGAGTGGTCAGATGAGAGGTAATATTTAAAGATGTAGAGGGTCTTGTGACAGATGGGATGACAGATAAGAATAAAAGGCACACAAAGGAGCTACTGAATGGTCAGAAGCTCCTTTTAAGAAAGAGTAGGACAACATTGCTGAGAGAACCACCTACTTCCAATTTGCTCAGCATTTCATGAATGGCCTTATTTATAGAAGTACTCAAAAAATTTTGACCAGTCTCACTTGTTTGCACACAAAATACAGCTTTACATTCATAAACTCTCTGTTTTTTGAAAGGTCCCTTTAGACGTTACCCAGAACGCTTGTGTATATCTGTATACCGATAAGTACTTTTTAGTAGCCCGAAACAACTTCAGGAAGCAGACAGTAAACTGAGATTTAATCAAAGTTTGCATTCAATAAATTAGGTGATTCCCCTGTTATATTCCAGCGGGATTATGTTTTCATTGGCATATCTATATTCATTTATATTCATTAAGAACTATCAGCAACACCTGGTAGACTTTGAGATCTCTTCGTTTGAAGGACCCAGTGGCCACTGGTTGCCCAAGAACATCTGTCCTCTTTTCCCTGGGAGGTCCCAGAGGAAGGGGCATCAGGTGGAAGTGCTCCGCAGGGTTTAGCTTCTGGCTGCTGCTTGCCTTCATGTGAAATGACTGGAGAGGTCAAAATGGCTTGGGATACAATCCATCACTACTTGGAAAATAAGCACCTCTGCCCCTATTTTAATGCTGCCCCCCGCTCCTCCCGCCCCACTCCAGCTGACATATGATGCAGTGTATTTGTTTCCCCAGTGTCTGAATGAGGTAAATGTCTGATGAGAAAGGGCTGACTGAAGTCTTGTCCAGATAGGGTAGAAAAGGTACTGATGGATAGGGAAAAGAAATGTCTTTGGATATCAGGATATGCTGCAAGACAGTACCCTCTACATACTATGCATTTGTTTTGTTGTCCTCAGTGGCTTTCAGATTCCTAGACATCTTCAGTGGCTTAAAGCCTTTTTTTTTTTACTCACCTGTTAGTTTTTACAAAAAATTCAATCTGACATGAAGCTCACCTCTGTGTATGTGCTGTCAGGCTGTTATGCTGTGCTCAGTTGGGAGCTAATCCCACCTGTCTCTGAGCTAAGCAAAGGGTCACCTATCTGCTGTTGAAAGTTTCTTCTGGCTGGCAGGGATTTCAAAGAGTAAAGAATTGCACCAGTTACAGAGCCAATATACTTCAATCCAGCTCTCATTCTGTCATTGCTGGAGTGGTAACACAGAACAGCTGAAGTGTTTTTGTTAATACTTTTTATATCTGAAGTCTAGATATGGGATATTTATGGTAGACAGATCGTGTGATTTCACTTTACTTGTGGAGCCACCGGAATTTCCTCATCTTCAGAATGTGATACAGAGCTCATCGTATCCCTTGGGGTTATGCATAAGAGCATCTGGCATGCATGAAAAAAGTGTTGAAATGGGTAGGAAATTCAGTCTTCTTCTTTTCTTCTGCTTGGAAAAGAGCCAGCCACTATTTAGGATGAGAGAAAACACCTTGGGAGAGCAGTGCACAGGTAAAGGCAGGAGAGAACTGTAATCCTGCACTGGAGTATCCTGCAATGAAAAGGTGATGCAACTGATTTCAGCTGTATGGTGTAAAGGGTGATTTTCTTTGTTATTATAAAAGGTGGAGATCAAAGCACTGTTAATTCACGTGAGAATTTGTTTTCTTTCCTAATGTTTCTCTGCATTCATGAAAAGCATGTAGCTCTTCTCAGGTATCATAATGTCTCTAATTCTGCATGAGAAATTGAAGTTTCTAACTGACAGAGGATCAGCCAGTAGCAGCAAGGCAGCTCAGCAGTATTTCTTTTCCCCTCTTTTGAGAAAGGGATTTGTTACCTTTGTTTGTCTTGATTTTTAACTGCTTTCTCCCTCAACAATTTTTCCACCACTTAATTCTGGTTTGACATCTCTGTGCTGACAGAGAAGTTAAGACTGATGACCTTTTATGTTCTTCTGGTCAGAGAAGATGAATCAAAGTAAATTGTTTTACTAGTTAATAAAAACAGCTTTTTTTTTTTTTTTTTTTTTTTTTTTTCAAAAATAGCATAGAGCAAAGGAGTTCAGGGAGCAAAGATCGTGGAATGACAGAGGTGGCAGTTGGGTGTAATCTGGTGGTGGTGTTTGCTAAAAACTGAAGTTGGCTCTGGGCATCTTGCCAGTTTGTTCAGGCTAAGACTTGGCTCTCAGCTCAGGAGGAACTATCTGAGTCTTCTAAGTTCATAATGTAAACAGATGTCAGTTTGGTTTTGTAACCAGAACTAATAAGATTTTAAATAGCCAAGCTATTTTTACTTCCATAATTGACCCTGAGTATACTTGTCCTCTTCCATTCAATGTCAGTAAAGGAACTGTTGGTAAAGTACCTTGGAGACCAAGCTATAGTTGGAGATAATAAAGCCATTAAGCTTGCCATTTTTTGGTTTTGATGGGATATGCTTCAGAATAAAACCACATATTCCTATGTATTGGTATAAAAATTGTTTCTATTTTGGGAGAAATCCTGGCTGAAATATTCCTGTGTGGAGCAGTTTTACTGAGGATGATTTGCTGCAGACATCAGAATGCTGCAGGATTTAAAAGATCCCACCACAGATACTGGAAAGAGGGATCTTGGGCTCTATCACGAGTAGTGTGTTCTTGGATGTCTAATAGCTGTGACAGCGGTCAAAACCCTAAGGAATTTCATTGTGCTTTGTGCTGGCAGGAAATGTCCAAGCAGTCGTGGCATATTCTTAATTTTCTTTTTGGTCTTTTTCAGGAGCTGAATTTTTTTCCAGGGCTTGGAAAGCAGCATGTCAATGTATGCTGCATGTCCTCCGGAAGGAATCTAGCATCCATTGACCTCAGAGTGGTGCTGACCAGGCAGGGAGGATGCTGTTCTATTCCCATATCGTCAGGTAGTCCAGCATGCAGCAAAAACCTATCCATACAGGTGTGGTCCCTTGCTAGCTAGGAGTACTCATGTGGAAGTGATACTTCAAATTTGCTAAGGTTTTTTAAATAGAAATACATCTGTGTTTCCAAGCAGAGCTTTTGATGAGTTTCTTCACAGTCTGAGCGTATGAGTTTTGAGGACAGTAAAGCGAGGTCTGATTAAAGTCCATGTGAACATTCAAGTTCTGGATTAGTGCTGACATCTGCTGTTTGTTCTTAACACCTACATGAAACACAGGGCAGGGAATTGCTGCCTCTGTGCTTTTTGCTCTCTCGATTCTATGTTTTATTTGACACAAAGTAGCATTAATAGAAATCACAAGATACAGTAAAACCTCCATAGGTCAAAAGCTGTTCTCCTGTGGGAGTTTAAGACATGAAATAGGCAGCTGACAACAAAGATCGAACTGAATTTTTATCCTTTCAAATGACTGTCAATGCTTTTAAGTGGGGAAAGGGCTTGAGATAGCTGGCCTAAGGGGTGAAGCTGTCTGCGTACAGGGTGAGTATTTAGCCTGAAAGCTCTTTAGGGCAGAGATCACTTTTCTGTTACTATTTCTACAGGAGCCCCTAAAATGCTGGTGTCCTAATCCACAGCTGGCATAGCCGGCTGCTACCACAGGATGAAGGGGTTATGACAACAGTACGAGGGCAGTGTGTCTTCATCCTCCTTGCCTGCTGCAAGTCACGGACCCAGCAGCGCCAGTCCAAGAAGTGTCAGCTGCCAGCCTGGCTTTGAGCATGGGTATCACTCTGTGTCACCTGGGCAGGTGTCACCGCTCAGTGTCACTGGGTTCCTGCAAGAAAGACCTGCTGGGAGACACCAGGTGCTTTCATATAGGTTATTAAACAGCTGTCATGGCCATGGAGTCATTGCTGAGCTGGGCTGGATCAACAGTAACGTGCTTTGTATTGTCAGGGTACTTTGACTCTTCCTGCTCGTGCCAGTCATCCTCCCTTCTAACTCAGCCCAAACAAGCGTATGGCAGAAAGCAGTTTTAGATAACAAGATTGTCTTTGTGTTAAGGTCATCAGTATAACAGACATCAGGGAGAAGATAAACATGGGAGGTTCTGTAGAAATCCCTGATTTATCCCATTAGCACAGCACATGACAACACTTTATGTTTCCACTCCCAAAAGAAAGGTAAATCCTTCACGTAAATGAAGTGGTCACGTGTACTGATTCAAATACAGCTATGGCAGCTCTCAACTGCATGCTCTTTTCAAGGCATTGGAATTAAGCACACAAATATTCCCAGTTTTAGGATTTGTTCTCTATGTTAAGTATCGTGAGTCAGAGTGATGCAAAAATTTTAGGTTGGTTTTAAAATTAGGGAGGCTTTAAAATAACATTTGAATAATTTTGATCTGTGCTGTGGTATTTCAGTCCACTATAGTTTCCATTTTCCAAACTTTTCTCCACAACTATTATTCTTGTCATTACTTTTTTTTTTTCCTTGTAAAGTGCTTCATTCCCTGTCCCATGAATGGAACAAGTTGCCCAGAGAAGTCGTGGATGCCCCATAACTTGAAGTGTTCAGGGCCAGGTTGGATGGGGCTTTGAGAAACCTGGTGTAGCAGAAGATGTCTCTGACTGGTGCAGGGAGGGTGGACTAGATGATATTCAAAGGTCCCTTCTAAGCCAAATAATTCCACGATTCTATGATTCTATAATGACTTCCAGTGGCGCTGGCTAAAGTTGGTAGGGTTCCCTCAGGAGAAAGGATATCAACAGGGTAAAACATTGAAAAAAGTTTAGGTCAAAAATGGAAGGTAAAGCCAAAACATTAATCCCAAAAAGCCTGCAAATTCCAACATGCTTTGCACTGTAGGAGTAGGAATTGTATTCAAATTATCAGTTAACTTAGTGTGATAAAAAGAGAATAATATGCCTGACACTGAAAATATTTAACATTTTTGCCTATGAATTAGGTTAACAAGTACAGTCAGTCTCAGAATTATTATTATGTAAAAGTAGTAGTAGCAAAATTTAGAAAACTTTCTTAAGGTGACTTTACTACTGTGAATTAGAAATAAGTAGGTGACAGATTATGCTAATTGCTTTGGACTGGAAGAGATCTGGGCCTTTAAATTACAATCCCAGTGAGTACAAATAATCTCTTGGAAATCACTGAGGTTTTCATTAGCCCAGAGCTGTGGCTGGCACCATGCTTCCTTCCCAGGCCCATGCTGGGACCAGGCCCAAGCTCTCTACACCCCTGGGACCACAGGGGACTGGACAGATTTCCAGATGCCCATGAGCCCCCCCTTGAGAGGTTTGTATGTACCTGGTGTGCTGCAGGGCATGGAGTTACCGGTTTTGCTTATGCAACGGAGGTTTCTCTGGGCGCGCACTACCACAGCGCACTCAGGTTCCTTCCCGGTGGATCCCAGGGGTGGTGTGAGCAATGGGAAGAAGCAGATCCACCAGCAGCACTCTGTGGAGAGGGTGATTACTCCTCTCTAGCAGTACGTGAACATACTGTTCCCTCCTGAAGCAGGGATGACATTAAGTAAGTTCCTGCATGAAGACATTTCCACTCCACTTTAATTACATGCAGTTTCAGCAAGTTGCACGAGTGGTTTTAGTTTTAATGACATCGTGTAATTCACTTCATGAGAACTGAGAAAGCTACTGAGAGCATGAGGGTAGATTACAAATCATACCTGGGGGGTCAGGGGTATTTTGGGTCTTCAGTGCTAGAGAGTCTTTGCTATATTAAAAACTGTGATTTTTTTTTTTCAAAATAATCTTGGTTAAACATCTCCTGTCATATCCTCAAACATTTAGTACTAAAAAAATTTACCTCTTCTGCCAATTAAACATTTTTTAGGTCAAATTCACCTTTGGCTGAATTACTAGTTCTCCACAAGGTGCTTGGATGTGACTACACTATTTTGACGTGGCTGTGGGGCACGGTGCTCTCTAAACGTACCTTTGGTGTGACTTTGATCCTTGAAATGGGACTTGACATTTGTGGTCAATTAGAGAATTTGGTGTGCTACAAGAACAACCTAGAGAAGTGTGCTATAAGAACAGAGACAGTCAATGACATTAACCTGCTCTGATGCCTCTGCATTATTCAGAAGCAGCCAGGGATAAGGAAAATAGAGCAGAGGCTTCAATGATTATCTGATGCAACTGTATTGTAATCTGAGGTGGCTGCAGTACTAAACTGTGAACCAATAAATAAAATAATTTTCATTACCTATTTTAAATATTAGTTTGGCTTGACCTCCTATTAGTTTAACAGGATTTGACTGAAAAAGATCTTCCTAAAAGTGTTCACTTGCCAGTGCTTGTAAGGTATCTGGCCTGCATAAATGCCTTCCCAAAAGCTGAGCCTCAGAAAGGTCTCCTGTAACCATGCTCCCAATGCTGAGAAGTGCTCAAAGACTGTTTCCTTGTGGGAAACCTCATGAGTTGCAACATTCTCATGGGAACAAGGATTAATCTTAGCTCTGTTTCCACGTGTCTCAGTATGCTGACTGCTGTGTAAATTGTCAGGGGGAGATTCCCATTACCCTGATTTGGACAGCTGGTTAGCTCTTCTCTCTGTATCCTGTTTTTACTGACAAAGCCTCACATGCAATCTCCTCTTTTTGCCATTGCATAGATTGAGGAAATTATTCTTATTAATACTAATGAGGGATTACAGTGAGGAGCAATGTGCGGATTACAGTGAGGAGCAATGTGCGGATTACAGTGAGGAGCAATGTGCAGAGGCAGGGCTGCAGTGAGGAAGGGAACAATCTGTTCCCTGTTTCTGCTGCTTTAGGACAAGTAGTGGGCATGTACTACAGCAAGAAAGACTCGAGTTAGACATAAGGAGTGAAAAAAAATTTATAAGGGCAAGGATAGGGGAGAGCTGGAACAGATGGCTTTGAGAGATGGTGGTGCCTGTGGAAGACCACGAAGTCAAGCTAGTCAAGTACTGTCAGGACTGGTGTGGGCAGTGTTGGTCCTGCCGAGCTGCAGGAAAAGGGTTGTAATTTGTAACTTTTCTGGGTCCTCTCCACAGAGGAGTCACTTTGCCACACAGTGCTTGGTTTTGGGTGGGCACACTGCCATGACTTCTGTGTGAACTTTGATACCTCTTGTGTTACTGAGATTGGGCCTGGCACTCACAAGCACCAGGTGGATGTCAACTTAACACTTTTCTTCTCCTCTGTCTCTTTACACAGCACAGTGCTGCAGCAGCAGGTTACCAAAGGCCGTTGGATGCACCATGTTTAACACTTCTCTCTACAGCAAAGAGTGTTTTAACATGTTCCAACAGTATGAAAGCAGGAGGAACCAAGCTCTAGGAAGGAGGCAGGAAGAATGATTGATTAGGAAGGCAGCCAGTAGCTTGTCTAATCTTGCTTGAACTGTTATGCTTTTTTAAACATGATGTTTTGCAAGCTCTCTCTTTTGCTCTTATAAACTCTCTTATTTGTTTTTTTCCATAGTTCATACAACAACAATGCTCTAAGGAATTAGTGTATTCCTGTAGAAAGTTATAGTGAAAGTGAGCATCCATGGATATATTACACCTCTGTTCTGTCCCACTATAATAAGAAACCTTCTAAAAGTGTGAAGAGCTGCTCCCTCCCTTTTTATGTTTGCTCAGCTGGGCAGTGGCTTTTAGCATGTATATCAAACAAAGCAAACAGAAGCACACAGTAAGCATAGTCTATGTATGACATAGTTTCTACCTGCCTTTTCAGGTTCGAACATTAATGTGCACAGCCAGGGAGGAGTATGAATATACAGACAGGGAAAACTACCACTGAATTATTATGCAAGCTACTTAACACCTAGAGTCATTGCGTTTTTCAAAGAGACTTTTAAAATACTGCATCAATACAAGTGACAGAATACACCCAGGATGGAAGAGGGGCTTCATATGTATCATTTGGCAATGATGTATAATAGGTGTAATATTTGTAACAGCTGTTAGGTGCTCTGAAGCTACACTACATTTATGGAATTTTCCACTGAGCTCTAAATATTCAGGTCACATACACAGTTAAATTTCCAGCAGTGGCACTACAGATAAAAGCACTCCAACCGTATGCCATAATTGTGCTCTATTTAGAGAGCGCAGCAACTCAGGCATTTTCACAGCAGTCATCTTAGATACGGTATACATTCTGCTTTATAAATGCCAATTCATTAGCGCATGTAACACATAGCATGCTGCTCTTAAAAAAAAAAACGGAGAGTGCTATGTTTCAGTGAGGAATAAACATACAGAAAAAACCTCTTAGAAGAAGGGAAAAAAATGGAGAGGAATGCCAAATTCAGTTTCATCTTTTACACAAAGATCTGCAGAATATCAAATTCCATTTTGTAAAAGGTTTCAAATAAGTTGCAGCGATATGAGTATCCATAAATTAATATTAAAAAGACTTAATTGATTGGAAATTTCCACTTCAGGATATTGAATTGCAATAAATGATTTCTGCCACAGAAAGAATATATCATGGACAGGACATGGTTTTATAACACAGTGAACAAGCATGCGTATTTTTTTAATTATTTGTAGTGATGCTAAGCTAGCTACAATTTCAGACTGCAAGAAAGGCAGAAACATAATTTTAATACTCTATGGTAAAGGGGTTTTACATTCAGCAAGTACCAAGCCAGCAAGTCTGACCAAAACCAGATACTAAAAATAAAGGAAAAATCATTCTCTTACTGCACTGAGTTCAAATAAACCACAAAGAAGAAAATACCGGAGCTAAAACCCGTGCATTAGCTCACTACTCATGGCCAGAAAGGCATGTTCACCTGTTGTACTATCAGTTTTGAGACAACCAGCATGGCTATGTGATATCAGGTATTCATGAAAAGTAGGTCAGTGCAGTCAACGGGATTGAGTTCCCAGTTTGCTAGACTTATGAATAAAATATTTTGTACCTTTTTCTACAACAGTGCTCCATCTTGAACAGCAGATATATTAGTCTGTTTTAAGATTTATTACGATTGCAACATATCTCCATGACCAAATTGTGGACCGTTAAACTCTGTAAGTCATCCTTTTGTGGCCTTTCTTTTGTAAATTACACATTAGAGGAAGGTGGTGAAATACATTGACCTTGCACCTTCTTTGTGCTAGAAGCCCAGAGGAAATGGGGAAACCTTTTGCTCTCTCCTTTGCCCTTGTCCTGTCCTTTGCTCCTTTAGTAGCTGGGTAATTTTTCACATCAAGAAGTTTAGTCATGCTCACCTAGGGAAACCTCAAGGAGGTCTTTGCAGAGATGAAGATCCCCTGTGCAGGGATCAAGGCCACAGCTGGAACATACCCACAACCCTTGGTTACTGAATACGTTTTCTAGAGAGAAGAAAGCTCGTTACAAAACAATAGTGATGGCTCTGGCAGGTCTGGAAAAGGTGCCTTACAACGTTACCACCCCACTGGCCTCTTTTTTTCCTCTCTTGTGTGAGTTTAAAGCCCCTTACAGCCCCTTTGCCACAGCTGGGAGAAGGGAACGTCTGCTTCACCTTCCCCAGTCCAGCTCATACCAGGGTGTACAGATACATGTTCCCTCCACTCTGTTTGGCTTTGGGTCCAGTCAGCTGGGCAGAGAAATGGGAGCTAATGTGCTAAGTTTGCCCTGCTCTGCTCAGCGGGAACCAGGCTGTGTGCTGGCTGTGAGCCCTGGGGTGGGTCACGCCGGGACATGGGGTGGGCAGAAAGGGCCAGGGTTTTCCAAGGCTTCTGGAGGAAAAACACAGCTGTTGTGTGGGCTGCTTTCCACACCTCTGCACCTCAGGCTGTTGACTGCTGTAGTTCAGGTTTCTTCTCCTCACCGTGAACACCTGGCTCATGTTTCTGGCAGGGAAATGGGGCAGGAGAATTCTGTGGCATCTGAAAGGGGGCAGAGACTGATTATTCAGCAGCTCCCAGAACTCCTGACTTTTTTCTTCTCTGCCCTTGACATCCAGATTTACTGAATTGCCAGCCACATTAGAAGGAGATGTTTCTGCTGGGTGACACCTACTTAAAGCATTGCTGTAATTAGAGCCAAGTAAGGGCAGGAGAAAGTGAAAGACAGAGAGCCTACTCCTCTTTCTGACTGATAACAACGTCTTACAAAGCAATTACAGTAACTTACTCCTAGCTTCAAGACACGGAGCCGATTCTTGCCATCCTAACAGCATTTTGATTGTTAAAAGGAAGTATCAGTTTTCTTTTACACAGTGCAGAGCATGAACCTTTCATGGAAGAGTATCCAGACTCTGTTGGAGGTCTCCTTCCAGCCACCTGCCCTCAGAAGACCCCCAGACAAGCATGAATTTCCAGGCTCGTTTAACTGGCTCAGGCTTTTAGAAGAATCAAACAAAATCTTCACCATTGGTAGTATCTGGACAGCAAACACTGTGATGGAATGGCTTTCCACAGTTTCTACCCCCGAACCTTTGACTTAAAATGGTCTGATCCTTCTCAACAGTATTTCTGGATGTACTGGACTAATAGTTCTGTTTCTTCACTTTCATGCATTGCTTTGGGCTTATTATACAAATGTATAACCTGGGTGCCACAGGTGTGGAGAAAAACTGCAGGCACGTAAAGATGTAATCATGGGATAACAGCGAGACATTTTTAATAGGATTCATGCAATGCTTTATAATAGTGTGGCTCAAAAGAAACAAACACCAAAAGTTATTTTCTTCATCTGTCTTAACAAAATTGCAAATACATTTGAATTTGCCAAGATTTTTTGATTTATGGATGATAAATATGAAACAGGCAATAGAAGCTGCAAACAGGGCTTGATCATCCATCAAACAGACAAACCTGATGACCTGAGAAGGCTGCTGATTTCATCAGGGTTGTGTTTGTCTGCTTCTCCTAGTTTTCTTTCTTTCTGTCTGCAGTCACTTCTATTTTCAACCATTTGTGCAGCCTGTCTTGCAGTTAAAACAGGCAGAAACAGTTTCTGTAAAATCAGTGAAGGAATCAACAACGCAGCTCTCACTGACCTCTTTAATTTAATTTTGCCATGTACTTCTGCCTACAGCCTGCAGCATAAAATAAAAACATTTAAAGTTGATCAGTCTGGGTACGCTCTCACAGCATGTAGGTCACCCTATCAGTTATCCGGCAGGCCCTGACACATAAGCTTCTCAGCTAATAAACCTTGGGACTGTGTGGATCAATTTCGGCATCCAAAGCTAATGGAAATAAATCTTCAGCTATTTTTATTTAAAATTTTATTTTTTGCACCCTTTTCTCCACAGAGAAAGATTATAGAAAGAATTCATCACAAAAGTACAGAGAAAAACTCAAATACTGGCTCCCTTTAAGCAGCTGAAGAACTGTATGGAACTAACCTTCATGTCCTTCTAAGCCAAGACTCTAATCTTTCAAATCCAGTTCAACCTTATTATCAACTCACTTGGCAGAATTAATATACTAACATGGGCATTTTGCCAAGGTTTTTTTTACATTCAGCTTCTGTTATGCCAATTCAATTACAAATTATTTCTTTACAAAGCTTAATCATATATAATGAATTAATATAAGCAAAAAGACCAAAGAAGATACGGTTGACTGCGTTACAGACTAAAGAGGTAATTAGTCTTATAAAGCTGAGAGAAGAATATTAGTCACCTATATTTATGCTGTGATAGATTCAAATCTAGATGGCACATAGAAAATGAAACAATGAAACTCATCCCAATCTACTGCAAGTGAAGATTGTTTCATTTTCACACTGAAATACCAAAAGTAAATGGTGCTAAATGGAAATCTCTTAGTTCTGATTTGGATAATAAAACATTTAACCACTTCACCTGCTTAGCCTGGAACACCAAACGGGTTGTAACTTCCCCATTTAACACCAACTTCCCCATTTAACACCAAAATAAAAATAACTTGGTTATCTAATGCTAAATCACTGCTATTCTCAGCACAGCTTCTAATAGAACTGCTTTGGCTACACTGTGAGGAGTAACATTTGTAAACTGTTGTGCTAGTAATGTCCTAATGACCTGAGTTCAGAGCAAAGACGTAAGTACATCTGCTGTCCAGGAACCTGTTTACACCAAAAATATTGTTACTATACATAGGGGTGTGAAGAATGCTCTGATTACTTGTGTGAGGGTAATAGGATTTCTGTGCACTTTTCAAAATCTAGGATGTGACCATTATGATCAGCTATTTGAAAACTATCAGTAGACTTACTTCTTCAGATTAGGCCATACCATTACAAGTTGAGTACAAACAACATTCTCAAAATCCTTGTTTGCAAGAGGTGAAGATGTGCCTTTAATACCATATGAATGGAGAATTCCAATTCTATTCACCTAAACACTCATTAGAACTAAAACATACTGCACATGAGCCAAGACTAAGGGACTCATGTTGTAAAAGGATGCAATAATCACTGCTCTGAATGCAGAATAAAGTTTTACTGACAAAACGAGCCTTGAGATTTGATGCCATTTATAATGATGCTATTATTTCACTAGGCAGCTAGTGATGCTTCTGCTCTACTTGCTTTTTTGTAAAATGGTTATTGAAAAGCACCCACATTTGTTACTAGACTTTTCACAAGCTCCCAGTGATCTCATGAGGAAACACTATCTCGGCTTAAGACAAGCTATGCTTGATCAGCATAAGTAAGTTGGACTTCTCGTTTTCTGCTGAGGTATCCTCAGTTCCTTCCTGCTCCCTGGCATTATTTATGAGAGAAACCAAATAGGTTTGTGGTTTCCATGAGATCAGTCCTTCAATCATTAAAACAAAAACTTGTATTATGTACAGATAGGTAGAATCATGGGACAACTATCATTGCTATGTCCTGTGGAATGGTAATGGTCTGGGATGGTGACCAAGCATGCTAAGGAAACACAGCTTAGATGGATCTACATCCACTTATTTCCATTGTGGTTCACAAACCCTGGCACGGGTTTGTATGATGCAGCAGTCACTTCCCTGAATGATGTATGTGTGTCTGGTACTTTCATTATGTTTCCTCCCATCCAAAGATGTAAAGAATATGAAAATCCAGAAGATTATTTCAAAATTTTTCCTTCTAGTATTGTGATTTTAATAATAGGCTCAAGCAGTGATGTAAGACTCAAGTAGTGAGGGAAGAAGGAAAGCCTGGAAGGTCAAGCCCAGAACTGTCCTCAGAGCTGAAAAGGTTTGCAAAACAGTGAAAAGGGGCACCACTCCTTCAGAGAATCACTATTCTGATTTTATCTCAGCCACCAGCTTCCTGTCAACCAAAGCCCATCACTTGTCTTTATGCCTTACTCCTGAAACGGTGGTAATGTTGAGCTTTTAGTTAAATTCTTTCCAGTTAAAGACCACAAGACATCAAGATGTGCCCAGGCTGTGTGATGCTGACAGTGAGCTCGTTTGAGTACCAAACTCCTATGCTTAGCTCTGCTGAGTCCCCAGATGAAATGCTGAGCCATGTTCCAGACCTGTGCCAGGTAATTAAACACTTTTTCATGCATAGCACAGCCCTGTGCTGCCCGTGGAGACTGCTGATTACCAGGGCGAGAGGTGCACATAGATTGATGAACACAGGAACATGCCCAGATCCTTGGTGCACTTGGCATTTTTGGTCCATCCCTAAGAAAAAACAACTTTTTTTATTTATTTTTTTTTTTTAAATTTATGGAGGGGTTTGTGGTCTCATGCAAGAACAGTTATGAATTGAAGTTATGATCACTTTTTTTTCATGTGAATGTTTAACAGAAGGACTCTAGAAAATAACAATGGCAACCAACCACTGGTTCTTCTGACAGTTTTTCTTGGCTGGTTTTTCATTTTAATTAGTGCAATAATTTAATTAGCATAACTGTTCATGATATTTTTGTGCATCTATTTTGCATACTCACCTCTCCTTCTGTTGCTGACCTCATTTGGATTGCTCACAGTGCATACACATTCCTTTTAGCAGATTTAACCACAATGTATCATGTGCCAGTGGGAAGAAAATTCTGTCTCAGAATTCTCAATATTTAACAAAAAAAATTTGAAATAACAATAAACCACACATGCTGCAAAAACAGAAAAGAGC
This sequence comes from Falco punctatus, assembly GCF_963210335.1. Lineage (NCBI taxonomy): Eukaryota > Metazoa > Chordata > Aves > Falconiformes > Falconidae > Falco > Falco punctatus. The sequence continues at coordinate 52,379,747 of NC_137585.1, forward strand.
AGGGCTCAGCAGACTGGAAGTTCTGTCTGCAGTCTGGATTGAGTGAGCTTGAGAAATCTTCACCGACTGTGCTTGAGTTAGTGCCTGAACTAAAAATTGACTGTTCTGTTCCACCAGTTTATCTTATAAATTGGTATTTTGTTTATTCCAAGCAAATTGCAGGTCTTCCAAAGACAAGTTTTTCACTGTCACGACTTAGAAATACGTTAAATGATGCAATCTTCAGTGCATAATGCAAAAACTGCCAGAAATGACCATTTCACAGTCTTATCATTTCTGAAACATATTTTCTTCAGATTTGCCTTGATTCTTCAGGTCCAGTTGAGGTCTACAGAACAAGCCAAAGTCCACACCAGAAGTCAGTCGCAGAAGGCCCAGTGCTAACATTAAAATTTCTGTCTCCAGCTCTTTTCAAATGGTTTGAGCATGACCTTTCTGATGGGAGCACATTTAGCCAGCTACTTGCTCCATGGGGAATGGGCATCTCCAGCTTAATGGAAATGCTTAAATCCAGCCTGTGCGTGTGTGGGGAGATGCTTGAGTGTTTCCAAGGAGCCAGCCCAGATGGAGCATGGTGGGCACTGCCCCACGGCGTGGAGCAGCAGCTTGGCCAGAGCTGTGGGATGCCCCACGCCATGGGCTGTGAGGGGTCACTGCTGTGGGTAGCTGTGCATGCCAGGAGTCACCCAGATGGGATCATACGGATATGGCCACCCTGCACTGAATCAGCTGCTTGGAGCAGGAAAGATAAGGCATTGGTGAGAGTTCACTGATAAGCCCATGGGGTGGGGAAGTGGGATCTAGCTGAGCTTCTGCAGGATGTTTATCAGTCTGTGGTACATAAAAGCAGTCAAATTGCTTCCAGATCTAAGCCAGATATGGAAACAAGTCAGGTGCTTTTTGCGTGGTGCTGCATTTATAGGAGCAATTCAGCAGCTTCAGCTTGGTGCTGCCTCTGCAGTGGGTGATGACCTGCCAGGGTCTTTGCTGGTTTTGCAGCAGGTCATTCCCCTGCCTGGCCACTGGCTGCCCACCGCCACCGGTGAGCTGATTCCAAGCCCCTCTTCCATCTGGATGCCTCTTGTAATGGATGCTTTCCAATTAGAAAGATACAAACATGCTAGTGTGCTGTATCAAGTATAAAAGAGAGCTACCTGAAAGAAATTATACACTCCCTGCCACCTTTTCCATTTCTGTCATTATAAAACACAGACAGTTATTCACATCATAAAAAGGAGGAAAATATAACCAATAGTATTGCAGCACAAGATTACACTTTGCTTTTAAGATGAAATTTTATTTTCATTTTACTGTGGACGGTGGGGTTCCGTATTAATGTTATGGGTGAATACCTAAAGCATAGTTAAAGCATGGGGTACTCATTCCAATAGGAACTTACAGAAACCACAAATAAAAATGACTTAGTAATGACAAATTTGTAATTAAGAGGCTCATCAGTGAGCCTGATCCAAATGTAAGCTGCAGCTAAGCATGTTCCTAAACTTGAAACTACTAGAAAGGGAGTTGTTCCTGTGAAAGAAACATTGTGTAATTGCTTTGCTTTTACTTAGCTTTTCTTAAGCTGACATTTCAGATACCAGACTAGGTGGAGCCTCATTCCGAGTGTGTAGAATTTTAAATATTTGACCTTCCTTTCACATAACAGCTTTACTCTTTCTAAATGGAGATCTTGTCACATAACCATGCCAGCAATGTTCAGTATGTACTTCCAGGTGATGCTGAGAAGGATATGCTGAAGGAGCACCTTTACTCATGTCATGCTTTCAAAGGGATTTTAGTGAGATGTCTGTGGGGACTGAATTTGGTCAGCACTGTTCAGAAGTTTGGTCACTGATTTTTTTTCTCATTTGTCCAGGAAAAAGACTGAACTCATGCTAGCTAAGAGCACTACCCTTCCGAAAGTGCTGCCTGAGACCTTGTGCTATGAGGAGATACAGAGACTGCACCACCTAGCTCTGGAAAAGAGTAGCTGGGATTTGAGAAGATCGTGCAGGGGTTAGCAGAAGATAATGGAAAAATAGACTTCAGTTGCCCTAAACCTGTGCTTGCTCCTACACGGAAAACAAGATTTCAGTGACAAAGTCCTGGAGGAGGGCTCTTCCTGCCCCACCATGGGGAGGCCGAGGGGCTCTTCATCTGCCGATATATTTGTTAGGTGTGACAAAGGGGACAGTGACATGCTCTGGCATGACAACTGTATTGCTTATGTGCAGCCGTAAAGGGACTGAAGGATGTTTTGAAGATATACATGTGTATAGAGAAATTAATCAATGTTTATAAACATAGAAAAAGATTTTGGCTAGGTATTTCTAATAAATCTGGAATTGTTTTAACAGGTTTACATTGTTATTCATATTATAAGGGGAAAAGAACTTAGATGTAAAACGATTTAGACAAAACTGTCATTCATGGGTCTAAGGTTCAACCATTCATCTAACAGACAGCTACAACAGACACTATACCAAAGGACAAATGCGCGGTGCTGCCCCTGGGAAGGAGACACCCCTGCAGCAGCCCAGGCTGGGAGCTGCTCTCCGGGGCCCTGGTGGGCAGCTGAGCATGGGGCAGCCCTGTGCCCTGGCAGCAAGCATGGCCAGCAGCCTCCTGGGCTGCACAAACAGTGGCACAGCCAGCAGGTTGAGGGATGTGACTTATCAGACCACATCTAGAATACTGGATCCAGTTATCTCATGCTCTAACCCTGCACAAGAAGGACCTCAATAAGCTGGACGGAGTTATGTAGAAGAGGCCCAGGCTGGTTAGGAACTGAAGCACTTGCACTGTGAGGAGAGGATAACTGTACACGAATGGAGAAATATCCATACATGAAATGTTCCCACCTCAGCCCATGTTCATGTTACACAGTTTTATTGGCATAGCCTGTGGAGGAAGTCCCTCTACTCACTCTTTCCCATGTCACACCTGTTTGCTCTAATGATGACCAAAGCCATTTCTGCTTAGCTGAGTTGCAGGTTACCTACTGGTTATCTAGATTTGTGAAGGCCATGAAAAGTTTATTTTTGATTAAAAACAAACTACACTGTTACAGCACTAGCCGGCTGCAACAAGGCTTTTACCATTGGTCGGATGCTACTGTCCGTGCTGTTTCTTCATCCTTTTCAGGCAAGTCCACTCTGCATCTTGCCTCTCCTACATCCGGGGCTCTCTCTCTCTCCCTCTCTCTCTCTCTCTCTCTCTCTCTCTCAACGGGGCACCAGTTCTCACAGCACTATCAAAACCAGCTGGCTGCAACACTAGACCTTTAACCTTTAACAGAAAACTGCTGATCTGAAGCAACACAATTTTCCTTTGAGCTATTTTCCTTCCAGAGGCTGTGGTCAGCTTACAGACTGACAGGTCCTCTGACTGGGACTTCTGGCTCCTCTTGGCTTTAAGCAAAATCATCCCTTAACCTGCCCGTGTGTTGCATTCTTATTTCAAAAGCAATGACAACCCGTACAACTAAGCTTTCAAGTTTTGCCACCCCTGTGAAAGCGGCACAGAGGAGGCTAAAATAATTCGAAGGGGAGAAGACAACTGAATGAGATATCTCTTAGCTGCAAGGTCTAATTACTGAATTCTTGCATGATCTGCTCAGTTTTGGAAAGAAATTTCTTAGTTCCTGCTTTCAGTCAAAAAACCTCAGATTGACTTACTTCAGTCAAAACAGTTGAAATCTCAGCCTGTCTCTGACCACAGCCTGATATAACCCATTTCTGTCCCTCCCTGTGTGGTGGGGGTGTCCCTCTGCTGTGTGCCCGGTGCTCTGGCAGTGCTGTGCTCAGAGCCTTGACCTCCATGGGAAGGACCCCAGGCCTGGTGGCTCCCTGCTACCACTTTCCTTTCTATAAAGAGGTGATAAAGGACAATGTAGTCCTGTCCAGCAGTCCAGAGAGGCTGCATCTGATTCCTCCGCCATCTTCAGTCTGCTCACTAGGTGACCGCAAGGCAGATTTGCTGACTTGTCCTTGCTTGCAGCCCCAGGGGACAGCTTTGTTGAACTGCTGCATGCAGAGGTACCCAGCTGCAACCAGACCTTCTCTTTGAGGCCTGAGTGCCTCAAGGAATGCACCATTATCACCATGATGTGTAATCTGCCAGGACTTGTGACCTGTTCTGGTTATAGACCAAAGCCATGCTACTCCTGAAAGACAGCAGCCTTCAGCATTTTATGGGTACAGACCCCAAAGTTTGTATCAGAAGAACAAACCAGAAAAATTACTAGACGTGGAATAACACATCTATGTCTAATTAGTAATGAACTTTACTGAATTTTTAAATAACTTGGTACTTTTTGATTATTAGTACTCCATATTCTACAGGTATTCAGAGGCTGTGGTTTGCCTATTAATACTTTTCTGCTGTCAAGCCAGCAATAAAAGCCATTAGTTTCATATTATGATCTACTTCTATAAAATCTGTATTGAAGCTGAATGATCTTGTAATGAGCTGGTACTGCTGCACCCTTTGGTGAAGCATTGTGCATTACCTACATCACTTAAATCTAATGTGCCTCATAGTCTTAGCAGCCCTAATCAGACTGTGAGGTGATGCAGCTGATAGGTTTGCATTCTGAATGGATATTTAAGAAACAAAATTACCACCAAATAAGTTTTTGGAGAATTAGGGTTTCTGAAGGAAAATGTAAGGAATGGACAGCTAGATGCCATTTTAGAAGTGCACACTTTCTAATTCTAAGCACTTTTTGTGCGGGCCAGTATGGAAATTTAGAGTTTTTTATTTTTCAGGCTCCAGAATGAGAAAAGAATTGCTAAGTTTCTTGTCAATACTACCAAGACTGGTGGAAGACAGCACACAATGCACTTTGATTTCACTGAGCCTAAAACAAACTCTTACACATGACAGATCTTAAAAAAAACAGTGCTAGGAAGGACCCCTCTGGAGATCATCTCTTTAGTTACTAGCATATGAAAGAAGAGGTCAAGTTTATTCTTGTGGCTCTAAAACTAACAGTTTTATTAGAGGGAAAGGCAACATTAAAATTGTTCAGACATTTACAGTACTAGTCAGATGGATGTATGCAATCTTCTGTGGTACGGCAGTTCAGCAAACATCACTGAGGTACTGGTTTAAAGGAACCCTATCTCCATACTCAAGCACTTGTGGCTGGCGCACAAGCTGGTGTCCATCGACTCACAAGAATGTATAACTAACTAACACAGTAATTTACTCTGTGTCCAAAAGGACTGAATGATGCATTATTTTATCTAAGTTACTTTCTTCCAGTTTTTCATTATGCTTTAGATATCACGTCATAGCCATAGTTTTCTGTCTTCTTTTACCTTGCCAGGCTGCAACATCACAGAGCTGGAGGAGGCTTGGATCTGACTTGGCAAGCAAGTGGTCAGTCCCTTCCTTTCCTCAGCGGTTCTGCCAAGCCCTGTTCTGCCCTCTGTGCAAGGCCACGGTGATGTTTTTGAGGGTGATCCAAGCCCTCCTCGTGTCTTAAATTTATTTTGCCAATGATGCAGTGAGAAGATCAAAAGTCCTTGGACCCCCTTCCCATCAGTAACTGAAACTGCTGAAAATCCCATCTCATTTTCCTCAGTTCTGAGCTGAGGTGCTCCACAGTCACTTGATGCAAACAAGTCAATGCTTACATGCCAGTTAATCCATCCTGGGTGGAAAACACTGCCTTTTCTGTGTGCTGTGCTCTAGTACCCATTTGCATGTGCAGCGAAGATTGCTATGGCTGCATTCTATATTTCTGAGCATGCAGAACGGCTCCTCCGAGGTGGGGTTTTCTTGTGTAAATTTTCCTGGCCCTCTGAAGATGCGGAAGGATTTGCAATACTCATGGGGCTAAGTATGTCTCATCCTTCTTTATGCCCTTCCTACTTCATACTTCTTATATGAAGTGCCTTCAATTTTTGCTATTTGAATTTTAGCTTGTAATCTTTACTGGACTAGACAATGTAGTTAAAACGTCCCTGTAGCTGAGTTAAGGGTTGCTGTATAGTGACAACATATGACCAAGAGGCAGTGCTTCAGTTGTATGCCAATTAAATTTTACAGTGACTGCAGGGTCACAGAAACCAGTTTTCTTTCAAAAATGAAGCCAAGACTAGCATAGCATGGGTAACATATATTCATTTTTTATATCCACAATGATTAATACAAAATTAGTACAAAGTAAAGAAACAGAATGAAATTTGTAATAACACAAGAAACAAGAATGACACTGTCAGGGGTTGTCTCCTTTGACACCACTTAGTGTTTTGGTTTACACTGGTGTTTCATAGCAAATGTCTTACCCATGGCAAAGACACAGATACTGTGTTAAAGGAACGACCTCTCAGTTCTGTGTTCTGTCCCAGAAGGGTGGAAGAGTGCCTGACACCATGTGAGCTTCAAAATAAAGGTAATAACACTAACACACATAAGTGTTATCAGTGTGGAGCTGTGATTACATAGCACTGCTGAATCTGGGATGAACAATTGCTCTGCTTTTGATTCTTACAGGTACAACTAAACAAGCAAGCAAGCAAAGAGGTGAGTTGCAATTTGATTCTTCTTTTTCCTGTCTCCTTGAATGACATAGTATCAAAGAGTGATCTGTTTGTGTGGCATTGCTGAGATTCCCTCCTTTCTTTTTTTCAGGAGAAATAGGACTTGGTAATAGCAATAGGTATGCCAAAAAGGAGGTGAGGGAGCAGATGTGCAGAGCAAATCAATGGGCAAAAATCTCCCCCTTGGGCTACTAAACATATTGTATATGAACTCTGCATAAGAGCTCTGTATCCCTTGGCTCTCTGATAGCAATTATGATCAACCTGCAACCAAGCAGCTTAAAAGACTGCTCAGCAGCTGCATTTGCTCAGAGTTCCCAGAGGCAGCTGTGAGTCAGTGGAAACAAACCCAGACTGTGTGACTTTGCACAGCCTTCTGCTCACAATTACAATCAAGATGGATGGGAGACACTTCTGACATATTTCCCCCCCCACACACAAGGACCCTCTGGAGACCACACATGCACCGCTGCAATTACACTACAGCACGTCAATAGCAGGAGAGAAGACAGTGGTTAATGAACGATCCAAGATTACCACCAGTCAATGTAGTACCTTTTAAAAAAAGATGCAGGACTAAGTCTGGAATTGTCTGAAAAATATTGTCCAGAAGGCTCTATTTCCACATAAATGTCCCCTTTTCACCTCTTTTCCCTTACATCCCAGACAAAATGTGTGCTACAAATGTCTGTGTGTCTCCATATTTAACTCCAACACCAAACACAATGACCATAAAAGGAAGTTAACACCAAACAATGTAGTAATGCAACTAAGATTTGCATGTAACTTTAGATTGCACTACCAATATGTGTAAACAGCAGCCACAGGACTGACTGCAGTACCCTGGCATAGGTATAATGCTAGTTTGAACCAGGCCGAGTAGCCACAGCAGGCTGGCAGGCTTGTTTAGTCAGCTTATGTTGTAGTGTTGTCCTCTAAGTTTTGCACTGCTGCTACTGGGCTGGCATCATGACCAGGAGCTAGGCGGGTAAAGGCCAATGTGGGTCAAGATTAACATAGCAATGCTGATTTAGGGCAAGTGAGATTCTGACCTCTAAGTCTCTTTGTCTTGTCACACTGGTACAAACAGAAATTAAGATATGTTTTATCAAATTAGCATCCACAGGAAAAGAACTGGACTTGCAGTGTCTGTGTCTTGTCACACTACTTTTGAACAAGAGTTCAGCAGGCAGTGGAACCAGTTTCCAGTGGAAATCAAGTCCAGCATCAACTACCATTGCTCCATCCTATCTTATCCTCTCTACATAGCTCAGACCTGGGTCCCTTGTCCAAGGACTGCAGTGCAGTGTACATCTGACAGCTCCACCACTCACCATGTCCATTTAAGGTCTGCTTTCCATCCTGGTGTGTATGCTTTCCTGTCATGAAGTAAATATGTCCAGGCTCAGCGAAACTCAGCTGTTACGGGGGACTGAAGAACAACCGGAGAAGTGGTCCAGCTGTTACAGATTTTGTCCTGGATGTACTTCATGACAGTAAGGACATCAGGGAATAAGGCATCTGTAGCCCACACAGATGAGGGAGAAGCAAAGGACACTAAAAAGATCTATGATGAGAGAAGTTCCACCTGATCATGTTTTCCCAACACAGCATGACTCCAGAGGAAAATGAGTGTGGGGTTCATGTGCCAACATGGGGCAAAAAAAATGTGCCGAATTACTCGGGTATGGGCTGGTCACCCTGTGTTGCCCTAATAATCCCCTCCAGGACTATAGTACAGCAACAGTGTGTGCCAGTGATCAGTACAGTTTTCAAGATACCATAAACTGTCCCACAGCTACTAATGACACCAGAGCTACATCACATGGGGACCACAGTGATGCTGGCTTGAAGAGTTCCTGCCTGCCCTCTCCATGACAACCCAAAGCTGGGTTCTGGCTTGCTACCCGAGGCCATGGTGCACCATATTTTCAGCTGCATCATTTGTTGGCTACCTTGTTCCATGGGGTTTCTACTGGGACAATTCCCTTCGGTTAGCTGGATAAGCTGCCCAACAGCAGTGCTGTGTCCACATGCTAATATTGCCAGAAAGTGGATTTCAGCGAAGACAACTAACTGTTATGGGTGACTTTGGGAAGACAGTGTAGGGGTAAAATTAATCATTCTTAGTGCAGATAGACAATCACTGCTGGCAGCAAAAGTGCTGCTGAACTTGCTGCAGTGCAATTGCTCAGGCCTGCCAGAGTCAAGGATCCCCGGTAAGACTCAGTACGTGACTTCAAATGAGTCAGCAGGACTGCAGCCGCTGGAAGGCTGTGATGGCAGGGCCTGCAGTCAGACCTGGGATGGCTTTCATTTTGCTGCTGCTGAAAGCAACTGAAGTAGTGGACCATAAGCTTCCAGCCAGACTGGAAATCTTGCAGGATGCTGTATGCATAGGCCACACAGCTAGCCTGGCTAGTAGCATTGCTACAGGCACCTGAATGGATGAGAACGGTCTGTTTGTGCTGCAGTCACATATCAATCTAATGGCAGAGAGGCTTACCCCTAAATCTGCCTATGCTCCAGATCACAAATGCATCTTTTCTTTCCTGGTCTTTTTGGTGTCAGTTAGGAGAAATCAGGCTGCCTGGACATTAAATTATTTGAGGCACCCAGAAGGGTGCAGTGTTTATAGTGCGTATGCTCATTAAGTACCCAGCAGCAACCTGTTTTAGTTGAGAGCTTTAGATATTAAACAGCAGCATCCCTAAATAGCTGCCAAAGGGGAGGCTGTTCTTCTCGCCCCTGCAGCGTGTCTGAATTCAGCTTCCGTCTGGTTCGCCCTCCTGCTGGCTTCTCCGCTTTTGCAGTCTCAGCTGGGCAGTGGCCCGGTTTCCATGGCAAGAAGAGAGAGCTCCTCTGCAGTCTAGCCTGGAAAATCTAGTCTGGAAATTCAGATGGATGGGCTGTATAAACTGCTGTCCTAGTATTACTGCATTGGATAATTACTGCTAATGCATGTCTTCCTATAGCACAGTGACACCTACAGTCCATGTTTAAAATGAGGATAATATTTTACTAAAGTCATATTGTTATGCACTTTAGGTCTATTCTGCTTAAAAAGAAATGCTGGCATTGCCTGTGATAGGTATGTATGCCCGTGCTGTCTTGCAAGGTGCTGCCAACAGTGTGTACTCGGGTTCTGGATGAGCTGCAGCCTAAAAGCTCCATCCTGAGCCTGTCTTGCGATTATGCTATCCACAACAAACACGCGAGGCCTCTGCAGGCCTGACTCAAGCAGGCCCTTCTCTTCTGTGTGAATGCACTAATGCTTAGCTCTTGTTACTCTCTGTAACGTGTCTCAGGCATTTAGCCATCACTTCCACCCCCTGCTCTTTGGACATTTTGTCCTGTAGTGCTTACAGGTTGTTGACTGAGGCAGCCCAATTAGATGTATTTTCCTGGGATGCTTCCCTATTCCAAGGCAACTTTTTTCCTTCCAGTGCTCCTGGAAGCACAACCCCTCTTTGCATATCTTCCTGTACAAACTTTTCCTCCCCTCTTTCATCCATCTGAACTTAACTTCTTGTCTTGTTTATTAAGCCTTAACCTGTCAGGCTGAGCTTTTCCCCATGTTGTTCTGAGCCATCTGTCATGCTTTTTGCTGTATAAATGCAAAATCAGATCAAAATGTCATCTATGTAAACTTGAGCTGTTTAAATACAGAGAAATCTTGTGGTTTTGGGTGAAACACCTGGAGCTGAACCAGCTCAGACCGTGGCCTGCGGCACAGACAGTGGCTACATCAAAACAGATGTGGGAGATATTTGAAGACCTTTGGTCTGGGTGCACTTTCCAGCTTTGTTCTTACCTCATATCAAATTGAGGACCTAGGAGAGTCAACATTTTCCTCTCTGCCTTCCATAGCTTCGTTTCTCGCAGGTCTCCAGTCTTAACAGCAGGGAAATAGATAGAGGGATCAGGAATTTCCACAGACTGCATTTGCTATTCGAGACGCAGACAGTGTCTCCCAAAGGAGGTGCAGTAAGAAAACAAGTATGATCTATTATTTTCTTAACCCACCTGTTAAATCCATGCTGATGCCTTAGGCATGGAAAAAACATGGACATTGATCATCTGTCCTGGAATTCCTGTCTTTGTTGAAAGCTGAAAATGTTCCCTTTTTGTGTATTTGATCAGGCCTAATTCCAGTAATTGACTAGGCAGAGTTTAGATGCTTTTGTCCAAAATCTGTAATGCTGCTGCTCAGCTGCTGCCTGGCTTCTTGGGGTAAGTAATTTCCAAGAGCACCTTACGTTTTGTCTGGACAGCCTAGAATAAAACCTTTGTGCGTTTCTGAATTATCTTCCTGAATGGTCTGAACAATTTGACATCTAAGTAAAATCTAAGCTCAATCAGGAGCCAGAAAGTAGGTGCTCCTCTGCCTCTGTTTTTGACATGCTTAGTCCTGCTGCAGTTCTCAAAATGCATTGAAAGAAATTGCCAAGAATGGGCTTAATGCTCCATGAAGTTGTAGATGTCTTCTTTTAAAACAATGAATTAGCCTGGATGCCTATCAAAGATGGGAGATACTGTGGGCATTCAACTTTTTGGGCTACCCAAGGTAGCTACCTTAGCTATAAACCAGAGTACTCAGCAGCCTTTGTTCAGTTCTTTGGTCAGCAAAGGAGTTCCCTTTGGGTGGCAATTCACTTAAGACAGTGTAAATATCCCTCCTCTTTTCCTCCATGCTGTGATATCCCAAAGCAAGGATCTCTGCAGCTTGCCTTAAAGCTTCAGGGTGCGGAGCACTTGCTGGGAGATGCAAACAGTCTTTTCCAGACCTATTCTAGGGAGAGCTTTGCTGCACTCTACAAGGCATTACAGACTCTTCCTTAGCCTGGTTAGTCATGTCCTCTTTTCCAGCTCTTCCCTTTGGAGGGAATGAGAACTTCTGATCCATTCTAAACCAGTTATGGGGTGCTTTTGTTTTCTATGGCATTCCAATGATTCACACTTCTTAAGATATGAACGTTTCACTGATCTTTCAGTGTTAAAATGACTGGTCCTTGTGCTATGCTGCCTTGAACATGTTAAATGAACACATGGTTCATTTGCTTTCAGTGCATTGACACATTACTCTGCTTTCAGCTCTTGTTGGTTAGGGTCCGATCTTAGGGAGACTTCAGCAGTCTTACTGTTTGGATCTTCTTCTCCATGCTATGCATGTTGAAATGATATTTACATCTCTTGCAAAGCTGATAATTCATTCCGGTTCTTGCATCACCTTCCAACATCTCTGTCTTGACTTGCAGAGCTTGTTGTAGAACATCTGCTCTTGTGGACTGTGATTTTGAGACGGAGGGATTTTTCCTCTCTCTCTCTCTCTTTTTTTTTTTTTTTTTTTTTTTTTTTACTTGGGTTTATTTTTATGTTCTCTTGGATGGCAAATAAGAAACTTTTGACAAGCCCAGATGTTATTTTTTAAGAACCTGAGGATTTTATCGCTGGGACTTAGTCCCCTTCCAAATGATAAAGTTGGCTTTTTTATCGTGGAACATTTCCAAACTGTGGTTTCAATTTCTTTTTCTGTTTGTGCTTTATATACATGAATGCTTTGTTCTGCTGTGGGAGACACAGCTTCTCCTGCTGCCTTCTGCCACCTCATTCCCATGCAGCACAGTGTGGGCATCTCTTCAGCACTGCCCCCAGCCTCCTGGTGCTGCATGGATCGGAAGTGTGTGGGCTCTTCCTCACCTGCCACATCCAGTCCCTCCTCCCAGAGCACCAGGGCTGCTGCAGCTGCTGGTACTGCTGCAGCTGGTCCATGCTTTGCTGTGTTTTCACTTCTCTTCTGCCTATAAATGTTATTTGTAGTTGGGCCGGGCAAATTACTACATTAACAATTTTGGACAGTGCCAACAGTTTCACTATGCTGTTTTCTTACTTTTAGAAATTAATCAGTGAGAAAAAATGTAGAATATGTTAAGAAGCTTTTAGAGACTTGATATTTGAGGAGTTTCCTAGAACATTAAAATAAGTCCCCCCTTGAAAGGGGGGGGTGGGGCTTTTTTTCCTTCTTTTCTTCAAAGGTTTATGTTCTGCTGTATCACCTGAAACAGCTGTGCCCTGTTGGTCACACCATAAACCATGCTGTACAACTCTCCTTATGGCTGCTCAGAAAGGCATTGAGAATACATCTAGCACGATTTAAGGGATACGGAATTCTTAGTGTAAAAATTGTAAGCAATAATACTTATATTTTTTGCAAAGATCTTCAATATTAATTTTAATAAACACAAAATATGGTGGGGAGGAAAAAAGGAGGTTTAATCACAAGAGATACTTACAGGGTTGTATCACTGGACTGCTTCTGCAAGGTTGTTATAAAGTGTGGTGGATCTTAAATATTTCCAAGAAACCACCTTGTGCAGTCTTTCTTATTATCTGAGTAGTTAAGATTCTGGAGGGAGATGATTTGAGGACAGTCATTCATAAAAATCAATGTACTGCAGAAATTTCAAAGTCCTGAGAAGATGCCTTAAATGCTATAGCTGTTGCAATTTGTTTGTTTAATTACAAATCATACAATATCAAAGGCATGATAAAATAAAGCGGACTGAAGGAGAGCTTTGCTTCATCTGTAAAGGAGAAGAAACATTAAAACCAAAAAGCCAGAAGCCTCCTTAAGCAGAGTAAACATGTTGCTGCAATACAGGAGTCCTGAAAATCCTGGAGGTTATACTCATGCTCTTCACATTCATTTTCATGAATTTGTGCCAGGTGTAGGGTTGGGTGTGATTTGAACCTTGGAGGATAAAATTATCAAAACCTTGGAGGCCACAGGTTTCTAAATAGTGTGAGTACCAGCCATAAAATGGAGTTATTAAAAATTTAGTAAGACAGCCTGCACCTCCCTCTCTGTGGCCTAACTGTGCAAAGCCTCATTGAGGTTAATGTGTGCCATTTGCCTTACAGAGAAGTTGTCCCACTGTCTATGTGATTTTTTCACACTTTAGTTCAAGGATTTGGCAGTAGGAAGTCAGACTATTTCTAGCTGGTGCTATAGAAAAGTTAATCTTTTCTCACCAATAGTATCAGATTAAAACTAACATTTTTGCAGATTCCCCAGCAAAAGCTAGTGGCGTGTGTTCTGGCCTTTATTAGTTTGTACCATTCACTATCATTTCTGTTACTTCCCCAAGGAAATTTTACAGTGAAATACAGCTATTAAAATGTCAATTACATCTTGCTCTTCCTAGAAATCTGCTCAGAGTCGAGAGTGGCAAAGAAGCAGAGAGAAGCTGAGGATGCACAAGCTTGGGTCTGAAACAGTTGCTTGGTCTCTACTGACAGTAGACTATGTATTCTGCAAATTCAGAATTATATGGGAGAATATTAGAGAGAAGAGCCTTGTTCCTAGGTCTCTTAGACCTAAAGATTGTCTTGTCTGACTTGGTGTGGCATGCCAGAGCGTGAAGGAGGATAGCTGCTCCTATTCCAAAGCCTTTGTATGGTAAGGAGGAGACTATGGAGGTTAAGAAATCTGATTAAGGAAGAGTGAATAAAGAAAGGTTGTTCAAATTCTGCATGTAAAATGTTAAGGGAAGTTTTTCAAAGTCAGCAGATGTTGAGGTAAAGCTTACTAAAGGACTGCATGCACCTAAATCACTTCAGAAGACCTGTTTGCAAAAATAACTTTCCAACAGTATGCACACTTTCTTTTTCTTGAAGATAGATACTAACTAATCCTTTGAAACACTTCAATTTTAAAACAGTTATAAACTGTACAATAATATAAAATATATTTTCCATCCCTAAATTCAATATGGCATGATATTTTAATGTAGTTAAGCTTGAAGTATTTTCTTTTTTATTGTCCTTGTGGAACAGCTAATCAGACAGAGGGGGAGAAGGTGAAACAAGTCAAACTGACAGGAGAGGTCAGAAATCTCTGGTTTTATCCAAATAAGACATGATGCACTGATGGTGTTCTACAAAATTCCCCATGATAAACCAGCAGCTCTCATCATACCTTTTTCTCAGAATTTGCTTTATCACTGTTCTAAACTGGACACAGAATCAGTAGGTGGGTTTATGTTTGCTTCATGATAGTTCTCCTTTAGCTTACCTATTTTTTGACTTTTTTTTTCTGTTATCCCATAAGTTCATGAACTTGTCTGTTTAAAGAATCTTACTTGAATGCTGAAAAAGCTGATTGTTTTCTTTGGGGAACTGTAATAAAATGAGAGCCTAGGCTGTTACTTAATATACAGTTCAACCATCATGTTTTGCTCTGTAAATGACAATTTAGACTTAGAAGATGATCTACTGACTTTGCACTCCTACAAACCAATGCAAGCAAGAAATTAGTTACTTCATTCTCTGCAAGAATTGTTTAGGACTGTGAAATGGGTTTTACAATTGTCTTTTTCTTCTGTTCTCACTATCCTTTTAAAAAACATATTTTTGTGAAGCATCGTTTCTCATCTGGAGTTACAAAATATCTAAATATCATTAAATGTTCTGATAGCAGAAAATTAATCGATTTTTTTTTTATTTTAAATTCTGTATTTTTAAAACTAAGGGTTTTTTTTTCAATTTGAACCAAAAGTGTGGTTCAAAAGATCCCTGAAATCTGCTAATAGGTATGTGAAAGGAGTAAGTTGGATTTCAGGAATAAAGCTTGCTATAAAATGTTAATGAAGGGTTTTGGTTTTTTTTTTTTTGTTTTCATATATAAATCTAAATGAAATAAGAATATTTGAACAAGTGCTGAGTTTTTAATTTGCCTCATTTAAAAATTTTCAAAAATATGAGCAAATTTTTAGCTAGTTCTTAAACCTGAAGTTTGGTTTTGGCTTAGTTGAAAGACTGGTGCTCCTGAGAATGCAGCACTGCCAGCCTAATCTGTACAGTTATGACAGCTTCCAGATGAAGGGTATCCACATTCATAAATCATTTTAAATTAAGAAACCAAATCAGCTGTCTCTCATAGTTACTTAAGGTAGGGGGACACGTGTTGTCATGTTATACTTTAGACTTAAATTTTGAATTGAGACAAATTTCTAACTGTGAACAAAAGATATATAGAAAGCAAGTAATCAAACTTTTTATAAGTCATGTTAATTGCAAGGAAGGAGAAGTTACCAAGAGATTAATTTAAGAGCTCTTATGTAAACATGACTAATCACTAATTAATGATTACTTTAAAAATAGTTTATTAATAAAGATGATACATGATGAATGTAAAGCAGAACACTGTCTTATTGATAGGAGGAGTGGAATAGAAGCTGTACAACACAAAGAGAAGACAATTTCCACTGTGATTTTCTGATACAATCTATGATTTCTTTCTCTCTTTCCAGTTGTGCTGATGCTCTGGAGTTTCTTTGTCCTCTTTGGTGGATGTGGATTGTGACAGCAGTGTTGTTTTCCAGCTTTCATCTTCCCAACAACAACAAGGCAGTCAGGCTCCTTTTCTTTTGGAGGTGTTGTTAAAGTTTGCCCTCTTCAGAACTAGAGACTATAATAATTGTAAATCTTTCTAAAAAGTGCTTAATATTTTGTGATAAACCAATATTTTAGTTTCCTCACTAATTAAAATTACAAATAGAAAGTACTACATTTTAGCATAACAGGAAAGATTTTGACAAATCAAAGTAAGCAACTGTTGAACCATATGCAGTCAAGTGCCTGATCTTCTTTTTACACACCCAGTAAAACCTCAAGGATTTACCTGTTGTGTAAGAGATTTTATGTGCAATTTTTCAGAGCATGTCTGCATTTGCTCTAAAGTAACATCTGACCCACTGGTTGAAGTATTTTCTTTCCCTCAGCTGACATGGATATGCACCAAACAAATATAGCCAGAATATTTTGCCAGAGAATTGTTTGTCTTGAGCCATGCTGCTGAAGATTTTGCTTCACAGTAGCTGTAATAACTTTTGAATATCGTGGTGCTGTGATACCATGACTCTCCAACTCTTCACTTTTGTGAAATGAGAGAGCAGAATTTCTCACCAGCCTGGGTTCTTACCCATGACTGCCACAATTTTTTAAGGCAAAAGTGCAAAATTCTGAGGTCAAACAGTTATTACTTCTAACAATACATTTGGTGCCAGCTGTGCAAACTGTTTTGACTTCAATTTTCTCCCAATCAAGTCAGAAAAAAAAAAAAAAAAGTAATGCAGAACTGAAATAGTAGGGCACTTCTGGAACCATAGGTGCAAACTGAAAATTTCCCTATATGAACAAGAGAAACTGATTAGGTCTAGCAGGAGTGAAGATGATTTGTAACTGAAAATAGAAAACGCTTCCAAAAATACTTTAGTAAAAGGTGTCAATTTTACACATATTTGGCCAAATATTGAAAATTCTTTTACCAGCAAAAAATGACAGTGTGATGAATTTTCTTTCTAATATTTGGGTGGAAAAATGAAGATGGGTGATCTGAAAAAGAAACAGAGAACTATGGGTTTGCCTTTCGATGGATTTCTCTGGTAAGGTTGGGCACTTAACCACTAAATTCAAGATGCTCTACAAAAAAATGCTGAGTAAGAGGTAGCTGGCAGGAGTGCACTTTGTTCTTGGGAGCTCAGGGCAAATTTTAGTGTTAAAATACATGTGTGTTTGGGCACAGGTCTTGGGATTAAAACATTGCAGGTGTGTGGTCATAGGCTTGGGGCAACTGTAAGATCAACCTTAACTACAAGTACGATATAGACCAGATGACCAAAATGAACTTGGTATTGAAACATATGTAAAAGTATAGCACCAATACCTAACCTTGCTCTTGCAATCCAAGAGTAGGCTTACAGTGTGCCCACTAAAGATACATAGACACTTGTTTTCCTATCTTTGAAATTTCTAAGGGTCATTTCTAGACAAAAAAAAAGAAATATGACCCTGAAATAAATAGATTATTTTTTTTTTAATTTAGACCAAACAATTTTAAATACTGTGTTTTCCCTAATTCTGTGCTTTTTAGACAGACTCTTTGGCATCTTCAGCATCCATACCAAAATTAAATGCCACTAGGTGAAGATCTTGCTTTGTATCTGTGGACTTCATTTTGAGCTGGAACTCTGAAGCAATGTTTAAAGGGTAGGCATGGCACAACTGGAAAACATCTGTAAAAAAATAAATGAATTGACAGTCTTGTTAATACATGGTGAGATCCAGCTTAATGACTTAGTTTCACACAATAATTTTCCATGCATGTCCAGTTTTAGAAACTTTAACTGACTCAGGTTTCTTCTTGAAGGCTTGCTGAAATAGGTATGACTGCTTAAGACTATTAAGTGTGAATGAAGGTATCAGAGTTTAAGTTCTGAGTTGGGAAAATGGGGGTGTGGAAGGATAAAATAAATTTATTGCAGAGAACTGTATTTGGCTCAGTAAGTGTGGTTAAAGTAAGAAGGTTTTTTCCTGTTAAGTGAAGTTAGGGTTTTCAAGAGCAGGTTTGCTAAAGAAAAGATAGTTGGATTCCCCTTCCCTCTTTGTTATTTTTGACAGTAAGACTTATGTGTTAGTAGGTAATATAACCATGAAGCTTAGCTTTTCCATTCAAATCTAAAGAACAAGCCCTTTCAATTGATTATTTTAAACTCTCTTTCTTCCCCTTCCCTTCCAGACAGATATTTTTGCACTGGTGTGCCAAAAGGACAAGTAGAAAAAACCAGAAGTCTGAATATCGTAAGAAAGCATGACTCACTTGGGCTGAGAATTAGCATCTGAATTTTATTCCTGCTCACATGGTTAGTGAGAGTGAGAAGAGTAAATAACAGTCATTAGGGCTAAAGCATTTTTTTTTGTCACTAATGCAGACATTCCTCAAATCTGAGTAATGAGTCAGTCTATCTCTGCTTGTCTACTCTCGTTTGAACCCAATTGCAGTGTAAGATGACTCAAAAGCAACACCGGCTTCAGAGAATTCATATGATTTAAATACAAGGAAGTAGAACTCTGTTCATACAGTTAGGCAAGAAAGGTGTTTCTGCACTGTCTATAGTAAAGACATGAAGTATGAGATCATATAGCTGTATCCTGTAGCCGGAATGGGTTGACTTGCTGTATCCTTTCTTTTGCTGGAAGCACCATTGCACCATATTTTGAGGAGGAAATGGCTGCAGATACTCACTGAGGGCCACTTCTCTGCTGTGTTCCTTCAGGCACTCCTGAATCAAGGAAAGAAGACCATCTTGGCCCTGCCTTGTTCTCTGCCTGGTTCCCAGCTTGGAGGAGGGTGAGGCTGAGAACGACACAGGAGCTTAGTACCCAAGCAGCCTTTGCGCTGATCACCACAATGCTGGGGTGTTTTAAAGTCACTAGGAAGAATAGAACCCCGTGCTAAAAAAGGTTGTTCAGCAATGGTTCTAGTCTGCTAAGTCTTTGGTTTAAGTTACAGAAATAATGATCTCTGCTGTCCTAATTCCCTCATAGCCTTAACATCTTACTGTCAGTGTTAAACAGTCATTTTGTGTTAAGGCACAAGCTCCTTGAATACCAGTTCTTACACCCGATTTATGCAATATTCTTTTTTGCTGCACAACCCTGTGCTGAATTTCAAGTTAAAAATATTTCACCCATTTATTTTGCACAACTGTGATTTTCCTGCATGAAGATACAGACTTTGTGTGGAAAAAAAAAAAAAAAAAAAAAAAAAAAGGTGATGATTGTTGGGAACATCCTTCTACCTTTCATGTTCTGTGAATGTTCTTTAGTTTCATCCAGAGCACCTCAAAAAATTTCGGCCAGAAAATTTCTCTTGAAGTCTTGATTATTTTAGGTAGCCACCTTTGCCAATGAGTTTTCAGTTTCTGGCCTTTTGCTCAGCACCCTGGAAACCTGTGATCTGAACTGGGAAACACTGCCCATGGCACAGTGTTGGAACCGATGATGAAACTATAAATATTTTCTTGTGCTCCTGGACTTTTACTGAGCTTTTGGTTCTGTTTCTTCGTGACCTGTAAAGTTTGTCCATGCCTTTGTGATAATGGTGGGGGGTGGGGGAGGTCAAAGTTGTCTTTTGGGTCTTTGGTGGTTCTTGTGACAATAACTGTAGATCTTTGTACAGATTTTCAGACAAAGCAGTCATGTTTGAATAAAAGGGGATGTGTTCCAGATCAGCACTTAATATGCACTTTCCAAAAATTATAAAATCTGGATGCCATGTTGAGACTCCATATGACCCAGGTAAGATGCTACCTTACTTATTGTATGTACTTTGCCATGTACTCTGCAAGCCTCAAGAACAAATTCAGTACAGGGCAACATTTACTGGCTTTTAAAAGGAGTCTGATTAATGGCAAACCCTTGTGAATAAACCTTTTTTGATGTCTTTTCTGTCTTGTTTATTAAGATTGCTGCCAAAGTCATTACTGCTGTCCTGACAATAGAATCATAGAATCGTTTAAGTTGGAAAAGGCTTTTAAGATCAAGTCCAACAATTAACCTAGCACTGCCACTACTTTAACCTAGTAAATCCTCCACTAAACCGTGTCCCCAAGCACCACATCTACACAGCTTTTAAATACCTCCAGGGATGGTGACTCAGCCACTTCCCTGGGCAGCCTGTGCCAATGCTTAGCAACCCTTTTGGTGAAGAAATTTTTCTTAATATCCAATGTAAACCTCCCCTGGTACAATGGGAGGCCATTTCCTCTTGTCCTATTGCTTGTTAATTGGGAGAAGAGATCAACCCCCACCTGCTCACAGCCTCCCTTCAGGTAGTTGTAGAGAGTGGTAGGGTACCCCCTGAGCCTCCTTTTCTCTGGACTAAACCCCAGTTCCCTCAGCCGTTCCTCATCAGACTTGTGCTCCAGACCCTTCAGCAGCCTCATTGCCCGTCTCTGGACACGCTCCAGCACCTCAGTGTCTGTCTTGTAGTGAGGGGCCCAAAACTGAACCCAGTATTGGAGGTGCGGCCTCAGCAGGGGGAGAATACTGATGAGGCAGACTGAAGTAAGATTTTAAACAACCACAGGGAAAACTCTTTGATAAGCAAGTCAAGTAATGAAAAAGCATTTTTCAGGCTCCAGGAAAAAGTCAGCAAAAATAATTCAAGATACTGTAGCCTTCAGTTCTAGAAAATGAGGAAAAGTTTATGTTGCCAATCAGAAATATAAAAAGGAGGATAAATGAGACGTACCATTCTCGTTCCTGTCTTAATGAGTTTTTTGCCTTTGTCTAGAAGTTCAACCAACTAGGAATTAGCATGTGGCCCAAATGTGCTCTGATTCACTATAGTAAAGATTATTTTCCTGTTTTCAATAGTGATCTTTAAAATTTACCATTTAGAGGAAAACTAATGATTTTGGGGTTGTTTATGGTTTTTTAATCTTTTTTTTTTTTTTTTTTTTGAGGGGTGGGGTGAGTAGGGTTTGGTGGCCGGATGGCATACCCAAAGTACTTACTCTTTCTTTTGCTATCATTAGCTGTTTGCATTGTGGTGTCAGTGGTGTAGCATTGTGGCACTGTAGGAAGCAGAAAGCTCTTCAGGGATACCCATGGTAACTCACTAGCTGAAAGCAAAAAAGGGTGTATTTTCTGTCTGGTATGAGGTGAATCAGCATTTTCTATATGAAATCCAGTTTGCCTGCTGTATCCTGCAAAGTATTTGAAGAGATGATGAAAGACCAAGAGAGAACATGTTTCCCATGTGATAGCCATATTCCAGCTCTTCTCCCTGAAATCTTTTTCATGTCATATTGTGAGATGCATCTTGTAAAGCTAGAAGTGAAGAACAGGAAGAATAATTGTCATTCTGGCCTAGAAGGCTTTCGCTGCTTTTTGAATGATCCAGTCAGGTAAGCACTGTGTTGTTATCTGTGACTATGATCTTGAGCCTAAAATCTCACTGAGGGGTCAAAAAATTTCCAAAGTAATGATGATGCTTCCTTTGAAACAATAGATCAAACCACTGAAATGGGGTGGGAAGAAGTAGATGAACAAATTCTCATTCATATTTACTTAGCTCAGGGTTTTTCCCAATCAGATTTTGATTCATACCTTCTAGCAAAGATATACCAGCTTCCTATTTCTATGGCACTTCTGATCTCATCCTGCATGATGTACAGTAGCTTCTACTTCTTGCCTTTCCACAAGTGAAATATAAATCTCTCTGTTGAAAATCTGTGCCTTGCAATAGCTGCATGGAGTGCCCTACCAAGCTGTCAGCAGAAAATGCAGAGTTTAACACAGTAGTAACCAAAGCAGTGCAAAACGTTGAATATAGTATGTATTTTAAATGTAATCAGACTTTTCTCCTATTTCTTGAGTGGAGCTTCCTGAACATCTTGGGAGAACGTCCAGGTCTAAAAAGAGTCTGCAGAAAAAAATGGGAACTGGGACACTTTCTTTCTTCAAACTATATTCAACACATTAAACACTCTTCCACTATGAGAGGGTCTGTTATACACCCTGAAGTTCAAACAACTGAGTTCTTTCATAAAAATGTTGCTCAGTATCATGCTAAAATGATTACAGAGCTTGGTCACCACAAGTCACATCCTTCATAGGTGGCATGAATAACCACATTAAAAAGGGATATTTGGTCTAGACCTATTTATCTCTTTCCAGCCTTCCTGACTTCTTAAAAATCTTATTAAACACTTGATGTAATGTACTCAGACTAATTGCCATCTCCAAAACAGTAGAGAATGTCTGTTTCAGATAAAAGAGAACATATTAGCTTTTCTCATGTTTTTTTTTTCTTTTCTTTTCCTACTCTGACTTTTTCTAGCTTCTTACTTGAAAAAAAAATCCCTTATTCTGAATTTAGTTGTAATTATTAACAAAGGGACTGGAATATATATTATTTTATTCCATGGGGGAAACAACTCTACTATCCCAATTTCAAAACTTACCATTTCTGTTATTATAGGAAAGCACATTGTATATTAGCATGACTGTCTATCATGTCTTGAAGCATCTCTTATTCTTAATTCTGTGTCTGAGTTAGCTTTGATATCTGGTCTCCTTTAATACTAGAACAATATAATAAAATATTTTTGCAATTAGTTGCTTGTGATTTGGCATAGGGGCAACCTGGAAAATGTGTTGTGTTTTTTCAGTTATTTCTGCTAGTCTGCTTGGCAGGGAACGAAGAAAGGCCAAGGTCTGTGGCTCTGGACTGTTCTGTGATGGAGGTGAGGGTTTTCCCAAGGCTCACCAAGAGGCAGCTTGGGAGCCTGGAGACCTGTTGCAGAGCCAGAAATGGGAAACTCCTTGGAAGCTGCATTTGCCAGAGCCTCATGTCTCAGTTTTGCAGCAGGGAGACTAAGTGCACTTCCAGGTCTTGCTTTCTGGCTCCTTGTTTGCTAGGGGGTGAGAACTCCAAGGAGATATAATCCAGCAGAGCTAAACCTAGTAATCCACAAAGACCTCGTTAAGACCAGTGCCTGAAAACTGAGACAAAGACAAATTAATGTTAGGGTTATAATGTCATGAAACCACAGGATAATGCAGACTGGAAGGGTCCTTGGGATGTCACTAATCCAACCTCCTACTCAAAGCAGTGACATGTCTAAGCTCAGACCAGGTTGTTCAGGGCTTTATCCAGTCAGGTCTTAAAAACCTGCAAGGATGGAGAGCACAACTGCCCTGGGCAACTTGTTCCAATTCTGTCCTCATAGGGAAAATTTTCTCCCTGTATCCAGTAAGAACCTTACATGGCAGTCACATATTTATATCATTGATGACTACTGAGATTGACCTGCCATAGGAAGTTGTAGATTTCCCGTTACTTTCATGACTGGATAGTTTTCTGTGAAACATGTGTTTTATCAAAAATAAGTTATTTTCTGTATATCCAACAGTTCCTTGTGGCCTTAATTTAACAAACTGCATGAAGAGACATGGTATCACCTAGTTGGAGGAGCTGAATGAGGTGCTTTTGACAATAAAGGAACTGTTACTTTTTCAAATTATGTTTTAATTTAAATATCTAAAATTATAGTAATGGAATTTACATGAAATGAAAACTTGGTTTGAGAAACTGTTGCTTTTTCTAACCTTTCTATGTCTTTTTTACTTCAATACTTCTGAGACATTCCTATATCATTTAATAAACAAGTGACTTAGAAAAGAATATTCTCAGAAACATGTGAATAACCTAGTTGGTACTTGTACAAAGCCATTAGAAAACTCATTGCTTAAAAAAAAAAAAAAACACCAAAAAAGCAGCAGTCTGCTGCCTTTCATGTGGTACTAAAACCTGGTTTCCTGCCTTGGGGGGGGAAGTAAAAAAAAAAAAGATATTTCAAAAACTTTATTTGCTGAGTGTTACACTTCACTGATACATTGGTTGTGAGGCTACAGTTGCATACTGAGTACCAGAACAGCAGCCGAGTACTAGGGGGTCACACAGGGACACAGGGGTGGCCTTTGGGCTCTTCTAATATTTTCCTTTCCTGCTGCTGCTGTTATAGCATGCAGTAGGGGATCTATGATCAGAACATGATCATGGAAAAGGCCTATTGCTGGGACACATCATTATTATAGGGACACATTTTAGGCTTTTTTTACCCGCTGTTACTCTCAGGTTTCTGAGAGGTTCCATCTCAAAAGAGAAAATCCAGCAAAATCAAGTAAATTGAATGGACTTACTAGTCCATTCTGTAACAACCCCCAAACCATGAATATAGTGACATATGATGGATCAACTCAGCTTCCTGCTATACAGAGGTGGGCAGTGAAAATGTGCAAACTTTGGATGATCCAAACTAGAAATGGTTAATCCCTGCTTACCTTCTTTTACCTGGGACTGCATATCTTACTCAGCAGATCCAGGCCAATGTTGATTATTTATCTAAAGCTATTTATCTAATTCAGCTGGCATATGCATTGAAGACCTAAGGTGTAATTGTGGTCTGATTGTCCATAAGCGATGGTAGTAGCATCCTGCTCTTGCTTTTGGGTGTGAGGGAATTATACTCTGAGTTTGTCTGAAGTGCAGATGCTGCCTAATTATACAATGCAAAGAGATTTGACTTGAGTGAAAATTTTTTGAGAAAGGGATCTTGTGTAATGCCTGCACAATTATAAAAAGGCTTTGTCTACAGAAAAAAAAAAACACCAAAAAAACAGTGAAAAGAGAAGCTTGCATCTGAATCCTGTCCAAGGATTGTCTCTGTAAAAGAGCTGAATGAGTCTTAGGGTGGAGATAAAAATACAGATAAAGAGAAAACAAATAATTGTTCGTGGTAGAATGGAGAGATAAGGATCCATTTAGCATGTGCTTGTGTGGGCAACTACAACTTGGCAGCTGCACTGGTGATGTTTCCAACAGTGGGAGTCTACCCAGGAGCTCTGCAGCCCTTCTTCCCAGGGCCACATCTCTTACTCTGCTGCCTCTGAGGTCCTAACAATTCCTTCTAGTTTCTCTAGTCCATCAGGAGGTGTGCAATACCCGCCACATGGTGTGTCAACAATGACCACACACATAAAC
This sequence comes from Falco punctatus, assembly GCF_963210335.1. Taxonomy (NCBI): domain Eukaryota; kingdom Metazoa; phylum Chordata; class Aves; order Falconiformes; family Falconidae; genus Falco; species Falco punctatus. Next base: position 52,404,692 of record NC_137585.1, read on the forward strand.
ATGTGATTGGTAGCAAAAGTGGACAAAACTGGGAGAAGTTTGGTATTTCTTAACAAGGGCTGACCTGTGAATAGGATTTAGTATGAAACAGGAAAATAGCTTTTAACTAATTGCTAAGGATGATCAAAGTTGATCTTTATTCATTTTTTGCTATGCTTTCTGTATTTGCATTGCTCCCTCAATGAAAAACAGTACAATTATGATTTTCTTCTGTTGAAAAAATACTTTCTTTCTTAAAACTGTAAAAGTAATTCAAAAATATAAAAAAGTAATATTTTTTAAATAACATTTTCAGTGGTAAGTTTTGACTTTGTTGAAAGTTGAAAGATACTAATATTAAATAAATATTAAATAAATAAAACTAGGCACACCAAAACATAATCTTTAGTTTTAGTAAAAATTGAAGATAATAATGCTGAATAGGAAATATCCTGGGGGTGTGTGGGGTGGTGGAAATCACTCAGGAATTCATTTTCATATAATTTTTGATAAATACGTTTTCCCTATGATTTTCTCTTTGTAAGCCCTGCTACAGATGAGGCTAAGCTAAACTGGTGTGAGCAGACAGCAACAGTTGTGGTTATGCCTTCCCCATGCTCCACGGCAGCCAGGCAGCTTGGGCACCAGAAATGCAATGAGCTGCGGGATTGAGCTGAAGGCTCCAACCTGGGAGCTGGACAAGGCGGCGACACAGAGCTGCCTGAGCCGGCTCTTGCTCAAATGCAGTCAGGTGTGCTTGCACATGGACAACATAGCACCAAACAAAAGGGTGAAGAGCCACCAGAAGTATAAAAGGGTTGTGTGATGTGTTAAAGAGGATGTCAGTAACTGTGTTTAAAAATCTACTGACAATGAAATAAACATTTATTTCCACAGGCAGCAAGAGTTCCCATGATCTGTTTCAAAGCATCTATTTTAGCAGTAAAATTCAGTATTTTGGCAACACAAGCAAATTTACCACCTAATGCTGACCTGTTGAAAGGTTTGGAAATTTTTTTAAGAATACTTTTTATGTGTCTTTTGCAGTCATATCAGATGGTGATCAGATTTTGAAGATTAACCAGACAGAGTAATGATCCTCTGTTTTAAACAAGGCTGTAAAATCTTAGTGCTCCCTGGTATGGGAAAAGGTTTTCAATCTTTTCAGCCAGAACTGAAACACATAATTGAAGAAGATTAAGTTTGTATCCTTGTAGTTGTTAAAGTAATGGCATTTATTTTATGATCCTGGTGCAAATTTCCTGACTGATAAACTGACTAGGAAGGGTTTTTTACATAAACAGCTTTAGGTGAAACTATGGTGCTGTGGGACTCCTTTCATGCTATTTTAAAGTATGAAAATACCAAAGATTGAGCACTAAAAGGAGCTAGGCATTTATGTTAAAATCCCATTTACCCCAGGAAGCATTAGGAGAGTTAGAATGTGTTATTTTCTTGTTTCCAGAAAAGATGAAGGGAAACAGAAGAAAAGGCCTCATATGAATCTTACATGAAGATTCACTGTTATCAGCCAGTCTTATCTGAAATGAACTTTCCTGTCATTCTGCCAAGCCCAAATTTATCCCATGGCTGTCCTTTTCTAGCCTTGATGTTATTTTATGCATGGTAATATATATAAACCATGAAGTCCAGTGCCTTTTACAGTCACAATAAAACTTTTGTAGAGACGGAAAATAAAGGATACGACAACACTGTATCTCTAGCCTTGCAATGGATGTTGATGTAGCAGTGTGTATCCTAAAGTGTTGTATAGAAATTCTGCAAACATCACGGACTTTTGAAGGCTTTCTGTGATGTAGCTTTGCGTGAAGATTTATCATTTTAACGTAAGGATAGAAACTAAAGATAAACTGGTCTACCAAATTCTGTAAGAACATTAAATAGGTAATTTGGGACAGCCAGATGTCCTGTGGAAGTTCAGCCACACCACAGACTAATTTGTATTTGCTTTGGAAGTTTCCAGATTTTAATCTGAATGCTGTGGATTCAAGTTTGTTCTTCTTCTAAGAAAGCATGAATGAAGGTACTTTATCTAGCTGTTTTATGTAATTTTGAGGTCATTTCGGGTCTTTTTAACTTTTAAAAAGGATCTGATTAAATACAGTGGTGAGAAATACCCAACATTCACTAAAACCCTTCCAAAATGGTCCACCCTTCTGCAAATACAAGAGAACCCCTATGGTTCATCATAGTGGGTACTGTTTCTCTAGCAACGGAAGGTTCAGGGAAGAAGTTATGGCTCATACTGGTTCTTCTCACAGCTGTTGATGAAAGCTCACTCTGCTGTTCTCTTTGCCTAGGCAACAGCTGAGTTCAGGGCTACAGAGGTCTGGGGCTCTGGTTTGGTAGATACAATGCTGATAAACTGAACAAAGATTACTCCTGTTTCAAAGACCTTTTCCCACCTTCAGCCTCATGAAGCCAATCTCCTTACCCTCCATCCATGCTCTGGGCAAGCCCAGTTTAGGGCTCCAGAAGGGACTGTAATTTACACATTTTGACTTGGTCTCTGTAGAAGTCTACCTCCTTCTGCTGGCTTTGGAAGGAGTTTCCTCTGGAGCTAAAATTCACCTCAGAGAACACCCTTGTGCATATGCAGTCTGGTGAAGAAAAGTCAGTTTGCAGAAAGGTAGGATGTAAGAAGTGGTCCAATGGAAGCTGTCATCCCATGCCCCATGCCATGCCCCAAGCACACCACAGCATGGGAAACCCCCACAGCTTTCCACTCCTGTACCATATAGTCATCATAGCACAGAACAGCCTTTTTCTTCTTAGAAAGTGAGGCAGAATGAGGGCCTTTCCATCTCAAGGAGTGTGACTACACAGGAGGCATGAAAATTGTCATACTGCAGCTTTCAAGTGTTCAGCTCATCAGAAGTTTGAAGTAGAACAGTATGAATTTGTGACTTGGTGTTAATAACAAAACAAACCTGGAAAGCTGCTGAAAAACCTGACATTTTTGTATTGGATTGTAAGTCTTCCCACACTCTAGAGTAAGCGGGTTCCTGAAGTTTCTGGAAGCTAGGACATTCATCATGGGATTCATGTTAATTAACTTTGGATGCCCATGATGATGGTTGTGAGCTGCTTATCCAGACTCCTTTTATAGTCATTAAAACATGAATAAGTATTTCTAGGATACAGTTCTTCTAATCTTAATGTAAATGTTCAATGTATGAGAACCAACTCATCCTCCAGAAGTGCCCAGTTCTCCCCAGTAAGTATAACATGAGTTTAGACACCTAATTTCAAGGCCTGATATTAGGTGATATAGTTTCCACTCAGAAATTATCAGGTTTTCTTTTAACTTCATCCTACCTCACTATGGGAGATGGAGATAGTACTCCCTTCATTGCCATATTTCTGCCTTTGAAAGATGTTAAGCATTGAACAGAGGAAATAGGAATGATTTTTAATGCAAACTCATCCAGGAAGCCTTCACATTATGGGGTAAAAAATAGATTAATAATATTCCTGAAAGAGGGAAATATCATTAAAATATCTGTTCAGTTGAAGAAAAAGTTGATGGTATACCAGAGAATGAATCAGTGGAGAAAAAAATTGGTAAAGAAGGAATGCTATCACTACTCAAATCTGTTCATTGAAAGTGGTGCTTGTATTCATAGACCAAATGACTGTGCAACAAAAGTCCTTTGGCTGTACTGAGAAATGAAGCAGGTAAGTGACCAGGTACATCACTTTGCACAGTCCCTGTGTCCTAGTTTTCAGAGGAACCCCCAATTTGGTGGACAGTTGCCCATCCTCCTTCCCTTGCAGCTTTTGAACCCGTATACTCAGGTCTGGGTGCCTGGACTGGCCCACCTGGGCTTGAAACAGGAGCATGTTACACACCTAGAGTGAGAGACTTCACAAATGTCTGCATTTGTAAAAGAAAGAGAAAACAGCAATAGAAAGACGCTGGCATGAACATTTTTGAGAAACTCCTTTTACTTTGACACAGCTGTTACACGGGTATGGTGGCACCTGGAAGTCCTGCCAAGACCCCAACTCAGAGGCCTACAGCAGACTGACATGCTGCCCCAAGAACATTTTTGTCTGAACACAAAAATAGGCTTGGGGAAAGGAATACATATGCCCATATAGCTGGTATGGAACTGAGGCCACAATAAATCAAAGAATGTCCCCAGAGCTTGGTGACCTGAGTCACCAAGGGCTGCTTCCATTCTCAGCAGCTTACAGGAATATTTCAGCTGATATTTCTTTCTGTTACTCACAGATCTGCATCAAGATCATAATTTTAAGAATTCTGAGAGAAAACTAGGCAAAACTGTTCTTATAATTTTATTTTTAATGAAAATAACTTTTCTCAGGCCTTATCCACTCAGCTTGTTCCAAGGTCTTACTCTGTTTTCATAACTTCACTCATGAAATTTTTACTAGTACTTGAACTAAGCTAAGTTATAGTGGTACTCTTACTGCATCCTAGATTACAGTTATATGGAATTAACTTAATCAGATTAAATGAGCAAAGGAAGAATCTGTGGTGCCAAACCACCTCTCATGAACTTCTGTGTATTTGTGCAGTTAATCTCTTAATTGGATTTTTATGAGGAATGTTTGCATATTTATTGAGCTTCATTGTTTTCTGCTATAGTTATGTCCCCTGTTTTCTCTGTACATGTCTAGAGCTCTGTTGAACACTATCTATAGTTCTGTAATTGTAAAACATGTAGACAAACAAACCCTATGGAAAACAACAATATACAGAACATACCGTGTGACAAACTGTGTTACATTAGTACACGGGTCATTACTATCTGACAAAACTGCTTCTGTGAATAGCTGCATTTTTCATTCTTCATTCATTGCACAGGGAAAGAATGACTGAAAACGCTACTGACAGGGCTGGATTCCCTCCAGCCAGCGAGGCCATTGTTTGCAAAACCTTACCAGGCACAGCACAGGGTAGCATCTGACCAAAGCAAGGAACTTGTAGGATTTATGCAAGGATGTGGAATTTTCCACTGGCCAAGACAGGTTTGCAAACCTACAAAGGCATACTTTGGTATGGGACCATAAAAATAACATTGTGATAGGTTCAGTAACATTCAACTAAAGGTTAACATAATTACCAGGAAAATCCCTCTGCTAATTACAGACTGTCCTGTCTTTTAAAGCAGTTATAATCACATTGCTTTCAGAAATGCAGCTGAAGCTCAGTCAGTGCAGTCTGTTATTTGTATGTACGTGACAACTTGAGTCAGCTTGAATGCTCTCTGAAAAATACATAAACCAATGATTTCACTGCCTCAAAGGTGAGGGACAGGAGCCTGGAGGGGCCTAAGGTGCTTCTGTTACTGCAAAGAAAGGGACAGGAGCAAAACTGGGGGCTGGGAACAGGTGCAAAATGGAGAAAGCAAAGATTGCTGCAGACACTGCTTCTGCTGGCTGGGGGTGGAGGTGGGCTATGGCACTGGCTCCCTAACCTCTGCCCATTGCTCCAGGTACCCTCAACCCTCTCAGCTTCCCAGGGCTCGGGTTTAGGTAAAATAGGCAGAGGAAACAGCCCCCAACAGCCTTGGATACCTGCCTAATTCAACTTTTTAGGTACTGGTTAAACACAACATAGGGCCTAGTTCATAAAAAAAGCATTTATTCTGCAGTGTAAGACCTAGTCTCAATGAATTAAGACTTAAATACACAGGCTAAGCATAAAAAAATGCATCGCAAGCAAATGCTGTGGCTTACTTCTGAGCAGTTTTCATGTAGTCCAAACACTGCAATAAACAAAAAAAAAGAAGTATGTACCCAAAACTTGTGTACATGTCTATTGATTTTCCCTTGATCCTCTAGATGTGAATAATAAGAAAACAAATAAGCACTTCCAAGACTGATAATAATACTAATAATTATATCAACAAAAATAATACAATATTTTAGAATTTTGCTGTTATGAAGAAAGCCATAGGGCAATTTCTGAATGTGGGGATCTTTTGTCCAAGACAAACAGGAAGCCTGCTCAAACCCTGTTCTGCAAAAGGAGGTCTTGATTCAATGTGTTTGGTGACAGCTGAAATAATGGAAATTATTTCAGTCCTTAAAACCAGCACTGTACAAAAGCCTGGACAAATGCTGAGACATGTGGGCACTGGGGTGCCTGCGGGAGCTTGTAACTAAATTAATAGTTGGGGATTAACTGCTGTGTCTGTGAACTGGTGTCAGGCAGAGAGCCCAAAAGGATTAGTTCATAGCTATGGCCCTGAGAGAGCTCGGGAAGCATTTGGGCCTGCTGCTTGTAAAAAAGGCAGGCTGGGAGCTGTGGCAAGAGGAGTGCTCTCTGGGTTTTGACTCTCTCTGGTGCACAGGAAGGCAAAGCTTCTCTGTCTGTACTTTGCAGGTCCTTGCTTGTGTCTAAGGACATACCTGATTCCATCATCATCTTCTTCTGACATAACTCAAATGCAAGGGACTAAATATATACAAACAAGTCAAGTGCCTTGCTTCTCTCCCAGCATATGCTTCTGTTTGGTCCTTGAGTCACTATGTGGTTGCATTTTGGCTTGAGCAAGCACATTCTGTCTTCCCAATTTTCCATATGTTTTAGTAGTGTTACGGAGCATTCTGCATTTCTAGTGCTTATTCTGTAACTTAGAGATTTTTTGCGCTGTAAAACCAACTGTTAGCAATTATACCCTTAGCTGCCTTCATTTTAGCAATGGTGGAAGTGACTGACTGGGAGCTCTTGGGAGACTTTTTGGTGCCTTCCCCCTCTTTTTAGTGGGCTTTTTCTAATTGCTTTGTCTTGCAGACCTCCCCAGGGAAGTGGCCGCAGCAGCAGCAGCTTTCAGAGCAGCAGCCTGCAAAATGTGTCATGCTTGTCCCCGTAGCTGCCCTTGCTCTCAAAGGCACGTGGGGCTGCAGCCTCTTCGGCTCTGCTATGGTCCTGGTCAAAGGTACATAGAAGACATCTTCCTAGATTTACTGTAAAAAAATCTTTGCAGGGATAAAAAGGCAAATTTAAATGACTCTCCAGCAGCTTTCATTACAAGTGGTGGCTGGTGTATAGTGGAGAGGAAATGAAATGTTAAATAATGGCTTTTCCCTTGCCGCTTCCTCACAGTTTCACTGCTCCCAGGGCTGTTAGATTTGCATTAGACGTTTGTACATTCATAATGTTATCTAAAAGATGGAAGTTTGTTCTGACTGAGTGGCATGCACTGCTAGAAAATCTTTGTGCTTATATTGCTGATGAGGCCTCTACAAAACGTATACACCTGAAAGAGTCAAGCCTGACTGCACTCCTTGAACACTTCCACATGTCTCAGGCCGGCATTACAGCCCCTCTTCAAGGGACTCGTGACAATCTTGTACAAACTCTGCTACTTATTTCTGGATGAACATTCCGCTCTGCTCAGCCCCAGGCGAGGGAGCTGTAGGTGTGTGGCTGTGGGCAATCCAAAGGGAACACAAAGGCCATGTGAAACATTTGCCCTGGAAATCTTTGTGATTCCAGCAAGGTCTGTATTGTCCAACCTTAAAACATCACAACTTAATTTGAAACGTGAACGATGAAGTATTCTTTGTTCTCTATCAGCATGCACCACATCAAGCCTCTCTTTATCTGCACGCAGATAACCTGCATTTTGCAATACGCCTCATCAAAGATTTCCATGATAGGCAGGGTGATGTGTATCACACTGCTAGTTTGCCATCTAGTGGTACACCAAAAAAACTAAGTTTACATCAGATTCCTTAATTTCAGCGGAAAGATGCCTCCAGGACACAAACACAAGCTAATTTTTCTGCTAGGCGATTTTAGCAATCCATTAGCAGAAGACAGTTCATTACCCCCTGCTCAGTGATCACTAATTCCTAGACTTTGCACCTGGTTCTCCAGGAGCAGAGGCTGGCTCAGGGTGTGGACAACTTTTGGATTCCAGAGAAGTGCTGTATAGATTCAGTGGCTGCTCACCACCTTAGGCCTTATTGCTTTCAGCTGTACACTGGCCTGTTGTGAGGCTATGAGAACAAAACTATCTATTTTTATACAATACCAGGGAATATCAAGGAGTGGAATCTGAACAGCACTTGAGATTGATAGGTCAACTTAGTCATATACTAGAAATACCTTTAAAATTTAATAAACATTCAACCTTAGCAATAATCTAAAAACCTGGGTATTTTCTATGTGTAGGGGAATGAAGGTTGATTGTCATTGATAACATGCAGCCGTGGCCTTGCTTCGAAGCAGTGGGTTGATTGACATGGATGATGTACAGCTGTAGCTTGTTCCTGCTAAGTGGTTAAATAGCTCTGAGGAGTGTGGGAGAGGAGGCCCTGGATGGAAAAAAAACCAAACCACCAACAAACTAACCCCGGCAACAAGCTCTGGATGGAGGAGGAGCTGGATGAAGTAGAGATAAGGAGTGTGGTCTGGTCACTGGAGGATGGAGAAAGAGCTTGGACAGTAGAGTTTGGCCAATGGTAGAGTTTTTTGCAGCTTGCTAGCTTGTTTGTGCTGTGACATCTATATAACAATGGACCTTCAGTGAGCATGCATGTCAAGGGAGGATTAATGAAACCTCAAGAGCTTCTGGCAGATGTTTGTTCAGTCTGTTCCACAAAACCTTCTGGTTCTCGTGGTTCACAAACCTCTTTGGGCAGCACAGATGGGTTGCTGGGGTCATGGCAGTTGCTTTCTAACTCACTAATTCATAGAGTGCTAGAGGCAACATTGCAAAGGGAAAATACCACTTCCCTGCAGAGCCTGGGGGTGCTGCTGAGGAACATCACCTCCCCACAGAGCTGTTATGGGGCAGGAACCTCATCCCTGCCAATGGCTTCAACTGATCAGTCTGAAGAAGACTAAAATGTTCAGGGAGGAAGGCTGGGCTGGGGCATAACCAACAGTTACAGGAACTGAGAAAGTGGTGAAAAAGCATTTTGGGACATGGGTGACACTCGTACGTGATGTCTGGGTTTTGTTTCACTCTAACATAAAGAGTATGGTTAAGAATATTTTTCTCTTCTATAATAACTCCTATGCCCTTTATTCCTTTAAATATGATAGGTACAGACTATTGCTACAGGGAGTAATCACTTAGGTATTATTTACTGGTTGCTGGGAATAGACAAACAACTGTTACATGGAGCCCAGAGTTCTAGCACAGCCAGCTGTCTGAAGACTTGTTGTCAGTTAATTTAAAGCCCCTGGAGTTTCAATAGATGTTCTGGCAGCCTGCTCAGCCACACGGGCCACTAAGGGCTTCAAGCAATTTTGATCAGCCAGTCATTTCTGATTTTAAATAACTGAGAAACAAGTGACAAGAAAGAAGAAAAGAACCTTGCCTTGGGAAAATTTGGCTTTGTGAAAAGCCTTAGATGTGAAATTCCACAGGGAAAGGAAAACTGGGGAGGAACACTTTTTCTCTCTTTGTACCTGGAAGGGCAAAATACCATTTGCATCAGCTGCAGAACTTAATTTTCTCACCCTGACTGCAGCAGTGGTTGGAACAGGAGGCTGGCTTCACAACTAGTAGAACTGAGCCTCTGAATGGAAAGGGATGCTAAATACCTGTGATCTGTTGTATGAAACTACCTCTATCATACATTTGCTAAGGAGCAGGATGGGAAAGAGAAGCTGGAAAAGCCATTTTGGGAAAGTCACTGTAACGTGATGGGAAAGATTTCAGTTCTGTGGCAAACTCTGTTCATATGGGCAGTTCATTTACTTTGCAGGTTTTAATGCAAAACTGGCTGCCTCACTGATTTTAGTGTGCTTTTAAAAGGGGTAATGAAATGGTAGTGAGAAAGGCTGGAGCAGGAAGTGACAGCTTCAATGGCAGAATGAGAATAATTTCTGAGGAGCCTGAACCATCCTGAAGGAAAAAAATCTTTCAGAAATATGGTTGACAGTTTGAATTTTTTTGATAGTAGTATAGGCGTAGTAGATACAACTTCAGCTGATGTGTACCATAGTGTACTTAGTTGCAGAACTGACAGCAGTGGCTCACAGACCTTGCACTAAGAGAAAAGTAGCCATGCTGTGCTCCCCTTTCATGCTTTTCAGTCCAAATAATTTCTTGGGTACCGCTAAGTTCCTGCAGGGGAAAAAAACCACCAGGATAAATACACTGCACAAAACATTATATAGGGGGAAGAAAGAAAGATTTCAACACAGGCATGATTTCTTCCTGGAAGAAATAGAAAGAACATGGTTATAGATGGAAAATAAAGCCTTTACTTGTGGCACTGACATAGCACCATCAGAAATACCTTAATTTACAAAAAACAGTGCTAATAAGACAGTAAGCTGTTAAAATCTAAGGTAGATTCCTTCAGCAAGGTCCTGACAAAGCATAGCTAGAAGAGCTGGTGACAGCAAGTGATAGCAAATGCAGCTGCTGTATGTCATATAAATATCTCTCCCAACAAATACGAATCAGTATGTTTGCTCCCTTATATAGTAAGTATGTAGAAATGTATATGCAGTATTCAAAGCGATATTCAAAGAAGTCATCAAGCTCCTTATTAAAATGAGAATGGGTCAATAACATTTTCCTTTTTGTTTCCTTTGAAGATGTGTAGGCTTGTATTGCTCAGCCTTGGAGTAGGGCTATGGAAATCTATCCTTCCAGCTCTCCTCTGAAAGCTCCATTTGGCAAGGTATTTTCCTGAATTTAGATATAGCAGCAGACAGATTGATAAAAGGGGACTGGGTCCCACCCTATTAAACTCAGAAAATGGTGAACAGTCCCTTTTCATGGACTGACTTGACTTTGCTGTCTTGGATTTGTTTGAATGTCAAGTCAGTGTAGAGGAAGACTTAGATGTTTTCTTAGAAATTCAAATAATCATGTTTAATTTTTGTATTGAGCTGTTAATAATGGCCTACTATACAGTTTGTAAAATGCTTCTGAGATCTGCAGATTACAAGACACTCTCAGAGGATGGAAATTGAAAGGTAACAAGTAAAAGTCTGGCCTTTGTAAATTTTATTTCAGTTGTATTCTACCTGATAGAAAATAGTTGTATGGAAATTAGAATAAAACCAAAATGTTTCCTTTGAGCCATATAATTAATTTGTTTACATTTTTAGATTATTGCTTAGGTTGAATGTTTATTAAATTTTAAAGGTATTTCTAGTATATGACTAAGTTGACCTATCAATACTGACACTTCAAAACTAGTCATATAGAAAAAGCTATCAATGAAATATATTCATTATTTTCAAGCACTTTAAAAAAATATAAAGCTAATAATGACAACATATGAAAAAACCAAAGCACATTTGTCTGAAATAAAGAATATTTGTAAAACCAAAAGGATTCTCAATGTTTAAAGTCAACATGTCTCTATTAGCTTTTATTTGATACGATCATTAGTTACTGTCAGGATGCTTCCTTTACTATTGCTCCTTTGCATTATGTTCCTGCATTTTGCCACTAACACTCAGTTGCTTCTGACAAATCTGCTGTATTGTACAGTAATTGTTGGTTCACATCTATTTTACAGAGTATTATATTAATGAATGAACCTTTATCTAGCCCTGGAAAATGAATATGTCTCAGACAGCTGTTCATTCTGCTGAAACTGCAAAAGATGAAAGAACAAGACACTGTACTTCCAAGTTATCCAGATCGGTTTAGTGGATAAGTTTTGACAGAGCACATTCCCTACCAACTGGTTATTTTGTGACACCAAAACTCTGGAATCACTACAAAAATATCAACTACATCTCTGCCTCTCGTACAGAGAAAGAAAAGCAGGAGGTCAGAAAGCAAAGAAGTCATATGGGCTGGTATACCCCTGAGCTGTGCCTTCTAACCTTGCAGTGGCTCAGAGTGAAGTATTGTTATCGGCAGGAGAAAATAGATGTAATCACACAGATGGTCAGAGTCACCTGGCTGAAAGGAGAGAAGGTGGAAGAAAACAGAAACTACATCAGTTCCTTTATTTGAGAGGAGCCTTGGAAATCCTCCACTAATTTTCCCATTATATTCAATTGCTTTAGGTGGTTTGGAAATCTGAGTTTCTCTTCCCAAGAAGATGACTGGTAGACAAGCAACATGAGCTACTTATTCTCAGTGCCTCCATGAGACCTTTTACCCCTGAGGAACAAATCCAGAACTTGCCTAGCTTAAGTTGTTGGCCTTGGCTCAGAGGATTTTACACTGATTTAAGACAAAACAAGTCTGTGTTCCTCATTCTGCTATAGCTTGGTTTCTTCCAGATCTTGTTATAATATCTTTAGAGAGTTCAAATACTGCTACAGCACTTTGTACTGAAGCTCATTTTCAAATTGCAGCTGCTGAGTCACAGAAATTAGAGGCAGCAGTAACATGTTACATCATCTGTTTCTTAGCCTCATAACAAATTAGTCCCAAGAGATGCTGTTCCCACCTAGTCCAATGAGGAATTATTTCATCAACAAAGAGTTTATTACCAGGAAGTTTTTCTTGACATCTGGCCAAATAATTATTTGTGATTCTTTTTATCTTAAAGTAATTGTATCAGTCTGAGTGCCCTAAAATCACCCTGTAGTGCTAATAGGAAAGCTCTGAGTAAGGGAAAATGGTTTTGAAGGAAAATGTAGATTAAATTGTCTTATTAATTACAAGGAGTGCACTGGTGATTAAGGTACTTGCTTTGCCAAAGCTTAAGCACCCGTGAGAAAGCAACAGAACTATTTATGTGGTTCAGCCGTCTCTTTTTTTTTTCTCTCCCCCCCCCCCCCAACATGCTGCCTTCGAAAGCATCTGATTACTGACACAAAAAATACTGCCTGCTTTGTGTTCCTTACACTTCAATTTGGGAGTTGCACAGTTTAGTATTTTCCCAAAATATTAGTTGTAATACAGCACAGTCTCCATCTGTTCTGAAATGAGCAACGTGGATTCTAATACCCTCCCATCTGTACGTATATTTTTAGTCACACATTCGAGTTTGTAATCTCTCTGCTCCAGTCTATGTTCCTGGCATAAAACATAAAAGTTGTTGTTTGTTGAAAATTTAAAATTATGCTTGTGTGTGCATGTGTCTGTATATTGAGTTCTTTTCTTAACTCTGGGGAATGATTTAAAATCCGTGTGTCTGCAATAAGATATTTCCTATTTCTCTTAAATCCTCAAAAGTTGTTATTCTTGAATTGTGATTCATATAGTTCCTAGCTGTCAGGAAAACACCATAAGATGGAGAAATGAGGGGAAAGAAAGACCAAAGTTGAAACACCACTGGGCAAGGTATATTGGTAAGTATTTTTTAAACACAGGCCAAGATATTTTTTTTTCACCTTATCATGCTCATGACTGATTTATGAGGGTTTGGAAGACAAGCCTAAGTCTTAGGGTGATTGACAGATGACCAAAGGGAGAAAAATCCATCACAGATGAGGCTCTTAGTTGTGTTTTTGTGGAAATGGTGCAGAATAAGGGAACAGTAAACCAAATGACTTAACTAGACATGGAGTGAAAGAAAACAAATATTTTCACTGAGTAAAGAAAATGTGACCACAGGAGAAACACAACTTGCATTTAGGGTCCTTAAGTGTTTGCATTGACCCATGCTCATTTTGGTGAAACTATTTCTGTGCTGAGAACAACCACCTATTTAACAAACAGTGTGAAACAGATATTCCAACAATAGCGACATTAATGCAGCATTTGAGAGGCAGAGGCCAGATTCCTGCTCCAGGACTGCTTTAAGGAAGCTGGAAGGCCCTGGTCCCCCTGTACGCCAAATTCACAATGTAAATCCAGTGTATCAGCTGTATCATACATGTGCAAACAATTCTATGTTGCAGGAGGTACAGACCTGTTTCTCAGCAGATGTGACTGAGCTTCCCAATTCCTGATGTGCTTGCTGGACTTACTTGGCGGCTCAGAAAGGAAACACGGGTACATGGACAAAGAAGTGATACAGAGGTCCCCAGTCTGGACAGCTAGGGGGGTACAAGGCCTCCTGTGGAGCACACTGACATTCAGATGGGCTGCAGCTACTGCCTGTGTTCAGTGCAATGGACACATATGACCCCAAAGTCTGGGCTCTGAGGATCTGAGCTGTAAGACAGCCTTTCAGAATTGTCTGAATGCAGAGTTTTTGAATGAGCATGAGAACGAAAACACATTTGAATGCAGAAGGCATTTTGGTGGTTTTGGGCAAGTCACTCAGTCTTTGTGCTTCGAGTTCCTATCTTTTTATTTTAGAGATGTGATGTGAAGATACATTCACTCAGGATTACCTTGCACTTGTGTGAGAACTTCAGTACCTGATGATGTAGGGGTCAGGGTTCCCTATTAGAAGACCCCAGAGCAGCCATCTGCACTAGAACTCTGGCCCTGGTGCTGGCTCATGCCACGTTCTTTATAGGAAGGGGCATGACACTGGGTAATAAAGAAAAAAATTCCCATTAAAGTAGCTGTTCTTTCTACGCAAATTAGCAGTTGCTTTGCGTCCTGAGACATAAGCTTATCTACCCCTTTATTAGCAACCTTTCACAAGTATCTTGGAAAGTTCTCATTACCAGAACCATTACCTAATCCCTTCCCCGCTCCCTTGCCTCAATCTGCTGAGGCAGCTATGGTCATTTGAAAAAGAATTCTAGCACTAAATAATGTATAAATAAATAAAGGAAGATATTTCTCCTTGTCCATTGTAAATTGTAGCATTCCACTAGACTTCCCCAAATCTTTATATTATAAATAAGAGCAATCAGGAAAGTCTGGTTCACTTTTTGTCTAACACTTGCTCACTTTTAACGCCTCTGTTAAATTCTTTCTAAAGAAAGCTCTCACCATTTCTTTGTTTTACCCTCCTGCAGAGGTCTTTTCCATCTTTGATTCCTCTTGTAGGCCCTCTACACACTTCACGTATGATCAGCAGCTTCTTACTGAGGTGAGGTTGATGGATGTGTTTACCCAGTGTTGCCGATACCTAGTCCAGTGAATGCATAGTGGCCTGTAAATACATTTTTGAGTTATTTTCCATTAGATTCCTGTAACATTCTTGTGTTTCCATTGCTCTGCACTTTGGGCTAAAGTTTGCAGCAGAGCATTGCAGATGCTCAGAAACTACCAGGAAACCGCGCCTGAAGGAGCTATGTAGTGAGTTTAGCACAATACAAATTATTTTGCTTTTAGAAACAAAGGAACCTTTAAAAACACCAGACCATTGACCAGATTTGTTCTCTCTGACAACAGATATTACTAGATGTTTGAGACAAGGACTCCTGAAGAAAAGGAAAGAAACAGAAAGTCAAGGGGAGAATTTCCATTTACTTCAATGGGCTCTGAACCAGAAATTCAAACAGAGTGGACATCATTAAAAATATACCAATTATCATTTCTCCTACTTACCAAGCTTTCCCTTTATTTTGATTTAGCACTTGAATAGTCTCAGTTTTAAATGCCATGATCAGCTTTGAGAAGTGCAAAATAAAACTGTAGACTTTGTAGGTCTCCAATTAGAGTAATTACCACAGCATCTCTTTGTGAAACTAAGGAAACTAGGGTCTTAGAAAAAATATGAAACAATATAGAATAAGATTGTAAGCAGATGGAGTAATTTTACTTGTAGCATACTCCAGATGAAGGACTTGATGTGCTGTGACAATAACAATACATTGCTGCATGTACTGACCAGGCATGTTGTGATTTAATGAATGACTTCAAAAGAAAATGTCACAGGCAGGTTGAAATGTCAATTAGTGCAACATTTCCTAATATCTCACAGATTAATTTATTCCAATGTGAGTGTTAGAGAAATGGAAAATGTGGCACATTTAATCCATTCTCCACTAATTTGATCCTTTTGGGCTCTTCATGGTGCATTTTATTCCATCTTGGTCATTTAGAAACAATGTTCTTACAGAGTACAAGGGAAAATGGACTTACAGATGAACTATTAATTCAGTATGACAGCATGTGGGAGGAAAAGTGCATTCAGATTGCAGGCCAAATATAAGATATGTAAGGTTACATCTTCTGCTTTGTTCAGGTTTTGCTCAGGAGAAGAGTGGAATGTGGTGGGAGGTAGAAAATAGTTGCCACCACTGGCGCTGAAGGCACTGGTGCAGCACAGCCCCAAGAGCTCCAGCCAATATTTCAGGCATTTTCAGTGGTCTGGACACTGCCCTTTTTTTCTGAGCCATACCTCATTCAAAAAAGGAGGCTGGGGCACTTGGAGACTCCTTTCCTGAGTGCTCAGAAGAGGCAGGCTGAGTTGGTTTAACTGTGGTCTGAGGCGACGCTCAAAAGGGATTTGGGGATTGCTCCCTGGACTCTAATAGCAGTGGGCCTGTCTATGCAGGTAATTTTTCAGAAAAGCTATTGTGATAGTGCGAATTCACACTCAGCATACATTTGTTTTAACTTTCAAGTGTGGATGAGCCCTTGTACTTTATTATCTATGTAAAGGTGATAATTGGCATGAAATCAGGGAAGATAAGTAAAAAAAAATAAAAAAAGACAAAAAGATAAAAAGGAAACTAAGCTTTGAACAGGAGATACATTTAAGGAAACAGTTGTTTTATTGCAATGGGAGACCTCCTGAGCTGCTGGTTCACACCTTGGCTCTGAGGACCAGCATGATGCTGTGCTGAGCATAGGTGTTACCAGAGGCTGTATTGCTGCCCTGCTAGCTGGCCTTCTCTTGACTACTTAACACAACAAAACACCTTGTCCATGCAACTAAACTGCTTCCAGGGGAGAGACATATTTACCTGACATGCTGTTGTGGCGTATAAATGTACTGTCTACTGTCATCTGCAGCTTGCTAAAGTCAGCATCCTCTCTACAGCATCTCCAAGCCATGAAATTTCCTGAGAGAGGAAAGAGGGCATTAGCCTTAAATGGGGTCATGTCTCCCAGATCTTTGGGTCTCAAGAGTCTTAGTCGCAGCACTGGTCAGCTGGAGATATTTCTGTGTTCATACTTAACCCTTCCCCTTTGCAGTGACCACAACAGGGCTTTTGGGGTCTCTTCAAGTACCAGGAACTTGCTGAAAGCAGCCCAAGTACAGCCCATAAACGAAGCTGCAGCAGAGACATGATCTTTTATCTCTCGCCCTGTGTGCACTCTTAAATCTCTTCTGAAAATGGACAATAATAAGGCATGAATTTTTTCTTGATTAAAAACAGACCTGAGATTGTACACAGTAGATTTTTATAAGTAAGACAGCAGCAGTAAACTGCTTTGCTGCCAATTGTGATTTTATTGCAAGCCCTGCCTAGAAGCAGCTTTCCTCTGGTGCTCTAAAAGGTCTGTGGAAATCTCCAATTTTATAAAAAAAATGTTTCTAGCTGGGATCTAAAGAAAAATTTATACAGAAAATGTTACACAGAGGGTTGAAGACTGGGAGTTAGGCAAAAAGAACACATATTGGGTTTCCTACACTGTCAAGATTGCAACAAAAATCTTATGATTATACAGCAGAAGACATTTACCCTAAATTTCTGACATGCTGGGTTAGCAATAGTGAAATTGCCCCTATGGGAACTGCTTCAGGCTCACTGAGTATTTTTAAGTCGTCTTCCTACGGTTTTACAACAGTTTCAGGTGTTTAAAGATATCTGAGAAATCTTTAATCTGGCTTTCAAAATTTTTGGATGAACAGTCAGCTAATGAAATTTCTTGCAAAACAGCATGTCATTTTTAAGAGAAAACACTTGAGAGACCTCTTATTTTACCAATTAATATGGTTTCGTCTTTCAGCTACAGCCTTTTTTTCCAAAGCCTGAGACAGGTCTCAGTCCATGTGACATTTGAGGGGACACAGTGCTGGCCAGTTGCAGCATTCCTCCAGGGCTGAGGTGATGAAGCGTGCTGCTTCCCTGCCTGTAGCGCAGCCTTATGGCTCCATTCACATGCTGGGACATCTTCATGCATGGCAGTAAACGTTTCAAAATGCCCACTGAACTGTTTCCCAGGTATTGAAGTTATAGAATAAGATAGGAACTAGAAAAGCTGTGCTGTAAATGAGTAGCCTGCAAAAAAGTCACTGCGCTTAAGCAGAGTAAGACAGAAGCCAATTTTGTGTCCCACTCTTGGTGCACAAACGTTGACAGGTCGTACAATTTACAGACTTCCCATGTCTGTGACAGCCTGGGAATGCCTTTCCCCTTGATGGGAGGGGGTCAGGATTTATGTTGGGACCACAATTGGCCCTTGGCTCTAGAAAAATGATGGCGATGTGTAATGTCCAGTTTAGTCCTACTTCACCGAAGAAAAGCTGACTGGAGGAGAAAAGCAGGGACATGGGCTAATGAAGACTTTTGGTTCTACTGAAAGTGGTGGAGGAACTCTGCTTATGCTTTGTGTTCTGGTTTGTAAGTGGTAGGAAACGTTGCTGAGTTTTTGAAAGGTGTGTCATTCCTCTTCCGTAATGACCTCTCTCCCAAGCCACTAGAGGGCCCTGAAGTCCACCTTAACAGATTGGCTTGGCGAGTTGGCATTTTTGAAAAGGCTATAAACAAAAGTGAAAGTGTTTTCCAGAATTCTTGCACTTTCTGGTTTTGCTATTACCAATGAAATGTGTAGGGTGAATACAACCACAAGAAACTAAGGATGAAGGGAAGAAGATGCCTTGAAGTGACTTCCATCCCCTAAGGAGGAGCACGGCTTTCTGGAGTTTGGTGGGGGTGGTATCTCCTCAGCAGCACCTGGATTTCACCCATGTCCTTTCTATTTTGTGAGTCAGGTATATAAGTAGTAGGCTCCCTATGAATGCACAAGAGGCTGGTGATTTCATACCACTCCCTGTGAAGATGTTTGCCGTATGTTAGGTCCTACCTCCGTAACTCACCTTTTGGTTGTGGAGGAGTGAAGTAGCTCCGTTCTGCTTGCTGTTGAGTGTGAGGTATGGGCAGTGTAACTACTTTAAGAAACCAGAAAAGACTCCTTTAGAGCAACGTTTCTTTCTCCTTGTAGGGCTGGAGGTGGTGGGTGGGCACGCTGTTCTGCTCTGTATTTATGGATGTGCCTGGGCAGAGGACTTCAGCGCCTGCACTCATCCTGCCAGCAGGGCACTTCCTTGTGCTCTGCCTCCTTGCAGTCCAGAGTAACACCCAAACCTTGCAACATGTTCAGAAACAATCAAAGTTTAAAAATAACTCCAGAAAAATTTCCTTTCTGTTCCTCTCCCCATTTGCTTTTCCCAACCCCTTTTTTAAATAGGCCTGCCATCTCATATGCCATAGTCTCGGTCTGACATGTTTAGATAGAGAGGTGTAAAATGATGTTAAATTTTTGGCAGGCCTTTCAGTACTGAAATTGAAAGCTAGATCTTATGAAGAGGGAGTTTGTCATTGCGACCAGCCATTCATTCACTCCTGTCCTGGAAAGAGCCTGAAGTGTTGGGCGCTGAAATACAAAAATGTCTCTGTGAGTTTCATGGCTTTTTTTTGAAATCTATATTATTTGATGGAAGATAGCTAGAGCAGCTTACTCCACAGTCCAGAGGGAAACATTGGTTCCAATAATAAAATGCTAAAATTGCTAGAAACCTTCCTAAAATACTTTCCTGTGACATATAAGGAAACATACTGCAGTGTAGACTGGCTCTTCTGGCATTTGCTTGGAATAGCCTGCATAATACCAGTGGCCCTTTCATCCCAGAATAAAGAGTAGCTGTTCAAAGTGACGACCTCTGTTATCCACTTAATGCACTGTGCTTACACAGCCCTGTCTTTTGGAAGGCTGTCACTGGACACAAATGAGGCATAAGCTATGTGTTTTCCTGCAGGGGTAATTTTGCCTTTCCAGAAATGAATTACAGATTTGCATAAGAAATAATGTTTTGGACAAATGTATGGCTGCCAGGCTAGTGATTGTGATTAGTGATAACAGATAAATGAATGCTGAAGAATGAACATCCCCTCCTGTTCTTTTTAAGCAGATCTTTTCCTCATTAATGTATTTAGATATTAATGTACATGTGAGTAGCCACCATGCTTATTGTATATGAAGACTTGTTAATTCTCCTGTAAGATTGAATGGGTAGGATTAATCTCAGATAACTTTTTAGCATCTGACTTAGCTGGACTCCTTCTAGGATTAGGTAAAGGGGAAAAAGGCACTTCTAAGAAATTATTCACTTCATCTTAATGTAGATCACTAAAATACATTATGTAGTTCATATCTGAGAAGAATACATTCCTTTAATTACAAAAGAAGTCTAGATGGCTACACAGGCGGTATATTATATATTTATATAGCGTTTGGCATGATGAATCTCACCTGCCCTGTTGGTGTGGTCATGTAAGTCTCTTGTTTGTGTTAAATTGCCGAGTACAGCCTCTGTGCTGTGTGCGGGGTAGCTACAGCAGTTGGGAGAGAAAAGCATACACAGCTGGCAGCTGCCAGCATGGACAGGGCCTTGAGAGAAATTGAAGCTCCCGGGAATGATCGGGTAGAGTCCAGTTATTCCAAAGGAGGTCCCTTTCCCAGCTTGGGACTCCTTGAAGATGCAGGGACACGTTACCCTTTCGCAGCTATGGGATCTCTGGAGGAACTGCGTGGGCAGCGGCTGCTGCCTGAGGAAAGCCTGTCTAGAGGGCTTTGGGCCAAAGGTGACAAAATGCCATGTCCTGAGCACCTTCACAAGCTGCCTTTTAGGGTCCTTCTTGGTCCCATCTTCCAGCATCTCTCCAGGAGTGATTAGTGTGCTCTGCCCAGCTGCCTGAGCTGGGACACAGGGCATAAAAAGGAGGGTGACACTGGAGGAGAATGGAAGGATGAAGAAAAAGGGCACTGGCAAATCATTTAAATACACTATCACTCTTCAGGGAGTAGTTTAATCCACTGTCTGCTAACTTGGTTAGTCCCTTACTGCAGATATTTTATTTCTTTTTGTGGGTGAATGTTCTTTCCTCAAAATAATGAAGCTTTCCTGTATGCAGTGGTTTGAATTAGCAGTAATTCAGAACTACTTTTTTTTTTTTTTTTTTAAGAGAGCATAAATGGAATTATAAAGTGCTCTATCATATTTTAATTCCTTCTGGATTTCTTTTATAAGGGTATTTTGGGCCTTGATGGGTTTTCATACTAAACATGTGGCTTACTTCCAAGTACCTTTCTTCTTAAAACCCTTGTGTTTTGAGACATAGCCAGATAGCATGACAGAATATCTATTATTTTTATAGCTCATACGTTGGGTTGACAGAATGAAAAATGTGTTATCCATTCTTGTCTTTAAAAAGTGATTGTTTAAAGGACTTGCTTGCTGTAAACTTCTATATGCTTTTGGGATCCTCTTCCTGTTCTTTAGGAACCATTGTGTATTCTTTTGCAATCAGATCTCATAATTTAGGAAATCATTTTGTCAATTCAATCGTAACTGGTTTAAAAACTCCTAAAAAATCTCTGTGGACATCGAATGCATTAATGGAATGGGGAAGAGGAAGGTGTTCTTGCAGGAAGATATATATAACATAAAATACCCATGGCAAAATACTGCGGTTTAGTGTCTGATTGAATGGTTCATGCAATATTGGATGAGGTGCAAGATTTCCTTTCAGGTAATGGATGTCTGTTAAGTTTGGGGTTTTTTAATAATGCCCCATGGAAATCTAGAAAAAAATAGGAAGTCCACTTAATGAAAAATAATTTTTTAAAAAAATGCATTCTCAGACAAGAGAAAGTTTTCTGCAATAACATTAAGGTTTATCTCACTCTCCTTCAGGCTAGTGAATGATAACACATTCAGCTGGCGAAAAGTATCTTTAGAAACATGATATCATCACAGCTAAATCTTGATGATTGATCCCATGCAGTAAGCAGGACACTCCTGGCAGCCTCATATAAATTAGTCTCTCCTTGAACTTCAGATCCACTTTACATTTCTTTTGATTATTTCTCTCATTGCCACTTCCTCCGGCACTGGTGAGGTGTACCTGAAGTACTGGGTCCGGTGTTGGGCTTCCAAGTACTAAAGCGACAGGGACATACTGGAGCTAAGTCCAGGAAAGGAGTATGAAGGGATGGGAGCAGCTGACACAGGAAGAGAGGCTGAGAGAGACGAAACTGGTAAACCTAAGGGTAACAGGGCTCCTGGGTTATCTTATCAATGTGTACAAACATGTGGTGGGTAAGAGTAAAGAAAAGGGAACCAGACTAACCTCAGATGTGCCCAGTGGCAGAATCAGAGGCAATGAGCACAAACTGAAGCACGGGAGGTTTCCTCTCAACACAAGAAAATGCCTTTCTACTGGGAGGGTGGTCAAGCTCTGGCACAGGTTGCCGAGAGAGTTTGTGGAGTCTCCATCTGCAGAGATCAAACACCATCTGGACACGGTCCTAGGCAGCCTGTTCTAGGTGACCCTGCTGGCACAGAGGGGTTGCACTAGGCCGTCTTGAGCCTTAGCCCTTCTGTGCTTCTGCAGTTCGACAACAGCCAGGACAGGGTCTGGCTGAGCAGCCTTGGTGCTGCTGTAGTTTTTGCACAGGCATAAGGTTTTGAAACAGGTTTTATGTTGAATTATAGACTGAGAAACAGAGTTCTTCATTCCCACAGTTTAATAGAGCCAAAGCCCAGAAGAGACAGAACACACATCCAGTCTGAAGCCCTGTCATTAAAAATCTGAACCTTGGTCATTGAAAGGCATAATGCCAAGTCCAAATGAATTACTAGTGAAACAGGATCATCAGAAGTTGTGTAGTCCATCTCTTTGTCCCCAGGCTGAATCAGCTGTACCTAAATCAGTCATGGCAATGTTTCCAGTGGTTAATGATCCTTACTATTAGAAAGAGTTTCTTGATATCTAAGTGAAACTTCAGCAGCAGTTGGCCCTAGAATCCTATTAATATGTCTTCTCGCCACAGCGGTCACTGAGCAGTTGATTCACTTTCCCTCTCAAGGGTCTTGCACACTTTGCAAGACTGCTGCCATTCATTCCTCAGTCTTGCCTTCTCCAGGCTGAACAAGCTCTCCAATTCCTTTAACCTTTTCTCACTAAAGACACATACACACACAAAAAAAAAAATCACTGGGGACTTTGCATCCAAAGAGTGCAACATGCCTGTAGGTTATCTGCCTGGTCTGGGTGCTACCAAACAAACTACCCAGTGCACTCAGACTGACCCTTAAAAACAGCCTCTGGTGTTATGTGTGGCATGTACTGAAACAAATGAGCTGGCAAACCACTTAGAGACTTTTGGAACATTATATCAAGATGAAAAGCAGTGGTTAGGTCAAAATGTATGTACTCAAATGAAACTGTGCTCCCCACAAGGAAAGACTGGTGGTAGGTGTCCAGTTTCTGGTGTCCCTGGGCTCACCGCCTCCTCAGGCAGTACCTGAGCCTTGGGAGAGCAGTTCACTGCAGGTCCCTAACTGATATGCTTTAACACCTTCCCGTGTGGAAAGCTTGTCTCCCTCCCTTAGTTACACGGGGAGCATGGGGAGAGCTGCCTCCTGCTCCAGGCACTCAGGGGAGATCTGCTCCCTGGGGGCAGCATGGCCCCTGCAGTGTGGCTGAAATGCACTCGCCTGGAGGATGTGAAGGTGAACCAAGGCCACTGAGCACTGTAAAGCCCCAGCATCACCCAACATCATGCCCTTCTCAGCCCTGATCGGAGATGAAACTGCACTAGCCAAGCACTTGAGGCATTTTCTTTGCTGCTTCAGAGCACAAGGTGAACCTCTGGCTCCAGCCATCACCAGCTGCCTCAAGAAAGGAGAAAGCAAATGGACAAATACAAGAAAAAAGAAAAGGGAGCAGAAGAAAAATTAGATGAGGAGGTTCCCCCTGCCCCATGCCCTCTCCTCCCAGCCTGGTCAGACAATAAAGGCCTCGAAAGATGGGTTTTACCTCAGTATTCGTTCCAGTACAAAACTGAAGGAGTTATGGATGCTCTAAATTCAACACAAGCAATTCCACTCTCCCCCAGGGACAGTAATATTTACACAGAGGCAACTTTAAAAAAAAAAAAAAAAGAAAAAAAAAAGAAGAGATATACGCTGAGTTAATGAAATCTGTAGCTTCCTTAAAGATAATAGGGCTATAGACAATAAATGAAGAAAACCAGTAAGAATTTGCAATCAGAAAAAAAGTTGCTCCTATGGGGAGTAGCAAGGAATGAGAGTCTACTCTTATTAAAGTCTTAGCAAGGGGTTTTTTTCCTCTGTGGGTTCACTTTGAAAACACCTTGAGAAATAAGGTAAGGTATATTCTGACATTAAAACTCTGCAAAATGAATAGAAATTGACAATACTTTTCAGCATCACGGAACCTGTATTTTATTCAAGTAATCTCATGAATAAAAACAGACAGAAGAGCAATCGGGCCCAAAGTACTGAAGTGGATAAAATGATTTAAATACAAAGTGTAGTCTGTAAAAATTAGAGTGCACATTTATATGTTCAGAAATGTACTGGTGCTTTCTCTCACCTATTACTGAAGTATGCACTATTTTATTCAAAATGCTGTCGTCTAATTCTTTTGTTAAACTCCACTGATTTTAATAGGATATTGCTGTTGTAATCAGGTGCAGAATTAGAAAAGAAAAGGTTCTAATGAAGGAATTTGCTTTTACAGACCTTGTTCAGATGTTCTTGATTGTGCTTTGCTGTGATCATTGAAATCACCTTCCAAGCCTGCTCTGTGGAGCCTACAGGGTTATTCCCAAGCTCCTTAGAAAATGCTGGTTTTGGGTGTTTATTGAAACAGGCTTTTATGGCAGCTCGCAAAGTTTGCATTTCTCAGGACAGCAAGCAGATAGGCTGCACCTGTAGGTGTTTGTGGGACAGGCTTCATGGCAGAAAGTCTGAGTTTTAAGCACAGCTTCTTAGTGTCTGCTATGACACATTGTTATGAGACCTGACAATATAGATGCAAGATCACCTAGGAAAGCAAAAGAAAATAGACCTGGTAGCCCAACAGAGTGAAAATCATTTGAGAAAGGTAAAGGGTTTGGGCTATATTGAAGATGTATGAGCTTCAAGTACTCTCTGGGAGATTGTTGATTGTAATGCATTTATAACTTGAGAAAAAAAAAAAGCATAATATAATTTTTTGGTAGTTTAAAGAATGAGGCATTGGGGGAAAAACGTTTCTCCTAGGAGAGGAAAAAAACCAAAAAGCTTCTGTCACAGACCATGGGCTTTTCAAACCACAGTCACCTCACTTGCAGGAACTGATGATAACAGTGCTCTTGCATAAAAATATATTTGGTCTAGCATCAGCTTAACCCGGATTTCTTTTATCTCTGTCTCACAAATACAGTGCTGGGTGAAGGTTAGAAAAAAATTTTAATTAGTTTTTGCCATACGTTTATTGACCCCATGCTTTTTATTTGATGTCCATATTTACTTTCTGCTTCTTCCTACAACCAGGGGCTAAAAGAGATCAACAAAGAACAGGTCTGGAAAAAATGTATGGATAATGATATAGAAACAGAGTTACAGGGTATATTTTGAAGTGAAAAATGGCTTTGAGAAAAAGTGAAACCAAAAAGATACTGAGAGATTTTTTGAGCTTTTGTTCTTTTGCAGATTTGAAACAATAATCAAAACCTTATGTCACAATGGTTAATTTTAACATTTTTCAAAGTAAAATGCTTCACTTTCTAAATTGAAATTATTTTTCTTTCCTTTGATTTCATGAAAATCACTGCATTGTTTTAAATGAACAACACTGAAAGCATATTGATTTATGTTTCTGTAAAAAAAAGAAAATATCCTGTTCAGCTAGAAATAATTTAACCCCTTCATTCTGCAACATTTTCAAAAATTTCAGTTAAGAATGCGGCTAGAAAACACTACATTGTGTAGTTGCTAATGAGTTGTTTAAAAAAATGTTTTTTTGGCTGCTCATGTTAGGTGGTGGCACTTTATATTATCATGAAGAATAAAACAGGCTATATTTAGACTAATAATTGGGAATGGGAAAAAGCACAGAAAGCTTCAGCATAAACCCTGCTAGTAATCAAGTCTGTAGTGGGAAAAACAGTCGCACGGATTTTGAAGGTTACATAAACAAAGGGGAAGTGGTATCGATTCACTGATACAGCTGTAACATAAGCGGTCCTGTCTTCTTTGAGGGACAAAAAAAAAAAAAAAAAGAAAAGAAAAGAGAGAGAAGTTTCTACCAGTAATTGTACCAGTAATTGCTAACTTTCCTTAACAAAATAGTTAGCAATTTTTTCTTGAATTTTTGGCTTAATTCAATTCAATTGTTTTAGTAGTAGTAAACAAAAAAAAATAATTCCCTGAGATTAAGAAAACATCACTGGCAGAGAAAGGACAGAAGCAGTAATCCTTTCCAGCTTTTGCAGGATTTGGGGTAGCACTGGGAGGGCTTCCCCGCCCCCCAAAAAATACATAATATGAAAACCCCCCAAATTTATGAGAAATCTTCCTGAAGGATGCATATTTTTTTTCCCAACAGTTTTCCTCCATCTAAAGCTTCCTTGAGGTTTGGGGAATTGCACTAGTACCTTTTGGTGTAGTAGGGACTTGCAGTCACTCCTGCTTTTTATTCAACTATAGAGTAGAAACTCAACCAGTAAACAGTGGCATTGGCCCTGCTCTGATGTTCCCCAATTTGAATACTCAAGACAACTGGTAGCTGCAAGGCACAACACATAGTTTGCAGGTGTCTGGGGTTCTATATCACCTGAACAGGTTTTAATTAGAGAGTGATAGTAAGAATGCACAGTGCTTTGTGAGAAATGAGCAGCTGTATTTTTTTTTTTTAACTTTTCATAATATGGGTCTTGTCTTTTTTGTACACCTAATTATCTACCTTGCATTCTCATTCCTTCGTTGTGTTATCATTACCACTGACTTTTAATCATTGACATGTGATCAAACATACCATTTGCCACAAATTTCTGACTCATCTCTTGACAATAAATCTTCATCTTGCCCCATCCTTTTCCATGGTGGGGAGGAGTCTGAAGCTAGAAGTGGGTTGTGATGTTCCCTGCCACAGCCTGGGGCTGGTAGCATCTCCACGGGGTGCCACCTCTGCAAATGGCACTGCACAGATGTCAGACAGCAGTGATGCAAGGAGGGTCCCTCTAAGTCTTGTTTTGTTCTCATAAAAGATATAGGGCCGTGGAGTAACTAGGATATTTTGATGGGATTTACCCCCAACAAAACTAGGAGGGGTGAAGAAGAGGAAAATGAAGGAGCAGTACTCCTTCATCTCCTCATGTGCTTTTCCTCAGTGCTGGAAGCTGGAGTTACAGGAAGAAAAGCTACTCTAGGAGATCTTGGATCAGTATCTTGAAACTTGTTTGACAGATGCAGTTAAAGCTGAAAATGAAGGTAGTAGATTGTGAAAAGAGTAGGACCGATCTAGTTTAAAGAAGAGATTTGACAAAATTATGTAATGTGTGTACAAGAATAGCACTTATATTCAACCCTATAGTAGAAGAACAAGGCAACTTACTGTGAAATTGAAAAAAAAAGCTATTTTAAAACTGATAAAAGAAAATGTGTTTTTACAAGCATGCTGTTAACCTGGAACTCTTCACAATTCCTATCACAGGCAGTTTTTGGCTGGGCTAACCATGACTTGCTAGAATACTGAGACATCTGATGGTAAAACACTGAAATATAATCAGCTCTTAAATGTGCATAGGCACACACATGAATATTAAATCATATATTCTTGTCTTTTACGATCTCCTTATTAACAAAAATGAGAGGATTTTGCTTTCAATGAAATATAAAAAAAATCAATAAAAGATGCTGCCCTTCAATAGAGCTAGTGAGATGTTTGCAAGAATAGTTATTTTTCCATTCTGCTCTAATTTCAGGCCTGTTGCTTAAAATATATGTCCAAACAACTAGACAAAATGACTCAAACCCACATCCTTAGTGCTTTAGATGACAATAATAAACTCTTACAATAACAACAGACTTTTCTCTATTATTTCCTGTTCTGTGCAGGAGGCATATTATGTTATACTTCTATTTCATATTTCTAGACTTTTATACTCAAATTTTTATTTTATTCAAGGTTTTTATTTTGTACATAAAGGTTGTTGCATACATTTAAACAAAATTTTTAGAGTGAAGGAATCAGAAAGGAATAAATCTCCAACTACTTCATCTTTCCCATGGTTAGAGGAGTCTGTAAAGAGAGTGGCAAATCTACAACACGGTTCATTTCCATGAATTTTTGTTTTACACTTGTTGTGTCTCTCTGCCATTCCCTGCGTCTATCTGAAGTGTCTGAACAAGACACATTGGCAACCATCTGCTGTTGATTTTATTTTCATTGCACTGTACTAATAGCAAAGTTGTTTATCTTTGAGGGCCTTATTCAAGAAACATTTTTTCTAAATGTGATTGCATGTGGGGTGGCTGCCAGCTGCTGAAAAAAGCTCATAGAAGTAGCTTGAGTTTCCACCTAGTTTAATGAAACTAGTTAGTTTATTTTTAACTACTTATTTTTAACTAGTTAAAAATTAGTTTAATGAAATTAAAATCCATGTCCAGCTGACTCGTGAGCCACGTGTGGTAGCTGTGTGTTTGGTAGTTGAGTGTAGACCATGAGGGCAAATGGCTCTTCTGCCATCGGTGGGCAATGGGATGAAACTGAAGTGTGGAGCCACGGCTGAGGCTCAGCCCTGCTGGTCACCACCGCTCCTGTGCGGCAGCTGGAAGTGGAGGGCAGAAACAGCACACCACAGGCACTGGGAGATTGCTGGGAAGGAAGGGCAAAGGATCACCTCCATTTCAGCTGCCTTCTGTCCATCTTCTGGGCTTAGAGGAGGCTACAAATGTTCCCTTGTATCCTCAGAGGAAAAAGCCTTTTCCTTCCAACCTCTCAAGACACCCTGCCTTAGGGAATAGTTCAACAGCTAGTTTGGAAAATATCCTTTTTGGAAATATGCTATATTTGTCTATTGTACACTGTTGCTTGTTGAGATTTAAACGATTTTATACAAATGTTGTCTTTTGCCTTCTTGGTTTATTGGTGATGTTCTTTAATTAATAAGGTGGGTCTGATTTTTTGTGTATTTCTATAACTTTGTGATTCAATGCAACCATTCTAGTGTATTTTCTATATACTGTTGTGCAATATATACATAGACATTCTGTTTAATTCTGTCTACCTTAAAAAAGAAGTCAGTTCACAATTATTCATATAGAGCTTAATCTTCAAATAGGTGCACAAACAATTGGCTTAGTAGAAAGAGAGCACTGAGCAGGATTAAATAGACCAGAAAGCATCAGCTGCTTTCAAAGGCATTTTCTCTCAACAAGTATTTCCAGTCAAACAAACACAAATGATGCTTCACAAAGAGTGCTCTCGGTAACGGATGACCTTCCTAGATGCTACCCTTTCCCACCCTGGGCTTTTGATGGGCTCTCCCATCAGCACAGAGCTGTGTCTTTTGGCAATGCAGATGCCTGACCTGCTCATTCCCACCAACAGTGCAGTTTGTATGGGGGTTCCCTGCCCTGCTTCACTGAGCTTCAGCATTTCTGAAGGGTGGTTTGGCTTGGTCTGACAGACATCTCCTGGAGCAAAGAATTGGATTAAGCAGTGCCTGGAATAAGACGTGCCTCACACAAACTGCTCCGGCAGAGCTGGGGAAGTGGCAATCACCAGGAAGGAGGGACAATAAATTTGGTGCAGTGAGTGGTCTTTTCACCAGACAGAACAAGAAGCAGAAGATGATGCCTGACTGTAGGGTTAGCATGGCTTTGCTGGGAGGATGTCCCGGGGAGAGCAACGTGGGGCATGGCTGGGTTGAGACGGTGACTCATGCCCAGGGACCAGCTGGGGCTGTAGCATGTGGTGCCTGGGTCACACAACCACACAGACATCTAGGCTCAGCTGGTTCTGCACGTGTTTACATCATATAAACTGTTTGGCTTGATGGCCCTCAACCAATTTGTCACTAATTCCAGGCACTTTTGCTTAAATAGAGTGAAAGGTATGGCTTCAGTAGCCTGTTGGCCAGGGAATCATACAGCTCCCATCCTAAAGCATTCAGTTGTTAAAAATAATAAGCAGATTTAAAAGGTATGGTACTGAACTCTTAACAGCAAAGTGAAATTTCCTGGAATTCACCAATTGAAATAACATTTGGAAAAATAATTTTAAATCTCTGTTGATTTTATCATTTTATTTTTTTTTATACGCTGAAATGCAGTGCTTGGGCATTCCTGCATATTTGAAAAAGTATGATCAACAGACAGGATAAGCTGGATCTCTCTCAGTCCTGAAGTAGTTACCTACAGGTTTATTATTTCTACTCTTAAACCCATGTGTTAGATTTTAGGGGGCTTAATCGGAGGCATGATTAACTGCAGAGGATGAGGCAAAGTACAGCAAGTATAAAGCCCTTATCTTCCCATATTAATGTGTATGAATGTATTTGTCTTTCAGAGCCTCTGTGAATGTAGGTAGCATGCACATTTTGAATTTTTTTTTTTTTTAAAAAGAATACAGAAGAAATATCTAAATAAAACCAGAGAAGGACCAAGGAAGATAGACTAGCTACTCCTGCAATGTATTTGTGTGCCCAATGTAACCCAGCTGTGCTGTACTACCCTCCTCACAGCCTGCACTGGCGGAGGATACCTCTGGGAGCACTGCCCTGTTGGGAGAGCCACCAGGGAAGTGCACTGACCTCTCATCCCGCTCTCTCTGTGCTCAGGGAGGAGGGGGAGAGGCTTGCTCAGAGTGACTTAGTGCACACTTTCCAAAAGGAGAAATGGAGTGAACCACTCTAAAGGTGATTCATATTTGCATCTTTTGTGACCTTTCAGTACGACCCACTGCACACATGCTTGTCCTTTCCATGGTCCGGCTGTTGCATTGTTTGCAAAGAACATGTTTAACTCTGCTATTAGCAACGGGAGTTGTGCATTTATAATGCTGGTAAGGTCTTGCACAAAGACCAGAAGGCCTAGTCACCCCATGCCTTCTAGACCCAAGACAGACTTTATCTGTTTTTATAGCCATGTCCCTTGAGGTAATTCAATGATTATTTTTTAAAAATAATTGCACTCATGCCCAGTTTGTGTCAAGATAACTGTAAAGTTGTCTGGGGTAGAACTATCCAGGCATGCAACAATGTCAACTGGATAATCTTTCTTGTACTATTTGCATTAAATAGGAATACCAAAAAAGTTTAATCATTAATAGTTGATTATTGTAATGGAAATTTCATGTAATACATATTAATTAATATATATTAATTAATTATATATTAATTAATGCTCATTAATTACCTGGGGTAAGTATTAGTTGTGCGTAACAATAATGATATAGTATCTCAAGGCAGCCCTTCCTTGTAGGCTTTTTCCTTGTGTTTTTGAGTGTATCTCCACTTCCATCCCATCTGTCCCCAACATGACCCAGACCCTCCTGACACGGAAGCCCTCCGAGCTGTTACAGGGAGCAATGATGATCTCAATGTCTCTTGCTTTCCTCTTGTGCCACATTATTGTCGTGGCTCTTAGGAACACAGTGTGTGGCAAACTTTTTGATAAATGTGCTGAGTTCACAGCTCACCTGTGTGTATTGCTTGATGGTTCTTCTCCCCTCAGATGTCTGGAGTGATGGCTGGGGCTGGAGAAGTGAACTGAGCTTCGGCCAGGCATGGGTTTGGTGCACCTTTCATCTCTTTCATGTTGAAGGATTAGTACAAGAGGGATCTAGCAGGGATCCTTGCTACCTACACAGTACTAATACCCTGTGTCCTACTCATTGGTGAAACTGGAAGCAGTAGCCAAAAGAAAAGAAATCCTTGTAATAAAGGGACTTTGGAAATAAATATAGTATGAAACCTTTTCTTGCATAATCGTAGTCTGAATTCATGTTATTGGTGAGAGGAGCTGAATGAGGCAGAATATGGCTAATTAGGCCAATGGTGGTCCCACCTTTTGGAGCCATTTTTCTAAACTGGTGTTAGCTCTGTATTTTCACTTGCCCTTCCCATGAAAAGTTGGTTACACAGCTGTTTGCTCTGTCTTTCTTAGAATCACAGCATATGCCTCTGGACCTGACACATGATTCTTAATTGCATTGCTTCACTAAGGTGGCACAGCTCTGAAAGACCAATGCCGAGGTATGAATTACCCAAGCAACTAATGGCTTAGAATAAATAGTTTTAGAAGAAAATTGGGAAGAAGTTACATTACATATGTTAATTATAACAGGTCATTGAATATAAGACTCAAAAGCGATTCAATGTTTTAGTCTTGCCTAGCTCTAGCTGTCAAAGATAAATTAGGAACACACAAGGGAACTAGACTGTCAAAGATAGTAATTTAGCTTCTTTCATATACAGGAAGAGAAACAGACACCTTCACAGAGCAAGTTTTTCAAAGAAGCTTAGATATGCATTTTAGATATCCTTCACTGGTTATGGAAAAGTGTACCTGAGTAGCTTAGACTTAATGATGAACATTTAAATTAGATGTGGCAAATCTTGGTCTCATTACTGTAGCAAGGCAGATCATGCGGTAAGATGATGGCAAGTTAGTAACAGCTATTGCTAACGGTAATGACATTTGAATCATTGAGATAATAGTATTAAATAATGAAGGAATCAACCCTGAGGGATCAGCACAAGTGTGTCATTAACTTACCTGTTTACAATCACCCATCCTGCATCAATATTTACACTGGAGTTCATACTCACAAAGCCCAAATGCCTCTTCTGCCTCTATGCATAGATACATTCTTTGCCCTTCTTGTCTGTTCAGTAGGATACAGTAGACACAGGGTGGAGATGAGTTGAATTTAGGTTATTTCAGTCTGGCCATGGTGTCTAAACTGACAGTTCTACCTGAGGCACATCTAATGTGAAAAGAGGGGATCAATGTAAGTGAAAAGACACAAGTTCTTCTTGAGAACTGAGGAATGGCTGATTGGAGTGACTGGAGGAAACATGGAAATGCTGATGTGGAACCCAGGAAGACTTTCAAATATTTATAATTTCCTGCTTTTTATTTCAGTTCTGAATATTAGGTTGCTGCAAATGAGGCACAGTAGTCAAAGCCTGTTATTGGCCATGACACAGCAGCAGACATTTCTAGCTGTGGTGAAATTAGAAATGCTTGTTTAAAAAACTTCTCTCGACATAACATCTAGTACTACATAGATAAAATACTCATTTTCTGGTTTCAGAATCTGATAGCTTGATTGAGTGAATATTTGTGATAAGAGTTATTCATGAGCTATTAAAAAATGACACTTAGAAAATTCTGATGTAACAATGGGGTTGCTTGGCTCCTAGGAAACAACATTTCACCAGCACCAGACAACAGTATTCTGTGCATCAAGAAGGCATGTTGCTGGTTACTTTTGCTTAGTGACTGCTTTTTTTTGGTGGAGAGTTGGAAACAGGATTAATGAGCCCACGGTATTCCTTCTTATCTTTGTAGCTGGACAAGCAGGAGGTGCTGAGACTATGAGAAATGTGACACTTCTGTGACTTGACTTCATGGCATGGGAAGGCTGAAAATCTTTGCTTTGAGAACGGGGAGGCTATTTAAAAGCTAATTAAAAGCACGGTCCCTAATGCAGCTGGATTAAACAGATCTTGGAGATTACTGGGGGGAAAAGAAAGAAATTACAGGAAATTCTTGTGACGTGATTCTAACTTGCCTATGGGTAAGAGATATTATAGAATTAGATGTGAATCATATATTGCACTGCAACATGACTTTTGGCCTCCACCAAATTGCAGTGCGTGCCTCTGCATTTGGTGGCTGTATTTTCATGTCCCCTCTAATTGGTTCCTGCATGTCAGTCATACTGTTATTCTGTTAGAGGCTAAGCTTAAAGAGCAAGGCGTATGCAAATCCTGTGACACTGCTGACTTTCCATCTGTGATAGAACTGACAGATAAAGCAAGTATAATGAGTGGAGTAACAATGACTACTGATGGTATCGCATAGCCAGAAACCATTTCTATAGAGGCCATGAGAAATATGAAATGCAGAATTAACTAGAAAAGAATACAATCATATCCCCAGGATAAACACAGAGTAGAAGTCACTGTTTCCTCCCAAGTGCTAAACTACAGTCATTTTTAAATCCAGATTTGTAGTTCTTCTTGATGGCAACCCCAACCATTGGTAAGAGGGTCGCCTGGAGAGCATGTGAGGAGGCTCCTGGGCAGCTCAGCATGCCATGGGCTATGCTACCAGCTGCCTCTCTGCCAGTCTTTGAGGGTGCTGGAGATATGACTGCTGTTTCCTCCAGAGCAGTAGACGAGTCTCCTGAGAGTGGTGGTCTTGCAGGTAATAAAGATACCTGCTGCATTTCCCACCTTTCTGCTGCTGTTTACCTATAGAAATTCCTGGTCAGCTTTGTTAACTTTGCTGTTTTCAATGAACTTTTTGGTTTTTTTTTTTTTTTTTTTTGATTAAGAGAATACCCAGAAGCTGGGTTCTAGGAACTGTGAGTTTCTAAAAACAAATTGCAGCCCAAGAGGGTCACCTATGCAAGTGGATGAGACTTGGAAATACCAACAGAGTGGCAGACTTCCAGTACCTACCTGCCCACTCCATCCTTTGCCTGTTCTGTTTCTCTGCCAAATCCAGTGCTGGCAGGGAATGCATGTATGACATTTTACACAAAGGCTAGCCAGAGCTATGGTGTTATGGTAATGTGGCCAATATCAATAGTTTACAGTGGGAAACTGACGAGTCTTTTGCTATTTGAAGCTAGGCTAAAGAATAGAAGCCACATTGAAATCAAGATTGTTGATTCGCTAAGCTGAAAAGAATTGCCTAACATGGATTTCACTTAAAAGAATGAAAGTTTTCTGGCTGTTAGTGTCCTTGAAAGAAAGAGACAACAAATGTAATAGTACTTGTTCAAGAGCAAGTTACATATTTCTCATGGAAATGGCTTCTTGCAGCAATAACCCTTTATTCCTCCTCATCTGATTCTATTCTTCTGGGGAATTATTTCAGATATATTTGGCTTGGAGATAACCCAGACTTGGGATTTCTTGTTTCTAGGAAGTGTGATCCACTCAGATCTTGCTTTTGGTGGATATAGAATAAAACAAGTTTTCCTCTTAAATATTTTTTCACAAATAAAATAATAATTGTTATTGTTGTAATTTAGAGAGCAGGAAAGCATTTCCACACAGCATGTATTTCCCCAGACTCTGGCAGCAACTGAAAAGAACCGACATTTTTGTCAGCTGCCTGCTTTGAGCAAAAGAAAAATATGCAAAGAGAAGTGGCGCAAGTGTCAAGTTTTGGCAACAACTGAGATTTCCAGGGCTCTACAGTTTGGAAGATCCTCCACCATGAGAACTGCTCTTCAGCAGCTCTGGAATACTGTGACTTCTCTGCAATCTAAAGACCTTGTGCATTTTTGTAATATGTTGTGATTGGTGAAACTGTATTTTATGATGAACATCTGTGGTTTTTAGTGTGAACACTTTGCTCCAGTATTATACAATTGTGAATAAATGTACCCCATAAAAATTCAGTGCCAAAGTGTGATTCTGTGGACAAACCTCAAATCAAGGAGCTATGTCTGTTGCAGCGGGATTAAACCTTCTCTTCCAGCTGTGAAGAGGCCATACAGCCTGTTCTATCCACAGTCCTGTGCACAGAACAGAAGAAAGGGCTGATGCTTCTTCCATAGGTAATTTGGTCCCCTGCTGTCTTTTGCACTGTCAGACATTTTCTCTGGGATAGGTTTCACAGAACGTAGACTCTAGTGCAGATGTCTATGTCTGAGCTAGTCACAGGAATGCACTTTGTAATCATTGGAGCCATGTAGGGCATATAACACATCAGACAAGTGCTTCTGTTCACCAGCTATAAAGGAAATCTAGATAACCAGATCAGGCCAAGAGATGGCTGACTATGTGCTGAGTCTCACCGTGGGTATGTTTCCCTGCTTCTCTATTGCTCGGCCTCTGCATTTGGAACCTTCCACATGCCCCCGTCAGGGACTGGGGCCAGCAGGGTCACTTCCCATGACCTTGTTGCTGTCAGTTGTCCTATTGAGCACAAGCACCCCATGGCCCTGAAGATATGATTCCCTCAGCTCTTGTGTCTGCTCACAGACTGACTTCTCTGATGATTTGCTCTGGGTACATTTGACTAGGTGCTTGCAGTGAAAGTTTCTCTGTAAAGAGTTGTGTCAGTAGCACATTGACAGAGCTCATAACAGAGTGACTCTTACACAGTTCTCCCCATATTTAAAGTTTCATGTCTCACGGTCGATAGATGTTATAATTTGTCACAGTTTTCATGAAATGGGATTTTTGTTAAGGTTTATGTCCAAGCGCAGTAGAGATGGAAGTGTGCCTGATCTGCTTATCTGGCTGATTTGCTGAAACATATTCCACCACTAATCTGGAAAGCTGAGGCTTTTCTTTTGAAAAATTGGCATGCAGAGGCAAATGTGGCCCCAGGACTGCAGATGCATAAAGCACTTTGGCAGCAGGATAAATGTGGTTCTGCTGCACAGACTGTGCTGCTTCTCTCTGCAAAACACAATCCTTCTCTCTGAGGATCTGTGCAGGAAAGACAGAGTGAGGCTGATGGTGGGGGGAATTTGCAGCTCTTCACATTCACCTTTGGGACTGGTTCCTTGCATGAGCCCAAAGCCTGCAAGAAGAACTCTGAAAAGCACTTTGGCATTTAACGAAGATGAAAGGCTATTTGGAGACTTCAGAGAGAGTCATATTATTAGTCAAGAGTTGGAAGAAACATCTGCTGTTGATGCCTTTTTTGTACAAGAGAGCATTTTGAGGTTGTTTCATGCCTCCAAGAACATGTCTGTGAAACATACCTTTAAACACATGGTGAGCAGAGAGGGAAATTTTGTCTGAACACATTAACATGAGATATAACTGAGCAATGGCATTTCAGATTCCCTCTGAACAAAGGGTTGAACAGTAGAGGACAAGGCCTAGTACAGGGACAGCATTGTCTCTAAGTGTCTTTCTTCTCAAATCATTCAGGGTAGGAGTGGAACAAATGCTTTCCTAATGGTGGGTTTGGAATATATAACCATTATTTTGCCCTCATGCTATTATAACCGAGGCTTAATGATTCTTCAGATGAACCTCCTCAGCTGAGAATACATGAAAAAAAATTCTCTGCTTATCCTGCTTTGCTGGAGTTTCTAGGGTAGAAAACCGGGAATAGCTTAGTTTTTCTATTTTCTGTAAAATTAAGTGGAAATAAGTTAATGTTGCTTAGAACGGGCATTGGAATCAAATCAATGAATAAAACATTGCTGGTCCTACATGGTCATGTAACTGGACAGAACTGTATTCTAATAGTCGTCACATAAATATTAAAGCACCAGAAGACAGTGATATGCTCAGGGAAAATTGAGGGAATTATTTGACGTTTTATGTCAAGATCTGCACTAGTGAAAAGAAATATATACAAACTTTGACTCAATGTGAAAGTACTGCCCATCACTTTGGTCAGAACTTCAGAATTTGTCAGACAGGGAGAAACAATCTAGTGTGAGAATCATCTCACTTGGATGGAAGTTAAATGTCCTATGTCAATGTGCATTGTCCAGCGTGCCCTTTAGAAACAAGAAAAGGAACAGGTGCCTTGGGTAAACAATCTCTCTGCCCTGTTTTTAGAATTACATGTATCACTCTCTGGTGGTGCTTATTTTTTGTAAGGAAAGCACCTTAACCTGAGGTGCTGAGTTTAGTTGTAAATGATACATTTTTAGATCCCTAACTTAGGACAGTTGAATCCCACTACTAAACCAATGTGAGATATAAGACTTCTCTGAAATTATTTTTCTGTGCTAAAGCATTTTATGGAAAACAACAACAAATCTTTGGTTTAAAATGATCAATCATGAAGGATTTACTGCATTTTCTAGTAAATTGATCCAGATGTTAATTAGGTTTATACTGTTTTTAAAGATCTTTGCTTTATTTATGGCCTGAATTTGCTAGCTTCAGCTTATAGCTGATAGAACTTGTTAAACTTTGCCCTGCTCCAGTGAACTATTGCGTGGTTTTGATCCTATGCAGTGCATGTGGGGATTTATCTCTTCTTAATTCACTTGTCTCAGAATCAGGTGCTTAGTCTGAATGAATCATTTAGTTTCCCCCAGTAGGCTATGGAGACAGGTATCAATTTATCCAAGCTGTTAGGGACATTTGTTTTATGTGGGAGGAAATGCATCCTCAGGTGATGATATTTTCTCTTTCCATCAGTTACAAAGGGGCCCTATAACTTACTTAAGATGGTTTACACTAGATGACACGAGATCAGCTAAGATCAGGTAGAATAAATTCTTCTCTGAGATGTGCTCATGACGTTCCTGACCTTTGCTTCGTTAAATTAAACATATTAAGCTAGAATCAGCCTTTAGAGATTTTTTTCCCCCCTTTCTTCCCCCTCTTCCTTAGTCTTCATGTTATTCTGCACTGACCTTCCCTGAGTTTCTTAACACTCCTCTCAATGAGTGGACACCAGAAGTAGACACTATTCTATCGAAGTAACATACTCTCCTGATCCTACTTGAGATTCCCACTTGAAATCGTAAGGAACACATTAGCACATCGCTTTGGGACCTCGGCATGAGTAATTTTCTCTATGACCTTCAAATCCTTTCCAAATAACCCCATCCCAAAGCATGGTTCTCTATCCTGTGTACATAGCCTACATTCTTTGAAAAGATAAATCTTTTGAGCAACTAAGTAAGTTGATTTCTTTTTAAATCCCAGATCTCAAGCCAGAAAAGGCAGACACTTTTCAGAAGGGTAATATTTCATCTGTAAAATTTAACCATAGCCAAAATCACAGGGATGTGGCTCAGAGAGGGCATGGTACTTGGTAAACCATATAATCTCCTCTCATTTCTCACATGTGTTTTTTCCCCTCTGGATTTTCAGAGAAAATGATTGATTTTCACCTTAAAAGTCACAGTGCAGCCACAGAAAATAGTTATAAATTAACTGTTAGAATCCCTGACAACCTGTGCCACAGAGGAATCCTGCTGAATTATCCTCACGTTCTCACGTTCACATATTCCTCATACGTGCAATGACAGCTCGTTGGAAGGAGACCTACATTTTCTGTGCACGTAGACATCAGTTTGGCTGGAAACTGATCTCAGCTGAACCAGCCTGAATCTAAAGCAACATCACTGACTGTGCAGCTGTTACTTTAGCTTTACACACTTGTAACTCAGCCTGTCCTTAAATCTCAGTCAGCCTGCGTCTTCATGAACTGACTTGTCATGGTTTAACCCTGGCTGGCAACTGAGCCCCCTCCAATGGCTCGCTCACTCCCCCACAGTGGATGGGGGAGAGAACTGGAAGAGTAAAAGGGAGAAAACTTGTGGCCTGAGGTAAAGACAGTTTAATAGGTAAAGCAAAAGCCGTGCACACAAGCAGAGCAAAGCAAGGAATTCATTCACCACTTCCCATGGGCCGGCAGGTGTTCGGCCATCTCCAGGAGAGCAGGGCTCCATCACGCGTGATGGTTACTCAGGAAGACAAAGGCCATAATGCCAGATGTCCCCCCTTTCCTTCTTCTTCCCACAGTTTATATACTCAGCATGACATCATATGGTATAGAAAATCCTTTAGCCAGTTTGGGTCACCTGTCCTGGCTGTGTCCCCTCCCAATTTCCCTGTGCCCCTCCAGCCCTCTGGCTGGCAGGGCCCAAGGAACTGAACGGTCCTTAACTTAGGATAAATGTTACCCAGCAACAACCAAAACTGTCTGTGTGCTGTCAACATTGTTCTCACACCAAATCCAAAACACAGCTCTGCACCAGCTGCTAAAGAAGAAAATTAACTCTATCCCAGATGAAACCAGAACATGAGCATATTGTTTACTGGAAGTTTGTCTGCAAGAGAGAAAATAATATAAAGGGAGCATGGAAAAGTTTGTCCATTTCAGGGATGTCCTCAGAATCTTCGAAAAGTGTGAAGTTCTTTTAAAGAAAGGGTACAGCGACTAATTTGTCATGCTTTATCTCAGACTGTCTTACAGGTGCATGGACATTGCTGGGGAATGCCTAGGTACCTGGTGGCAGACAGATGCAGCTTTGCTGCTCTTCAGCTCCAGGACAGAAGCCAATTGTCCATTACTGTTGCTTGTGCTCGAAACACCAGGTCTTGCCAAGCATTTTTATTATCTGGAACAGGGTGTAAGAATAAGTAGCCTACGGCAAGAGGAAGATATTTCAATGTTTTAAAACCATATTTTTAAGGAGGCCTCGAATGCCTAAATGTCACAGGTACAAAAATTAATATGGAAATATATAGCTAACATCAGTCTTTAAAACTAAACCACCTTACACATGAAATTGTATACACAAACTCTGGGCATCTGCTCCCATTTCTGTTCCATTCTAGTGCTCCTGGAAATCTTTTCTTTTTATGTCCTGTTTCTATTGTATTCAGTAAAGCCTTCTGACTAGAAATAAGAAAAAATGTTCACATAATTCAATATGGTAATCCAAATACCTGCTGTATACAAAATAAGTGTTCTAAAATACTTTTTTTGTTTGTTTACTTATTAACCTTCCTTCATCTTCTTCTCATACATGGGTCTTTTATTCAGTATTTCCTCTCATAGAGGAGACAGATCAGTTACAGATGAAATTATGGTTAAGCATTTCACTTCTAGTCCATATCCCTCACAGCTTCAGACTTACTCCCTTGAGAATGTGTTTTATTTTAGCTGTTAAGTTTTGACTGTAGTTACAGGACGCTAACTTTAATAAAGGTGGCTGAAGAATGTTCCAGAGAATAATTTTTTTTTGGAAATGCTCCAAAGAATAGATCTTTACCAAGAATGTATCAAAGGGCGAATAAATTGTAACAGGAGAAAAATGCAACATTAAAACTGTCATGATAGTATCAAAGTGTTTTCTGCTGGCTGTACAGAAGTACAGATTTTTGGATTTATTTATTTTCATTTTGATTTGCTATATGTTCAAAACTGGTGTATAGCAATGTAGCATGAAATCTGTATTTCTTATTATGTAGTATCATGTATTTTTGAAAGTGTTTTGAAATTATCAAGTAAAGTGATCTTAAATCAAAGTAAGTGACAATAACTATTTAAATGCATGCAGACAAGACAAAACCATCTCCTTTTGGACACTGGCACGATGAGTGAGCCAGTGCAGCACACCACCACCCAGGCGCCAGCAGGCTTTCAGGCATCTCAAACAGCTTCTCTGGAGTTTCCCCCAGAGTGGCCCAGAGACAGCCTATTTCAGACCTGAGCAATGCGCTCACTGAGCACCTTTTCTGACCTTGCAGACCTGTGTTGATAATCTTCCTCTCCTTGTGTCATGGCAGCTTTATTCTTGATTTCTTTCGTCGTTGCTCTCATCCTTTATCCATTTCTATCTCTGTCCCCCAATGTGTTTCTCTCCACCTCCTCCCAGTCCCTCCTCCGTGTCTGCTCCGATGGCTGTTGGGAGGGTGATGTGCCTGGGCTCTTTCTGGCCACTGAAAAGCCACGGGCTGCACCGTTTCTCGTATAGGAAGCTGGCAGTCCCATCTTCCAGCTCACAGCAATAGCTCTGACAGTCACTTGACAGAACAGAGTATTGAGACTGGCACTGAAACATGTTTTCTTATTATATAAGGATTTGGACTTGAGGAAATACAATGAGCAGGTGGCTTTAATGAAAATTGTTTTGGTATGATATGACTCAAAAGCCCTAGCTCTAGCCACTATTTGCCCTTGGATATTAAAACACTAGTACATAAACCAGGCAGACTCAAGTCAATTAGCAAGTCTAAGTCACAACTGACTTGGGGAGGAACAGCTTAGCCACTTGAGGCTCTTCAGATGTGTAACTAGTAAGAATTTGTCAGTTTACATTAATTATTACACATCATGGCTACATCAGGATGTAAAGGCAAAATCTAGTGTTCAGAAAGATGACATGGAGTTGAGGACTCCACAGGGAACTTAATCAATGCACACATTACATTGACCACAAATATTTTTTTCGTTGTTATGAGATTTTTCTCCTTGTGTAACTCTTTCAGAATAACGTGTAGGAAAAAAAAGATAATAGAATGGAAATTGCATCTGCAAAATATGAAAGGCAGTTATAATAATTTTGTGAAATTCTGCTCAGTGAACCAAAACATGTCTCACAGGATGAATTCTCTGC
The DNA here is from genome assembly GCF_963210335.1 of Falco punctatus. Taxonomy (NCBI): domain Eukaryota; kingdom Metazoa; phylum Chordata; class Aves; order Falconiformes; family Falconidae; genus Falco; species Falco punctatus. The sequence goes on from NC_137585.1 coordinate 52,446,735, forward strand.
CTGAAAGATACATCCAATGTGCATAAACATAGGTGACTTTCTGCCACAGGAACACGGATTACTTAGGAGAGGCTGGGGTCTGATCTCAGTTACACCTGCATGCATTGAAATTAATTTATTTTTTAGTGATGCAAATGAGATCTGAGTCTGTCATTATATTTAACCTGAGGAAACTGTTGGCCTTTTCTGCAACAGTGTTATATTCTCAAGAGAAATTGGTAAATAAGTATTTTTTTTTTTAAATATTTCTTTACAAAGTGTACAGAACATCAAAAAATTACCTAGAGCAAAAACTTCCAACCGTCTATGTGACACCAGGAAGCAGCTCTTCTGTATCTCTGTTTTTGCACCTGGATTAGGAAGACATGCAGCAGGGGGTACACACTTCTAGGGACGGGCAGAAATACCCAGGCTGGGTCCCACTTTGGCCCTGGATGAGTCATGATGGATTGAGATGAGGGCACGTGTACGTTTTCAAAGCTGCTGATCCCAGACCAGCCATGATTCCCAGACTTCTGGCAGCCCTGAATAATTTTTTGTACCCATAGTGCCACTGTGAATCAGCTCACTTACATTCTCCACATTTTGTCTGTGGGAAATCAAGGCACGGATGAAATCATTGACTTTGCCTTAAGATAAACAGATAATTTCAAGATGCAGGATAGTCTCAGGATAAAGGCTCACTCTTTGCTTACAGTACAGTTACAATTCTAGTATGGGACAAAAGAGAAGCCTATATCAAGATATAGTCCATATATCTGGCACTGTTTTGTGCTCTTGAGAGTTAACTTTATTATCTACAACTCTCCTGTACAGCTTTCTGCAAAGGTACCTCAGAGCATCACAAATGCAAAGTGTCCATAATCTAAAGGATGGAAAACATCATGTTACACAAAAAGACATTGTTCAGCTGAATGCTGATAACTGTGTCTTTTTTTATTTATTTATTATCACATCAAGCACATAAATTATTTAGGGGCCCAGTCTCATGCTTCTGATGACTGAATGTGTCCTGAATACTTCAGTATAATAGAATACAAATAAAGTGGGAAATCCAAAATTTCTTAGTCAGAGTTCATACTTGGGGTAATAATTTAGATGTATGTTACTAGAGTTACGAAGCTCCATCTCATTGTTGCCTTGCTGTCAGGATCTCAGAAAGTTACTGACTACACTGTGAGCCCTAATTCTGGTCTCAATTTATTGTAATTTTATTATGTTTAATAATTCCTTCTGATGCAATTATCTGAAAGAGAACTCTTAAGCCCTGAATTGGTACGAGGATAATACGTACCTTGTATTCTTTAAGAGCTCCCACTTTAAAATGAATGTGGCAATTAGCTTTTAATATGGTCTCATTATTTTAATAAAAAAACCTTACAGACAGACTGAGTTTTAAGATGTTTAACATCACAAGCTTGTTCAAACTTGAATTCTGTTTTTGTTAAGTGATAACCAGGAAAACATACTTTCAATAGGTCTGAATGCTTAGATATGCCGCTTGTAAGGATATTTTAGTATCTTCTATTTTTCCTAAAGAGGATGAATCCCAACAAAATCCAGGCAGAAAAAGTGGTAAGGTGATAACTGTAGTGATGTGGCTCTGCCTTGCTCAGCCAGCAGATCAGTGTTCCCTTTTAGTGAAAATGCTATTGGAAATGTGAGAGGATTGCTGACAATTTTGGGATGGTGTATTTTAGCACCTAAAAAAATACCTACCGGTTATACCACTAAATAGTAGGCAGTCAAATGAGTTGCTGTGAAGGCAACCCTGACTTTCAAAGACAACATTGTCTCTGAAAACTTGTTACAATCACATCAGTTTAGGGAGGTGGGGAGGAATAGTTCATTTTGGAGCACGCTGCGATGACAGACCTACGCTTTGAGTGAGGAGACAGATCTCTCTCATTTTCAGAAGTCCAGCCCAGACTGTACAATTTCCTCTTGCTGTGTAATAGTAAATCGTGCCAACAATCACACTGACTGTGCCTTGCACTCTTCCATGCTGGGCTGCGTTTACTGCAAAGCAAATTTCAGCCTTACTAGAGGTCCCCAGAATGTTTGAGAAGATTTCCCAACTTTGTACCCCAAGGCCAAGTTAAACCTGCCTGCACTGATAGAAACTGTGAAACAGAGGAAGATCGTCTTGAATGATCAATAGTCACAGCTAAGGCAATATCTTGGTCCAGTGACTTGGAAATATTTGAAAAGAAACCATATGACACTGCTTGTGGAGCTACTACACAAGTAATAGCATGGCCCAAGATTTTCTCAACACCTAGTGTTCACTGTGAGATGGTTTCAGGACAAAATAACTTTCACTTCTACAATGCATTGACCACAGCTTCTCCCCCGACTAATTCATTTGTCATCCTGTGTATGAGACCTATTTCAGAGGTAAGGGATAGGCCAGATTTCAGAAGTACCATTTCTACAAACTTAATAAGCAAAACCAAAACAAACTTTTGGGGAAAAAAAATTTGCTTTCTGTTAAAATTTCTGAAGGAAAATGAAGCATACACAAACCCTTTCAACTTCAGGTCAACTTGAATGAAACAGTTTGTATGTAATCCCAGACAATCTTCAGTAACCTGCATCCAGGGAAGGAAATATGCAACACAAGTCACGGGGCATGGCAGACCTAAACAAACATTGCCTACATAATAATAGGACTAGAAAAGATCTTGCAGCTCCTCTAGTCCAACACCCTACATTGAAGAAAGGTCAAAGATGCCTACACCATTACACAAGGTGTGTGCCTAACTTATTTTTAAAAATCCTCTAGTGAAAATAAGATGCAACAACACCAGTCAATAGTCTCTCCCACTGTTTCATTGTCCAGGTGGCTGAAAAGCCATTCCTATTATCCAGCCAAGGCCAGTTAACTTGTCAACAGTGAACAGGGTCAATACAATTTGTTCTTGTCAGATCTGTCAGCTGTTTTTACCATTTCAGTACGCTCCAGTCACTTATAAATCAGTTGTCTAACCACTCTTCCAGAATAATTCCAGGAATCGGTGTTGCACTGAATAATCTACAATTCCCTGTTTGTTTTTTAAAAGGTAGGTATTGTGTTTACTTTTCATGTGTTATCTGGGACCTGCCCATTTTCTGTGAGTTTTCAAAGGTAACAGTATTTTAGAGATTTCTTCCTATTCCTTTAAACAAGCAAAGCCAAATAACATCAGGCCCTGATGGCTTCAGTTACACTTGGATAAACCAGATATTTTTTAACTTAACTTCTCCCTATTCTGGCTAGGCTCCTATTTTCACATTAAATTTAATGTGGTTTAAGTATCTGATTAGAAATTAATCTTTTTGTGTGAAGTGAACACTTCAGTACTCTGTGCATTGCCTGTTAAGATATGAACCTTTACTTTGCCCTTCTTTTGCTTCTCATGTACTCATTCTACCTTGCTATTTTCACTGCATTTATGTTCCAAAATAATGTTATCACCTTAACCATCTGAACTTTCTCAATTCCTTTTAAACTCATATCTAACTATTTTCCTTGTTTCTACCGTTTGTATGGCTCCTTTTGGTTTTAGTTTCTTAGAAAGGTCTTGCTCCATATTTTTAAAGTTATCTCCTGTAAATTTATCATTGTGCCTTTGATGTAGCTCCTATCAACAATTGCAACCTGTCCTGATGTGCTCTAACCTTTAGATTATCTACTTCAGAGCCTCAAGTCACACTTCTTTTTACTAATCTCTAGGCTTCTCTCATTGCTGCTTCTTCTAAAATTCAGCTCAGTTCTCTTCTAGCTTTAACAGCCTCACTGATGCTGTGATCGCTGGTTTGTGGGTGACTAAACTGGAGGGCTTTGTTACTGATATTCTTAAATTGGAAACAACAGAAAACCACAGTGGTTTTGTGCTTCAGCTGTGACGATTAAAATTGCTCACAGAGACAGTACATTTATATACATAGTTCACGTAAAGATTATTGACAGTCTCAGAGGATTTTTGAAACATTTGCAAAACCCTGCTTTGAATATCAAAAGACAACTAAAGACGTTGGCATAGATCGGGAGTAATGTGTCCTATGTTGTCAGATATGCTTACCTGGGTATTTCCAAACTATTCACCTTTGCAGGTACTCCTCAGGGGCAAAAAGGCCTCCTTGGACCTCTTGGATCCTCTTGGACCTCTTGCCGGGTGCACATCACAACCTCAGCCTGGCCATGAGCAACACCCATGAGATATGAGAGGAGATAAAGGAAAAAAGGGTTGCACAGGGGCAGTGCAGTGAAGTTTGGCTTATCCCCATGAATTCATATAGAAACTAAATAAAAACAAGAAAATAAAAACAACCCCACCCAAAACAGAAAAAAACCAAAACCAAACAACAAAAAAAACCCAGCACAAAACCCCTTCCAGATCCTGCTGTTATTCACAGAAGGAAGTAGAGATGGAAGAAAACAAGGTCTGAACTCCAGTTGTGTCAGCAGATTAATGTCAGTAATATGCCAGTGCTACTCCATGCACCAGCCAGTGATGACAACTCTTTCTCAGCAACAAGAGGCTTTGAATCCTTACATCCAAAATCAGCATTTCTGGCAGCCTGGAAAGGTCAGCTGGAATCGAATTCCCACTGACTAGCGAGGCTCCTTTCTGGCTACTACAGCACGCAGCTCGGCTTCAAGGATTGGCTTTGTATGTCACTTTTTGGAGAGTCTTTCAGCATGGATGTTGCAGAAGAGCACTTGCCACTGCTAAGAGCACGGCCTTTTGAAAGGATTCAGAGAGTCAGACTCAGATGGTCCGTTATGGCAGCATTCCCAGAAGCTAATGTATGTTCAGTGACATTAGTCTCCCTTGTTTTCCTGTGTGGTCAGTGCAGAGAGAAAAGTTTTCTGAAGCTCAAAATCATCCTCTGGAGGAAAATAATTCTCTTCAACTTAAGCAGATGGCAGCAGTCTGGGGGTATTTGTGTGAAAGTGTTATGGTCATAGCAAGTAATGTTTCATATATTTGAAAACACAGACACTGTATATTGATTGATACATACCTGCCTATGAAGTGTTTTCTCCTTGAAGTACAATGCACATATACTGTGCTGCAGAAAGGCATTCAAAAAGCGTTCATCATGTGGAAAGATCCTAATATCATATGGGCTACTATAATGCTTCTAGTCCCGAGAAATAGTTTTGCAGCTATAGATGAACCAAGCTCTGCAAAGACGCTCAGAGTCAGATTTTAACGTATGCATTACAAAAATAGCATTACACAGTATTTCTGCAGTGGTTATCAATAGTCATAAATTGTAGCTTACAGCTTCCTACACATACATGAAGTTCCTTTTTCAAGTCCTGTAATTCTGGTCAAACTCTTCTCACAAGCTTTGGGAAAGAGAAACATTCCCTATCAGAAAGATACAGCTGATCCTACTTTGCTTTTGTGTAAGTGTATTGGAATACCTGAAATTTGTGGCATCCATCTGTTCTGGAGACAGCTGCAGTTGGTCTGTTCGGGTGCAGTTAGCAGCCAGAAGAGCTGTGTTTCTTCTAGCTTCCATGAGAACATGAGTTCCCACACTGCTGTTTAGGGAACCATATAGAATGATCCTCATCTTTCATATTTATAGTCTCCAGAGATATACACACATTTCCCACTGCTACTGTGTCCATTCTCCTCCCACTAAAAGGGTGCAATATTAATTGGCAAAGCTGACAGCAGCACACATCCCCTGTTGCAATGTCACACCTTTTAGGGAATACATCTTTAAAGAGAAAATGTTACATACTGTCTTTAGGGCACAATTAAGGTAGTTACTTGATTTTCTGTAGAGGAAGCATGAAAATCCTAAACACTCCTACTTCAATGACAAGATTTGAGCATCTCGCCTGAAACTTACTTATTTTTACAAGCAATGGCTTGGAGGTAGTAAGAGATCTACTCAAAAGAACAAAACCTTAAGGAAATACCCAGGTCACTAGTCCTGTGCCATCCTTACAAGTCAGTCCAATTATCCACTGCCTCTTAGGGAGACCATAGATTAATATTACCATCATTTACCTACTGTGAGCAAAGTGTCCTGAACTCATGACATGATGACAATTGAAGATAACTAGAAAGTACTTCTTTTCTGTCCCTGGTAAGGTCTTCCCATTTCTGGTATGAACGATCTGAACCTGTGCTGTTGGGGCAACGGTTCTCTGCACAGGAGGCAATCATAAAGAACAGTATAAAGGATTAAAATGTTTTCAAAAGCCTGAGCCCCTACCAAGGTTCAGATACTGGTTTTGTTTTTCAGTTTTGACATTTGACATCCTCTGTGTTATTTTCTCACCTTTAACTCAAAGGGTGGTATCTTTCTTCTGGCAAAAATCTCCCTCTGCAATGTTTCTATTTTTAACGAATTGCAGCCTGTGCTCTCCATAAAAGAAGCTCATTGCTTCTGGGCGGCAAGAAAATGGCACCACCTCTGAGCCTCAGACCTCGCTCTTTTGAACACGATTTTCATAAGAAAAAAGTGCTCCCCTCACATGTGTAATCACGATGAAGCGCACCCTGTGTAATACAGCAGGGGACATATCTGCACTGATAATAAAAACTAGCATATTCCATGATTCTTTGTAGTAGATGAAGATAAATTTTGCTAGTTATGCCTTACTGAACAAGGAGAGCTACAGGAAATATACCCATAACTCTGAGTTATTCCCGGAGAGCATGGTATTTTGTATAAGCCTAATTTGATACTATTGTATATGCCGGATAGGGAGATATTTACTTATACTTTTGAAGAATATGAAAAAGGCACAGTAATGACAGGGTAGCTTTATAACCTTTTTATGCGTCATGATGATGAGAACTAAAAAAAAAATATATCCTTCTTTTGCATTTCTTTATTATAAAGCAATTATAAATCACCATGAATGTGCCAAGTACACACACGTTGATTCTTCTGGCATAGTCTCCAACACTTCTCCTCACTGATATAAAAGGAGTGGAGTCTGGCCATGCTGGAGAGCTAGCCATGTGCATTCTTATCACTCTCAGCCATTTACACAAGACAACAAGCACATGGTTGAGCTGGGAATTCATCACAAGCAGTCTGGATACAGTAAACAGCACTTTGCAATGGCAATTTTGCAGATGGAGTACCAATGAGAATTCATTTTCTTTAATACAAAATGATAATGCCAACAGCCACATTACTAACCCTACAATAGAATTCTTGGGGAATAAATGAGGAAAACATAGCTTCTACACACCTGTAACATTTCTTAAACCAGATACAGACTCTGCTTAGGATCAAATCTTATGACAGACTTTGTGGATGTGGGGTAAGGTACTATTATTAATTAAGAAGGTTTTTTCCCTTGCTAGGGGAAGGGGACAAGCCTGCTTTCACAATGGATATGAAGCAGGTGCTGTTGAAAGCCAGACTAACTTTGCATTAGGTGTGAATTTATGGGTGGGACTATTAAAAGACAAAAACATTACAGCACTGCAGGACAAAAATGATTGGTTTAAGTAAATGCATCAGTTTCTGACATTTTACTGTTTTGTGGTTTTTTTGTAATGGGAAGGAAATTTTAAGAAAATTATATATCACAAATGCAGCAACACTAATAGCAGCATGTCTAAATATATCTTTAAAATGTGAAATGATATATAGGACAGCATACTTAACAAATCAGCTTATCTCTACTGAACATATGGATCATAGAGATCATTCACTGCAACATGATCATTTTGCCTAAATTGTATGCAGTGATTATCCATGCTTGAAAATGAACAGGGAAGGGGAGATACACACACTGAAAAATATTACAACTAGTATATGGACAGAAAGGGAAGGAGAGGAGATAAAATCAAAGCAAAATTCTCCAATTACAAAATTACAGATTAGATTGCAATTACAAGTGTCATTCACTTGGTCTCATGATTGTTAGTTTAAAAAATAGGGTTTGAAATTATTTCAGGCAATAGCTCAGGTTAATTTTTGCTCTAAAAAACAAGGTCAGAGAAGCAAGTATACCCTTTGCTCTTTTGCAAAACATCTCCTTCAGCAGGATCCAGCCATGACTGCCATATCTGAGTGTGTTGCTAGCAATAGTAATACCATAGACACTGTCACCTCCGTGGCTTAAATCAGAAAGAATCTTGGTTCTGGCACTAAAACTGAGGAGAAACACTTTGTTTCCTTTCCACCAACATTTAGGCAACAGTGGACTGCCTGGGGAAAGGCTCAAGGTTTTATTTGCTCTAAATACTCAGGTAAAAAATATGACAAAACCAGTGCTTTTCAGTGATGCTGGTGCCAGGTAAAAAGAGCAAAGAGGACAAAAGTCAGATGTAGCCTGGTCTGAGGCTCTATCTAGTGCTATAAAACCCTCTGCTCTAAGTGCAAAAGGCTAATTGAGCTGCTCCAAGCAACAGCAGTGCTTATCAGAGCTAATTTATTTTGTGGTGTATTATTGCTGACATCACCTCTGCTACCAGGGAAAGTGCTAGAAATTCTTCCATTTCCATGAAAGGACATTTTGTCTTATGCAAAAGGCAGAGTTTGCACTTGCTGAGGCTCTGTGCTTTGTGGAAAGAGCAGATATCAGAGCCTCCACCCCCTCTGAAGAGAGCGTGTAAGGTTTTTTTTGGTCCTGGTGAGCATTTTGGTTTTAGGTCCCTTAAACCCTGAGGAGAGAAATTGCCCTATCAGCCAGCTCTTGAGCAAACACATTCACTCCCTCTCCACTGCTCTTGCCCTCTCCTGATGTCACTACCAGGGATATATGCTGTAGCAGCCCATGATGCTCCATGCATAGCTCAAAAGTGCAAACAAAGGCATGGAATTCAAGAAGTGACATGTGGCAAGTCCTAAACAAGAATCTCAATTGAGTATGTTGATTGAGCTAATCTGACTGAAGAAAACATCTTCCTGCTTGTCTAGGAAAGGTCTGCATGATGCAATTTGGCTCTAGCTTGCCAAGGAACAGTTGATCCTGGACTGTCATCAGAAATATTCATATAGCTTCTATGCATAGCTGAGTTGCTTTATACTAACAGAGTTGTTTCACATTAGGGATGGTTGCTAAATCAATTTAGTTAGCTTGATGCAAGAAGTTGCATGAATAGTCTGCTTCCTTTAAAAAAATAAAAAGCTTAAAGGTTGCCATCTTGAATTATTCAAATGAGACAGAAAATTTCAGTTAAAATTACTTACAGGACTATGCCTGGATAATGTCATGTTCGATCAAAGAAAATACTTAAATCTACAACTTTTCCTGGTATCTAGATGTCATCAAATTGATTGTATCATTCTTGACCCTCCACTCCTTCCCTACCAATGCAGACTTAATTATGAGAACTAAATAAAAAGATATTATTCCAGTTAATTAAGTTATTCTGCAAAAGAAAGGAAAATAGATTTATACAAGGAAAAAGATCCACCTAACATAATCAGAGCATAAACTAGTAATTCACAAGGAAAATATTTTCTCTGCTGCATCTGTTCAGTTATTTATTATTAAAATTAGAGCTTTCTATTAAGTAAGGAAGAGAGGTATGGTCCTTTACGTATGACATGATCTCTTCAACAAGTCTGGGATATCTCTTCTTCAAAAACAAATACTCTTATGCTTTGATTTTTTATGAATCCCTTTCATACCTGTATCATTGTCAGAACTCTGTTAACAGCCAGACCCTCCAAAATGCCCATGAAATCTGTACTTAGGTAATGTGTTCGGTGTTTTTATTTTTATCATGTGCCCACCAAAAGCAAGAGCTCAGATATTAGCCTTCTTTTAAAATATCAAATTAATATTGGCCAAAATTCTTTCTTGCCTTTATTCCCCTCAACCTCAAAATTCTACTCTTATCCACATCTAAGCCCTGCTGAACAAATAGAAAGACATAAAAGAAACACAAAAGAAAGTCCTTAAATATGTACTCTCTTTCTTTCTATATATATATATAATGATTCAAGTATAGTTTACCAAGCAGAGCAAAAAAGAAAGTCGGTAAAGTCTAAATTGCTCAATCTGTAAATGAAACATGTATCCTGTCTTCTGAAAAAGCTACTACATACCAATGCCAGTTATCATTTAGAAGCCATTTGGAAGTACTTGTTTTAATTATTTAATTAAAATGATCCCTTCCAGCAACTTTACAGTATATCCAGAAACCCTCTTCAAGAAGCCAACCTTGACACAGAGAGCTATGAAGGAGGAGGCTGGAAATGATCCCTGCACCTGCCACAACCAAACAGTGATGGCTCAGCCTCGATGAAGAGAGAATTGTGTGTTGGGGGGAATGGCCAGCAGCTGTAGCCCCCCAGGGACTGTCACTCCTGCATTACTTTAGAGATGACCATAATAGCATGCTTTGGTCTATAAAGGCTTGTTTATTCTCACTCAGTTCAGAGACGTGAGAGGTTATTAGGAATATACTACAGTAGAGGTATGAAAACACTCTGAAGGAGGTTGATTTACTCTAGTAGGAATAAATAACCTTGTGCTATCATAAATGAAAATTTCTGGTTTAATCACAACTTGATCTTTGCTTTGCTTGTTCGGAGGAACAAGCTATATGAGCCATCAGTCCTTTGACACTGTTATTAGCAGTCCTCAGAAATTTGACTTTTGGAATAAGCAATATTAAGGACATAGATACATTATTAACTCAGAGCCCTATGTGCCTAACAAGCTGAGGATAAATACCTGGGCTAAAAGGACATGGCACTGGCTGTCATAACCAACTATAGATTAAGGAGTGGTGTCAGCAAAGCATTTCACCCTCAGCTTCCAGCTTGGTCAGCAGCTGCTCAGCCTATCTGAGGGGCAGCCAGCCATTGTACCTGTTCATCATTAGTGAGGTGATCACATGTCACAGCACTCTCCAATCTAACCAGCTGCAACAAGGTCTTTTATCACCTCATACCAGCATACTCTTCATACAGTCCCTCTGCTGCCTTCTCATGTCACCTCATCCAGGATGTGCCTTCTCTCTACTTCTTCCTCGTCTCTTCCTTGGCTGCCCAACCTCTTAACAGAAGCAGCCACACCGGCATCTTGTCTACATCAGCCAATATGCTGCCCCTGAAGCCAGCCCACAGATGTGTATTATCAATGTTAATTAGCCCAGCTTCATTCCTCTACAGTCCCAGTCAGATAGTAGCAGCCTTCCCTCTCACCTGCCACTGCAAGTGGGTAATAGGGAGACAAGCAGTTGTGAAGTTGCTGTTGCTACACTCAGGACTGGCTTGAGAGGTTTCATGCTGGCCTTACACGACCGATTTCCAACGCAGTCCACAAAAGCTTATGCCTTGCAGACATGTGCAGTACTGGAAACACACAGAGGCAAGGACATGACCTCCCGGAGCTGTGTATGGCCATTACCCCTATTTTTGTTCTGTGAGACAGATGAAACTGATGCAATAGGTTCTTGAGCAAGAGAAAAGCTGCTCACCACCTTACAGCAGTGGAGGACCTAGGTTCAAAGCAGCCCCACCAAGACTCAGTATTCAGCTGTAGCTTACAGTCCTGCCTATGACCTTGTGTGGCACAGTCTCAGGCACTGGGAAGAAGACGAGGGAAGCAAAACTCACCTGGGATTATCTGAGCTGCATGGGGAATATCCCATTTCAGGCATCTTGCAGAGACAGTGAGTAACCCCGTGCCCAACCAGAGACTTCTTTCCAGTGGGTTGGTACCTTTGCCTTACTGCAAACCCATTTTAAGAGTGTGGCTGGACCAGTGCCAGAGCACTCAATACCTTGCAGAACTGAGCTCACTCTGTGTTAAAAATATCATTCAGCTCTTTGGTAGTTGCTGGAAACAGCATGGGAAATCCAGGACGTAGGCTAACAGGGATGACATGGCGGTAAGATGGGCCTGCCAATGAAGACTCATGGGGAGGGTGGACCACACCAGAGCTGCAGATGTGGTGTCTGGGCAGTCCCTCCTGCCCATGAGACCACCAAAAGTGCTGCATAGCCGTGGACCTGGACGGCGGTTCCAGATCCCTGCTCACAGCCCTTGGGGGGCTTGCATTGCAGTGGGAAGGGAGGAAGAACTAACCTGCATTGGCTTTCCACAGACTTCCAAAGAAGGACTGGGATTGTAGATTTATGGTGTCAGTCCTATATGATCAATATTCAGCAAAGACTTCTGAAGTCTTTATTAAAGCTGCATCTCCTGAACTCACAAGGCTATGATAATGTAAAGAAGTATCAAACAAGCCAATGGCTCTTGCAAAAGCTTTGGTTTTACCACCTTGTTCATAATCACAGGTACAACTGTGAGCACTCTGAAGCAGTCAGTAAAATCCAGCCAATTAATAGTCACAGCAAATATCTGCCGTTTAGATCAACACCCAGCTTCTCTAGTCATCTGGTAGGATTAATCTGATCCCACAAATCCCCAGGCTCTTGCTGCAGGACAGCAGCCCTGCAGAAAAAAGTCTGCAGGATGTCTACCTTTTTTTATTTAGGATTACCATGCAGATTTAAAATGCACGGTGGGTTCAATACGTAATGTCACTGCCTTGCACTCAGAACAGCAGTGGGGTGCACCAACTCAGCTGTAGCTGCTAAGGAGATGTGTATATCTGCCTCCCAGCAGCACCACCAGCCTGTTTTCTTTTTCAGCCCAATTTGGAACTGACCATCAGAGCTCTTGTGTAAAAACTGAAATCTGGGTCAGTTAGCCTCATGTATGACAACAGAGCATAATATCTGCCCAGGGCTGTAACTGATCTGTACAACTTTGCAAGGGAGTATTTGTCTCTCTGTTTCCCAGTCTGCCTCATCACCATTTCAGCCCTTTGGCCCTGGGTCACTGATTGTCTCCTTGCACAACACAGAGGACATCCATCCACCCACCATGCACGTGGCACAGCAGCAGATCAACAGGGTTTAGCTGAATCTTTTCAATAAACAAATTGAGAAGGAGACATTGTCAAGCCTTTGACTCACTGACAGACGACCCAACTATACCACTGATTTTGGCAAAGACAACCACTATTTTTCCATCATACCTTACATGTAAACACATGGACTTTGGTTTAATGCATATATACAGACAAAAGAGGGAAAGAGCTTCACGAAAAGACACCATCCTGCTTGATATCAGAAGCAATCTTTAGATTTACACAGACAAATGTACAAATAAAAGATCCAGACCCCTGACCATCTCTCTCTGCTAAATATTTATTGTCGTCTGCCTAGAAAAAGAATTACTATTTTCCATTTCCCTGAATATCTGAATTAAAATCTCCAGCAGTTTTCCAGTCCCTTTTTCCAGTATACTTTGTGCACATCACAGCAACACTGTTTCCCGATCTAATCTGTTTTCCAGATAGCTTGCTTTCAAACAATTAGCTACATCAGGATTTCTCTGTAGCGAATCAATTGCTGATAGCTTTGGCTCAGCCAGATAGAAGCTTTAGCATGATGACATGCCTCTCAAAAGATATCACAAAAAATGGCAAGTGGCTGCTACAGTAAGCTTCTCAAAAATAAATCACAGTTGCCATACCATGTAGCCCTTTGATTCTGATTTTGTTTATCCTTTACCTTTCAAGTATATTCCCCAAAGATAGAATGAGACAGACACGCTCCAGTTACTCTTCTTTGGTAAGCTGCAATGCTTTGCAAAATGCCTTTGAAGTTGGTAATAATCAATGTAAGGAAGACTGGCAAATTCCAGCCCCATCTCAATGTAAGTAAGCCTTATTAGAAGAAAAAAAAAAAAAAAAAAAAAAAGAAGGCAAATTTAACAGAAAAAGAAATAAATAGAAGTGTCCTCATTGCAATAACACAACACTTGAGGCAACATACTTGAGGCAACATTGAGGCACGACCAGTCCTGGCCAGTCTTACCAGACTCATAAACTCTGACAATACTTTTGGGCAAGGAAGGAAGCAGCACATGCAAGAGGAGGGCCAAGTCTAGAGAAAAGTTGTGCTTTCTGAATTCACAGTGCATAAAGTCTTCTATATGTTTCATGAGATTGTCCAAATAATTTATTTCCTCTTTTAAGAAAAATCTCTAGGAAGCAAATTTTCTAAGACTGCTGGAACCATGTGCCACTGAAAAGATGAATTGAAACATTTCCCCTGTTTCTTGAAGTTACCTCTGAAGACAAGCCACCCACCCCTAAGATGAAGCAGGAGCCCTGGTGACGGTGGCAGGCTTGTTCACCACATATGATGCCAAGCATACAGTGAGCAGAGTTTAAGACAACTGATTACAATAAATCCAGTTATCCCAACTTAATGAGTTACAGCTGATTAGCATGTCTTCATGACTGATAGCTTTTACTCCTCAACTAAGCAAATTGCAAAGGTGATGTGTTAACTTTAACCTTTTTTCATTATGTGTCAATATTTATAAACAAACACAAACACTTTACTTCTCATGAGTAATCCCATGACTAAGTTTTGAATAACAACAGTACAATGACCCCCATTTAAAGTTTTCAAGCAATTATTGGCAAACACATTATCAGCTGCTTGACACAAACATTAACCCAGCTGCCGGGCATCCTGGTGGCAAACCTGATCTTTTTGTTCTGTTCAATCCAAGAAAACTCATGACTTTACTGTAAAGATTTTATGAGCCTGTAAAAGGAATTGCAGGAAGCCTGGACATTTTTCTCAGCAGCTATCTGAGTTCACTTCTGTGCTCACTGCAGAGCAGCTGAGTTATCAGCATGACTGAGAATGTTTTATAGGGGTCAGCTTCTGCTGCTGAAGAGTCAGCTCTGTGCACTGAAAGCCCCTCTCAACATGCATGAGAAATTGCTGTGTATGGACCAGAGAGTAAAAACCAAGGCTAAGCGTGCATTGAAGACATTCAGATTTCTGCCATGCTCTTTCCTTTTCCTGAACAATATCACTGCTGCATGGCCCTGCACTCACAGAGAGGGGAGACACAGTTCAAGGACCGACAATAGATATATTTTTTTTTTAAAACATTTTATCTCTTTTTATTTGTTTGTTTTTTTTTTTTTTTTTTTTTTTTTTTTTTCCTGATGGTTGCTACAAGCAAAGGAGGTATTCAGAAATGTAACTGCATGGTACAAACACAGGCAGTAGACTAAGTTGACGGCATGAAGGGTGTATCTGAGAACACGGAGTTGACAGAATCGGAGTCAGATTTTGGTCGAGTAGTTTTTAAGATACTCTCGGCGATGATGTTGTCGTTAGGAAACAGTTTTACTTTCCCGTTCTGACTGTGTTTTGGTTCGTGCACAGGTTCCAGGAAAACCACCCGTTTACCAGTGCTAGCCTTCTTCTCGTCGGCTGGCAGCTCATGCGGCAGTGTGGAATTCAGTATGGATGAGTGCGCACAGCTTTGGTTCAGCTTTCTCTTCCTCCTTTTTGCCTTACATTGACATGGGCAGGGGGTCAGATAGAGATACAGCAGTACTAAAACGATACTGGCTACACAGGCAGCAAGGGTGGTAAAAGCTGTATTAAATGCTTCATGAGCATGGGACCTGTTCACTGTGAAATTGCTAACATTTATTCTAACCTCTATGGTTTCATTTAATAGTCTTTTCTTATTTATTGCAATGCAGGAATACAGCCCCGAGTCCTCTAGCTGGGCATCTGTTATCTCCAGGCTGCCATTATGGAACACCTTAAAGTTGTTGGTCTCCCTGTCTGGCTCTAGCAATCTATTGTCCGGACTAACCCAAACGAAGTGCGTGCCTGCATCGCTGATTCTGCTGTCACAGTGTACAATCAGCCTGTCACCAACCTGGGCGTTGTGGATAAACCCAAAGGCTTGGAACGAGCTGTTGACAGTGCTTTCGGAGCAATTCAGAAAGTTGTCCTGCAGTAAAGGCAGTTTATTGTAACCTCTTGGGTCTGATTGCAACACACAGGAGTACTCGCCTTTGAAGTCCATCACCGAGCTGAAGTGCCTTTGATACCAGAAGATTAGCATGGAGTACAGCACACAGTCACAATAAAATGGGTTGCCATGAAGATAAATTCCACTAAGATGTTTGGCCGGCACTGAACTCAGGCGCTGAACAGGCATTGACTGGATGTGATTAAAGGAAATGTCCAGCAACACAAGGTCTGTCAGTTTAAATTTTCCAGTGTACAAGTCCAGCGGGAAATGCAAGAGCGAGTTATAGCTTAAGTACAGTTTCTGTAATTTGTACAATCCTCCGAAGGCTGAAGACTCTATCTGTGCTATCTGATTGTTATACAGCAGGAGAACCTCCAGTGCCCTTAGCTCCTGAAACACGGGGCTGGTCAGTGTCTTCAGGTTGTTGGATGACAAGTCTAGGTACTTCAGATTCGGGATTGTGGAAAAGCTTCCAGAGACAATGCTGATAATGCTATTATGACTGACTATTAAAGTGTTCAGTTTCTCCAGCAGCAGTGGGACCCATTCAGGCTCCAAAGCCCCAATTCTGTTATAACTCAGATCCAGCCTTTTCATACATTTATAAAGATTTCCTGGCACTCGAGAGAGGTTCTTATTAGTGCAGCTTACGATATCACTGGCACAGATGCAGGCTGTTGGACACATTCCTGGGGCACTGCCGCAAATGCTCACCGTGAAGACCAAGAGGCATGCCAGTCCTTTGCAGTTCACTTTTAAAACTCCAAGTCGAGTGGGAATTGTCCGCCAGTTTAAAGACATTGTCACTGTCTCTTAGCTGCCTCCCAGTGCTCCTTGCTGCAGATTATGTGTGCAGTTAGCTTTGGACTAATCACTGTCAAGAGAGGGATACAGAGGTACAGCTCATTAACATTTACGATTCATACCCTGCCTGATTTCTTATTCATGCCTTTTGAAAAATAAAGGGAATTAAACCTTAATGTTTCATACGATTAATTATAAAATTTAGTTGTTCTTAGGCGATGTAACCTTAATATTGGTTTTATGAAAACATGAAATCCCGCACTTGTGTAAATATTCACACTACAGATACATTTTTTCTCTTCAAAACCAATGCAATTATTCTTCTGTCTTGCAGCAAGTAATGCAATTTCTGACAGTTCATACAGAAAATAAATCAGAAAAGTTCCTAGTGGAACATGACTGGGCAAATGCATCCCCGACTTGTTTCCAGATCAAACAAGATAGAAAATTTGTGGTACAGGAAAGAAAAAGTCTCATCCAAAAATGCTATTTTATTTTTGTCTAGTGGGGAGCAGTTACAACATGTGTTTCTTCCCAATTGGAAAATGTCACACATTTTCAAGAAAAGAATTTTCTCAGACTACTTAGCTTTAAATGTCATATGATTTTTTTTTTTTTAATTCAGTAACTGATAGTTCAGGTAGCAACAGCCTATTTTTAAAGCTATTCAAGATGTCCAATTGGAATATTTTGTATTATACTTTGTATTCTGCTACTTGTACCTTTGCCAGAATAACTGTTGAGGAGGAAATGTTCACGTCTGGTGCCTACCTCAGGCACAAATTTGGGGAACTTTCAGTAAGAATGGGTCAGCCATTTCTCAAAACTTAATACAGGAAAAGACTGTTTTGCTCATGCTTCAATAGTAAGAACAAACCCAACCATGCTCTTTTCTGAGAATATTTTAGTGTCACTATGGTTTGAAGGAGGGACGTAACGTTTGGCAGGGTAGTGATTCTGTGCCAAGGGATATACTTTTTGCCATCTGCTAAGAAAATGTACACATACGTTGCAGAGTAATGAACGTTTCTGCTCACTTTCATTCTCCGTGGATACCTATTAAGAGTTTGTCAGTAAATTCCCAGGTGAATCCATCTGCATTGATTATACCCACCCCTTCACAGCTCAAGCGTGGTATTCAGCTCCCACATATTAACCTCATTTCTCCAATCTCACCCACCTGTTGGTACAGTATCTGAGCAGGACAGAACCTGCAATCTCTGCTCTGTGCT
The DNA here is from genome assembly GCF_963210335.1 of Falco punctatus. Taxonomy (NCBI): domain Eukaryota; kingdom Metazoa; phylum Chordata; class Aves; order Falconiformes; family Falconidae; genus Falco; species Falco punctatus. The sequence goes on from NC_137585.1 coordinate 52,464,579, forward strand.
GCTGACAGCAGCTATGGCCAGGAGCTGGGAGGCTGCCCGCGGGCAGCAGGGAGGAGGAGAAAGAAGCAACCACAGACAGAAAGAAGCACAATAAAAGGAGAAGTTGTGTTATCTGATGAGCCAAGATGGCTGAGGAAAGGGTGAGTCTTGAGTACAAAAACATTAAAATCAAGACCTAAAAGGTGGAGGACAGCGGGGCACAGAAGCAGCCAAAGAAGAAGAGAGAGGGAAAAGGAGGATGAGAGATGCATAGAGGAGGAAGGGCAAAACCAGGGGAGGAAAATGCTAACAGAGCATCATCGTCGTTGCAGATGAAGCAACTGAGGAGGAGGTAGTTTGAGGATGAAGTCTGTTGAGGCATAGGAGACTGGAAAAGCAAGTGGGGAGGGTGTAAAGGGCAAGAAGAGGGTTACGCAGAAGAGAGGTGAGAGTTTCAGGAGGTGGACCTTAAAACACACTTCTCTGGAGAATTTGCATCTGCTACTTATAAGTCTAAGATTATCTATGCAAATAGTTAATATATGTGAAATGCACTCAATTCCACTCCCCCTCAGCTCCTTGCTCCCCTCCCCTCTAACCCTTTGTCAGTCTGGCCGGCTGCTGTTTTCTGCTGACAAGTCTACTCTTAAGTCAAGTGGTAGATGATGTGCAATGGATCTAAAGAGCTGGACCTCCTAATGACCCACTGAAAGAAGAAATATGAGTGCAGCAGGATGGGAGAATTCACCTTTCACAAGCACTTACATACACATTAGCTTTAAATGTTTGCACTCCCAAAAACTGTATTAAAAGAACGGCAAGACTGCCAAGTCAAGTGCTCAAAAATTGAAGTGTCAGAATGAAGGTTTTCTGTGCCATTTTCAATTTTATGTACAGTCTTCAGTTACATGATAACTTAATCTTTTTTTTTTTCCCCAAACACTTTCCTCACACTGTGCACAAGTTCTGAGGAGGAACAGGGAGAAGAAAGGGTGATTATATCCAGGGCTCAGTAAATGTACCTGAGAACTGGAGCATAATCTGGTCTCTGCCAAAGAATTCCTGTGAGATCAGGCAAATTATGTGAAGTGGTGACTGTTAGAAAATAAGGAACATATTGCAGTAACCAGCCTGATGCTTAGAAAATAAGGAACCTCTGCACATTAAGTTTGGGAAGGACTGATCTGAAGAAGTGCTGAGATGAGAGTTAAAATGCTCTGATGCTAGCTGGCACTTCTGACTGTAAGGGCTTCTCCTTGCTTCCCTGTCTGTAAAAGAGGTATAGCAACATGTTCTTAACTATAGAAATATTCTAAAAATAAATAGATTGATTTGAATAAAAGATTAGTATCTTCTAGGCTTTTAGATCCTACTGAAGTATCTAACTGCATGGGGTTTTCATTGAGAAGATAGGAAGCCAGAGCAATTTATTTTTTTTAACCAGTCCTAAGCACCTAACGTGGTTGTTTTTGCTAGCTAGCTAGCCTATGGCAACAGTTGATAGATACAAATTCTTCTAGAGGGTGAGACCTATGAAGCATTATAGAAATGACCATCAAGAAATAATTCTTTACTTTGGTGTGGATTTGTATGGCATGCAGTGCCTAAGGCACAATGGAAACACACTGACAGATGAAAAAATAATTTGATAACTGCTCATTTAGTTAGTATATTGCATGAAACAAGGTATCCGAAAACCATATATGTGTATCATAAACCATGTGTGTGAAGACTGAATTATACAGCACCCACAAAATGGGAGACAAGCTGCTGCTACATAGGTTGCCTTTCCCACTAATATTAGAATTGCCTGATTCTGCAACATATGCAGCCTAATTTGTCATGTAAATACACCTGCAAAAAGATGAATAGCACTTTGAAAAATCAGCTCCTATGTTGAATAGTACTGTGATCCTGGAGATACTGCAAATGCAACATACTATGTCAATGCTCAGTTCTGGAAAGATTACAAGTTTAATACATGAAATCGCCTTGCATATTCATTTCCGTCCATACCTACTACTATCTCACCAGAAACTCTGAGCCAGTTTGCAATCAAATCCCAAAGGCAGATCAGCGGCTGGTGTAGATCAGCATAATGCCTTTGACTTCTAAGGAGCAAAACCAGTTTGCAAGAGCTGAAAACTGGGTTTTCCATTTCTAAAGCTCATTGACGTTGCCAGATGAAAACTGTTTCAGGTAAATCCAAATTTTAGGCTTTGTAAACATACCATGGGACACAGAAAACTATTTGGAGAGTGCCCTGAGAGGTGGAAACCTTCCTTGTCATGCCCAACTCCCCGTGCAGTGCCTACAATTCCAAGAGGTTCTTTGCCTTTTTGGAGAGTAGGACTGTTGAGTTGCAATTTGCTTCTCAACCCGCGTTCCCCAAAACTTCTGCATAGATTACACAGGATGGTCTGTGAAGCCAAGCATGTTCAACACCAATATTTATAACCTGTGTGATCATTTGAACTTGTTTAAAATGACTGCATAAGCATTTCTGGGTTAGCAATGTGTACACGTTAATTGGCAAAAAAAAAAAAAATAAAAATTCTACAATCAGCCTTACATTAAAAAGTGGCATTTTCTTTCATCCCAGTAACATTACTTCAGGTCTTAGAAAAATGCTATTTTACAAACTTCAGTATTACATGTTTTCTCGAGAGAGATAGTGCTATTAAATACTACCAGCTAACATGTGCCAACAGACTCTGGCTAAGTACTTCACCATTATTTCTGAATGAGCTGGATAAACAGCTTTTTTGATTTATAGTAAAGTGAAGGGCATGGTTGGGAGTTTTGTACTTGAATTCTTTTCAAGAAATAATTTCTTTGTGGTATGAAAGTGTGATATTTTAAATTCACTGCCAAAAACACAGTACTCCCTGAGATGAATCATCTGTGCAGTAATGGAGAACATGTTTCTTAACTATTTGAGAAGAAATGCAGGACACGTTCTCCTATAATAGGGAATATCCTCTGTTGTCAGGAGCAGCTCACTTGACTAACAGATCAACTCCTAGAGAAGCTGAGGACTTGACCCTTGGTTTTGATTTTTTTTAATGTGTGTTTATTGGTGTTTTATTTCAGTTGGTTGATTTTGTTGGGGTTTTTTGTTGTTGTTGATTTTTGTTTGTTTGTTTTTTTTTAGTTTGTTTGGGTTTTTTTTAAAAGTAATGAGCACCTAAAGCTTCTTATGGAAAAGCGGAATGCCAGGCAACCATAAACATCTTTGCCATCAGCTATCACTGCAAGATCAACTAATGTCCCAAACACTTATTTCCACTCTCTCTGAGCTGTCTCTCCACTCCACTCTCTCTCCAGTAATGCTACATTAATAGTCTCTACACCAGCTTTCTCTTCTCCAGTAAGTACCTTCAGGCTTATTGCTGTCTCTTCCAGGGAAACCTGTACACCAAGCTACCTCTCCCAGTTCATTTGAGACTTTGTTAAAAAAAATCTTCATGTGGCACGTCTCTTAATCTAAGCAGTGAATCGAACCAGAGCTCACGAGTCACCTGAATGCTTTTGCAAATGCTACCATTAGTTTTTTCAGTGTTGAACAAACTGGATTGATAAATGCTTTACAGTAGGAATAGCATCTTCCAATACATCGGTGATGCAAACAGTCCCACATCTGACTGGCACTTTCTGCACAGTGAAAATGCAAATATTAGTACACAACCATGCTGTACTACTGCAGAAATACTGTTGGGCCTTTAGAGAGCTCAAACACTGGAGAATATTAAAGATCTCGGTCTATCCTCCAAAAGGCCCACAGCATTTCTACATCTCCTAGCTTTTTCCCTTGTGCCATGTCTCCTCTGACTCATCTGTCCGCTAGTCTCGCCAGTCCACAAGCCTCTCACGCACCTTTGTGCCTTTCCATTGACTTCCAGTGCCCATACAGCTGATCTCTCCCTCTTACCAGTTTACACATCAGCTAAGTCAGGGCTGTATTAGTTAGATATGATACATAAAATAAAACAGCGATGGCTCAGGTGTTAACAATGTTTTCTCACAGTCTTTTTTTTTTCCCCATGGCATTTGACAAAGCTTTCCTCATGAACTCAGAAGAAAAAGTAACTGTTAGAATGGGGTTTTATTAATTTATAAAAAGAATATTGTACAAGTACAATTATTCATGCTTTTAATCCTAACTTTATGAATCCTGCTGAAGTACATGACACAGCCATTAATTACAAACAGAGCAGTGGCATCCTACATAATTAATCTTTTTAAATGTTACACTTATAAGGAAGGTCTGCATAAACTTCTGTTCCTTGTGCGCGTCTGGGTAGGGGGGATGCTGTCAGAAGAAATATGGCTGTAGTGGCTACCTCACTCCAGGCTCTACTCTGCTTTTATCACTTGTAAGTGGGAAGGGCACCCTCTGCATCAAATCTGCCTGATAGCTGTGCTCAGCATTTTTGACTGAGCAGATCTGGATTACCCGACCATCGTAATCCATGAGATTTAGTGACATGATGGATTGGACGGCAGAGAGTGTTGGTGAGCTACCTCTGGGTGATACCTTGATACACTGGTATAATCCCTGAACTGGACTAAGCTGTGCTTGATGCAGGACCTAACAGCAATGAAAAAAAATGGCTTTACATCACCTTTGCAGCAAGCTGATCCTGAGGTCAGTCTGGCAAATGGAGTGCTCTCCCTTAGCCAGCACCTGGCCAGACCTCAATAGTGCTGAATTAAGAGATGAAGTTGCCCTAGTAACCCTAGCAAGCTAAAACTATCTTCTCCCACTCATCCCTCACTAAAGATTGAATTTCTCTGAAGATATATATATTTTATTTTTTTTCACCCATGATAACTCACTTGGTTTAAAGCAAACTGAGACACGGATGAGCAAGCGGGTGACGTACCACAGAGCCTGGGTTGGACTAATCATCAGCAGTCTGTTTATGGCGGTACCAGCTACGTGGAGTCAACACACCGCAGCTCTTACCCCTCTCGAGAGAGTACAAGGGAGATATGCATCAGTGAAACAACAAATGTATCGGTTTTGCCATGTTACTTTGTAAATCAAGCTGCACCATAGCTTAAACCTTGCAAATGACTTCAGTTGCTAAGGAGATCAGCAAATAATTAAGAAAAAATGCAATGATAAGCGGCAGTGTCTGTTACAGTGTCAGCAACCAGTCTCCAAGCAATGCCAGATCTTAACGAAAGTTTAGTTGCCCAGCATAGGATCCTTACCGCCTCCAAAAGCTGCTCTGACGGACTAAACTTTAGAGAAATCCCCTTGCCTACGACGGAGGGGGGGGGGGGGGGGGGGGGGGGGTGTCCTGCCAGCCTTCCGATGGGCACTGCTTGCTGCAGCCCCCCGATCCCTACCAGGGGCTGGAGGAGTGCAAAGTTTCGGCGAGCCCGGCGGGCTGTGCCGGCATCGGGGCGGGGGCACCCGCAGGCACCGAGCTGTACCCTCGCCTCGCCCACACTCCCCCGGGGGGTCTCTCACCGCCTCCCCCCAGCAGGCTCGGACACCGCCGCTCCGCTGCGCGGCGGAGGTAGGAGCTGGGTCGATGCCGGCCGCTGCCGGGCTGCGCTCGCCCCCGGCTCCGGCGGCCTCTCTCAGCCCCGGCTCCGGACCCTGCCCGCCCGCCACAGCCCGGCGACCGGGGGGGATGCCTGCTCCGCCTCCCCGCCGGGCAGCGTTACCTGGAGCTCCCTGCGGCCGCTTCATGTCCGGGAAGGGCGATGCCGGCCCCGCCGCCGCCGCCAGCCCCGGCCCCGCATGCTCCGCTCCGCTTCGCCGCCGCCGGGGGAAGTTGGGGGCCGCCGAGAGCGCGGCAGCGGCCCCGGTGCGCTCCCCCGCGGGCGCGGGCAGTGCTGGCCGCTGCCCCCAGGGATGCGGCGGAGGCCCGGTGCCGGCGGCGGGTAAGGAGGAAAGGCAGGAGGCGCCCGGTCACAGCGGCGCCGGGGCTTTTATCCCCTCCTGCCTCCTCCCTCCCCCCCGCGCTGCGCCGGACCCAGCTCCGCTTCCCCCACGCGCTCCCGGGGGTTTCCGCGGCAGCGGGACGGAGCTGCCGGTGCCCCGGGGGAGGAGCGCACCGCCTGCCCCCGCTCCGCCCCCCGCCTCCCCGGGGGCCGCGGACCCGTGCGGGGGAGTGCCCGCCGCCCCGCTCCGCACCGCGCCGCTTCCCAGCCAAGCGAGAGCAAAGCGCCCCCCGCCCCAGGCGGGCTCAGCCCCCCGCTCCGGTGCAGAGCAGCCCCGATCCCCCCGCTCCGGTGCAAAGCAGCCCCGATCCCGCCCGACAGCTCCTCGGCGCCGCGGCAGCCCCGCTCCGCCGCCGGGGGCAGGGCTGTCGGGGGGCGCCGCGGGAGGTGCCGGCCCTGTTAAATCATCCAAGCTCCCGTGAGCGGAGACGGAACCGCGGGGCGTTCATGAGGGGCCGGCAGATTTAAAATGCGTTGTGTTAGCTGAGGAAAGCAGTCCCTCAGTTAACTGGACGGTCAACCCGCACGGAGGCTCCCAGTAAACTGGGCTTTGACGGGAACAGAAGAGCCTCTCATCTGACACAGGGGATTACCTGAGATGAATTGCCACGTACCGGCTTGTCTGGACCGTGGGATCAGCGGGACAGCTGCGGCAAGGGGGGAAGCCCGACCTGGCCAGGGAGAGGCAAAGCTGCAGCCGAAAGCCTGGGAACACCTTCCCTCTGGCACACCGGTTTTAACCTCCCCCAGCCAAGTTTCTCACTACATTTCCACCGTCGTTTAGAGTGCCCCGCATTTAGAGACTGAAACTGAACAGGGGCTAGTTTAGCAAACAACAGAGATTGTGGATTTATTGTCATCCAGACATACAGTTTATAGAATAATTCTCAGCAAACGGGCTTGTGTATTAAAGCTGCTGTAAATCACACTTTTCTTCCAAGGGCACATAGCACAGTGATTTTTAATATGAGGGTTCGTGGCTACATATAATGCTCAAGGGTTCCTTGTTCAAAAATTCATGCTACAGGCAAACTAAAACTCTTTAGTATGGTGCAAGTTACCTGTTAAAAGATGTGATTGAACACAGATTTAAGCCCGGTGAGCCATGTGTGACATTGCTATTGATTTCAAAGACTTTTTGAGCACTATCTTATCATAAAAATTCATCTTTTTATTAATCATTTTTATTTTCTGTTGAATTTCTGCAGTTCCGTGCATTTGGATGATACACCAGTGAAATAATTTTAATCTTCAGGTTATTGATTCTGCATTGATTGGTTTCAGACCCTCCATTGGAATATTCATTGTTTAAAGCTTGTTATCTCCATTTGGAATAAACCATTAAACTGTTCTAGTTGCCTTGTTGTATCAAAATATTGGGGGAAATCTTAGGCTGATCACATTGCCAATACAGTCTGAGGAAGACGATAGTAATATTTTTAGTCTCCCCCCCCCTGCTGTCAAAACTGAAAATGTTGAGCCTGAATTCTTTGTTAAAACTTACCTATGGAATGAAAATTCTTTCTGTGGTAGCATATGGAGTACCTGTCCATTTGTGAGTATATTACACACTTTCTTTAAACTAAACTGGTTTTAAAATACCAACAATTTTAATTGCAGTTTGTTCACACCTCAGTAAGAGTAGAGCACTGGTAGGTGCAAAGTGACAGTGTTGCTTGTAGCTAAGTTATTTAGATTTCCAGCCATGAGATCTGGACATAGAGATAATTACTTTGGGGAAGGCAGGATCCAAATCACAGTGACGTTTCTAGTTCTTAAGGCAATAAGAATTTTGTTTTCCATTTTTTTTTTCCTCGTTAATGCTGACTGGGATTTGCTTTTTATGTTGGAGATCTCAGGGTCCAGATGCTCAAGAAATTGATGGGAATTGTGATGATCCTTACATGAGCTGCTCAGCTTACAGATAGATGCCATCTGCCAATAAGCAGACTTTGCAGAGAAATCATGATCAAGGGATGCATTGAACAGCCTGAAAGGAGTTTAGAACCACAAGATCCTTGTAAATCTGGAAACAGCTGGTTGTGGCCCCAGCAATTCTTTGTTCCCACTGAATGCTGACAAGTTTATTCATGGCTTGATGCAATCTAATTCATTGGGCTATTTCACAACATAAAGGTGCTTTTGTCAGTTGTTACATATTAAATTACAAGGAATATTGTTTTTAAAAATCTAATTTGGAGGGGAACAATTGGTAATTATCTTTCTTCTGCCAAATAATACTGATGTGGAAACAGTACCTATCAAAAATCTTTGTTGATCATACATGGGCACAAGCTGTGTGAAGCTGACAGTGCATTAATTAGGACATGAAACCTTTCTTTTGATAATCTGTACAAATTTAAGGTTTCTGGCGTCACCAGTAGAGATTTTTATTGCAGGGAATTGCTGATAGCTGCCTGCTTCTTCCAAAACCATCAGGATCCTGCCTGTGTTTCCCTGCCCCTGTACCAAACTATCTGTTAGTGAAAGCTTTTCAGTTCTTGTTTTCATGCCTTGTGCAGTGCCAGACAGAGTGATGGGGCTTGAGAAGAGCTTTTAATAATGATATTTCTCCTGTACGCTGAAAACCTCCACAAATAAAGAAATGCCTGTAGTATCTTCAGAAAAAAAGCCTTTTTTTTTTTTTTTTGGTAAATCATTAAAGGTCTTTTTTCAAAAGCAGGATCCTTATTCACTTTGTCTTCAGAGAATTTACAGTCCCTTCATGAGCAAACGCTGTAACTGTTGGGTGAATTAGGAGTTAGGAGTGGGGAACCGGAAGAAAGGAATATCCTCCACCTCTCTTACACTCTGCTTCTGACAAGGGCACGGGTTTTCTGCCGTAGTGCTCATGCAGGAAGAAGGATACCCAGTCTCCAGTTTAAGGCCTGATTGTATGCATTATAGCCATTAGATAGCACACATTAAAAAGGATTAGAGGTCATCTCTCCTTTTTGTGATTCCTCTCTCTTGGTCATGAATTAGTTCTGTCTCAGTGTAAGTGTAGACTGGTGGTTAGTGCTGGGAGAGGTGGGCTGCAGTCCCAGCTGCATGAACTCTGAACCCCTAGGGGAAGGCAAGGAAGCAAGTTGCATAAGGACTCAAACATTGATTTGTGAGTACCGGGGGGAAAGAGTTAACTCCTTTTCCCCCCCACCATGTTTTAGAAGAAAGTGGTAGCTGACAGTATTTTAAATAAAGTCTACACCAAACAGCTTTACAACATCTAGTGGACCAAGCCTAAGCCCCTTAGCCGAGCACGCGGAGTCCATGGATCCTGTCTGGGTTTCAGTGTGAGACACAAGCACAAATGCTTGGACTGTCAAGACTCTAGTGCTTTCGGCTGCTGCCCTGTCAGGGAACTGGAGGGTGGAATCCTGCAGTGCCTCAAGGGGGTGAAGAGAAACAAAAGACAGGTCTGGCAGGGATGGCAGAGGCAGGCATGGTCTTTAAAGCATTTATATATCAGATGATGAGCAGGACTGTCACCTGAAAGTTGTAATTGCTCTTTTCAGCTCTGTTTTCCAACTAGTTTGAAGTTGGGCCCTGAGCACAGCTCCTCCACCAGGACACAGCTCACTAGGCTGCTTAGTCTCCAAGGGCTCAGACTTTCTTTTTTTTTTTTTTTCCTGTGGAAAACCTCCTTTTGTACTCCCACATGGGAATGAATTAATTCTATTAATTGGACTAAGGGTAAAGAAAATGAAAGAGTGATTCTTTAGCCTGATGGGTGGGATGTAGGAAGAACATACTCCCTACTCAGGCAAGAAATTCCTTGCTCCCCATCCCTAGATATTCAGAAATGCCCTTTCTCCCTCTGTTACTCCAACATATTCTATTGCTTCTTATTTTCAGATTTATAGATCTGCAAGTCTGGAGGGAAAGTTCAAAGACACATGGAGTATCACCTGTCTACCGGTGCTATCTTTCCCCATTCTGCCCTCAGAATTGCCACCAGCTAGTAAGTACTATTGAACAGGGAGTCAGAGTGGCTAATGTTAAATTGAGGTTCTCATTAGGAGTGGGTATACTTTAGGATAAAAGCTTTTTGCTACTTATATTGATTGATTTAGCCCTGACTTCTTGCCCTTTCTCCATTCAAATGCCTCTTTAGTACCCAAAATGTCAGTTCCTCTGTTTGGCAGATTTGCTGTCACTTGCAGTTCTCTCTGATGTCTCTGCTATCTCAAGGACTTCATAAAACCAAAGATGAGGAAAAGACCAGCCGATACATCTTAAGTGTCTCTGTTAATCAAATGAATTTACTTTAGGGGTCTCCTTGCCGTGTGCTGGTGTCATCAAGTTTGTTTATAACCTATAGAACATGAAGTTTATGTCCTGGATGATTTCTAAAACACTGAAATAGCTTGAATCAAAGTGTTCATTGTCCACAGGTGTGCTTCATATGTATTATCAAAAGTAAATGAACATTCTGAAATGCATTCTTCTTTTGAGCTAAATTGGCTGTTGAAATCTAAAAGTTTGGAAGCAATGGAGCTGTCAGTGGCTTGTCTGTCCTTGTGGATTTTTAAGGTCCTTACATCTTAGAGTTTGCAGATCTCATATACACCCAGAAAAATTGTTAAGCAGTCTTCCAATCTTTGGAGCACATTTATATGCAAGGAAGGCATTGTTAAGCACTGGAGGATAATTTATTTTCATTTTCTATTCCAACGGCAGTGCTTGAGAAAATGTTACAAATTAACAGAAAGTTATTGGTTCAGTGAGTTTAGCCTTTAATAGTAAGAACATTTGGGAAAGTAATTTGTCATGGCCTCGAGCAGTCTCTTTTAAAGCAGTATGATAGCTTTTCTATGATAACAGGTAGGTAACCTAACCTTTAAAATGAAGTTCTTCATGGAAATAAACCTTGCTGATGGACTTAAAAAGGTGATTTTGAATGCAGTCAAGCATTACTTATTTCTCAAGACACCCTATGTCTCACATATAGCTAAAATAAAAGCAGAAAAGCTTTTCAGAACACCAGATTCATTTTGCAATATAATGGGCTGTAGTGAGTTACGACAGTAACTGTAAAATAACGTCTAAAGAGAGAACATGGAATTGGATTTTCTATTAAAACTTGAATACTACCCTATGGCAAAATAGGAGGTATTGGTGAATAATCTCTAGATTTGCAATATCAGGCATAAGGGAGGTCTCACCCTCTTGACTTTAATTGTTCACAGATACAGCACTAGAGTGGCTATACTTCTCAAGAGCTATAGGGCAAACCCATATTGTGGTTATGCAGCACTGGTAAGAGGTTGAGGAGGTTCTGTGAGGTCTCTTATATTGAATGTGTGACTCATTTATTTCGCTTTTACCTCCTGCTCCCCCTCATACTTTTCATGAAGCTTCTGCACATTTTCTCTGCCCATTCCAAACCCCCACATGCTGGACATGGCAGACCATGAATGATCAGTTTTAAACATGATCTGTCAGGTGAGTGTGCCTCGTGCCTGGACTCATAGAGTGGCAGAGAGCACAGGAGGTGGTGCATTGCATAAAAAAAAAAAAATAATTAAAAAAAAAAAATATATATATAGATGTAGTAAAAAGCCTGTCTAGAAGGTCAACCCACACCTGCAGTCTTCTTCGGCATCTCTTTTTTTCATATGACTCGGGGTGCCACATGTGGGCCCCCTTTCTGTGCTGTGACCAGTGTGTGGAGCCTGGTGTTGTAGGATCCTCCAGGCTGATATGAAGATGCTGGGTCTAGTACAGTGATGCTATGAGTTTGCTTGGGGTGGGGAGAGGAAGGTAGTTACACATCTGCAAAGGACAGACAGTTTTCTGCCTCCTCATGGTAATGTGTTCTGGCTGTAAGGCACCAGAAATACTGTTTTGAAGATGTGAACCAATTTTATATTGTTACCTTTTATAAAACAAACTGAAGCTGTTAACAATTACTGTGATGCCTTTGCCCCAGCCAGTGTCCCTTTTAAAGCATATATTTTGCTACTAGCATTTAGCAAGTAGTTGCCAAATAACATAGGAAAACTATGTAGGAACAAAAGAAAATTGTACGTTACGTTGGTGAACAATGCTTTCCAAGGATTTTTATAATCCATGTTAATCCAGGCTGAAATTGCTCTGACTTTGCTGTAACTAGTAACAGGAATGAACACAATCATCCACTATCATTAGTCATTATTTTTGGGGGGGAAAAAAAAAAAAGATATAAGAAAAAAATCTGTTGGGAACTGGTAATGTCATCCAGGACATGGATGCAGCTTCCCTGCTTATTCCTTTTGGCCATATATAAGCTGGAAATAAAAGTACACATTGCCGATTATTTATCACCGTGTGTCTTGAAATCAGCAATGGTTACCATAAGAGTACAATTTCATTTACATGCAGAATCGTGTTCAGTATGCTGCTCATTCTTTCTGTTACAGCTATAAACCAGCACAGTTCAATGCAGCAACATCTCTCCACAATGAACTTGTATTTACCTTCTTGCTTGCAGTGCCCGTGGGAGTGCTGGGGTGGCCTCTCACACTGAGCATGCCTGAGTCATTTCAGATTTTGCAGATAACCTTTCTCTTCTTCTTCCTAACCCTTAGATTTCAGGACTGAAACAATCACAATGCTGTTTGGCACAGCTTGCTCTGAAGTTTATTTGTGTTTGCAGAAACTGGAATGCCCTGTCCTGCTCTCTTGGTCTGACTTGTGTCTTGTGCTGAGGGAAAAGTCAGTATCAGCATCTGTTCTGGGCTAGACTTCATGACAAGTGATGTCTGAAAATCCCTTTTAAACCCTGTTAGTGGTACGAATGGCAAGACTCATGGAAATAATTCTGGGTTGGTTTTGTTTTTTTTTTGGTTTTTTTTTTGTTTTTTTTTTTATTTGACTATGTTTTGAGACATATGATCTGGCAAGAGATATGAGATCAACTTCTGGACCTGATAGTATCCCTGATTCAATGTAGTGGTCAATGCCTGTGTATAAATCAGTACATTTTTATTAAATTTTAAGACCGTATTATATATCCTTATCAATATACTCAGCTGAGGTTATGGTCTCTGCTAATAAGGATTCATTTCCAATACACCTGTGGTATCTGGGTGGCTGATGGTGTCTGAGTGCTTGCATTTTGAAAAATGGAGAACTGAGAAAAATTAGCATATTGAGAATAATCTCAAAATATTTCAGAACAGCTTGTCCTTTGAACTTCAAATGTAGCTGGAAAAAAACTTGAGACCAATTTTAAAGAGGAAGAAAAGTATTTTGAAAAATTATTACCTTGCAAATAAAGCAGAGAAACATCTTCTGATCTTGTGCAAAAAAAAAGCCACTGTGATTGGAAGCTTCCACAAGTCATTGCTTTAGTTACCACCTGCAGTAACATTAAGTAAAGCAGAAATGGGTGGGAGCATGGAAGAACATATGGTAGAGACTGACCCTCTCTGCCTCCTGGTTCATTTCTATTCTAATTTCAATGTCCTGAAAAAGCAATTAGTTCTTTCAAATCCTGAAATCAGAAAACTCCTTTTATCTCTGTGTTTTGTGCTTGATTACAAGCTCTAGTTGAAGATTTTGATATGACTGGAGCATCTGCTAGGTGTCCTGTCCAGATGGAATCTCTAGTAAAGCTAAAAAGCTGACTTCACTCGCTCATTTCTTCTTCCCACAGTCAGAGCATTTGCTTGTTACTTCTCCTTTACCCTGATGATTATTCTTATGAAGCTTGTAGGTCTACCATTACATCTGAGACTTCCACTCCTCTGTAAGTCTGGCTGAAACTCGAAGTCCCTGAAGAAACAGACAGCCCGTCTGCATAAGCCTCATTTACCTGAGGCACCAGGACAGCTGAGTGTAGGGTTACAGTGCCCCAGTCCCTGAAGAAGGAAAAGTGGGAGAACCTCTGCATTGTGCCTGCAATTTGTCCCTTTAAACATGGAGGACTGTAGTCAGCTGTATTAATGGTTATGTACATATGATATAATGGATTTCAGCAGGTACTTGCACTTAGGAGCCAGTATCACCTTATTTATTGCTGGTCTAGTTGATAAGAGACTAAACAGTTACATGGGTAGATACTACCGAAGGTAGAAAGGTATTGGATAGCTCTGGTAAATGACACTTTAGAGTCTTCTCACCTGCTCGATTAAAAAAGCTTTAAAAATGCAGGGCAGAATGGATGTCTGTCCCTCCATCCATTATTCATTCAGGTAAACTCATCCCATCATTACCACAGTTCCCTGAACTGATTTTATTTTTTTCTTTCTTAGATTATATTTTTGGCTGTAAGACTTTTCAGATATACCACACATTTAAAATGCAAAATCTGAGGTTGCCTGAGATCATGATGGTATCTAAGTTACCATTTTTCTTGCCCAGGACACACACATCTCTATCATTCACATCAGTAAGTAACCAGAGGGAAGAGATTTATAAAGCAGCAAATTCTGATGTCAGAAGAATGTCAAATCTGCCTTCAGCTGATGTTTTGTAGGTTTATTATTGTGTGAACTACTGTGTTCAAGGAAACAGGAAAAAAAAATCACTGCGAAGTTTTATTTGTATTAGTAAGTAAAATACTTTAGATAGGAAGCCTACATTCCAAGCAGTGGAAAAAAAATGCCATTTTGACCTGTAGAAGGGATTTTGCATTTTTTGTCCCTAGAACCTGATCAGTTTTTATCAGACAAAGCCTTTCTTACTTGATCAACTCCCTGTGCCCTCACAGATGACCGTGTTTTTCCGGCAGCCATCTGACTGCTAGAAGCTTGAAAAACAACACATGGTGAGGTAAAATAATTGCTATGCTTTAACCAGCCAAGTCTGCTTTTCTCTTGCTGTAAGCTCCTGTTCTGTTGGCTACAGAGAGCATCTGCTTTTAATGAACACAAATAAGTCAATAAAATTCATATGTATGTTATTACAAGGTTTCCTTCCCTTTCTACATAAATATGATTAGCATTTTGAACTCCAAATACCTTCTTTGGAGTATAAATATAGCTCCCTGTTTTTCTGGCATCGCTACGATAATTATGATCATACACATTGGGAGAAGCTGCAAGGAGATGAAAATTTGGGCATCTTCTCTGGTTATTCTTGGCCTCGCATAAATCCATTAATACCTCTCTGTATTTGCTACTGCAGATTTCTGTATTCGTGTTTGTATTCAGTAGGATGTCACAAAGGCTGGTGTGAGTGGAGACAATGGTAAGATTAAGATCCAAGTATGAATCTGAGTTAGTCTTTAGTAGTGCCTCCTTTTTTGGCAATTGAGATGCAGAGGGGAATTTTCCTAACTCATGGAACCAAATTTTGAGAGTCAGTTGTTGTTTTTATATTGGAACAACTTTGTCTTTGTCATCCATGGTCATTGCTACCTTTTTCATCTTGAACAGTGAGTACCAGCACATCTTCTTTTATCTTTTGTTGCTTATGAGTTTTGTGATGTGACCCTAGCTCGCACTCAGCCAAACATCACAGCATGTCCTCAGGTAGTATGCATGAAAAGTTTTATTGAGTCTATTGGGTCATCTATGCTCTTTATTCCTTAGTTTGGCTAGTGGTGTCAGTAGCTGCAGGAGATTTCATCTTTGCAATTCTACAGATCTTTTGGGTGGGAAACCAGGAGGATATAGTCAGTATTCACCCTATTTTCAGACCTTGCCTATTCACCTCCGGTGGTGATCTTCCAGTGGTCAGCTACTTCTCTCACATTCTTCTGAACCCTATCATAACTGCGGAGAAATAGTAAGTTGTTTTTGGAGGAAATATAATTTGGTATGTTAGAAAAAAACATGTGTGGTAAGTTTGGCAAGGCTCCTGTAATGGCTAATATCATCTGAACTGAGCCAGTGCTGGTGAGACGTGCATTCCCATTCAGAACTTTTATTTAGGTGAAGACATAGTAAAATTTGATTTTAGCCAGGCTTGATTTTCAGTTTAGTTTGGGGTGACAGTGGGTGCTTGGTGCTAGAGAGCAAGTATGGTCTCATGTAAACTTATGCTCCAGATTGTTTGTCATACCAATTCTTAAGCAGCAACCAAAGGACTAATTTTGCAAGGGCTGGTAACACCATATTTTGTTGAGGTCACTGAGTACTTCCCATTGTAGGTCTCTGGTTTTGGTTGCTTATAGCCTTGTGAAAATTTCACAGTTGGAGCAAAAATATCCCACACTGTCTAGCTGCCTCAGCTGGTGTTTAATTAGGAAGTATCAGACACTTCTTAAACATTCTGAAATACATCTAGAAAAAAAGGAAAAATGAACAACTGGTATTGCCTGTGTTAATATTTCTGCTGACTTTTTCTTGGAAATGTTCTAGCACCTCCTTGTTTTGGAGGAATTTGTGAGGAAGTAGCCAATTTATAAAGCTTTGAATAATCATGTTTTGCACAATGATAAACAAATTACTTGCTTTTTACCAGCCAAATACCCTAAAGATTCTGCCTGCACTGGGAATGCCCTAGTCTAGGATGGAACAAGGGGAAAAAACTGCTGCTGGGGGTTGTGCTGGGTCTTGAACCTGACATCGGAACTGGGAGTTCATCTCTTCTGTTTTTATAGTGACCACTCCTGGGGACCAAACAGCTGGGAGAAGGGAGATCCTTCTGTGGCAGCAGAGGAGTACTTAAAGGTGGGGATGAGAGAAAACCAATAATGGAAAAAATAGCAGGCAATAGTGTAACTGATGACTATTGTAAACATGCACAAAGTTTGTGAACTTAAGTAAACATAGGTAGGCCTATTTCTGGCTAACATCATGTGTCTACTAGCGTGAATCAGAAACCCTACTGAAACACAAGATTTATCAAAAAATATCAGGTAATCATGGAATACTTTAGATAGGAAGGAACTGCTGGAAGTCATCCGGTCCAATCTCCCTGCTCAAAGCAGAGCCAACTCTGAAGTCAGATCAGGTTTCTCAGGGTCTTGCTTAGTTCCAGCCTCTCTGGGCAACCTGTTCCCACTTCAGCTTATTCACACTGAGAAAATGTAGATCCCCTTTCCCAGGCAGATATGATTGACAATTTTTTTTGTGTGTGTGGAAAACCTCTGAATCACTCAATGCTGCTTAGTAACATTGGGTAAAATTGTTAATTTCAGTATAGATATTGGCAGTGGATGGCAGCTTTTTGTGAGATTTCTGACACCGATTTTCTGTGAGAAAGTCACTTGTATAAAATTAAGTGTACAGGTAGCCTACAATATCTGTCTGGATTTGCAGAGCTCTCTTCTGCATTCCTCTCATTTTTGCTACAGCCAGAGATGTACTTTTTCCTCTGTCTTCCTTCCTTCCCCCCAGTTTACATGCTTCTAATCTAATGGGAAAGAGATGTTACTGGAAACTAAGCTTTCGTTCAGCTGAGCCTAGCTCTGTATGTCACCGCTGGGTAAAAGAGCCACCACCTGCTCCTAATAGCCACCCCACTCAGCTTGAGGATTTAACTTGGCAGCACACAAGGTTTTCAGGGAAATCAACTTGACAATTTAACCTCACATCCACCCAAGTGTATCACAAAACACAGAAAGTTATCAAAGATTTTTTAAAATAAAAATCACCCCACATTGCAACAACAACAACAACAAAAAAGAAAAAGCTAGTTTTTTCCCTATC
Source organism: Falco punctatus (assembly GCF_963210335.1). Taxonomy (NCBI): domain Eukaryota; kingdom Metazoa; phylum Chordata; class Aves; order Falconiformes; family Falconidae; genus Falco; species Falco punctatus. The sequence continues at coordinate 52,482,101 of NC_137585.1, forward strand.
CCAGTTATACAAACTAATTAAGAATGTCTGAAAATCGAGCAATATGTTGATTAGCAGTATTTGCTTCTTTTAAATTTGTATGGCAGAGTCTCCTAGATAAAAAAGAATGTGTACGTTTTGCATCCAAAAATAATTAAAATTTCCAAGTAAGGACAATATTTATGTCAACACCAGTTTTGGTTATGGCAGTATACCATCTGGTGTGTGGGATCAGCAGCACAAAGTCATTTGTCAGGTATTGTACAAAACAGCAGTCTTCTTTTGTATTTGTGATTTTTGCCTATTTCCCAATTCAACTAAATGGACAAAAACAAGTCAGGAAAAGCCTTCTCTTGCTAAGCTTCCCTTTGATAGTGTAAGGTGATGGATACAGATTTCCTTGTGTGGGCTTCATTAACATAGAATTTTTAATCAGTTTTTCTAAGGCAATAAGTGTTACCCAATCACTCTGCCCGTGTGTCTGTGTGTTTCCACTCCATGAGAACAAAGTTTTGATCTACTGTCCAACCTTAATCACATTTCTCAGATGAAAAAAACTTTTGTTATTAAGTTACTAAAATTTAGTGCATATTGCGGCAAGTTGCCTGCTCTGTTTGGCCTCTTGCTGGCCGGTCAGCAGATGAATGGCGCTCAGCAATTCAGCACAGCAAAGGTGGGAACCAGCACCAGCACTGGGCTCGGAGGATGTGGACAGTGAGGGGATGTGGGGGGAGCTGGGTAGCACTACGGCAGGCGAAGGGGGCTTATCACAAGGAGGAAAGCTGGAGTTGCTGTGACAGGGGGAAATACAGCATTGCAAGATCCACAAGAAACGTAGCCTCATGAATTCCTCTGTTGAAAGAACTTGATACTTTAAAAGTGGTATATCAAATTTAAGCCATGGTGGTGTTTTATAATAAGCTGCCAACTATGATTAAATACAATTCTAGCAGCCTCTTTGCAGTTCTGAACTCTGAACTCTGATCTGAAGCCCTGCTGGACTTCGTGTGGATGCACAGTTCTGCTTTTAAGGAGTTTGTGTTTGACCTGGGATCAGTACACTCATTCCAAACTGTTTAGTACACTGTGTGGTAGTAAATTGTTGCTCTGAAACGCTTAATTCACAATGACATTTATAGGCTTTATAAGCACTTATAACCTACAACAGCCTTTTCCTCTATGGCCACAAAAAATTGCAGATAAGACTGATGGATCATTTCTGGTGGTAAAATGGTTGTTGTGCTGTTAGATGTTCTTGTTTAATCTTTGAAGTCCTTTTCTTCTAGCTTTGAGAGTTCTCCAACCAACCTTCAGAAGAGTTATGTGAGGTCAGGAAAGTCCTGTTGGAGACCTGCAAGATTCAAGTCAGGCAGGAGGGTCTACCTCAGGCAAAAGATCCACTTTCAGGTAAAGACACTTTTAGGGGCAACTACCCCTGAGAAAGGAAAATAACATGGAGAAGGCTGAAGTGAGCAAACTTGAAAACCCTTGACTGGGGAAATGTCCTCAACTCTTCACAGTCAACTCATCAAGAAAGTACTGCAAAGGAATTGGTTTTGTGACAAAGCTGGGTTACTGTCATGGGCAGTCAGAGAGGACAAAGTGCTTTACAAGTGCCAGACACCTTTGGACCATTCAGTGTAGTATTGGAACTCTTCCATTTTGGGATGAAAGGTTGGGAAAAGAATTGATAATTTAATTTTTCTTAAATGTGGTTTGATTTGCTTAGCTCAGCATTTGTTCCTTTCACAAGTTAGTTGAAGAGCAATGTAATAGCGGTGTTGCTCAGCTCTTATATATTAATTAATAGCTGTGCATGGATCTGCAAGACCTTTATGAAGATGGATCCTATGACTATTGCGGTTTCACAGAATGGAAGTTTGAGGAACAGAGAGAGATAATGACAGACCTTCTAGATGACCTCAGCTAAAATGGCAAAACTGGAAGTATACACATTTATTGCCTTTTCCCCCACCATTTCCCACCAGATATGTGTTATAGTTACTTCTACTTTGAAGAGAGAAAAGGAACTTTTAAAGGGCTTTTAGAACCTTGTGTGCTATGTTACAATGCCAATTCTTTCCTTGAAGGTTAATAAAGTCACATAACTCGTTTTACATGTATTAAGAGGTGAAGATTCCAGAAAATGAAGCCTGAATACAGGAAAAAACCTAATACCATCTCCTTCCTGAGTAGGTTTTGCTTTGGTGTCTCTGTTCTGGAGTGAAATGAGTATTTAACTAAATGTCTTAAATGAGTTTTGCACAGAAATGAAAACAGGCCTCCTCTTTAATGCAATCTAATTATTTTTTTAGAAAAAATTGATTTTCTTTTAAATATTTACTGACCAAATGTTAATTTCCCACATTGAAAACTAATATTTACCATTGTCAAAATTATCATGGATCAGTACTAAACTTCCAAGAACAGAGTCATGCACATAATGCCTGATGAAATACGGTGACATAAATGGAAACCATTGGTCTTAAAAGGGGCAGAGCCAGTGGCAGGATCATTTCTGTGACACTCAATAGTATTTCTTTGCTCCATGCCCTTCAAGGAAAGAAGGGACTGCGATGCCTTCTTGGGTTGTCTATGCAAACAGGCAGAGAGGTTCACATGGGTACCCCTCCAATAACAGTTATTTGTAAGATGTATTTTCTAGCAATGTATTCAGGCATGATTCATTAATAGTAAAAAATGGAGTGTCCAACAATTTCCATGATAGGTGTTTCAATATTTACTCATCCTACCCATAGTAACTACTGTTTTTTTTCACCTTGATTAGGTATGGTTTCTTTTTGAGTCACTGGCTCTGATTATGCCTTTAACATACACATTTTACAGATGGACATGCAAGATGAATGTCTTCCAAGATGTTAAGAATTCATCATGACCCTGACGAAAACCCATGTCAAAATACATTATTATACTTTTCTGCTACATCATGCCAATGCATAACTCAGCAAGTCAACTCTGGTTAGGAACTTAACTTCAAGGTTGAGTACATTTGAGTAAGAACAAAAAGTCCTTCTGCATGTAATAAACAAAAATGTTATTCCTATTTTATGTTTAATTGAAAATTGATCTAGCTTTGTTGAAGAGTAATAAACATTCCTGAGATAGAGTCTTTCTGAAAAAGAGCAGAACATGCAATAGTGAGAATTCTTTTGATTCTGAAATTGTGTTTATCCTGGATATGTCTAACATGCGTATAATATGATTCAAGCTTAGTGCAAGCCAGAATTAGAACAGCAGATTGCTTACTTTTAGGAAGACATGTAATCCAGGGCTTTACTGTTTACATTATTTGTGTAATTAGAAAAAGGCTATGGATGATGTCACTGTTTTAATCTCCAACAAACTGGAGCATTTGATAACCTACTGACATTGAAGTCCAGAAGGTTGTAGGGCACATTTTAACTAATCCATAACTAAAAATAATTAATTTGTCTTTTTACGTTGTTATATAACATTGTTACTGGAAATGAAAATGCATATTCTTAATTATTTATTTGATTACTTTTTTGGAAAGTCAGTTGTTCTTTTTCAAGGGTAATATGAGGATCGTGCCTAATATTTGCACAACAGCAGTTCAATACTTAGATTCTCAGAGAAAAGACTGCTTGTTTCATTTTCAGATCTTGTCTAACGATAAATTCTGAGTTATCACAATACACACTTCAGCCTTTGTCTGCCCTATGTCTGTTGTTCAAATCTAAATTAAGTGATTTAACTCAGTGATCATAAATCATGATTTAAATCAGTGATCAGGAAAGTTTAAACTATGTATTTGTTTTTAACTTCTTTGCATATTTACATTTCATTTAACATTCTGTATAATGGCTTTCCCAATACAACTCATTTGAATCCTCGCTTTCAGTTAAATGTAACCTTTACACTTGAAGATTCACCTTGACATATAAAAAATAAAATCTCTTTACTCTGAACAACTTTTACAGCATTCCATATATTTATAATTGCTTTTTAAGTGTTTTCACTTACTGTTTTTACATTACTTTGCAACTAATATCTATTTTGGAAATTGTGCCAAGCTGCATTTGATTGGAAATCAGGATCCACTTACACACAAAGCAGATTTCCTTTCTATTGAATTAGAAACCATTCTTCACTTCTTTAATAAAAGCAATAAAAATAGTAGGTGCTTATATGACTCTGTCATATGGAAGAAATACTGGTTGTACTTAATGGTTTAGCTGAATGAGGAGATGATGAAGTCTTTCAAAGATTTAGAATTAATAGATCTCCTCAATCTTTTTTTTATTTCTGAACTAGAAGAGTACAAAATTTATCACTTTCGTGACTTTTTGTTTTTCAACCAAATAATCTTATTCATAGGCAGAAAGACAATGTCCTGAAAAAAATGATTTGACTTTTTAGTCACTTTCTCCTCTAGACAACTAGCCTATATAGTCCATCTTTCTTTAAAATTCCTGCAAACTGATACTACTTTCATGATTGAAATTTGCTATGGTTGGTATGACCGATGGGTAATAACCAGGTGCCTAGTGGTGTTTTCTGTTTTTAGGCATTTAATTTACTACTTTATATCTGGAATAGTGGCAAGCACTTTCTTGATCTACCTCTTTGGAAACTACTATATAATTTCAAACTTTGGCAGGGTTTTTTGTGCAATATTTTTGGGAGTCTTTCCACAGCTCAGTGGTGTTCTTGGGAGATTGAATCCAGCTATCACCTAAATTTTGTTTGATAGTAAATCAAATATGAGAATCTTGATATAGAACAGCTAGCAAGCCTCTTTCAAGTAACCCATGCAATTAATAATCTTTCCAATATACATATTAATAACACAAAGATAGATTCATGACAAGTAGCAAATTTCAATTAGTGCTATATTTTGTGATAAGACCTGAGGGTAAAATAATGAACATGATTCAGAACAAAGAACAAGCAGGTGATTCAATTCATTCACCTATGCCAGCACTGTTTGCTATTGCCTTCAGAAGAATAATACTTCTAATGCAATTTCATTTTTCTTGCATGTTTTTTGAACATTTACCATGGAGCAAAATGCACATTTTACCTTTTTTAACCTGTTAACACTGGAACGGCTTGAGAATTCCCCATATGGATTCTGTTTGGACACTTGTCTGTGCTATAAAAATCCCCTCTGAAGAATGACAAAAGACTTTGAAAAACAAAAACCGGTAATGAAACCAAATATAAGCTTGTTAAGCAGAGAAAAGGAAATTGATGCTGGCTGGAAAAATGAGAAATATTAGTGTTTTTTCCATTACTGTGATTTAACTCCTTAATAAGATACATAAAACTGTGTCATTTTTATGAGGCTAGAGTTGGCATAAAAATTAGTTATTTTGCCACTGATTCTGTACCAAGTTTCAAATGCACCCACCATCCAGGAAATGGGGAATTGCTCTTTGATGCTATAAACATAGCTATTAATTAATTAATTGATTAATTAATTAATTTTAGGCTTCATTCCATCTGAATTACTCTCATAATTTCAAATTAATTTTAAACATATTTATGAAATCTAAACTATAATTAAACTAAAAATATTTAAATGAAAGTAGAGGAACATTACAGTTTATTAATAACACTGACAATTTTAATTTGTTAGGAATCTAACAAAATAATGGTCAAGCAACTTGGAGCAGGCAGCATAATTTCCATTCTAAGTAATGCAAGACTGATACATTCTGCAGGATGCATGGGATCTTTGGAAAGTTCACCTCTTGGCATGTGCTCTGTGAGGGGCCATTATTAATTTCAAATATTAATCTAAAAATGGGCATATGGAATATTTAAACTGAATTATGGATTAAATTTTGTTGCTGGTATAATACCACATATATCTGTCTGACTAGAAATGCCCATTCCTGCTTAAATTCTAGTACACAGGAGACATATAAAGGTGATTTGTTCCCAAAGGCCAGCAAAGGATCATTTGTATCCTAGGTATGCACGAAATATTGCAGATAGCAAGTTGAACAATCTTTTCTGGAAAAAGACTTTTTCCTATGTTACTTTTATATGAAGATAAAATATTCTGGGGAAGTAGCCTTTATTACAACATCTCCCTTACTTCCAAAAGAGGTGAAAATTGGAAGAGGAGAACAAGAGGCTCTTTCAGGTACGGTATCTTATCACTGTCTCTGTTAGCTGCTTTTACAGAGGCAGTCATGCCCCCCCTTCCCCACCATCTGGCTGTACATCCCTGCTGCTTCCCTCCAGCTGGGTCTAGTGCTTGCCCAGCCCTTTAAAAGCAGCGTTAGCTTCCCAAAACACCAGCAAATTAACCCAGAGGAGAAAAAGTCTGCTGCTGTCAAAGGCTGCGGTTTCAGTGGACTGAACTGAATTGCTTGGTGGTCAAAGTGCCAGTGCACCAGAAAAATGAGATGAAGAGGTCCAGAGTAAAAGTGGGCTGTGTGACTGGCTTGAGCACCACAAAACTTCATTCTACCAGCCTTGAAGTGGAGCCTGCAGCAAGACGTGTGTGCTTTCAAGTGTGGACAAGAACTTGCTGATGGAAAAAGGAATTACAGTTACCTGTGCTTGTATGATGCAGAATATTTATTACTTGTTCTCAGGCCTTCTTTCCCTTCTAGCTTATGCAGCCAACCATATCCCAGAAGTAAAGCTAAAATACGTTAGGAGACAGGAACCAGTCTGCAGGATGTTGTGGTGTCTCTTTGGACACGTGGGTATTTGGGAAAGTGAATGCAGACCAAAATAGCTACAGCTCTAAAGCTCAGACACAGACAGGTTGTGCTGACTGAGGCTGGACATGGCTGAACCAAGAGAAACACTTCATAGCAGCCTTCTTTTTGAGTGAGCCTGCATTCAGCTGTATGGAAAAAATACAGAGAAGGCAAGGGTATAATTGTCAGTGACTTGAAAGTGAGATTGCACAAAGGAGTACTTCAAAGGCAGTGCAAGGAAATCTGACTGTGTACGTACACAGCTTGACTGCTTGCCACCTCTGCATCTGCAGCATCTCTGTAAATAATTTCCTGCGTGGAGACCCAGGCATTGTTTTGTGTTATTTATTATTCAGTGTGCAATTCCTGAACCACTGAGGAGAGTGAGTTTGTTGCTGCATCAGAGGGACTTGACTGAGCAGAAAGTAGAAAGACTGTATGGTTCAACATGTTTGTCATGGATAAACATCAGCACTACATTCATAATTCCACTGAATTTGTGATTAAAGTGCTATTTGCAACTGGGTGGTAATAGATTACATACCAAAAAAGTAAGCAGTTTCCTGTTGGCTAAAGCTATATGCAGACTGCAGCACGAATTGCAGTAGCTCTATATGAAGACAATGAAAGTATTAAAAAAATTGTTACCTCTTTCTGAAGAAAGGTTTACATTTGTTTACAATTGTAAACAATTTGAACTTTCAAATAAAACATTTGGACATATGATATATATGAAAATATACGATAAAAAAATGTATTTCAGGTTGCCCATTAAACCAAAACCAAAATGCTTCAACATCTGTAATGTTTGTGCCATTGGAGCATTAATCTGCTGGGAACTGAACTCTGTAGTACACGGGCTTTTGAAGCGGTTATGTCTTTTTCTCTGAGTTTCTCAAAGCTTCTGTTTTTCCCTCCTGGGAACACTTTGCATGTGGCAGAGGTGTGGATATCCAGAGAAGAAAGCTTCTGCAGAGCTATATACAGGGGTTCCTTCAGCCAGAAGCTGAAAGTAGTCCCTCACCAGTTAGGCTTTCCTGTATGTGCATGCTGTAGGACAAGCTGAGCAGGACTCTGCAGCATACAGTGAATATGGCAGGATTTCTTCTGCTCGGTGTCTCTGCCCTTTGTACACACTGGATACACGCTTTGTACACACAGAAGGATAATTCTGACCTGGAGCAAAATGGTTTGGGCTGAAGTCCAAGCTGTGAGCCTGGGAATGAGGAGTGAGAGAGGGAATGAAGAAGAAGGGAAGGCATGGGAAGTGAGACATGATATGAGAGAGCTGGTGAACTATTGCTCTATGGTTATTAAAGGTAGGTTGTAAAGCCAGTTTTGAGGGAAAATACAGAGCTGAGCAGAAAATGAAAGCTGTTCCAGCATACAGCCTTTCTAGGGAAAAGTAGGAACTTAAAACTGAGCTCTTCTCCATCTGCAACCTGAAAGCTTGCTTCCCCCTGTCTTTGTATTACTAAAATGGGGTGGTAAAACTACTAAATACCTTGTCAGCAAAACATTCTAACATGTTAGTGATGATAGGTAAAGTAGTCCTTGTGTATCGGGAGAAACATTTTTTTCCTTTTTAGTGGAAAAGACAGACAATGGACCTCTCAAAAGACTTCAATGCCCAAAGCTTTAGGAAAACAATACTGACGGAATTCTATCACATTTGCAATAGAAAATGCCATTAAGGGTGGAAAGATGGGTAAATTTAAAGTTTCAGAAGAGCTAATCAAATTAGATTAGATACTTAGCTAAAACACAAATCCTCCCCTGTAAGAAAAAAAGCTTTAGTTTTATACCCTTTCCTGGGAAAATTAGTCAAGGCTTGTCACCTGATGCCTTTCTATTTGTACTACTTACCAAAGACACAGATAGGAGCAGGAACAGTGAAGTTTAACCTTTAGAACCAAAATCTTGTCTTAATTGTATAGTAATGCAACATCTGCATTGATGGAGACTCTGAATATGTGTTATTGTAGACTTTCATTTATTTGTTTTAGAATTTGGGAAGTTGTTAGGCAGTGTCTGCCAGGTATTGCATAAATTGCTATGTATGTAATAAATATTTAGGCTGCATTGTCTACTGGTAATGGCAACAAATTAGGAATATTTTACTCAGTTCTATTAATAGCAGTAGAAGACTTCAATGAGCTAGAAGTAAAAATAGCATACATTTCAACACTGTTCATTTTACAATGCTTTAAACTACCTGCACTGTGTGCATAGTGGCTCAGCATCTAATAAAGGTGCTGTGAATGTTGTTTTTGATCAGAAGGGCACTTTTTTCTCCTTGGAATTTGGTGTAATTTATCACCCGATGTCCTGAGGATCTCTAAAATACCTTACCTTTCTATTTGCCTAGGAAAATGCCATGGGAGGTGAATCAGGTGGAACAGCAGATTATAACTTCATGTCGCAGAAGGTTTTCCTGAAACATTTGTCTCATTAGAAAGCTTTAAAGTTGTCAGAGAGGGAGATGTCCATTAACAGGAGAGCAGTAGCCATTAAAATCTGTACAGTTATAGGAGCTTTTGCATTCTTGCTCTCCAGCACTGTGACAAAGATGTAGCCCAGGCTTGAAAGCTTGCAGTCTGAAAACTGCTGTGTGCTGTACTTCAGTGGTGTGGCTCAATCCTAGATTGGACTATCTCTTTTAATGTGTTTCTGGGAATTGTCCAAAAGACTTATCTGTTGTCTGTGATAAGCTTCAAGTTGCAAACCTTTAAATTAGACTGTAAAGGAACTAGCCAACATGCTGTGGTAGTAACTTAGAGGAAGTGGGTTATTGTTTTGTTTTGTGATATTTGTACTTGGGAAAGACTGAACGTAGTTTTGGGTGCTTCATAATTTTTGAAAGTATCGGACACCGTAGAATTAGTGTATGTTGAAATGATGTGCTTTACCTAGCCATTGGATCAACTAAGAACGTACACATACTCATTTATGGATCAGTGATCAGCTGATTGGCAGGAACAGGCTAGGTGCCTTAATGTAATCATGTATACTTATTCTCAATCACCTTTTAAATAGTTTGCCTCCAGCTGAGAGTGCTGCAGAGCTGTAATTGCCAGGCACTGTCTGAGCCTTTGGCCACTGCTGTGAAATACAATCTCCCACACAGATAATATTCTGCAAGACTATTCGCAGCAAAGGGTCCTTTTTGGAAATGTAACTGACTAAAGTAAATTACGCTTCTCTGGATCAAAAGCCAATCAAACCGCCTTCTGCTAATGAAAGAAGAGACCAGAATAGCAGAAAACTTATTGTGAAGAGTCATCAATTAATTAAGAAAAAATGTCTGATTTGGAGATTGAGCAAGATGTGCTGTGAATGGGGTTGTCAGGCTCAAGTGGTGCTGAATAAAGCTAGTAGGAGAGAAGGGGGAAGCTATAATCATCTCAATCTCTGGTATGTCTTCTAGTGGTCTGATCACAACTGGTTGGCTAAAGATCTGTATGGCCCTGGAAGAAGCTATCTAATGCAGAGTTATCCTTTCAGGTAAAAAGACAGGCAGGTTATGCAATGTTTCGACCAAATTCATTCAGCTGGAGAGGGACTGTGATACTATAAAAAAGAAATACAAGTCAATGCAACAGCAATCAGTTGAAATACCAAGTTTAGGACCATTTTATTTTCTATAATATGAACCTGATAATGAAGTATTAGAAGACCTGGAGAACAGAAGTGTGTCCCAGACATGGTTGCCTGCTAAAGAAACCAGGCCTTCTCTACAGTAATTAAAGCTCCTGGTAGACACACATTTGACAGTACTGCTAATTACCCAACCTTATTCAATGAAAGGGAGCTAGTTGCCTGTAAAACAGAGCAAGTGTAATATAATAGAAATGACAAAGACTCAGAGTTCAAGAGAAAAATAATACGTTTGGGATTAGGAGCGCAAATGTCTTTATACAGTTTCTCCTTGTATTCATGCAGAGCTGAAGTTCATTCAGCAGACAATTGCCATGAAGAAAGAGCTAATGTGACTCATGAACATTACCTTCCTGTTGGCTTGGTGTTGTTTTTTGGAGTACTTCCTTTTTCATTAGTGATCCCAGTGAACCAGTATCGTGTGCTCAGCTCTGCTGCTCCTCATGCCCAAATGATGAGTCAGGCTGCAGGAATCAAGCCTTGCTTAATAATAAAATATCATTTTCTGTAAATCTTTCTGCCAGTTTTGGTTTTTTTTATCAATAATGAAGTATTCATCTCAAGTATCCATTTCCCCAGTTTTTTCTGTTTTTTTTTTTTTTTTTTTTTTTTTAATTTATTTATATTTTTATTACCCTAAGCCAAGAGCAGAAAGAACAAATAATTGGATCAGGGATTCACATGCCAGGCTTGGATTTCTTCAAGCATTCTGTAAGCAACTGATTGTGCCCACACACCCATCTGCATTTTTAAACATTTTTATTTCATGTTCAGTAGAAACAGTATTGTTTATTTCCTAAAGAATGAGCAATTAGGAATGAGTATAATTAATACATGTGACTTTTTTTCCTGGCCCTTATCACAGTTCCAACAAGCCATCCACATCTATGCTTCAGTAGGTTTTATGAAACCCTTGCAAATGACAGGCAGATGGCCTCTTTGGGTTGCTGTATTAAACAGTGAAGATTAATATTACCACTCTTCATGTAGTATGTTTAGTCATATCTTGTCTGCCAAAAGCTGGTTGTTTTCAGTGCCTCTGCCTAGAAATACTTACGGTCTGCTCTATAGTTGAACAAATAAACACAAACAAGCTTGATTTATATTTTTAAGACACCTGTCCATATTAAGAAATCTATCTATAAATAAATAACCTTTCCCATAAAGTATCAAGAACCTATCCATCCTTACTGAATTTATACATACTGCTTTTCTTTTTTAAGATGACACAGTACCTTTGTACAGTTTCACTGTATGGTTCACATTGAGGAAGACAATATTTATGGTGAGAGCTTGTCAGTTTAGGGAAAATAGCATATGATCATATGCTAAGGGTATTAATTGACAGTGTAAGAATGACTTTGTATCAGCTCCCTATGTAGAAATGTTTTTATAAAAGGTAGCTCTTTCACCTGAAAGTTTGGCATCCCAGCATTTGAAAGTGAACCTACATTGTCCTTAGGCTGGAAATAGGATGGAATTGGGTATTTCTAGATTTTTAACACTTCAGAGCATACTTGGCTAAGGAGGTCAGCGGTAAGGTGTGGATTTATACCTAACTACTACTCTGCCTTGACTTCCCAAAGTGGAAGAGTTCCAGATGACTCCCATTTAGAAAAAGGAATTTCTAAACAATAAAACAGTCTGTGTGAGATGTTTAGAATACCTTATATAGTGACATATCCTAATCTTTGTTAATCATTGATTAGAAAACTAACTGGAAGTGTAATCTTTTCTCCCACATCTGTGTAGCACTGTGCACAATTAATATAGATTAAATGACAATAATTTCTTTTCCTGCATCCCTTAGGAAAAACTTGCTGGCTGAATAATTTTGATACGGTCATTGACACAATTTTTATCCACTTAATTTTGCTTTTCTGTTTTGAATTAGAGCAAAGATATAATGTTTATGTCTTATTACTTTGAAGGTATTGTATCTCTGTCATTCAGTAAACACCTACCATGCTAAACTGTCCCTTTAGAGATCATAAGAGTATCTGAAAAGCTGTCTCACGCTGTATTCTGCAGCTCATTGTTTTTGTCTTTTATATGTATTCTTGCTCATGCTGATTAGAGGGTTCATTGTCTGTGATACTACAACCATTTTCATCTTTCAACCTCTCTACAGGCAGTCACATGCCTTCCTGGAGCAATAGCTGTTCCTAAAGACCTCACAAACAAAAAGCTGAATTGGCCAAATAAAGTTACCTGTGAAAACTAGGTGTTGGAAAGTGCCAGATATCTTATTTACTTTGGCATTTTATTATAGGTTATTTTTCCTAAGGAGTTATTTATTTGGCTTTGACCAGATAAATGAAGATTCTTGGCACTCTTATTAGTATTCAAGATATGACAACTGCGTCTAACCTCAAATAAGTAAATTAAAAGAAAAAAACCCCAACAATCAAGTGTTACTAAATGTGTGCTACTGCTTATAACGCTCTGGCAAATCTCGCTACCTTTCTTAGTTGTATTGTTCTGAACTGAAAGAGCAAGATCAGGAAGCCTGTGCTTTAAGAAAATGGAATAGTTTATACTGTACGGTACACATCCCCCAAACCCTGCTCACAGCATGAGGTCCACTGATACAACAGCCTCCGCAATGGCCGGTGCCCTCCGGCTGCCATCCCTCCCTGCAGTCCGTTGCATGTTACTAAACATGATTAAGATATGAGAGGGGACCACAGTCTAAGTGGATGAGTAAGAATAAAATGGCCAGACACCTAGGAAAATCACAGCTTGGCTTAGACAGATGTAAACTGCTGGACTCTTTATGTGGGGTGTGGCAGGTTGCAGAACCTCAGTTACTGGTGTTATGACCCAGGATTGCGCAGTGGATTTGTCGGTGGGAACAATGATTTCTTCAGCAGGGGGAAGATAAATCTCCTTCTGAAGGTGATGCTAACAGTAAAGGGAGCCTAAGAAATGACACTAGCCTAGACTTTTAGCTTGTAGGCAGCTGACCTTTTTTTCGGTCATTCTAAAAAAGAAAGAATAAAAAATAGAGAGTAAGGAAAAGTGATTATCCTTGTGTTTTTCTTTTAAAATAGTACCTTATTTAATATTTTCATCCTGAAATAAAAGAATGCAAAATCTTCAAGCATGTTATAATTATTTTGTTTCATTAATAAATTACTCTCACTATTAAGAATGCCTTTATTTCAAAACTGAATGTAGCTTACATCAGCTTTCAGATCTCGTTAGATCCCATCTGTTACAGGGCTCTTTGGTTCAACAGACAAATTTCTGTCACACATATATGTATCTGATGTTTTATGAGATTATTCAATCTAGACTTTACAACCCCTACATCAGGGGCACCACTCTCAGAGCATTTTGGTATGCACATAGGTCCTGTAACTGCAACTTTCTGTCATTGTTAAACAGAAGCCCTGGGAAGGTCTCTTAAGTCTGAATTGTTTGTTTTACTACTGCCTAAAAAATTAGTCTTTCTTCTACTAACATAAACATGACATGAACACAGTTAAGTATACAGCTGGGAAAACAACTTTGAATGAAAGGCTGTAAATCATTCTAATTTCTCTATGGTTAAAGCAAATGTTGCTGATTTTAATGATTTTTCTTTTTTGTAATTATAATTAGAAAGTAGTTTTCCTAAAGGTAGATGGTTGCATTATCTTTGCTTGAATAGCCTGACTAATTTGATTTCATGCCATATTTAGCAACATATGTTGCTAAAAATAATCATGATAAGACTATAGCAATTTAGCTATGTTTTGGCAGTCTTAAAGTCATATATATATATACATGCACATATATTTTAAGTCTTAAGTGGAGTTCACTGTCCTTAGTGTGCATCAGGTTATTAATCATGAATCTGATACAATGGTCACTGTGATCTGTGCATTTCCTTTAGCGAGATATGGATTGTGCACTTGTGTGAAATCCATTTAATTTTCACAGCTTGATCTTGCATTAAAGCTTTATCCATACGGATGTAAATGCCTGTGATGATAAATATTGAAGAAGGAGTGATACTTCAAGCAGTAAAAGAAAATAAAAATAGCATTACTAGTTATATTGTAGACATGTAAGGACAAAAGCAACTGAGCTATTTTGTTGTTTTGATTTATCAAGGAAAAGGTATAAGAAAAAGAAAGTATTTTCACTTGCATCTGATAGCCAACCAATACATTTTTTAATGTATATTTGTTGGATTATTTTTTCACCTTTTAAAAATCATCCCATGACCTTTGTGTATGTGAGTGAGTTACAGAAAATTTTATTATAGAGCTTCATTTTATTATAGAGCTTCACCTTTCCAGTAGTTATTCTGACTGTTATTTCTGGGTGTTGTCTGAGAGTGCAGATAAATTAAAGGCTTGCATTCAAGCAACAGTATAGTAATGGGACCATGCATATCAAATATGCATGTTGTATATCTGAAAGCAAAACACAGCTCTCATAAAGCATCATATTTGTCAGTGTTACTGTAGTCAGTTCACCCTTAGAGCTGCAGGAGCTTGCTTGTTTGATTATGTATCATTGCAGTGGTTAAAACAACTCCGGGGCAAATAGATTTTCCTTTTTTTTTTCCTTAAAAAAAAAAAAAAAAAAAGGAGCTGAAAAGAAAAAGAAAATAGAAGAATCCAAAATTGTTCCAAATTTAAGGGTAGTTTCTTTAGCAAAATGGGATGTTCTTGGAAAAATAATGTTCAAAGAAATGTATACTGTGAAGTCTATTCAGACAGGAGAGGGTACACTCAAGATTCCTGCCTACACTTTCTGCCTAACTACTTCTTTTTCTCTTTCTACAAAATATGTCATATAATTTCCAGTCTGTTTATACCCATAATCACAAACTGCATAACACAGTCATCCTTTGATTGATTGTGTGAGCAAAAATGTATTAAACAGCAGTGCAACCAATTGTATTTTGTATTTTTATAAATAAGTAAATCAGATAAGTTTCATAGTCTAAAAATAGTTTATAAAAAAGAAAGGAAATTAAAAAAAGAATTTAAACCCAGTTTGCATACCATTATGTCTTATAATATTTAGATCAGTATTAATGATAAGAAGACCTATTGTACTTTTTCAGTGTAGTGTTCTGATTTGAGAAACATCAGCATGCTGCTTTAGATGGCCTGGGCATTACTCCTAAGATTGTGTGAAGTGATTCTGTGGGTAGAATGTGAAAAACAGAGGGATTACTGTGCTCTTACAAGTATTAAGTGCACAAACTTTAATTAAAGAAAAATCTACCTGAGTTTTGCACAGAAGGTAAAATATATGGCAGCAAAATGTGCTTTGAAACGCATATTTACCTCACTTGCAAGCAATGCAGGCTTCTTACAAAACCACGTCTTTTCCAGCAGCTCCTCAGTTGTGCTCTGTGGGCCATCAGTCATCTGCAGAACGTTCTGTGGGATGCTCTCTGCAAAGTGCAGGGGATCGTCTGGTGTTCATTCACTTTGTTTCCGTTCTTTTAATTGCATGAGAAGAAGTTAAAAATCTGTCAGTACTTTCCCAGTGCAGTCTAGCTTCACTGTAACAAACCCCAGGGAGCCATGGAGAATTGTTCCTCCTAACAGGGCTGATCTGGCAATTTGCTGCACTGCAATAGTGAAGAAACATCTGATTTCAACTACCCAGTAATAAGTTGCACTTTTATGGCAATTACATCACACTGTTCAATATTTAAAAGATGCTTTAAAAAGAAAACAATGAGGAAATTAAATAGGAAAAAATGTGCCTTTAGAGGCTAAATCTGGTAGGCTGCGATAAAGACAAGGAAAATAGAGCTTGTATCTAAATCAGCCTTCTGTAAGCATACACTCCAATATGGCTGATAACCAAGGGGCGCATGCCTCCTTTTTGTTGAAATTATTAAAAATAGGGGGAGGATGTGACTTGCTTTAAATGAAGGGAGTCAGTGTTTGTTTCTCTACATATAATGTAGCTGTGAATGGAGGGGAATTAATTTTCTGTTAAAGAGCTGATGGCTCTGGTTGATCTGGTGATGATCTGTAAAGAAGGGGGGGTCCACTGACCACGTTTTTCTTCTGATGTCACCTATGTTACAAAGCTTACGATTCCCTGTTTTTCTCCCCATTGTGCCATCCTACAGCATACACTAACAGGACAAATTCATGGCCCCCATTTCAAGTCAGCAGAGACAACGTCTATGTCAGAGATCTGCTTAGTTGCTTTTAATCTCAATAGGCTGCTCTAATTGGTTTATTCAGGCAAAACCAACAAGCATAACTTTTTTTTATACTGTCTAGTGATTGTTGCTCCATTTTAATTTAATTTTAGTTAAATGTAATTTCAAGCCATCTCAGCTAAATTACTAAATAATAACATTAAAAGCAAAACAAACCTGAAAAAACAGATACACACTCAGATCTTGTTCTTATTGCAATTCAGGAGAGCTAAAACCAGACAATAAAAGAGGTTGTGATTGTTTGAAACAAAGATATATATTTGAATAAACTAGATGTAGGTATTCAATCCTGTATATTAATATTGGACATAGGCAGACAGGCATCTGCTTCCATTTGCTTCAGTCACTTTATCAACATCTAACAGTGGCCACTGGCAACTTTATATAAATTCATTATTTTGGATATCTTTTTAATATCAACATTTACTGTCAAAATAACTGTTACTTCATTAGGTGTGCCATGGTTCTATTATCTGCCATATTCTAGTTGAGCAAAGTAACTTTTACTTCTTCATAAGTGTAAATATTTACAATTTCCATTTGCTAGGTCCAGATTTTATGGTTTGCTCAACACTCCAGCCATGATCCACTGAATTCTTTGGTAGGGAGCTTAGGAGCAGCTCGACAGACTGAGAAAATAAAGACAATTTTCTACTCCAGGCATTGATGAAGTGCTGGTGTCACTGGTCATTTCTTTTTCATTGGGCACAGAAAAGCTTGAGGACTGGCTTAATGCTGAGATATGCTGTAAAGATATGTATGGCTCCGATGTTTGCGGCTGACATTTCTAGAAAGCACACAGTGTTGATCTCCTCCTCCTGTCATCTGCCTTGGGAGACATTCCTGGGAGAAATGAAGTGGGAGTGCAGCAGTGGGAGCAGCTTTCTGGGGTTATGACAAACAGATGCAAATCAAAGCAGGTTGATGATGGGGCTCTAACTTGTGCTAGGACCAATCTGGTTTTTGCTCAGGAGAAAGTGCTAGTTAAATAAAAGTTGTTTGGGTAGAAATGACATAGGTAGTGTCCATTCTGGATCCATTCTTATTCAATGATGAGTCCTAGTTATAAAACTTTGGTCCAACTGTAACTTGTTCTCACTTGACATTGTTTAAAGCTTAGACTTTGGGTCTATGATGCCTCTGTTAGACCCCCAAAATCCACCATCAGCATAAAAGGGAAAGTCCTATGCAAAGTTCTGTTTTGATTGGATTTGAGTATTAGCACACAGCAGAAAATTACCAGTAATGTGGCTGCCCTGGCTATGCAAAGAGCGAGAAGAATGGACACTTCTTGTTAATGAGGTCTGACTAAAAGTGTTTATGATTTCTTTTTCTCACCCTAACTCCTCTTTAGGCCTGCCTGGTTCCACAGCTGCTGTCCTTTTGATTTGGAGCATTTTGCTAATGTAGCAATCAGCTGATAAGCAAGGGATCTGTGCTTTCAGTACAGAATGTATTTACCAGGTTCTTGTAGCAAAACCATTCTCAGTGATGAGCTCTATGCAGATACCTGCACATCTTGCTTTTAAAGCAGGTGAAAAGAACTATGTTGGACAAAAGGAGGTCTGTGTGACCTACCATGGGGTGTGTGCACACTTTCAGTATCATTTCTCTGACCTCTCTGTAGTACTACAGTTCTTGTTCTGCATGTCTCCGTACAAAAATAATAATAAAAAAATTTGCTCTATCCTTATTGCTTGCAGACAGGAACAGATATAAAGGAAGATTGCAAAGAATGTAGAAGCTTTAGATCTCATGAAGTGTCATGTGATAAATCTGAAGGCAATCATCTGTGGTGGTAAAGACAATTCACAGAACTAAATTGAGCTAGTTGTCAGCAACTAGCATAGACATACAATGCTCACAACTTTCTAGCATTCCCGTTTATATTGGTAGTTCTGATGGTGTTTGTGATGATTTCTTGTCTCGGATCTCATGAGAGAGCTTGCAGTGGTGGAGGTATGGCTGTGTAACTTTTTAAAATCAATTGGTGACTGACAGACCCGTTCCAGTATTGCCTTAGCTGCCACCCAGCAAGAAGTCAGGTGTCCTGCTTACGAGGAATGCTCTGCAACAGTTGCAAGACAGCACCTCATTGTTTGCAAACACAAATTTCAATGCAATCACTTGAAATGTGCTTCTGTTACTTACTCACTGATGTTGCTAATAACATCCAAAGAGTAAAAATACTTTCAATCTGTTATACTTTAAAACTGTTGTTGTTCTCTAACAGCTGAAGTTCTGTAGCAAATGTCTTATATTTTCCTAAAGATCTTATTTTCTCTTTTTTTGCCTTTTTTTTTTTCTGTACATCAATTTGCATACTAAGACATCATTTCGCTGTGGCTTTGCAAGCAAGTACTGATTTGTAGAGACAGAAGCTTGTCAGATGTATAATGCATATGCTACTCTAGCTAAAAACATCTGTTATGTAAGTTGTCCTAGGTCAGTCTGCTTAATCGTGACATTTCTTTATGCATCATTGTACTCTGCAATTGTCAGAGAAATTCTATAAAATTTGCTGAGGTAAAAATTTATATTCAACCATTCTTTCCTCATAAATTTCTTTTGTGAACTTAAAAAGAGCCAAAAAATGAGAAATGGTAATTTCTGGCAGTTGTTTTACATGGAAGAAGAAATACTCATGTTAGGTGTAACCTGCTTAATGTTTAAATGTAATACATACTACTACAAATACAGTAAATCTAGAATAACCATACTGAGGTAATAATCTTAGATTTTAGTTATTTAATGTCCCTTTAAACATGCTGCTTTCTTAGAAGCAATTAAGTAAGTTTTCATAGTAGTAATTACCTTTTCTACATCTTGAAAACCGTTGCTCTTGCTTCTCCTTAAATCAATTGTAAAAATACCAATGATTTTAAAAGAAGATTCATGCTTCCGCTTTACATATCAGCGATCACATAATGCGTTCAAGATGAAATCCATCTGATCAAATGTAGGCACCTACTTATGGGCAGGTCGAATCATTCCCCAGGATCCACTGACCGAACCTTCCATGAACACAACAGATGAGACTAGCTCTGATGAAGACCTAAATTGTAGACAGTTAAAATAAAATCCTTCACTTCCTCCCCCTTCAAAGGTCTTCTGTTCTAGCAGGCTGAAAATTAAAAACCCTTCTTGCAGTCACCATCGGTCAGCTTTCGGCCATCCACCAAGGACCACACATTTTGCCAGAGCTGTTGCAGTATAAACAGCTCGTATTTCAGAGGATGGAAATACTGCCTAAAAAATACAGCTTTGTAAGAATGTGCAGTTGACAATTTTTGGTTTGCATTTTCACAGTCCATCATGCTGGATTTCAGAACATCCAGCTGTATTTGCCTGGGAAGGGTCTGTTACTGATTGTAAGGAGACACTTTGAAGATGTTTGTTTAAATTAAATATTTATGTGAGTCTATAATGGATACGAGGATATTTAAACAGGATAAGCATTCTCAAAATGACTTAGACATACAATAAACTTAGAAGGAAGAAATAAATGATGTCCCTCTAAAGTCAGAACTGTGCTGTCAGCTGGTTTGTTGCTGGTCATGTACGGGAACTACAACAGCAAGAAACAAAAAACCAAAACTTGTTAACAATCTTGTCTCATTAATCTTTCTCTTTTCCAAACATAAGTTTAGGGCAAGGACTTTTGGAATTGCTTCATCAGTTGAGAAAGCAAAGTCTGAACATTTTTAATCCACCAAGAGTTCTGTAAAATAAC
The DNA here is from genome assembly GCF_963210335.1 of Falco punctatus. Lineage (NCBI taxonomy): Eukaryota > Metazoa > Chordata > Aves > Falconiformes > Falconidae > Falco > Falco punctatus. The sequence goes on from NC_137585.1 coordinate 52,502,364, forward strand.
AAAAAAAGATAATGTACGTTGAGTTCTAAGATAAATTATGAAAGACAGCATTTTTTATGAATTTGGAGCAAAAATTATTTTGAGGAAGGCTTGGTTGTTTTTTTTTTTGTTTGTTTTGCTAGCTGTGGTTTTGCTTTTGTAGTAGGTAGTCTGTAAAAATGCATTAAGAATTGCTATGTGGACTTTTTTATTGGTATTGTCTAAAAGGCCTGTATCTACTACTTATAGCATCTATTGCTTTCTGCCAATCCAAGTGAATCTTTTCCTTCTAGCTAAAATAATGTACTCATTAAAAAGAAAAGCAAGGAAAGAGAGATTCCCCAAATGTACTGGTGTTAAAGCAAAATAGTTTTCTTTGAATTGAGTTTAATAACAAAACAATCCCCTACTGTTGCAAAAGTGATTTTAAGAACCATGTCAGTTAAAACCTCAGCAATCTCTGAAAAGAATTCTTACTGGTCATGTAATTATAATTTCCTAAGAAATATCAGTCCACAAAACCAACAGAGCCAATCATTTAATCCTTTTGAAGAGACAACCTGACTAACTAATGATATGAGTTATGCCTGCATGGATGATGGGGTCTTCTTATGAGTTAGTTCCCACTGAAAAGCCTTGTGATTCTGTTAAAGTACTACCAAATCCAAAGCAGCTGATCTGAACTGGCAAGGTGTGCTACTGTGAGGTTATCCCATGAATATGACCACACGCCTTTTCATCTGCTTGGAAGATGGTCACATCTGCTTGCATTGTATTATATGGGTCCACCTATTGTGAAATACAGTATTTGAAAAATGCATATAGACTCAGTACAGGGTCAAATAGATCAAACACAGTCCTTGAGTATATCTGGGGTTCATTGGGGTTATTCCCTTTAACAACAAAGTGATTTAGTTCTCTGTCACTTTAGTGACTTGGCAAACCTGCTTGCAAACCAATTGTGGCATATCATCCAAGACTTAGGTAAAACAAGGATAATAGCCTCTCTTCTGCGTAGCTCTTGCTACCATTACAAATGCTCAAATTGTGCTCTTTGTGTGCAAGAAATGGACTGAAACTTCAAAAACCCTGTCAGGACTGTGCTTGCATTTGGATTGCAGTCATTGCTCCAGCAGGTCTGGAGAAGACAGTGAAACAGGCTTTATAAACCCTGTAAGAGACAGACAGCATCACTGATGCTGTCATTGAGATTTCTGTTTTAGAATTACTGCAACTAGTTTCTAAGTGGAAGAAACATAAAAGACACTATAAATACTGGATTAGTAGGAAAGCGATAGCAAAGACTAAAACTTGCAGAATCATAGGCGTGTCTATATTCTAGAAGGCCAAAGAGCTGGTTCAAATACACTGACCCGTGCTTTATGTAGGAAAAGAAGAACTGCTTTCTCAGAACAGTGAAAGTTCATAGCATAAACTCAGTGCAAAGTGAATATCTGTATGTGGTGTGTTGACCTTGGCTAGATGCCAGGTGCCCACGAAGCCACTCTGTCACTCTGCTCTTCAGCAGGACAAGAGGGAAGAAAATAAGATGAAAAACTCTCGTGGGTCAAGATAAAGGCAGTTAAATAAAGCAATAGCAAATGTTGCACATGGAAGTAAAGGAAAATAAAAGATGTTACTCTCCACTGCCCGTAAGCAGGCAATGTTCACCCGTTTCCCAGGAAGCAGGACTTCAGTACGTGTGGTGGTTGCTCTGGAAGACAAATGTTGTAAATAACGAATGCCTCCCTTTTCTCCTCCTGTCTCTTAGCTTTTATAACTGGGCAAATGTCATATGGTATGGCATATGTTTGGCTCAGCTGTCCTGGCCATGTCCCCTCCCAAGATCTTGCCCACCCCCAGCCTGCTGGTGAGGGGGGATGTTGCAGAGACAGCCCTGATGCTGTGCGAGCAGCAGCCAAAGCGCTGGGGTGTTGTCAACACCTTCTAGCCACCAATGCAAGCACAGCGCTGTGGGGGCTGCTGTGGGGAAAGTTAACTCCATCTGAGCCAGACCCAATACATTATATCAAGCTCTTTAGTGCAGCACTGGAATCTACCCCCTCACTAACCTAGAGGAGGTAATGCAGACGCAGGCCAGTAGCTGAGACAGCAAATTAATTCGGATCTCTCTGCACTGTACTGCTTTATTCACATTGACATCAGTAAGTAAGAAAGAACAAGGCATGCTCTCTGGCCATGCAGGCAAGTGTTATGGCATAACCCATGTAAAGTTTCTTTTGCCTTGCCCTTTGCCCATTGGGAGCAGTCCCTCTCTCATGCCAAACCCCTGAGCTGTGTGGCCGGTGCTGCATGTGGGGTGGCTGCTGAGCCTGGCCAGTGCAGATGGCTAGTACAGGCTTAGCAACTGACTTCCCTCTTTACGCTTTAAACTGAGGTAAATGGCACCGAGATAAAACTGAAATGTGAAAACAACTATCTGTCCAGACAGGGGTCTGTGGCTGCTGCTGCTGCCGTGGTGACTGCGTATAGTGGAACCCTGGAAAACTGCCCGCTGGAGACATCGGCTCATGGCTTCAGTGAAATTTTTTGTGTCCTTCAAGCCAACCATGTGGTTAAGTGTTTTGCTGGAAGGAGACCTCTTTTATACTGTTTTGAAATATTATCTTCAAGGCAATGTGACACTCATTTTCTCATTTCTTCTTGAATGCTGCTTTTCTACTGTTGCCTGTAAAGGAAGCACAGCCCCACTTCTCTTTCCTTATTACTACAGCTGTCATCTCCATCTTACTTCTTTCAGCATACCCCTATCTCTATTTTTTCATTTTTAAATTTCACTCCTTCCTATACATTCCACTTTACATCAGACTAGCCTGTGAGAGACTCACTGTATTGATCCTAAATTGCTGTCATTATTTTGTGTTTTGAGATAACTGCTGTTCATTGTGTAGGCTGCTTCTTTGTACTAAATCTGGAAAGATAAAGAAGATTTTTAAATAGCAGAAATCCTATTTTCAATCAGGCCTTCCCTTTTGTGATAGCCGATTAGGGAGAATATTGGGAAAAAAATATTTTTCTGCACTTTTTATTGTTAACTGTTGTGTACCCGAACTCAGAGACAGTAGAATGAGGAAACTGCGTTTATACTGTGGTACATGGCTTAGCTGATCCCAAGAAGTACACTTTGACAGAATTTTTTCAGAATTGATAATTCTGTCCATTCTACTATTTTCCACATATCTTGGTTGTATCTAGGTAGGCATGCACTTGATATACATTACTGATAATACTGTCTCTAAAAAGAGTACCCATAGAATTTCTTCAAATTTGTGTACAATGAGTAGATGTGAGTGGACAAGACCCCTATCCCCACACAAATATGTCGCATAAGCTTAAGAATGCTTCTTCCAAATTATTCTGCTGATGGGTAGAAAACAACTGGCAGCCATTAGCAAAACACAATATGTCACAAAATACAGTCTAATATTTTACTGAAGTTACACCTGCAAGAAACGCAATGTCTAGCAGTAGAAAATGTCTAGCCTTATAACAGTCTGTTGAACACAAATGTTATTAAATGATGCTGTAGGTATCTAGATGATTTAGAGTCTGGTTTAGATGGCAGTTGGGCAATTTAAGATAATTAAAACTCACAAAGTTGCTGCTTTCTCTATTGTCTGGAAAAACTACCATTGAATTTAAGGGGAAAAAGGCAAGACCTTATTTAGGTTATAAAATGCCATGAATAATTTCTGACATGCAGAAGACATTGTGCTTTCCAGTAAAAGAATAATAGGAAGTGTGGCTAATTTTTCACTGCTTAATGAATTGGTTTATTTCTTAAAATTTTTAGAAAGTGCACAGGTATCATTTTATTACTTTGCTTTTTAGATGAAACTTTTAGGTCCTTAGGGCAGGGGCTGTCCTCCAGTGACATATATAAAGCTTGACTGGCCCTTGACTGAGATTTCTGGTGCTTCAAATTATAAACATCTACAGTAAAATGATTCATATAAGATGTATTTGGACCTGATTAAAAAATTATTAAGTCACTTCAAAAATTCTGGCAAATAAACTCCAGTCTCGTAGTATAATGAGACGGTCAGTTAATAAAGGCTTTCATCAGAGTTTTAATGTGCTTCATTGTGCACTAAACTGCAAGAATTTACAAATAAGGAAACTAAATTGCATATGATGCTTTGGGAATAAAATATGGCTGATAACTCCAGATTCAAATGTCTGGAACAGGTGTGTGAAAGAATATCACTTGCCAAAGAGCTTTATACACCCTTCTATATTTCCTTGAAAAAGCTGAACCTCTATTTCTGAAGAAACTTTGTGAGATTGAAACTGTTAGAAACCTCGGTCTTATTCCAGAAATTAACTCAAACAAAAGTGCTGACAACACCTCAGATCATCCTCTGCTTAAAGTGATTCAAATGCATATTTTTAAGAGGGAAAAATAAAGCACACAAAGCAGAAGGGCTTTTTTCCCTCCCCCCCCCCCCCCCCCCTCCCCAAGTTAGAGGAAATGGGAGGCCTCAAGACTGCAAAGAGGCTACAGCATGCAGCAAAACAGCTAGAAGGGGTATCACTCGCCAGGAATGTATGGCCTGACATGCCACTGTCTTAGTGATTTTGTTCTTATGGTGCCTGAACCTCCTGACCCGATTTTGAAGAGCTCTGCTATGGCACTTCAGATCATACTGACGTTCATATTATGGCCCCTGCGCTACGGCTCCCTTCTCTCTTCTCTTATTCTCATTTCAGAGCTGGTTCTTACGTAGCCTGGGGCTGTAGGGCTACACCGAGTCAAGGGACATATAATGCCAAACTGCTGCTGATGCTGATCTAAACTTGGCCCAGACCTTTTGTACATGGCTGTGAAAAATCAGGCTGGTTCACTGGGCATTCATACTATTAGTGTTTTAGCCTACTAACCTTTTCTCATTGTGGTATTTGGTATTTTAAGGGGAAAACACTAGTAAGTATTTTAAATACTGGGAATTCAAAAACGTGTGTGTTAACCGCCATGTTAGGATCTTGGGTCTGGCTTAGCCAGCACATACTATTTCAATCAAAACAATTTGTAAGCAAAGTCAACTTTGGGCACAATTTCAACTATTTAGCTAGCTGGAACTCAAATACCCTATTTTTACAGATGTTTCCAAGTGAACGTATGGTTTTGAAGCAAACCTCTTTTTGCTTTATTAACACTGTTTGAAAAGGCATCTTTTGAACCTAAGGTCAGAGTTTTAGCTGGTAATGAACAATAAAGCATTTTCAACTCCATGCTATTACCATGTACAATTTTGCAGGACCAGTGATCTGAAATATAAACCATGTGTGACTTATCATGGCAGTAATCATTTGATCAACACTGCTCTTTTGGAAGCCTTCTAGTATTTTTTTCTCAAGCTATCGGTACCTGAAAGATTCCTGTTTTATTATTTTTTTTCTAAAGTACATCTTAATAATTTTTATGTTGGATTTTTTCCCTCTCTTCAGCCACAAATCAAGAGTATTTTTCATCAATGTTGCTAGTGTTCACTATAGAATTAAACCTGACATAAACACTAAATGTGCTTGTGTTAGAGGAAGTCAACCTTTTAAGCTTTCATTCTTCAAAGCGTTCACTTGTCAAAATCAGAAAGAAAAGGGGAGGGAAACCACATATATTATAGTAACAAACAAACAATTAAAGCACAAGGGATTTTTCTTTTCAGAGAATGGCAGGTACTCCAGAATAGTTCTTGCCATGGGAACACTTGATTAATCTCAGCAACTTCCATTTTTCCCAGTTGGGTACTGTCCTGTCACTTCTCCTGGTAATTGCAAATACAAAACTGTTCTACATACAATAACGGGTGAGCGAGTTGGTGTTCCTACTCATTTTGCCGAGCTGCAGAAGCATATTCTCAAGTATGTTGCACATTCCTGGAGAGTACTTTTACCCAAGGGAAAATGTGCCCAAAAATAATTTATGATCAGCGCTGTTCTAGCAAAACACAAGGAACATGTTGTCCTCTGTGGAGCACTGTGACGCAGTTTCACTGACATAAAATTAGACAAGGCTGAGACGGGTTCCTCTGGATGGCTGTATGATGGACACCTGTTTTTGAGTCCTGTACTCTGTTTGTGGTTTCCTTTGGATGCATTGAGCACTGTTAAAAGGGCAAGGACCCAAGCCTGTCATGCATCCCCACGTGGGTTAGTAGGGCCAGGTTCTGCAGATTTTTCCCCTGAAGCAATGGGAGGCTCGTGGCTTCAGTGCGTATTCAATTAGCCCCATATTTCACTTGATTTAATTGGGATACAAAATGATAATGCTTTTTTTCTCTCTCTTTTTCTTGTTTTTCTATTTTTTTTCTTTTTTTTTCTTAATAATTTGGAGGGAAGGAGAGGAATAAGGAAATTAAAAAGAGAGAAAGGGAGAAGGGAAGAGCAACAGAGAAAAATTCTTTTCATACATTTAGCCTTCAGCAGGGAAGCTGGTGAACCCTGTAGTCAGTCTTTTAATGCTTTACAGCTCATCTCTCTGAATTCTTATATAGGTTGAGACCCTGGATAGGAAACCAAACTATAAAGAGATAATTATATGGACAACAGTGTGTGTATGCATATATAATACTTTTATATTTACTTGTATATAAAATTTTCATATGCACTTATAAAATATAAAACAGACATGTAAGAGAACTATCAGATATTTCCAGGATTCTCCCACTCCTGAAGCTACTGCAAATCAGTGGAATGCTACAGAATAGCAGGATAATAAAATGTTAATCATAGGGCTAATCTCCCCCTCTCTGCCTATTGTAGTGCAGTGCTAAGGCTTGACTATGGATAACAGTTTGGAAAACCCACAGAGTGTGAGAGTTAGCTACCTCAATCTCAGGTCTTCAGTTGCCAGGAAAAGTTGCAATGAAAAGTATTGAATAGCAAAATGCACAGGGATCCCTCAAGTATGCTTAATTACACTTTCCTGTAATACCTGAACCAGGGAGCTTTCAGTTCTTATACTTAAGAGATACTTAAGAAGGAAGAAGAAAATAATTTTATGCATGTACTGCTACTGACCTGGGAAAATGGAGCTATCAGCTACTCATTGTGAAGGGATCCCTACTTGCTGTTACTTTCCAAACTTCCATTGTGTGGGCTGACATTTCTGAGGCAGGTCCTTGCCTCAGGCTTGAATTATTATTGTTTTTTCACCCTAGCATCCCCATTGTCGTTTGTACACGTCTCAATGTGTTCTCTAACGGTGCAGTTACACACTCTTCAACTCTCATCTTTGGAGCATGGGATTTTGGGGTTCAGGAGTGGGAGGAGAAAGGGAACAGCACACCACTGTCCTTTACCTGCTGCGGTGCTGGCATTGGTGGTGTTATCTCTTCTCCACAGAACAAGGAAGAAGCAATTGCGCCACAGGGGCTTGGCAGCAGTGCTCGTGGTGCAGCCCACAGCTCAGCTTGGGAATGTAGTTTCTTTCCAATGGTCACGAAGTCTTTGGGTCAAACCCTCTTGTTCCTGGGCAAATGGGATGTCAGTATCAGTGGGATAACACAAAGAATGAAGATCTACTGCAGAAGGGCATCAAGGGGAGACAGTATCTGGTAAAAAGAAGTACAGAATTGTGGTTTGCTTATACTTACTACCAAAAACTTATACAATAACAGTGGTCAACACACTGACCAGCAGAACTCATTATCAGCCTGACTTTCAAAGACACAGTAGTCCTTGAAAACTGTGCATTGACTGTTACTATCTTGTAAAATACTGTGTATAAAATATCGGTCATTAAAAACATCCCCATTTCTGACAGAATACAGTGGAAAATGAAATATGAGTATAGAAGTAAACACATTTTTTTCAAAATAAAAGAAGAGGTTTTATTGTTCTTAATGTTTTTTGCCCGTCAGTTTTTTCCCTGCTGACTTTCCACAGGTACAATAATGTTTTGGGGCAAAATGCTGGGTTTGCAGAGACCAGCTCTGCATTTATAAACTTCAACCCACAAAAACACCCCTGAGACTTTGCCTTTTTGCAAAGGTTTTACTTTGTTTTGCCTTTAAAAAAAACAATGATGAATATTAAAATGAAGCTGCTTTTCAGAAGATGTGCCTTCAATACAGATGTTTGGGACTGGTACAAATGAAATTCTGTAGCCTGGTTTGGGGAGGGCTGGTTGTCATGATGCAAGACCTCTTCCTGATTTTATCTGCAAAATGATCTAATTGAGGTGAAATCACTGCCAACCTGAAGCTCCTTTGAATGGATTAGTGGAGCTGGATTCTGACCCTCCTGCTGGAAAATTCCACTGAAACTGTCATTGGTTTTGAATGAAAATTGTGCTGAGGAAAAAGAGAAACTGATTGATGAAAAGCGAGATGAAATACACTGTTATGTCTGCAGGGATGGGAAAAGTTGTGGTGAGGAGTAGGACTAACACAGCTTCACCTCCTGCCTCCCTGTGCAACCACTCCAGCTCTGAAAAGAAAAATTAAATAAGGTAAGTGCTAACTTGGTGAGGAAAGGAGAATTACAAACTAAAGCTAAAGCTATAGATCTGATAATTTCTGAGTAGCTTGCTTTTTGTAAAAAAAAGAATAAAAATACATGGTTTCATTAAAAAAAAAAAAAGAAAAGAAAAAAGGTGGTGCCTGATTTGTCACTGTTAGTGCGGGCCTCTGCAAATAGGAATATTGGGATCCAGCTGGGATTGACCCCATTCTTGGAGTGCGCAAGTGGTGTTTTACAGTTCTGCCAAGAAAAACAGTTTTCAATAACAGCCTGGCCTCTGTTGGAACTCACAGACAGGGGCTGTCTGGAAGAAATTTCAGTGCCATGCATTTCCTTCCCATCTTGTTCAGGATACCTTTGCTGATTTGCCTGCAGCTGATTTGCTTCTTACAAAAAGCACCTCTTTGCCTGCATTTCAGTGCTTTCCAGTTTGTGTCTGCTTAAAAATGCTAGTCTATAGTTTAGAGCAAAGTGAATAGCCAAAATATTTTTAGTTTTGCTGGAAGAACAGCATTATTTTTTGTTTGTTTGTTTTTTTGTCTTGTGCTTGACTTAAAATAAACCATTTAAAATAAAAATAAATAAAAGTTTATTTACTTTGGAAATACATGTTTTAAAGTAAGTGTAGCCTTTCTTAAAAACAATAAAGGGAAAGTAAATTTTGGAAGTTTGAAAAAGTGAGAGTGATTTTTTTGATCACAGTGTACTTTTTCAACTTTTTCCAATCAAAGCTGTTCAGTACATTCAACATGATTTTGCATATGCTTTAATTTACTAAGTCTTCACTTTTTATGAGTAAATTATGAAGGTTTCATGTCACAGAGCTTGACACTAATTCATTTTGATTGCCGTGGTATCTTGCTGTGGTATCTGATCACTTTGAGTAAGATTCCCTCTGGCTGAAGGGAAGTAAAATGTCACGTGTTTCCACAGAGGGACTGAGGAGCTGGAGTTTAGATGACAGACCTTCTGGTGTGACCACATGCCATGCTGCAGAACACATGGTTGCTCAGTACTGATTTTCTTGGCATGAGAGTTGTCTAACAGGAAAATCCTTTTGACTTGGGAGGTTTAAACATTGCTTCTAATTTCTTTGCTTATTTTCTATATGCTTTATATCCTGTAGATCTTCTGGATATTCAGGCTTTCTCAGAACTTTGGGTAGATGTATCTTCAGAAAAAGACCAAGCACAAAGCTAAATGACATCTTGGTGTTTCCCTTATTTTTCTGACAAACCACAGCTGCACGTGAACTTGGGAGCTGCTCCATTCTTTAAGAAGCTGGTAGCACAGCTTGTGCCCTGGGGAATGTTTAGCAAGCAGACATTACAGGACAGGTCTAAGTTGGTTCCTTGTGTATCACCATCTGTATCTAGAATTCAAATGCCCCATAACTAGGTGGGACTATATTCTGTTCAGATTTAATATTGACCTTCAGAACTACGTGAATAACAAGGACAGCGTGGATTTAACAAATTATTATTGCAGTATTGTAATGTACTATAATGTAATCATTGGTGATCCTCAAAATTTTGCTGAGGTGGCACCGCATGGATATTTACAACAAGACTCAAAGGCAGTCTAGCCTTTGCAGTTTCACATATCCAGAAGCCATGGTTGTCACTGGTAAAATGTTGCCCACCACCTGATGGATGTTTATGCAGCTCTGTGTTAGAACCCATGGACAGCCCAAATATATACTGCAGACCCATCACATAAGAGGGATGCTTTTGTTATTTGGTGGATACAATTCTCTCCACATGGCAGGAAAAGGAGTGCAAGAAAAAAGGATAACAGAGAGGGCAATGCCAGCTGAATCTCAGTCCATTCTGCTAAAAGTAATTTGGACACTTGTGATGTGAAGTAATTTCAATTCATTGGTCTGTTTCTTATCTAATATATTATCAGTACCAGATTTGATTAGAACTGCTATGCCAGATTCAATCGCTGAGCATCATAAGTGTACTGCCTAGTAAACATAGTATATATTTGAGATATTCAGTTGATCAAATCCAAATGTATTCACAACATTAATTTTTATGCTTACAGGAATTCTGCTTAGCCTATTTAATACATTGCATGGAGTTTAATTCTACTAAGATCAAAAATATAATCAATTCATCTTGCAAGCCTAATATTAGTTATTAGAATTTTTTACAGTTCCTCCATAAGTACAGTAAAACACTTCTCTGCTCTGATACCTGAACTGTAATAATCTAATCTTCAATCAATTTTTAATTTAAGATCTATAATCTAATTTAAACTTACTTTGGGTTCTAGTTGCTGTACTTGGAATTGGTGTATAAAAGTGTTGCACATACTGACTGATGTGGAGGAGTTGCCATAATAATCCTTCTAATACTTCTGAAGTTTAACCTAGAGGCCTCATTCAGGCTGTTACTATAAACGATCCAAATGATTGATACTGACGAATGCAGCAAGGCTACAGTGGAGCCCTGGAGATGGGGGCATGGGAAGAGGACAAAGGGGCTGCTCCTGAGTAAGTCTTTGGACATGGCTCTAGGGAGAGGGAGCAAAGGCCGAGCTTGATGCAATAGTTTGTAACTGTTGGTTTGTAAATTTACACTGCTTTCATAGCCACCTCTACTGAACCAGCTTGGACTAACACTAATACAATCCCTTTCAGTAGTCCCACAAGCAACAAATCCTCGGTGGGACAGAACCTTTTTGAGGCCATAGCACACCACGCAAATACACCATCTGCTCTCATACAATTTACAGCAGTTTCAAGCTAGTTTGACTCTGGAACTGCACTTAGTCTAGTCTTTGCTGAGCATCATTTATCAGTACTGTAAACACAGAATCCTTGAATAAGCATAGTTAAACTTTCCATGATAGAAGCTTAACTGGAGCTAATTAAACCGGACTAACATGAAATATTAGGAATACAAAAGGTGTATTCTCCAAGCGATACCTCATTCTTCAACATTTCTTGTATTTATTTGCTTGTAGAAATGATGTATGACCACCTATACAGACAAATGAGTTTTTTTAAAGAGTTTTTAAGTATCACATATGGTTCAAAAAAACTCAAGCAGAAGTGCATTCACTGATTTTCTATTTCTCTATCAAAGTGAGCAAGTAAATATGTTTGAAAACAACTATTTTTTTTTAAATGAATGCATTCATAAATGTAGCATTTGGTTGCTGATTTCTAAATGCTACAGCTGTTTTGCACAGTAAGTATTCAGCTAATATGTTTTTACTTGCCAAAATCCCTCCAGAATTGTCTACTCAATAATTATTGTTTCGATAGAGATTATGGTATCTGTAGCTGAAAGTATTTAATACACTTACCTTGTTTTGATCCAAATACAGATATATGGTGAAAATGTATGGCTGAAAAATTTTGTGTGCTGGGGAGAGGAACTGAACCTTGTCATGCCCCCTTTTGTGTCAAGACCTCTCTGAGCTCTCTCAGTTTGATGTGTGCAGGGAAGATGCAGCCCGGGGAGGGAAAATCATGAAAGCATGCAGAGCTGTAGGTGGCTAAATAATATAATTGTTCTGCAGAAAGGATTCATGCAATCACAAAATAATTTAGCCTGGAAGGTACCTCTGGAGCCACTCTGCCCAAAACAATGCAAACTGCAAAGTTACATTAGGCTGCTCAGGGCTTTGTTCAATAGTTTTTGGATGTCTGCAAGGGTGAAGATTGCACAGCATTTCTGGGCATCTGTTCCAATATGTGACCACCCTTATTGTAAAGGTTTGGGTTTTTCTTAGTTTGTTATCTAGCTGGATTTTGTTTTGTTTTGCCTAAATGTATTCATTTTAATCAGAATTGTCTAGTTTCCCTCTGTAGTTAACAGAAAGAAAGAAACCCCTTCTGAGGCCTTTCTGGATGGCATTGAACATCTTCGGGGTGTGCCCCAGACACAGAAGGAGCCATTATAACACAGAGAAATGGTCATAAGGCACTTCTAGATAGTCAAAGTCAGGTGAGGAGGATGCCATCTGGTCTGACAGACACCTCTGCATGGGCTTTGAGTGGACTCTCATGAAGAGTGTTATTGGATCACCTTCTTACTGGGTCTAAAGGATTTTAGCTAGTACTCTAAACATAGCTGGTTTTGCTGTTTGGGATTGTTTCTGTACATTGCCTTGTGTTCCTCAGCTTAGCTCCCACTGCTTGACTCCTGAGCCTTCATGAAATAGCAGCTTCTCTTCTTGGCTGTCTGACTGAAACCTTTAGCTCCCGCAGAGTGAGCAGTTAGTGAGTTTCTTCCACAAAATAAGTCTGCAATTTGGAATTTTTTCCTTTGATCTTTTTTAACCAGACAGCTTTTAATGAGATAATTACTTCATTATGCAGTCCATTTGTTACTCACTGATGCTATAAATGGCTCATTCTTTGGGTAGGTGCCATATATATTAGTATTCTCTTGAAAAGCATTTATTGCTATTTTTGGCTATTTCTTAGTGCTTAATTATATACTATAGTCCATATTGCATACATGTTGCAAATGGGATGCTTTTGTTTACCATTTGTTGATTCCTTATACTTTACTGCATATTCATTACTGTTTCATCTCACTGTGAAATTCTTAAGTACTGGCATTTGAGTGGAATGATTCACACCATGGGTCTGGAAAAAATAGTCTGAGTTTAGTATTCTGTCTTCTAATAGTAGAACACTTTTAGTTTTAGCCCAAATAGCCTTTCTTTCAAAAAAAAATATTACTTATTTAATTTTTTACACTAGGAATTTTACTTAGGGAGATTTCCAATTATAAGAAATTATAAGGTTGGAGGGTTTATGCAGAACTACTGGAGAAAAAGCAGAAAACAACAATCTTCTAGGCAGAGAAGGAAGGAGGCAGTAGAACAGATGTTGAGAAGGAACTGGAAGGAGTGGGATGATTTCAGCTGAAGACTCACAGCCTTGGCAGGAGCACAGCAGCCTTAACGGAGCAGCAGTGATGGCACTGCCTGCATAGTCAGGGGAGTGTCTGTCTGTGAGGAACTTGCTTTAGCCACAGGAGACCCGTATCGTTGGTGCTCCTTTCCAAGTAGGAAAGATAGTCTCAGACTGCTAAACCTGATTTCACAGTTAAGGAGTTTGGAAGCCACAGTTCATGTCTATTATTGTTTATTATTATTATTAGCACTACTACTACTACTACTAATAATAATAATCACCATTATTAGCAGCAGCAACAGCATGATAGTAACAATAGCATCCCTGCCCAAATGCCTCCAAAAATCAAGATGGAAAAGATCAGTATGGGACTGAGTCATGAAGTTTGGGTTCATTTATGTTCAAGGGCAATAATCCATGTTTGATTATTCCTTTTCTATAAGGTGTAGAGTTGACAAGGTAGTTTGTAAACTTATTTCAGAGACTAACATTATACAAGAACATACAGGAAATATTTTTGAGGTTGTTTCTTTGGTAATCTGAGTCTATTTGTCCAATGACAGAGGTAGTTTAGATGAAAGCTTTGACACTGCAAATTTTAAGGAAAAGATGTTTGTCTGCCTCCCATTTTTGGGTTAATGTGCTGGCATATAATGCTTTGCTTAAGAAGTTATTTGGATTTGTTTTGTTTTATGGTGATATGGATTGGAATAATATTTTTTTTTACTATTCTTTTCACTAGGAGCTTCATGAAACAGAAACCAAGAAAATTAAAATAAAGTGAGTCTGGACTTGATAGACCAGATGCACTTGTACTGGGAAGAGAAAGATAAATTGCAGCTCTTTCCCAGCACACGCTCTAAGGAAGGTTGCTTGGTGTTTCCACAAACAGCCCTAATTAAAGCTTCCCCTTCTGGAGGCAGCTTCTGTTCCCAGGCTGCTTTCTGTGCTCAGCCTGCCAAATGAACACAACACACACATCCACTGCTCACGGCTGCCATCGCCCTGGCACTGAGTGGGGCAGGCAAGTGGAGGGAGCACAGCTGAAGCCCTAGGCATGCATCATCTCCTCCAGGCATGAGTTCTCATTGCAAGGGGACAGTGGGGAGGGCAGGTGTCTGTCTCCCTCTGTCCTTCCTGCTCAGCCTTTTCAGCCTCAGGATCCTCCCCAGCCTGGACATACATGTCCTCAACCACATGCCCAGGGTCCTTCCATTTACTCCAGGTCCTTCCCCCAGTCTTGCAGTACTACCTTTGTTCAAGCCCTTTCAGTCTTTCCTGAGCCTTCCCTGTTGAATTACCCATCATTCCTACCAAAGTTCCACAAGTGCATTTTTTGTTGGTCCATGAGCAATTTTTGCCTCATCTACAGCAGTATCCAAACCAATACTTAGTGATGGCAGAACAGAAACTGTCAGAAGCAAAGGCCTTTGGTAATTCTAAATTATCCTTGCAGACAAGCAGGTTATTATCTACTCACTTAGTCTGGTCTGTTGAAACATAAAACCAGTAGGAACTCCTGTAGGACAAACTTCTCTTTTACGTTTTTTGTGTTTTGTATCTGCCCTGGAAAGGTCTCATGTATTGCAGATACAGATCTACCACAGGCTTTCATGTCATCAGATTTTCCAAAGAAAACAGTCAGGTTTCATCAGCATAACAGTACAAAACTTCTGAAGGAAGAGCCTGGCACTGGGGGTTATTGTGTGGCCTTTCCATGTGTGCCAGTTTACAAACACATGAGGAAGCAAAGAAACGAACAAAAAACCCAAATAAAATGAATCCTTCATGAAAAGGTACACATAAACTGGTCTATTTGGTCTGTGTCCTATTTGGAGCAGTAGATGAAATGTATTTTGATGAAATTTGTGATTAGTATTGCTTTTGTATCATAAGGATTATGAAGAACATCATCAAAGCTTCTGATTTTAGTGACTTTCTGTAACATTCAGCTTTGCATGAAGTCTCACCTCATTCCCCCCAGCTGTTCAGCTGTTTCAGGGTGGCAATAAGAAAAGGATAAGATGACAGATAATATGTTTCTCTCAGGAAAAGGCAGTCATAACCATGATTGAAAGTCATGAGATATTGCACATAGATGCACTTGACACATTTAATAGTCAAGCTTTCAAGTTAATTGTGTATTTTAAAAATGAGGGTAATTTAAAGAATAGCTTGACTTGCATATTAAAGTGACATCCAAAACTTTCCTTCAATTAAAAAAATGACTTAAAAAGACCTGGAGAAATTTCAAAATTTTTTATTTTTCTTAGGGAACAGTTTTGAAGAGCCTAAAGCCTACCTGCCTCTTTCGCATTCAGAGATCTAAGTGCCAACATGTCTTAGGTTTTTAAAGATCTTACTTTAAAACTAAATAAGCAGGAACTAATAAGCTCTCCCCCCACCTTGTTTTGCTGGTAGAGACTATGTTGGAGTATAGCATCCCTGTACCAAAACACCTCAGAGGAGGGCAGTTTAAAAATCTTTGGCTTAACTTGATTCCTTGTCCTCAAAACCTTGTAGTAGGAGCAGTTACATTTTTTCATTATATGACCTGTCATTCCAGGGATCAGGGTGAATTATCATAATGATTTTGTGGGACCTTAGCATCTGCTAATCCTGTCCAAAGCCTCCTGGTGTTTGACATTTTCTTATGAGGCTCTTCACTTATGCAGTGGTGTGCACTGTTAGCAGAGACAGAGCTGTAGTGCTGCTCTTTAAATAGAAGCTTTTGCTTGCTTTGGTGTGGAGCTGGTGGCTCATGTCTTCTTTCATCAGTCATTTTGTCATCCTAAACCTTAAGGCAGTTTTATATATAAAACAGTGATCTGTGCTTGATATTTTAATGGCTTTGTTGGCCATGAATTTGTTCTTGGGCAAAACCAAAACTAATAGCAACTGCTAGAAAGTGATCAGGGCAGTATAGGAACAGCTCAGTAGTCCTTAGGAGTCTGGGAAAAATCCCTGTCAGTCCAACACTAACATTCGGAGATAAGGTTTGTAGGCCCTTGGCTATGGCTTTATGGCACCTTAACCAACAGATGTAACTAAAAAATGAGGGGAGAAAAAAGATATACCTATCATTAATGAGAGATATTCTTGGTGCAAATAGCTATTTTTACAACGACCAGCAAGGTTTCTGACTTCCAACACAAAAGTGTGTGCAATGCCTATTGCCATATCCCAACATAGCCGTGGTATGACCAGTGCAGATGGTAAAGTCTGTGATGATCAGGTTTTAACAGTCCCTTCATCAAGCTCAAGATACTTTTGCTATCGGGCCAATAAGTAAATCTTGACTACAGAAAAACATCTTGGGTCATATAAATCTAAGTGAGGATGAACTGTGAATAAACACTGAATTTGTATGCATAAATCCCAGGTGGCTACTAACAATTTTCCCATAAAATATTGATATTATGTAAAGTTATGTATTTATCACTTTATTCTATTTCCAATTCCATGCTCTTTTTTTACCCCTGCTGTATTCTACAAAGTCTTTTGAACATTGCTCAGTCAATTAAGTAAACAATGTGCAGAAATATGCAAAATAATGAAGGGGTTGTGCCTGGCCTAACTTTTTAAGGAATTACGCCTTCTGCCATATGTAATTTTTAATTTTATATCTGTCTTCAAATCACTCTCTTCAGAGCTGAACCTCTCAGAAAATGAGTAATCATTTAAAGAGGAAATTTACTGGAAATATTTAATAGCTTTTGGGGCTTTGTGCAAAAGCATCCCACCAACAGCACTGTCTGTGCATTTCTCAGTAATAATACTCCTCCTTCCACTCATTGTACTTGTTTGTTACAAGTAGTAACTTTGGCAGAAAAAGAAAAAGAGAAAAATCTGTGCTTTAAAAATCCCATCCCATCAGAGGATTTCCCATTGCTAGACGTTTTCTTGATGATCTGTTGTGAGCAGCTCTAACAAGCTAGTTTCTTGTGGGAAAACATCTAAAAATCTGTAAATTTCATTACATCACTATACTACTGGGGCAAATTACCAACATGATGTTATTGCTTCAGCAAAAACATAAATTACCCTTCACCTGAGGAGCTGGCAAACCCTGGTACTACTGTCCCTGGTCAGCCACTGTTGCATCTCCCCTTGTGTCTGTTTGCAAACTTGAGACCCTCTGACTGTGATCAGCCCCTTGCAGCTCCTTAGGAAATTACTGTTGCATCAGTCAGAGGTGTCTGAGCTGGCCCCCAGTGGATCTTGTGCACAGTAGCAGCACCTCCAGAGAGCAATCCCACATGGATATAATCCCAAATTCATAACCCAGAGAGGGAAAACACACCTGGCTTAAGAGTAGAAGCTCAATATTTCAGACAGACAAAAAAGAAGGTGGAGATTGAGGGGTGAAGTGTCTCCAGCCTCAGATTATGGTTCCACTTGGAAGCCTCTGAGGACAGTTGACCCTGTCACCCTAGCCCCCTTACCCTCCCAGAGGCCACTTTCTCATCGCTGCCTACCGTCCCCACTCCATGGGTCTGTCCTGTGGCACCTTCTGCACAGGAGACCTTGGTTCCTAACTTCTCCTGCTGCTGAGTCCCTGCTCGGCTCTATGTCAGTCTGTCATCCCAAAGCAATGGGGTCTTTCCTATCCTAAATCCCTTCTCCCAAAGGCATTCTGCCCTTCTAAGCCTCATCTCCAGCCTTTCCTCTCCTGCCTCTTCTTCTGCACCTGCATCTTGCATCTCCATCAGCAAAGGAGTGGACACATCTAAGGTGAGAGCAGGGGTTAGCTGTGGCAGTACTGACACACTGATCAGGCTGAGCATTTTCTTGGCTGTTTCTGGTGCTGCTGAAGGGTCTGTGGCTTGTTTGTTGTTCCCTGCACAGCAACCATGGGTCAGATACTATACTTGCAACTACCTGCGTTAAATTTCATCATGAGCTTTTAAATCTGCCCTTGTCTATGTGTATATTGTGTATTGTTCTTCTACTTCCTTTATAACGTTTTTATTTGCAAAGTATAGTCATTTTGATTGTTTGTCTCAGTTATTGAATATCCTTTTATGGCTTGCCAGTAATGCAAAGTAAATGATTGCTTCTTTAAACTTATTTTTGTTTCTTAACCACTGGAAACGTAAACACTTGTAGTTGTAGCAATGCAACTTCAGTATATAAATCAAAGTGTCTCAGGGGGAACTCAACCCACACCATGGGCTTCTGCATGTCATGAGAAACTGGAGAAACTAACAGTTGAATAATTCTCAGAAGTACTGCAAACTCAACAGTTTATGACAAGCAACTGCCTGTTGGAAATTAGGATTTCTAGATAATGTAGGATTTGGTGGTTGTTGGATTGGGATTTTCCAGTCCAGCTTATTCTAACATTAAATAAGTGGTGGGAACTCCCCAGATCCTGTTCCATTTTAACTAAGAGGCATGGCACAGGGAACCTAGGGGCTTGATTTAAGCAGGAGGTCTTTTTCTAGCTTGAGCAGAACACATACCTATTTATGTAGTGTAATTGCATCCATCCCTATTCTCCTGTTACCACTGAGTAAATGAATGAAAAATGCTCTTAAACATGGGACACGGGACCTAGCTGAGCAAATGGTTATACATACTATATATTATTTAAGGTCACCTTATGTTGTTAAGAATAAATTCCCTGCAGTGGTCTTTGCAGTCATATTGTAAATTTAAATCATTTGTATGCTTTTTTTTTTTTTTCTTTTTTATGTTTCTTGGGAAATAACACTGAATTTTCTTATTCTTATTTGATTGTTGGACAACTAAAATCTGAGAGATTCACAGTTAGATGCAGCCTGAATGACTGACCTTTTCCTTGTACTGATGGCCACAGTTATAATTACCCTGTCCTGAACTAACTTTCATTTGCTTCTTTAGTCGCCCAAACTAAATAAGATAACAGAAGTTTCAGACTATTTATGATTAAAGAGATTAAGTTAGCCAGAAATGAAGCGCATACTTGTCTCCCATAAACTGGATGGAGAAGATGCAAGAAGCTTGTTTAACTAATCATCAATATTTCCTCTTTGGAACTAAACAGTATAGAAGTTATTAGTGGCCTTTTAGGTAATTTGAAACTTGCTTTGACAACCTCTCAGAAGAATAGATATGTGAATGATATGGTGACTTTATAGAGTTTAGGATCAATAAAAGAAACCCCTAAATGTTAATTACTAATTGATTAATGAAATAAAATATTACAGACTCATTAGACTGTTGAAATTGGGGTTATATGCTGGCACTTTTAAAGGGTATTGCACTCAGTTATTCAGAAGGTTTTTTGCTATCTTCTGTTCTAAATGATGAACCCAGAAGTCAGAGACTGAGAAATCTCTTCTTATGCTGCTGTTATTAAAAGCTTAGAAGTGTGGACATCTAAGAAAATCCTTCAGCTGCTTATGATAATACTTATGAGTATGAAAGATGCCTAAAACATATCCTTATATGTCGAAAAAATCTCCTCTTTGACTTTGTAATTCTTGGCTCTCTATGAGAAAACACTTATTCCCCAGCATGATTTAATTTTTTTCAGTATCAAGAATGTTTCTGAAGTATAGTAAGTGTAACAGATTTGAAAAATTAAACTGCTTGTAGGCAGGGCAAGGGATGTCTATGCTGAGGATGGGGAGACTGTACTATCTCCCACAGCATGTTATTTTGAGCACCATCAAGAAGTACTAACGGGAGGTTGCAGCCCTTCTTCTCCCATTTCTGAATAGCATGTAAAACCCCAAATTCAAGGAAAAAAATAGCAGTCACAGGAAGATAAGTTATCATTTGGAAGAGTAGACCGCAGTGAAGAACAGCAAGATCATAGAGATGGTCTGGAAAAGGTGGTTTAGTTGCCACCCTGCAGAGTTCCATCTATGCCACATAATACAAGAGGCGTCTGCACTGCGGGGTTGCAACTGCTGTTCTCCAGGCACTGAAGAGCCTTCAGTGTAGGCCTAACAATGCTACAGTTAAGCAATGCTGAACTACTTGATTTCTATCTTTTGAGCAAACTTGATTGGGATGCAGAAAGAAATCATCATTCTGCCTTTTTTCTCCTCCCACTGCTGATAGCTTAAAACTTTTCCAGGACTGACTAGCAGATCAAGCTCCACGCCAAACACAAGAGTAGCCACTGCAGTCTTCCCACAGCAGGAGGGTTGTCTGCATCCCAAGTATGTAGTCTGAGTATGTCTGCAAGAAGGAGACCCCGCTTTTATGCTCTGGTCTGGTCAAAACCATTTTCACAGGAAGGTGCCACATCAGTAGATTGTAGATGAAATGAGAGGTAAAATCTAGTTTCTTTGCATTAAATACACAGTCAGAAAAGTCTAGGGACCGTAATGTTAGGTTGCCTGCAAGACAGTTGTCTAAGAACTCTCACCTCATAACCACCTCGGTTATGGGGCTTGTGCTAGTGGTTATTAGGTTACAGAGGTACATGCTCTTATGAATTGTCTAAAGTCTTTGAGTAATCAAGACAAGGAAAAAAGACCTCTAAGCACAGAGTGGAAAGCATGTTTTCTAGTCTTAGAATAACCTATACAACTGAGAATTCTCCTACAAAGAGGCAAGCTTGGACTTTCTCCAGGAAAAAAATGAAATCAGGGGCTCCAGGCTCTGGGTGAGTGCCGAGCTCCTTTTTGCTGCTGCACACAGCACAAAGACAATCAAGTTTCCTACCTCTGGGGGCACTGGAGGGGTCAGCCACTGACGGTGCAAGGTGCAAGGGACAAGCCTCATCCTGAGGATACTGCCTTCCAGACCACAGTGCCACCCAGAGAAACACCACCTCAGGTTTAGGCCCCTTTTTGAGTAGTAAGCTTGAGAAAGCCTGGTTAGTTACATCAGTCACATTGTCACATATAGATAGGAAGTGGTTATCTTTAAAACAGGATTTGGGTTATAAATTCACAAAGAGATGCCTAGGCTCTTATACCCTTCTTCAGGGGGGTGCTCTGTTGATTAGGTAGTCAGATCCCTCTGTAGCAAAGTGCTTTGTGTATCCCCTCTGAGACACCCGCTTGTCTTGGGCTTTGGAGGACTGGAAGGCTGTGGCCCCTCCACCAAGGATGGAGGGCTGAAAGTCAGGTGCTGCAAAAACTGAGCTTTGGTTTTGGGACTTGTGACTTTGGAGAGGTACTATGGGAGACCACCGACAGAGTAAGGGGGTCTGGGTAAGAACGTTTACCCTTAGCTTGAGCAAACTCAGGGTGAAGGTTTGCTTCCCTTTTGAAAACCAACCAACCTTTGTTCATTAATATTAGCTGGAAAGTGCATGTTAAAATATCCCAGTGGAGCATTCAAAGAATTAGCAGGATTACCTTTGAAAATTCTTCAGTGCTTTACAAACAATAAGGTCTAGTAGCTTTTGACTAAAGCATTTAAAAACAGAAGTAGTGCAAGTGGTTGTGTCCAGCCAGTACTCCTGCTGCCTGTGCTCAGGTGAGCAGTTTGAGTCCTCTGAGCTCCTTCGATGGGCAAACCGAGAGGCTCCACCCCAGACATCAGAGGGAAGGAGGAAAGAATATCCTCATCCTTTCCCTTGTGACAAGAACAGTGGTTTCCAGCCATGGGCAGTTCTGAGTTATTCAACACACATGGCTGGTACAACTTCTTATTTTTGTAACTGAACCTTACAGAGTCTTCTGTGTAGTAACTGGTTTCATTCACAAATGAAATAATATCAAAATTTCCTTGACACAAATAATTCTGTGTCAACTGCTGCAACAGTCCAGGGGTGCATGCTTCAACTGTTATGGTCATATCACATAAACTTTCTTTTGGAGGGGGGTGTAAGTCCAGAAATCACAGGACAGGGTTTGCAGGACAGATGCATATATGCTTCTCTATGTTTCCACTACATCCTTATGCTTTGCCTTTCTCAAGATTTACTGATTTGTACTGTACAGAAACAAGCTTGATGACAAGGTCCATGAATATGCTTCTCTCAAGAAAATATATTCACCAGCTCCCTGTGTTTATAAGAATTATCATAAAGTAGTAATGTTCCCTCCAGGCTGGAAAATCTTTTTGAGTCATATTTTTCCTGTTGAGAGCTTTATGCTGTTAATCAGTGCTTTGTTGACCCAGCTCTCTCGCAGTGTAATGGGTAAAGCTAATGGTCTCTGTATATTTATTTTAATACCTTTTTTATTAATTTTATTTTTTGCAATGTTGTTTTAACAAATTCATAAAGGAGCCCCAGAGAACTTTTTTGTGGTGCCTTGTTCATACTTCTGATATGATGAAATTATTCCTATTTCTTATCAAAAGGATTTTCACATTTGTGCAAATGTGTGGTGAGAAATAATAAAACACCCAAAGAGATTCTTCTCTATGTTAACAGGTAAGCTGTGGGGGATCAAAAAGGATGATCTGCACCCAGGTGGAAAATAACATGAGTTATAAAGCTTCTTAGTATTTTCCAAAGCCTTATCCCAGGAGGAAGTCAGTGGCCGAGGTACTTCACAAAATGCCATGCTTTGAAAACAGATTCAGAAATCAGAAAAATGCAAAACTGACAAATGTTCTCCTTTGAGATATTCCAAGTTCTTTGATGTTAGAAAGACCATTTCATTATAAAATCTAAGATAGATAAACGTAATTTTTTCAATGTTTCAGTGAAAACAAAGTGCTGAATCCCAAGCACATTTTTGAGGTGAAAGGTTCAGTCATAAACTTTTATTTCACTATTTCATTCCAGTTTGGGTTAGGAGGAAGGTTTGAAATCTGTAAAAATTTTTGTGGGATGCAGAAGCCTTTTTGTCTCCAGCTTAGCTGATCCACCATGATTTGGTAGCCTCATTGGTGTCTGTATGCTATCCTTCAATCCTACAGAAGATAGACGAGTCAAATCTTAAAGAATTTGTGGGAAAAATATTAAAATATCTTTGTAAAAATTAAGATGCTTAAAAATATATGTGATGTTATATAGTTTTGTAGAACCTAACATCTTAAAATGCTCTTAAATGTATTGAAATAAACTTTATGTTCTCAGGGAAACTGAATTTATATAAAGTCCTACTTTAATAAATTGGCATTTGAATTGTAAGTCAGTGCAGAATATGATCCATTTACTATGTATGATATTGAACTTTCAAAAATTTTTGACTGTTTTTTTCTGTTACTTTGCTGATAGATCTTACAGGTATTCTGCAAATCTTCACATCCTTAATGATCTAAACATCTCAAAACCTTGTCCTTCTTTTCTCTTAAGTTCCACTATATTCTTTTCTTTTAGTCTTTGAACTCCTGAAAAATCTGAGATGGGTTTTGTTGTTAGTGTTGGGTCTTGATTAGTTATATAGTTCTTCTCTTCAATTGCTTGAGGCCATAGCAAAAGAAAAACAAGGAGCAAAGCTGTGGATACTCTGACTAAAATAATTTTCTTCTTCATCTTTCTGCTGTCAGCCTCTGCTTTCTTCTGGTGACATAAATCATAAATTTATCGATGGAGAAATATCTCAAATCCTACAAAGCAGGATGTTTGTAAAGCCTTCGAGGATGCCTTCAGTGAGGCAGAAATAAGAAAAGGGTTTCTGCTGGTAATTTAAGATCACTTTAGGACTCATTCTTACCTGGGCAAACAGAAAGTATTGCAGCCTTGGTAGCTAAATGACAAAGCTTGGTGTTGATGGTATTGGATACTGCTGCGTGAACATTGCTCAGGCAGAAGTGGATGGCAGGGTGTAAAACAAAAGCTGAGTAAATATTTGTGCTTTTCTTAGCTTGGCAGCCATACTAGACACAGGCAGAGGGAGGGGAAGAGGAGAGGTTTGGCTCAAAACATGTTTGAACTTCTTCAGGACTTCTATCCAGAAGGAGAGACTGGAAAGGCAGAAACATTTTGTATTTAAGAATGTGCTGTTTGGAGAGGGCTGGAGGAAAACATCAGTGGCTGCTGTCTCCCATTGCATTCCAAAGCCAAGGTGCCCAGCCTGGGGCCAGTGGGCTGAGGGACACTGACTGCATCCTTCTTGGCTGTGACTCAGGGGCTTGGTGGCTCTCACTCTCTGAAGAGCACTCAACCCTTCATAGTCCTTCATCTGAAGTCATATTGAAGTTTATCAGTTCATTTATTCTCTTTGCATTTTTCAACTGGGTATAACTATGAAAAGCTCCCCATATCAGATGTGTACACTCCCCACCAGGCCAGAAAAGGAGGATCACTGTGTTGGTGAAGATGACACTACCTACTACAGAACAGGTCATAGTCTAGAAGACACCAAGAGCACCCAGACACAGAATTATCTTTGTTTAAGCCACTCTCCTCAGACATGTGAGAGGTAGTTTCCAGGTCCTCAAGCACAGACACTCAGTCTATTAACACTGAACAGGTGGCCTAACTACTTGGCTATTGAGACAATCTTTGGATCAGTCTGGAAAAGTTTTTTCGCTAAAGCTGCTTGATGAATTTGACCCACTCTTGCACACGGCTACAGTATCATCCAAACAGCTCTTTAGTGAGTGTGCTAAGAATAAAGAAATCATTCAGCTTCAGTCTCATGCCTCTTGTTCCTTACTGCCTTCAGCAGTGGGATTGCTTCAGGGCAATGAGCACCACCCCACCTAGCCACAAGACAAAGTGCTCTGTGTACCCTGTGCTGACATAGGTAATAATGTTGTCCTTATAAAATATCCTGTGACAGAGCAGAGCCACACACTACCTAAAAGTACAGCTCCAGAGGAGGAATGAAAGTTGATTTTGCTTCTAGTATATACTGGTGGTGGTCTTTGTGAAACCCACTTCATCACTTCCCTCCTAGACCATAGGTAAAGGTTCAAATGAGTCCTGAACAAACATGAAAGCTACTGTCTTCCTCCTTGGAGTCCCCAGAGAGGATGAGTAATGGCTTTGTTCCGGCAAGATACTGCGCATATCATCTCTCGTATATTCTGTTCTTTTGTTTCTGCATCACACAGGCAGAGCAAGGAGCAGTGAGAGTGGGAGGACAACTTAAATGAATGGTTTGGAGACACGAGTCATCATGTCTGAAGTAATGGTAAAATTATCACATTTGCTGCACCAGACTTAAATATTGGGGTCAGGAAAGGATGACAAACTTCCTTCCCATAGTTAGCTTCTTTCCTATGGGTAGATCTGAAGTATGTGTGATGAGGCACAGAAAACCATCAAAATATAGTAAAAACATCAGCTAAACTAGTGATTTCAGAACATACATTAACCCTTGATAACCTGGACATGTTCCCAGACCTGTCGAAGTATTTATGTTAGAGGCAGTAGTACCTCAAAGGTCTCAGTAAAATTCTGCATAATGGGTGTCCTGCTTCCCTGTAATTAAATTACTGCATCAGTCAATATTGCTCAATATCTAGATACAGCACTATAAACAAGAAACATTTATTTTCCATAGAATATGAACTTTCCAAGTCTGTTGTACCTTTCTAAAAACCAGAAAAACATTTATCTAAAATGCAAAAACTCATCAGTATATTGTGAAATGAAAGCTGTCTATTAATACAAAAGACAACTTGCTCCTGCATGTTTAATAAACACTTGTCATAGGTGGTGAAAGTCAGTCGAAAAAACCAAAACTGATACATGAAAAAGAAAAAACCCTGGCAAACTCCAAGATAAGCCAGGCTAGCTGTATGTGTATAAACACATTAGGCTGTTTTTTCTGTTTGCCTCAGACTATAAATATTATAATAAGGCATGATTTGTTTTCCCAGCCTTTGTCTGCAGCTAAGAAGATAGAAGCTCTTGTCTACTATGGCAACGGAAAGCTGTGTTTGTACTGGATAATTTCCATGAAAACTCCTGCTGTTGCCTCCATGGGTTCAAGCCCAGTGTGCAAAAAGGCCATTGGCTAATTGTAGCTCTGTCACATTTTGTTCTGCTCAGAGCAAAGCTGTTACGTGTGCGATGCTGTGCTTTAAAGCCCGGCAGCTGCTGTCATCTCGTGTATAAGTACTCTGGCCATGGCTGCAGGAAATTGTAGGGTTTCCTCAAGGAAAATTTACTTCTTGTAATGTTTTGCCAACTGATTTTCAAAACCAGTCTTGCACTGCTAAGGGCCAGTTTTTGGGCATATTTAGTCTCATTTAATCCAGTGAAGTAAAATTCCCCATATTCCCAAACAGCTTATTAATTAAATAATTAAATTATAGATAACTACATAAGCAGGTTAGACACGAGCCTTACCTGTTCCTGTCTCTATTCTCCTTCTGCCTCACTCTAGCCTCACAGATGTGATCTTCTTAGAAGCTTCTCCACATATTGCATTATCTATTCCTTTATTTGGTGCCTTCAGAAACCTGACCCAAACCTAAAAGCAAGAAGTGAAGATTTTCCTGCTATTTAAACATGAGTATTCTCTTTCTTCCATTGTGGTTCCATTTCATTCCCTATATTTTCTTTTTTGACAAGTGGGCAAAGCAGTTGCTTTTGTGTTATTTAATAGTCTCATTCATGGAAATAGGGCAATATTTATAGGATATATAAAAAACCTGCTGTCATGGAAAAGACAAATGGTCCCTGTGAATCTCTTGAATTTGGAAAATGATAGTTTCAGGCAAGCAAATGTCTTTGTTCAAGGCTTTTCTTAGGGAAAAAAAGAAACAACAAAAAAAATGTCAAAAATTCTGCCTCTGTTTTAGGCTTAGGCACCAGAGTTAGCCCTGACCTTAATTAGGTTTGCCATCCAGGATCTTTGTCTGTCAGAGAGATGCTACAACTGGAAGAAGCAGATTTAACTTAATTTTTAATTTTAAGAAATGTGGACATGGAAGTTCATTTCCTACCTCTTATGTTTTCTACCTTCTAGTTACAGGTCTCCCCTAGGAAAGTTTCTGACCCACTGAAAGTACTGACCCACTGACCTTAGTCTTTACCTACAGGAGGATTACCTTGTGACCACATTTAGCCTGGTTTGACCTCAGGACACTCTACTTTCTCTCCTCTTGTTTCCATTCCCCAGCCCATGAGTGATGAATTTGTGCTCTGTGCAGAAAAATATTGTCATTCCTGAAGAGAAAAGGAGAGACTATTTAAACAGCCAATTCGGAGAAATAGATCCTTGGGTTTAGTCTTGGGTTTTGGTGTTGCTTCTGTACTTTATTGACTGAGAAATATGTAGATTAGCCTGAGGTAAAAAGAAGGGGCTATATTTTTTCAGGTTGAATTTCATCTTAAGTCTTGTAACTAATGTACTTTCATTCAGGGACTTGAAGAGAAATTTTGTTTGGGTTGGTCTGAGGAGAAGCAAAAAATTAGTTCTCTTTGTTTAGCTCTCCCCTGACATCAAGAAACATATATTCCCTGCTCTGCTACCCCACAGCTTCAACAGAAAGGCTGGAAAGCTCATACTAGCAGAAAGAGATCAGGGCATTTCACCAGGAGATTTTTTTCACCTAATTTAGGCTGAAAAATGTATTGAATGTAGGCCTACCACATACTAAGTAGCCTTTAAACAAGTCAATGATTGGGTGCCATCAACCCTGCTTAAGTGGTGAACTCAGAAGCCATGGAAGAAGGCAGTGTGAACTGAAAGGATATTCCTAAAGGCAACAAGAAGAGGTGAAATTTGTTAAAGCAAGCGTGGCTGAGACTCTGGGGGTCAAAACATTTTTTTAATGTGATTCTGTCTTTGGTTGTGGGGTGGTTGGTTGGGTTTTTTTTTGCTTTAGGAGATGCGAGGAGATGAGTAAGATTCATGGGATGGTAATATGAACTTTATGACAGTTCTTGTGTGTGTGAGGTGGTTTCTTGAGAATTACCACAGACAGCTGTACAGGATATTTTTCTAAGGGTGCTGGTAGTAGCAGGTCCATTCATACTCAGAAGTTGCGAGTTGTAGTTCTGGAGCTGTGTAAGTGTAAGATTAAAAATAACAACTTTTGATAAAAATAGTAGAGTTGGCCTAAGAAAGTTAGGACCAATTGTAACCTGTACAGCCTTAACTAGTAACCATGGTTAAAAATTGAAGACACAGCAGGAACGTGTGCTGGCAGCTGTGGAAGAGTCTAGATAGGTCATACAGCATGTTCTGTAAAGTTACAAGTATTGAATAGTAAAACTTTGGTAAAGTCTGTATCATCATGTCTTTATTATTGCTGGTAAATCCAAGATGGCTGGATTTTCCTGTGTAGCTAAACTGAAGCAATTAAAAGACTAGAATTTGTAAAGACATTGAAGTATCATACAGCCTGTCAGTCCTTTTCTCATAGCAGGCTCAATGACTTCAACACTATTCTCGACAGATTTTTATGCAGTCCTGAAGACACCTCTAGGAAATGCAATGACCACCTTAGCTGATCTGCTTCAGCTCCCAACTGTCCTTGCTTTTTCTCTGATGTTTAATACAAGTCTGCTGTGTTGCAATTTTGGACTATTACATTCTCTACGCAAGATGAATATGGAGAACAAATTGCTCTATTCCTCTTTGGAACAGCCTGTAATGTATTTTAAGCTTTTTTTAAAGTATTCATGCATTTGAAGACACTCAGATTTTTACTGCTGTAATAAATAGCCCTAACTCTCTCATTCTTTACTACTTTTCTAGACTTTGATTTCTATTGTTGCACTTCTCTGGACACTCCTGTTTATTGACATGTTTATTGGAAGTGTTGTGCCCCAAATTTGTCACTTTTCTGGTCTTCTTTGACATTAAGTAAAGCAAAATGGTTATTTAATCTCTATTAAATTTTTAAAAAATCTCTAGTAAAAAAAAAATTAAAAAAACTTGCGTGTAAAACTGAAAGGGCAATGTTTAAGAATGTACGCAGTCTGTCCTAACACTTAAAATAATCTGCTGTATTTATTTACTTCCTAAGAATGGAAACTTTATTAAATATATATTTTTCCTCATTGTGCTAAGGCGTTTACCTCTGAATATCACTAAATTCTGTAACTTATTTTGTTGTAAATTAGTTATGAGAGAATGGAATAAGCTTTTTGTCCAAACAACTCTAAGCAATTTATCTTGTTCAGTATATTCTATTAAGTATTCAAAGCAAGTTGTAACTGTGACTGTTGCTCTCAGGAAAGATTAACAATGGACTAATACAATGAGAAAATTGCATGCTGACCCTAAACAAGGTTTATGAGTTTCCTTTGAAAGGATAACAGCCTTTATAGCTCAAACTTATGTTATAGTTCAAAACTTGAAACTTGCTGAAGTCTTATCCTTTTATGAAGTTAGACACTGAAATTTTTCTTTTTCGTATTGAATATGCTAGAAAATCACTAATGTGACTTGTTACCATCACACATTAAACAAAAAGGAAACAAAGTATTGCTCAAGGTAAGAAAACATAACTGTTGCTTTCGTGTAAAATGGACCAACTACTGCTGAATTTTCACACATGCCCGATTTTAAAAATAAACACTTTCCTAAACAATATAATGAAGATCTAAAAATTAATACCAGTACATGGCATTGTGACTTAACTAATAACAAGGTGGTAAACTCCTTCAATTCTATCCAGAATGACCAGTAGGATCTGTTACAGCTAACACCAAACTTTCAATTTCATAGGCTAGATACAAGAGCAGTGATGCAGTGTTTAGTTTCTCTGTGACATTGATTTGACTCCTCTCTGATGCCTGTGGGTGTAGGTAGCTATTGTTAAAAAAAGGAAAAAAAATATTAATCAAGATTCAGGCATTGTCCAAAGCCCAAATTAATACATACTTAGTGTGATGATGTATAAATAAAACCTATAAATGCATATAAAACTGTACTCTTCCTCTACATATATAATTAAAAGTTTACTTACCAATGCCCTGTGCACTAAGGAGAGATACAATGGTAAAACAATCTTTGCAGCAGAATGATGGGGTTCTTATGTGACTTTACGCAGGTTCTTCACACAACAAGCTTTTTGGTTTAAATACAAGATCACTGAAGTCTGAGGAGTATGATGGCCTCATAGTCTCAGGGTGGGAGATCTCTTCTTTGGTGAGGATTTGTTTTAAGGGAATTGCTTCAAAGATCTGTTCCATGGCATGGCCTCAAAACCAAGGCAAGCTCAGAAAAGAGAGCTGGCAAACTCCAGAAGATGTAGCCAGGGTTGAGGGATCACTTCAGTTGGCTTTAATGGTGAAATAAATGTGATGTGGAGCTGCACCCCACCATAAACATTCCTCAGGAAGGAGGACAGAGGCAACTGTGTTAATTGCAAAGGATTCACAGTAGGATGTAATTTATTATTTTCTCAGAGATTAAGTGTGAATCTCAGGAAATTATAGCATGTGGGAACATACTTTGAGCAAGAGAGGAAAGAAGGGCCACCGTAGTAAAAATTGAATTTACTGCAGATATAAGACAGCTAAGGCATATTAAATAATTAAGCTATGATTTGCACTGTATCAATGGCTTTCCTGGCTAAAGAAATTGATTTTGACCTATACTATCTTATCCTGGAAACACTGATATACATATCCACTAGTAATAGCATGTAGCCCAGAATCCATCACAGTATTTATGGATAAAGGAAAAGTGTCAATAAGTTTGTGAGTATATGAAATCTCTTATCAAGTTCAACTGAGAAAGTCAGTCCTGCTAATGCCTCTCAGTTTAAATCAAGTAGAAAAAAGATGTAAGCATCAATCATTTGTGGCCCAGGTTAAGTGCTCTGATCGCTCAGGAGTGAACTCTTCAGTGGTATGCATCTACCCATATGAAAGTCTTCCTTTGCCTCAGATTGAGAAATCTTATGACTTAAGAGGAGAAATTTCACATTTGATGCATCATCATTTTCTGATTTAACATTTTATTAAACAGTTCTTAAATGGACCTAAACATTCTTCCATTTCTCTAACTCAATTTCATGCTTAGCTCCCAGCTCTGCAAGCTTGTCATCTACTTGTGCCTGTCTGCGTCAGAGTAGCCCAAGTGAAGTCAGCTCTTTGGCTTAAAATTATTAATGATTTATAATGTTTGCAGTGCTTGCAACAGGAAAAAAAAAAAAAAAAAGGATATACATAAAGTAATCTAAACATTATATATGTGCATAATTTAGATGGGTGCTCTTTTGTTAAAGATAAATGAATTATGAATAACAGTTTAAAGCCCTTAGAGGACTTCATTTTTCAATGTTTTCCTTCTACTCGTTCAAGCATCATGCTGCCCTGTTTCAAATAGCAGATACAATTAAAAAGCCTTGGTAACCAGATGATAGAGGAACTAGGAAACACCATTTCATGTGAAACAATAGGGGTTGTCTGCATGGGTGATATAATACGGCTACAGGATTTCTGCTCTGAAACTGCCTTTGGAATCAGTACTGACAATTCTTAAATTAGCAGCAGTAATTTATTGCTCATTGAATTATTTTACATATTACCTACTTATTTGCCTTTGCAAATAAATGCATTAGGAGTGTAGCATCATGAAGGAAGTGAAGGAAAAATATGTAGAAAAAGTTAAATGGAAATAATAATAAATTCTATATCCTAAATTTATATGTTTTCCTCTTTCATCCAGCAAGTATTTTCTTCCAAGAAAAGCCTCAGCCACTTTTCAGTTGCCTTGGAAGCTCAGTGTGCTTCAGCTTTGCCATATATCCAGCAGGTAAGAGGACCCTGCATCTTTGGATGGTTTTCTGATGCTTACAGAACTTTACCTGGACTCACTGCTCCAAGAAGATGGACTCAGCTTTTTGTGTTCCATGTGAAATAATTTATAATTTCAGAAAGAGGATCGATTTCAGCAAGGTCTTGATTAGGCTTCAGTTCTAAGATTGAAAACAGGGGCTTGAGAAGAACAGAATATGAATGTGTCTACCATCAATATTTAATAATAAGTACCTTTCTCATACTCAGAATAGCTTAGCTAAGATCCTCAGTGCTTGTCTTACCATTAAAGGTATGAATTTAACCCAAGCAGCAGCCCTTATTTTCTGAATGCAGACTTCACATTTTCTCATCTTTCATCTTGCTTTCCTTGAAAGTGGGGTGAAGTGACAGTGTTTTGCTGCTTCTTGTATTAATAACATTTTCTGGAGCACTCGCTTATTCTTCACTCACTTTCTTGCCAGGATGTCCTTTGTGTTTCAGGTTTAGCCAGTTCCTCTAGCTTCAGGTTGTGTTCTACAAAGACCAAAATCTTCTTTCTACATTTCACACATCACAAATCACAACACACACCCCTTACCCACCCACCCCCCCAAGTGCTGGGAAAAAGTTCTGATAGGCAAATAGTGTGTTGCTGTCTGTTGATCAAGACCACATATGACACATTAACTAGATAAAATACAGGCTGAGTAAGTACGCACTCAGAGCAAACCACCTTCCCTCAAACTATCATTTTGTTGGATTGTTTTTGTTTTCCAATATTTTTATGCTGGCAGCAGGGCAAGTGGTCACAATGTGACACTTGTAACCTAGAAGTTATCAGAGCCTCGCCTCATCCCTCAGCCAGCTACTGTGTGAGCTGCTGTTTACTGCTGCCACTGACTGATAGTATTGAATCATTACTCCACCTATGCATTTAAACCAGGCACCTAATCAGCATGCTGAACCAGGGACCCGTGCCAACCTGCTCTTTGAAGACAGGGTACTCCTTTAAGGCAGTACTCTTTCAGTATTAATGGGCCAGCTGCAAATTGTTGAGATAAAAGCATTATTTCCACAGTGAAGGAGATAGAGGAAGCTTCCTTTGCTTCTAGCACGAGCAGAGCACCTCTGGACAATATTCATACCACAATGACAGGAGTAGTTTCTCTCCTAGCTTCTTCCTTGCTGATTCCTCTCTCGCATATCTGAAGCCAGCACAGAAACTTTGAGGAGAAATAGAAGAAAAGGGCGTTTAATTTGCAGTCTTCTAAAAAGACAGACAAAGAGTATTATGTGCCCTCCCTGGTGAGATCATTAAAAGCCGTCTGATGGAACATCTCAGAGCATATGAAACTGAGTAACTTTATTTGTCTTCTCAGGCTGGACTTTCTTACCTCTTCCACAAAAAAATTTGAACTTTGATATCTAGCCTTTATAAAGAAAAACTACATTTTACTTTTATTAGAATGCACTTAATACAAAACTGCTTCTAAAACCACTTTTAATAACCCCCTTAAAAATTTTGCCTTCAGCTGTCTGTGACATTGGAAATTAAAAGCATTTTCTTTAGAGTGCCTTTTTTAAATTTGGAAAATAGTTTGAGTATATACCTACTTTTTTTTTCAGGTTTTTTTTTTTGTTTTTTTTTTTTTTTTTGTCTGAGCAAAGCTGCTCTTCATTGAAATAGAGCTTATTGTCATGACAATGCTTCTGCAAATCTGTAGCCCCTGTTACGAGAAACTGCCACCAGGAAACTGAAAGGATCCAACACAGATTTCTGGAAATCATAGGCTTGCAAAATGAACCTAGTACTATCTATGCACTTTTGTATGAAATATGTGACAGTGTTTCTCATAAACAAAGCTAATCTTGCTAATTCATTTAGTACTTTTAATATACCTTATTTATCCAGGACTGCATCACAAATCCCACATTATTTTGTAACTGCAAAATGTAAACATATCTGGGCTTGTGCATTTTTAAGATTCTGCCTGTATATTAATTGGATACTTATGAAATAAAACAAACCAATATAAAGAAGTGTAAAGAATCTGGTTGAGGATTAGCTGGCTTTTATTAGGCACAAGATGAATAGTAAGGTTTCTGTGCCTAGTCAGAGGAATGTAATTTTAGGCTTAGGTTTTTGATGCAAATTTGTAATATTAGGACTTTTTCAGCAATATTCTTTTAAAATCAGCTCTTATGATGGTGATCTCACTGTTTAGCCCTTTTAGTCAGAAGCATATTTCTATGCATGCTCTTTGGGAAGGGGCAGTGGGATGGAAGACAGACCTGTGAGAACATGGGAAACAGATCTGTTCAGGACATTTGAGACAGGATTCTTGTGATATTTTTCCTCCTGGTTTTAATCCAGCTTTACCAGAAACAAACAATGTCAATAATAGAGTCTAACTCTATTGCTTTTTTTTTGGTATAATTTCTTCCAAAATTGTTAGTATTAGTAATAATAAGTTTATGTATTAGGATTTTCTCTGACATTCTGGAGGACTTTCAGATGTTTAGGTCTATTACTCTCTATAAAAACAGTCACTGAATATATAGTAGATGTGTCCTTTCTTCTGATTTGTCTGGCTTTGGAACTGAATAGCAATTTTAATGATGAACAGCTACGCCCTCGAGTTTCTTCAATTTTATGTGGAAGGTATGTGACTACAGGGGAGTCGCTTTATTCCTAAGAGTTTTTGTAATTTCCCTTCTCAAGCAAACACTAGCTACATCTAAACTGTGGAATGGGGATGCCTCAGGACTATTTCTCATCTTCATGATCTGTACAAATATCTTGGTTAAATTTGGGCTCTTTTATTTTTTTATCTCTCCTTCACACTTTGTCCTTGATAAGCTTTAATTTCCTTAGGAAGCAAATTCATTTATTTTGCGTAAAAAGAAGCCAAGTTGTACTCTAGCTAAACTGAGACTTCAAGACAAACTTTGGAGTTTAATCATTCAATATTGTAATGGTTAAATGTAAACATAACCTTCCAGGATAATGAAGACTTTGAACTTGTAATACCAAAAAATATCAATAAACCAAACGCAAACCAAGTTATATTCTATATTTCGTTGTTAAAAATCTGCTAGATTCTTTTAGCAAAGAGAATAAAACCCATAAAAATCACCCTCTCCTTTAATTCTCACTTTTCTTCCCTGTGTCCTTAAGTCTGTCTGGGAGTTACAGTTGTATTGTATTCTTAGATGCAATTTCAGGTTGTTCACAGAAACTGTGTTAAGGTTGTCACAGCAACCTAAGGCAAGAATTACCTTGGTTTTGCAGATTCTAGCTTCAAACCAAAGTACTATTGCCAAATGAGGGGAGGCTAAACTTCATGGAACTTTATAAAAGCCACATGCCTATTAATTCTTCTTGTTGCTATTGACCTTCTCCACTCTAAGTGCTCAAAATCAGCAGTTTCACTATAGCTAATCTAACAGCTTACTCAGTTGGCTGCAAATAATATTTACCCAGCTGGATGAAACACACAGCTCAAAGACCAAATTAGTTTGTGAAATGTTATCCAAAGATGCTTTCCTGTTCCCTAGATGTTTGATACACATAATGAGTCCCAAAGGCCAGACTCCCAGTCTGTTGTTCTTCTCTCCTAGCTCAATTAATGACTTTTTCTTCTGGTTTATTTTTAGGGCTTATAAAATTCAGCAATGCACATGTTTGTTCACATTCCACAGAGACCAGAAGAATGAATAAGTATTACAACTCTGTGTGTTTATTTTCTAATAAAACAAAGCAAAATAAAAACCCCAACTATCTTGAAGCTCTTCTTTCAGCAAGCACAAAGTTAACACCTCTGGGCTTAGGTCTCATACTCTTTCTAAGTTATCTTTCCTTCAGTCCACGTGTCTGGGTTTCCCCCATAAAGCTCTGGTCCCTATGTGTATACAGAGCCTGATACTGAGTTTCAGCTAGATTTGTTCACACATCTATGGCGGCATAGAAAGATCTTAAAGTGAAAGGGAAAGCAGTGTAAAGGAGCTTAGTTGTAAAGGAGAACGTGATCCTCTGTTATGGTACGGATGACTTTGTCTCACCATGATAATCCATATAAAGAAATCCAAAGTACTACAGAAGGCAGATTTTTTTGAATGAAATCTGATTTTCTCTCAGAAAGAGGTCATAGTGCTTGTGGCCCTGCTAGTTTAAAAGCAGAAACTGACTCCACCACATTTCTTTCCCCTGAAAAACACTTACATTTCCTTTTTCATCTAGTTTGGGTTTTGGTTGTTTGTGGGTTTTTTTCTTTTTTTTTTTTTGGGGGGGTGTACAGTGACATTCTGCTAGGCAGTGATTGAGTCACTAACACATATGCAAGAGGAAAATGTTACATCTATACTCATGCATATACATATATACTTGCTTTACCTTAAAGATGGCACTTCAATGTTTATTTCAGTTTTAGTAAGTTAGCTTATTGCCTGTATTGATCTCTTTCCCTCGATGCTCCAAGGATTGCATTGGGTCCTCTACCATTCTACCATTCAGAGTCACTTGCTGATTTGAAAGAGCTTAAAGTCTTTCATCTTGCAGACACGTTAGCAGAAAAGAGCTATTAGATGACAGATGGTGAGTCTTTCCATAAAAAAGAATATATTTTTTTGTTTTGATTCTAGAATTTCCTTTTGCAGTTTTATTGTAGTAGGGAGTAAGAAATCAAATTTTCCTCCAGAAGTGTGAAAGTTGTTACATAAATACATAAATACTCTGGTTTGCAGGTAAAGTCTGTGTTCTGCAGCTGCTTTCCCACGTTAAGAGACACAAAAGTTTTCTATTTCTTGATCAATGAAACTTACATTAAAATAGGGTAACAATGGTATCTGGAGATATACTGAGCAGGGATCCTAACGTGTTGTCAGAATTTGTGGTAAGCAAGAAAGAATTATTCTGGTTTCTTCTCTTCAGAACAGCAGAATATTTTTTAAATAAAATGTTTCTGCACAGACTGAAAGGGAATGAATACAAATTTACATTCTTTAGTCTTCTTAATTTGAATGAGAAACGAAGTTATAATTGTTGAACATTTTCACTTGTATCATGTAATTTACAAAGTTTTAAAGAGAAAATGAATTATTCTATAGGCACCCAAAATCTTGATCATAAGGATTCATCGGTTTGAGATCATGAAAGGAACAGACTAGCAACAAGGTACAGGGTTCATCTCACCCTTGATGTAAAAAAGAGAGAAATGGTTTCTCATCTAAAGACAAAGTAAGTACTGCACAATATGGCAATCTATACATGTTTTCAATCGTAACAGTATATGAAACTTTCTTGATTACAGTCATTGAAAGCAATCTTATAATTAAATCCTATTCTTAATCTAATCAAAGTCTGTGTTAAAAATAGCTAGGTTTTAGACCCATAGTTCTGATTGAAAGCCTGTTCTAACATCTCACTGTTCGCTTGATTAGAAACCTTTTCTCATTTCCAGACTAAATATATTCGTGGACACTTAACATCTATTTATTTTTCTGGTATAGTCTAGTAGGTTAAATAGCTCCTAGTGGCAAGCTCTCCTCCTGATGCTTTTTGTATTGCTTGAGAGCAATTTTATCTCCTCCCAGTTTTATTCTTGTTTATATTTGTATTCATATTTTTTTACTAAGCTAATAAACTAGGCTGCTTTAGGTTGTCACAATAAATGATAGTCTTATGCAAAAATTACTGTCTATCCTTCTTGTTACTGCTGTTGTGACCAGCGTGAAAAGCAGAGCTATGTGAGCAGCTTTTAATCGGGTAGCTTGAGTGTGGGTTTAGCCCGCATTGAACTATTTATTGTTGGAATTGGACTGTTGACAGTACCCAAGCTTGATAGGTTAAAGCTAGTATTCCTGCACAGCACTCTGTCATCTGCTGTGACTGCAGTTCAGAGGTAACTTTGACCACCTCTCATTCAGCAAGGTGTTCCTCTGAGCATCCTAATAGCCCTTCCCGGAAACCAGTACAACCTGAATGAATCTTTCTTGAATATAAGTGTCTGGAATGTCAAAAAATATTCCTGAGAAGCACAGTGAAGATGGCATTAATGGTTCCCACTTCCATTGAAGATGTTTCTGCTATAATAACATCTACATTTTTATGGCTGCAACCTTTTGAGTCTTTGTGTTTGTCATTTTCTAGTATCAAGCTATTGTTTAAAGCAAAAATCCTTAGCAAAATATTAATGAGTTTTCATTCTTGTGTTAATAAGTATGATGATGCTTCTGTTGCTGCCGTCCTCGAGGTTACCCAGATCTTTCTTATTTGTTAGTCCATTCTTGCTCTTCATTGGCAGGCAGCTTTGTTTTACTGGCAGATTTCATTAGCACTTTTCAAAACTTCATGTTGCAGTCAGTAATGAAAAATTAAGCAGCTGCAAGACAAGAATACTGTACTGAATCAGACTAGTGATCTATCTAGCTCAGTGTTACACCTCCAGCAGTGGCAGGAGGGTATAGCATGTAGGGAGTACATGTGCACCTCAACACTGCCTGTGGTCCATGCCAGAACTACAATAAATTTCTCAAGGTGGTCGCACTCCAGGTTGACCCTGTTCCTGTCTAATCCAGCAGATACCTTCCAACTTTTAATTCTTCTATACATTCTTAATTTTTTTTCTGTCTGACTAGTAATTTCCCATGTGATACTAACAGTCATCGGTGCAATTTGAATACATGCTTCTATATTCCCATTCATTTGCATGTGCTAACATATGTGCTTCTAATGCCACACAGCTCATTTTACTGTCAGATTCCATGAAGAATATTGTTATAAATGACCATCTTTCTTTTACTCTTCACATGGGGCAAACACCATACAACCATGTTCCACTTCAACTCATTCAATAAGGAGGAAGTCCCCCTCTATCTAAGAGAGCTGTAACAGTAAAGATGCAATAAGACCTGAGAGCAGCACCTTAGGATAACACAATACATGTCTTGTGGGCTTCAGCCCAGGTTTTTAGGTGCTTAAACTAGAACTGCAGTTTGTTTTCCGGTGTCTCTGTTTTTCCTGAGTACTCTTTCCCGTTGCAGGACCTTTTAATAAATTTCAATTTATGGGAAAATAACTGATGATCTGTTTTGTGTTTAAAAATCACAGCTAGTCCTTAGAGATGACCAAACAATATAGACCCTCTGGAGAAGACTTCCCTTGTCACTGGGGAATCTGTGATTGTATGAGTCACAGTGATTACTCAAAGAACAAAGTTTATTTCCATTTGCTTCATGCTTTCCTCCAGTTTATTTGGTTCAACACCAAAAGCCTTAGAAAATTGTAAGATATCATTACAGGTATTCAAAAATATTTTCTACTTTATTCACAATATTTAATGATTAAAATTGAATAGAAGTTTCATAGCAGTATAGTTTTTAAGCTTCTGCAAGACCAGGGCAAATGCCTGTGTCATGCATGGGGCTGATCAGCACACAGGCCAGTAGAAGAAATCCTGCTTGTATAGCTCAAGCTCATTAACACAGTAAGTTTACCCTCATCATTTTTTCTTCCATCAATTTTACTGTCATGTACAATCCTCCTACTCCAAAATATATTAAAAACTCAATAAAGTCAGTCCATTTGTGGTACATTTTATCTAGACTGTTACATAAACTTTTAGTTCCAAAATACTTCATTTATGAAGAATTATCTTGCTAACTTTTATCCAAGTTGTTTTAGCTTGGCTGCAACTCACAGGAGGACTCAATCCAAACTGTTTTGTAGCAAATAGTTGCCCAATTCCCCCAAGTAAGTGTGATGCAGCAGGTAACAGGCCTTTTTTTCCCCATTTTTTGAATTATATAGTTTGTTGAAAATTGAAACTGATTGCAAATATTCAATTCCCAGATGCCTCCAACAAATGGTCAGCGAGTGCCTTTACCCAGCCCTGACAAAAACAAGACAGACTTCAATTCCCCCATGTTGTAGGCATGACTGTCACCTGATTCAAGACCACCTGAGGACCCCAAATATGCACAAGTCCATGTCACCCAATGAGAGGCACCCCAGGTCACTAAGGGATTTTGCTGATGTAGTTACCAAGCCATTCTCCACCATACCTGAGAAGCTGTGGCTGTCAACCAAAGACCCCAGTGACTAGGAAAAAGGGATGTAACAACACTCATTTTGAAAAATGGTAAAAAGGACGGCCCTGGAGATCTATTGACCAGTCAGCCTCACCCCCATGCCTGGTAAGACCTCCTTGAAGACATGGAAGTCAGAGAGGTGATTAAAGACAGCCAACATGATTTCACTAAGGGAAAACCATGCCTGACCAATCTAGTGGTCAATCTCAATGTCTGCATCAGGGGACAGGGGAAGAGCTACAATGTCATCTACTTAGACTTCTGTAAGGCCTTTAGTATGCCCCCCCCAACTTCCTTGCTGCTAAATTGGAAAGAGATAAGTTTGATGGATGGACAGTTAGATGGATAAGGAACTATACAGATGGCTGCATCCAAAGAGTTATGATTAATGACTCAATATCCAAGTGGAAACCAGTGGTGTCTTTCAAGGGTCCGTACTGGGACCAACGCTACTTCATATCTTCATGAGTGACATAGACGGTTGTCATGATTTAACCTCAGCCAGCAACTAAGCACCAGACAGCCACTTGCTCACTTCCCCCCCACTCAGAGGGATGGAAAGGAGAATTGGAAAGGAATGTAAAATTCAAGTGTTGAGATAAAGAACAATTTAATAGATAAAGCAAAAGCTGTCCACAAAAGCAAAGCAAGGAATTCACTCACCACTTCCCATGGGCCGGCAAGTGTTCAGCCATCCGCAGGAGAAGCGGGCTCCATCATGTGTAATGGTTACTTGGGAAGACAAATGCCATAATGCCAAATGTCCCTCCCTTCCTTCTTCTTTCCCCCAGTTTATATACTCAGCATGACATCATATGGAATGGAATATCACTTTGGCCAGTTCGGGTCACCTGTCCTGGCTGTGTCCCCTCCCAGTTTCCTTGTGCCCCGCCAGC
Source organism: Falco punctatus (assembly GCF_963210335.1). Taxonomy (NCBI): domain Eukaryota; kingdom Metazoa; phylum Chordata; class Aves; order Falconiformes; family Falconidae; genus Falco; species Falco punctatus. Next base: position 52,543,195 of record NC_137585.1, read on the forward strand.
CCTCTGGCTGGCAGGGCCCAAAGAACTGAAAAGTCCTTGATTTAGTATAAACGTCACCCAGCAACAACTGAAAACATCAGTGTCCTATCAACATTTTTCTCACACCAAATCCAAAACACAGCACTGTACTAACTACTAAGAAGAAAATTAACTCTATCCCAGCTGAAACCAGTGGGAAGATGACACCAAGCTGTGTGGTGCAGTTGATTTGCTGAAAGGAAGGGATGCTATTCAGAGGGACATTGGCAGGCTTGGGGAGTGGGCCTGTGTGAGCCTTATGAAGTTCAAGAAGGTCAAGCGCAAGGTCCTGCACGTGGGTCATTCATATGAACTCATGCTGGTGGTGTGCTGTCATCTGCCTAGACTGAGACACTTACAGGGGGATCATCAATGCTATGCTCTTCATTGCACATGACGTTCACCATGTCCACTTTAAAAGCAGGATGAAAAGTGTGATTTGTCCTTCACTTGAGCCCCTTGTTTTTCTAGCAGTTCTTAAAGCACTGCAGGGAGTTTGTGCATAAGTGTTTAGATTTGCAATAAACTCATCCAGAAGTCCATATAACTCTTCAGCTTTGCATAGTACTCCCTGAAACAACTGGCTTCAAAAAGTCAATAAATATCAAGACACTTCTTGATTGTATTCTTGCTTTTACGCCATTAACTGTCAGCTTCAGACTGTGTAGCTTTAGCATATTGTGAGTGCAAGTTTTCCTTTACTGTGTTTCCTTTAAAAATGCCTTTAATCTGATGATTATTTCTTCCATCATGATTTTTCTTATTACAAACCATAAGCTTCTGTGTCTATACTTATTTGGTCATCAGGGCTCCTTTGTTACAGTATTGTCTCAATGACCACATTTACCTGTCATCAGATACTTGTGATTAATTTTTTTTTCTAATGCTCTGGTAGAATTTGTCTTTCTGGTTTTAGCATCTCTACTGATCTGATGTCTTTCCTTTCAGGTTTCATACTTAGAATAGCTTCTGTTCTCTATTTTTTTCTGATCATGATCCAAAACTAGCATCCATTTTGCATCTTATCTTACTCCTCCAGCGCCTGGAACATTCACATCAGGATCGACTGTGGGCCTCGGTGCTTTCTCAAAATGCTACATCTGTACTCTAAGCACCTTTTAAATACTTCTGTTCAGATTACTGGTCTCTTTTTCTCTAATTAACTTAAAATTTCTGTGCACTGTTTCCATGGAACAACCTTGTATTGGAATGTGAGGGAATTGGGATGCTCTGCTCCCAGACTGATGTCAGAATCTTATATTCAGGATATTGGAAAGACTGAAATCAGTCCTATGAAATACAGTGCTGTGACTCAGTAGCATCTGGGAGAAAGAATACATTAACTGCAAGAAAGGACAGAGTTTGTAATGTAGTTTCGGTGATGAATGCTGAGAGGAAATGCTTGATTACAAACCTGAGCAGCCCTAGTTTGTGAGCCTTAAAAAGAAGGTGGGTGGGAACCAGGACTGGTGCTTTTGCGTTTTGTGCATTTGATTGAGTTGGTCATCTGGGTAAGACTCCATCCACCACGTTTGGCACAGAAACAGTTAATCAAATAAAAGTGTCTGCTTCTAAATGGCCCTTAATCTCACTCCTACTCCTGCTTCAGAGTGGCTGTGTGTAGTCCTCTTTTTTCTTTTATTATCCACTTATTATGCAAATGCCTGGACACATGAGACAATATTTTTCCTAAACCAGTTGTGATCTATTTGTTCCCAGTGCTCCAGTTGGAAAGTTGTAACAGTTAAACTCACTACTCAGATGGTTAGAAACAATTTTTAATGACAGACATTGAGAATTTATAATATTTAATCTTTAAACATTTTTTGAAACAACATTGCCCTTTGAATTATATAGGTCTTTTCTCCTATTTTATATCTTCTAGTGTATTTATAAACAACCATCATCTTTTTTCTGGTCTTTGTTCTGTTAAACAAGACAAGTCAAACTCTTTTGGTGTCCTCCTAAGACCCTCTTTTAATTCCTTAGTTAGTTTCATAACCTTGCTCTTTTTTTGTTCTACTTCAAGTATTTTTAATTTATTTTTTTTTACAATGGCCAATCAGAAACATACACAGTCTTCTGAATCAATTTTTTTTGCAAAATGCTAACAAATATTGCTTTCCTCTGGTAGAAATACCAAACTGGATGCATTGTAGGATCGAGTTTGCTTCATGGTATGGGTAGTTCAATGTTATTTCACAGTCAGCTTCTACATTTAGGTGTCAATCTTCTTTCATTTCCAGCAGAATGGAAGAAACTTCAGTTCAGTTAAATTTTTGCAAATCTGTGCTAATATGCACTTAACATTAGTCCCTGATTTTGGCTCTGTCAGTGTGACACAGAGTGCTGTCCAGAGTCCTTAGGTCTGCAGCTTTTTTTAAAGAAATTCAGCAAAATATTTCATTCAGCTCGGTAGTTGCCCATCATCACTACCTGTTTTCACCTTGTTTTGAACCAGTTCCTTATTGACCTCACAATTTTCCTCATTTTCTCTAGTGTAAGTGATAATTCATTGTATGAAATCCTATGTTATGTCTGGCTAAAAGCCAAATGGGTGCAATTTTCCATCTTTCACTTGTCTAGACATTCAGCTCTCTCTTTAAAGACAGATAGCAGACTAGTCTGGAGTGAATGCTCTCAGTAAACCCATGTTGCATTTAGACATCCCGGATTTGATGTTCAGATTTCTGACTGAGATAAAAGATTGTCATGCATTGAATGACAGCGACAAACCAGTGCACATGCAGCTGATTTATGAGACATCGTGCTAGTGGTGCTACCCCTACACTTCCAAAAATCTTAATTCTGGGAGGATTACTTGATGAAAAGGCAAAAACTACTCTCTCATTTTCCTTTGAGTATAATGTTTATCACAGAGATAATGAGCTTAGAAATATATTTACATGGGTTTATACCTGCAGATTTTGCCCTATTGGTGGAGATACATATATATAATAATATATACATGTTATTATATATGAATGTATGTTATATATTAATATGAGTTACATCTTCATGTTATGTACATATATGTTAGCTTATATGTTTAGCTTACATAAATTATGTATGTTTAGCTTATGTTTATATGTTAACTTGTATGTTTAGCTTACATAACTTATATGTTATGTCCTTAAATGTTATAATTGATATAGCTATTTATACATGTATATTCATATACATGAATTAGATTAATATATGTTAATACACCGTGATGGGGTAGGACTGACACAGTGTTACATGAGAGAAGTTACACAACCTTCAGAGTCCTCATTATTTGATGCATTTCTTTGTAGGGGCATGTTCTAGAAACTGGCTGAATATTTCTGAGGTTTGGTTTATAGCATAACTGGTATGCAACGGTTTCATAGTTTTTGTGAAAACGATTTCTTCAACATACCCACAGAAAAAATGTGTCTTTTTTTATTCCTCTGTAGTCTCTCCAAATTTTAGAATTTAAACTTCATAATATCTGGATGTGGCATAAAATAGATCTGTAACAGTTTCTTTAAATCTCAGTTAATGTTTTCTTCCTCTGTTCTTCCATCATTTGATTTCACTTAGCTCAGATTATCCAGCAGTTTTGTACCATTTTTATTACTAATAACCCTATTTAAAGTAAGAGTTAAAGCTGGCATTTGATTAACTTATCTGATCTGCCTGGAAAAAGATAATGTTCATCAGTTCATATTACAGTTAGTTATTGTATACGACTTTCTCCAATGGAATGGCATTTTGTGATAGTTACTAGAATCGTATTTACACAAAGCAACTTTTTGCTGTTGTTGTTGTTGTTGAGTCTTATTTTCCTTAATTAGTCTTCATTAATTTTAAAAAGGAGATTAATGCTGTGTATGTGAGGGCTCAGCTGTGGCTATAGGAGACAGTTAGAAATGGATATGGTAATTGCCTGCTTTTTCTGTCTCACTGCTGCTGAAGGGGAAAAGAAATGAAACCGTAACTTCTACTATCCGATTACAGGAAGTTCTAAACACATACATTTGCTTTTGCTGCATGAATCTTCATTAACCTAGTATCTGCTTACATATTGTGGGTCTGGCATAGAAAAATTTGAATATACTTGTTTATTAGGCAACGTGCTTAAAATCCTTCCAGAGACAGACTGAATCTTTCCTCTTTCTATTAGCTTCCATTTGGATTCTGATTCCTAGAATAACCTACCCAGGTGAGGCATTTATAGTACCTATACACATTTGAAGAGCTGAAGTGTGGGCTGGGGGTATATATGTATAGATGTAAGGTAAAATGTAATTGATTCCAAGCACTACATCTCATGAACTAGCAATGTTAGCACTAATGCTACAGTTCGAGCTAGAACACTCAGTGCTTATCATCTTGATTCGCCACCCTCTTGCACCTATATATACTTTATCAGCTGCTGAAATACTAGGTTAGCCTTGCAGCTTTTCACTGAATGTCTCTGTTTCATCCGTCTCATTGTATGGTTACCTCTATGTAAGGTCTGCTGTATACATCTATTTGTCACTATGTGGTTTCTTCTTATGTCATAGCAGATTTTCTATCTCCATTGCACCTAAATTCTGGAATACATAACAAGGAACAACCAATACCAGTTTATAAATGAATTAACTGTCAGCTGAAAGCTGAAACTGTGCAATAAACCCAGTTGAAATGTAAATTGTGATACAGTCTCTCTCTGCTTTCTAGACCAGAATTCTTTGTTAGGGACTTCTAATTCCTCTGATTTTCTCCTGGAAGGGGGAGGGAAGTGGGAGGTTGCACTTCAGTTTCTGTTTTGCCATGGGGCTCAGCATACTAAAATCAAGTGGGTGATTTTAGTACAAAGCTCTTTGATTATGCAACATGAAATCATGTAACAGCACAATTGCTTCAAATTCATGGAATTATTTTAATTAACTCACAGTAATGCTTGCCTTTAGTGTGTCCAAAAAACAGCAAAGAATTTATGCAAATTAGGAAAATGACATTGAAATTCTTATATATATTATCTCATTTTTCTCCCTAGGCATTCTGGAGTCCATTGTTGCCTGAAATGGCTGTGGCTACAGCACTAGCATGAAGGAGAAATGAGGTTCAGGGTATTCATAAGGCTCAGTCAAGGAATACAAAAGAAATGGTATTGCAATTAAACTAAGAACAAGTCAAAAAGTGTGAAAGGGCTGTACAGAAACCGGTTGCAACTAGTAGAGGCTTACCAATAATGTTTATGATATTTGCTAACTGGAGTGAGGGTGGAGATATAGCCACTCCGTGCAAAGCTGAAATTTCAGGGTGAAATAATAAGATCCATTTTTTTCTGTGAAAACAATCAAAAAGACAAGGAGATTCCAGTAAATTAAATAAACCAGTTGTGATACACATCCTGGGGTGAGAAAGAGCCAATTCAGCATGCAGACAGCTGTATTTCTTTGATTTCCATGGGAAATTCCATTCTGATGTGCAGATAAGTTCACAGAAGGCATTTATGTTCAAACAGGCATGTTCTTGTGAAAAGCTTTGATTTTGAAGAGTCATTTTCTTTCCCATCAGCTATCTCCCTTCCCAAAAACTCCTCTCCTTTAGAAAACATCCTTCAACGTCTTCAGCTGTGAGCAGGTTTATCAGAAAGTGAAGGACTCAGACCGTAAAGATCTTTTCCTTTCTGGAAAGGAAGTGGTGCTGCTGCTTGAACTGGCAGAGTGTCATGACCATTTTTTTTAGAGATCCTTGGGGCAACTGCATTAAAAAATATTTATATAGGTAATGTTACTTCTGTGTCAGAGGTGTCATATTATACAGCTGCATGCTGACATGTTATATGAGACCTTTATGCACAGCAATGTACAGAGTGAAAACTATCAGCCATTTCTAATTTGTGTTAATATGAAAAAGCCAGAATATTTGATAGAAAAGAAGCCAACTGAAACTACTTAGTACCCATGAGCACCACTATTTATTAAGCTAACACTTTTCTCATTCATTGCCATGTGTGAAAAAATGCATATTTTAATGGCAAAAAACATTCCATCTGTTATCAGGGATTTTTTTCCAAGTATTTGAAAGCCTGTGATGCTACAAAAATGTATCATATTTTATCAACACTATTACTGTTTCTTGCAGATGACTGTGGGAAGGCCACTGTTTCGCCAGAGGCTACCAAATATTGCTTTCCGTATCATAAGTCAAGCAATTCAAAGTAATGATGACATTTAACTTTAGAATATGTTTTTCTTTAGGTGACCAGAATTTTTATGGCGTACTTGGCAGATGCTAATTTAAGAAAAGCACAAGCAATGATTACCATCTGATTTATTTTTGCTACAGGTGAACCCTGCAATTTTAGTCTCGTCAGCATGCAAATTAAAATTGTCTTATGCTATTTAGCTTAGTTAAATAGCATTAATGTGATTGCTTATGCACCTTCTGTCTCGTGGACTTGAAATGCTCATTTGAGGCTTATCAGCAATGAGCTATCTTTGGTGACAGCTACTGTAAATGTACTCTGGGGAAACTGATTTAAGAAACTAAGGCTTTTCAAGGTAAATGTTTTGTGGTGTTTCATTCCAACCCTCTGTGGAATCATCAGAATCCTATTTAAAGATCACTATCTGCAAAGTCTGTGGGCTGCTATCTTGCAAGTTAATGCTCATCTAGCTGCAAATAAATATGGCCTTGGGAAGACAAAGCACTTGCCAGAGATTCAACCTCCAGTGAATAAAAACTCCAAGTCTGTGTTAGAGGAGCTTGTTTAGACCATAGCAGAAAGAATCAGAACTTTGTGCTGTGGAATTCCTGACACTCAGAAAAGTTAAAAAAAGGAGAGAAGGTTTGATTTTGGATATTGTTAGGGTTTTCTTACTGAAAGGCAACGAGTGTCACGCAAGCTTCAGACATTGACCCTTCTACTCAAGTAAAAATCTTTTTATTCCCCATGAAGATTGTTATCGCTGTCTTTGTTTTCCCTTTATTTTTAGTTTTATGACAGAGGCTACAAAAGGGCCAGAATACCTGTTGGCTTAGCCCCGGTCTCTGGGAGGGATGGGGTTCCCCCTCCTCCTCTACATGTTGCTGGTAGAATGAGTGATGCTGAACTGCCATTCATTTTGGTCCAATGTTACTCAGTAATCAGAAGATCATGTCCTTCAGGAAATTCTAAAATTCTGAGTATTTCCTGATTTCTTGGGGGGAAAAGCATGTATTTTGAAGTTTTTTTAAAATTACTGACAATATTAATTCAAATCTTTAAAAGATGAAATCATATCTTTAAGCTTGCTGCGTGGAGTTTCAGGGCCAAATGTGGCACCTGGTTGGTGCCATCAGGAGCTGGGAGTCCTGAGCTGGTGAGTGCCAGACTGAGTGAGGTGCTTTGCAGCCCACCAGCTGAACCCCAAAGGCATCCAGCCTTCCACTGCTTCCTCCAGATGGGAGGTCAAGCCAGCCTGGTCTGGGGTTTGTGGGTCTTCCAGACACCTCGCTACACAGCTCTTCTTAGACCAGAGCTTCCAAACCCTGTGCCAGATGGGGTTTGGCATAAAACTGGTAAAAACTTGCATTTTCCCACACAAGGGCATGGTACCCAGCAGGAATGCCCTGGAACCAGGGGAAGCCAGGCCAGCCAGTATCTGTGAGATTATGCACTGGCAGAAGCTGTGACAAATTTCTAGCAGAACTCTGCATGTAGTTCAGTGAGATTTTTTTTTTGGAAACATTGTTTTCCACAAATTAGTCTCTTCCATGCATCTCAGAAGTAGTCTGGAAATTCTCCACCAGCTGTAGATCAGAGGCCTCTGTGAGGTTTCCCAGGCTTGCACTTGTCATTGCTTTTGCTTGACATTCACATGATACCCCCATGTGCTTGGATGAGCTGGAAGATCATCAATCTGTGGAAAATAAGTGGGTTTATGAGGACAAAAATATCAGCTTCACCTAAGTGAGACTGGAAAAGATACAAGTGATTGAGCACTTGGAAGTTTGGGACTCCTGCATTTTGAAAATGCTGCCTTCTGCTTCATTCATATCAGACCCAGATGGTGTGGCTAATGTTTTCCAGTTTCTAGCCAAGTCAGGAGCTTAGACAGTAGCAAACTGCCTGATGTTTAAGCTGTAAGGAGAGCAAGTGATAAATCATGTGAAGGGAGCAGCACACTGAACACTTGGCAGGTATTCCTCCATCTCTCTTATTCTGGAATTTACCCACATTGTTTTCCAAGAAAATCATGGCTTATGGTGAAGTCAGGCCTTTCCCTTCTTGGAGCTGTAGAAGCTCAGGAGCCAAGAGTGCCTCTTATCTGAGGCACATAACCAAGTATGTACTTGAACTCTCCTTTGGATGCAGCCAAAACCAGAGTGATGCTTTTCTTGGATGTTCCACTCTGTTATGGCAGCAGAAAAGCATGTTTGCAGAGTATCCAAAGACTGTGGATTTTTTATTTCTCTACATTTCTTAAAGAAGTATAGATTTTATTTATTTCTTCCCTCATGTATAGGAAAATTCTTATGATAACATCCTTCGTATCTTAATTTCTCCTGATGGTAGACCCTATCTTGCTCCCTATCCATCAGAAGGTCAAAGGGAGTGCACAAGATAGGTCTAATCATCAAATTAATTAATTAGTAGGTTTGGGACACAATATTCTCATATACTTTTTAAATACAAGGATAGAATGCGATTTATCATATTAAATGATCAAAACTGTCTTTCCTGTTTCATTGGGGACATTTCTCACAGACTGTGGGGCTTGTTAGCTTGGCTCCAACAGTTAATGCCAACTTTATGCCTTTATGAAAGCTATGGGACAGAAGGCAATATTTGGTCTGAAATAATTTTTATATGGTTTATAACTAAGAAAAACATGGTTCTTTGCCTCTGTCAAATCCAAACCACATTTGTCTTCCTAAGTATGTTGGTAGCAGAAAAATCCAATATCAATGGCCATGGGAGCTTGACTTCAGTTTAAGTAGTATGAAAACCTAGTTGTTTTAATTTAGCCAGTCCAGTGACTGACAATGTTTTGGACATTTCCTGTTTCTTCAGTGAGGAATTCTGATAAAATCTTGCTGCTTTCATTCAATTAAACAACGAATTTCTACGTGGTTAACTTCAGATTAGCTGCTTCAATACAACCCCACAAAGAGGTTTCCAAATAAATCATGATTGTTCAAATGGTGAATGCAGTGAAAACATCAGGTAAAAGGTATCCAGAGTGATTTAACATGTTTTCTTCATTTTTTTGATAGGAGGGTGTGACAATCATACTGCCACATAATTAACAAACAAATTTCTTAAGCTTTAGCTTTAGCAAATGGCAGTTACAGTGAAACCAGTAACACAGAAATACTTAAAGTCATTCATAGAGTAATTTAAGGCCAGAAATACAGGCAGTGGAGGTGACTATTTGAACATGTGTTAAAGACTCATAAATAGCACTTCAGACTTAGTTTGACTTAAATATTAAATCTTTGTTCAAGTCTTATTTAAAACTGGCTAAAATAATGTTTGGGTTCGGGGTTTTTTTTTTTTTTTTGACATGCTCTTTGCCTCTGGTTGCATACATTTGTAGCACTAGCAAAAAATCAGTTTTAAAAAAAATTCAAGTCCACTATTAATCAAGAACCCAAACTATTCACCATTGAGTGCTTCTGGGAAGATTTCCCTGTGATGTGTGTTTTTTGTTGTTGGTTTGTTGTTGGCTGTTTTTTGGGGGGGAGCTATACTTGAAGAAACTTTTAAAAATATTAATGTTGTTGTGAGTTTTAAAGGGATGACCTATATTGGCAGTGACGGTTCCCCGTCAATCACATTGAGGAACATGATGTTTATTCACTCCCCGAAGGCTTGCACTCTGCTGAAAGCTCGGCAGATGCCTTGTTAGGGGAAGACACTGCTTTCTGACCACGGGGTGGGGGCAGCGAGGTTATAACACATCACATATGCCATTCCTGTCTGTGTCAGCCCAGTGGGAAAACAGAAGACAACATAAAGATGTATATATTACAAAAATGTATTTCAAAGTCAGGCAGACAATACGCAGCAGCCCTGCCTAAGATTTTTGGGGTCGGAAGTATGTGCGATTCAGAAGAAAAGGGCCATCCTCTAACAGCTGTAACTCCTAAGGAATACAAAACAAAATTGGTTTGTCATCACTAGTCATGAGAAACTGAAAAGACATGAAGCCTCAGCAGGCAGAGCCTTTTGTCCTCTCTGCTGCACACAATTGATCGTGGCCAGACTGCTTGGGCATGCACATCTGGGGGCTTGCAGGTGTATGGACATGAGAGCGTGAGCGAAAGGAGGCTGTGAGCAAATGAGCCTGAGTGAGTAAAATTAACCTGCCTAGGGAATGTGTAAAATGAAATCACCCCTCACTTCCCCAATCTTGTCCTTGTATTTTATTACACTAATTCCCTCCAGAACAGTTTTACAGCTATGCTGTATGATGTTGATGAAGAGTGAAGCCAGTATAGGTGAGAGAGAGCACTGAACGCTCCCACTTTTCTGCAGCAGCTTCTCTAATCTGAGGCAACAGATGAGGATGCTCTATGAACACACCCTCTGAAGCTCTCCTTTGGCTGCAGAATGTGCTGTCGAGCAGAGATGAGTGCAGTCAGAAAGACTGATGGCTGTCACTGAAGAGTCCCTTTAAAGCACCTTCCCACACACATATTCCTGGTTATATCACAGTGAATTTAGCTTTCGAATCCATATAAGTAACTTAGAATAATAGAGTCTGATTTACTGCTGTATTGCTTTAACTCTGGATTCAATTGAGTTACAGAGGCATAAAATTCAATAGTGAATAAATCCATAATATGTGCCTACCCATATAAGTAATTTCCCAAGAAAATGTAAGCATCCTCAATAAGATCTCCTCCATAAATAATAAAACTATAAAATGAGCTCTGCTTATGGCCATTGTTATACATCCAGAGACACATTTGAAATCGTTTCTTCCCTGCTACATAGATCCTACTATACACAGTCCATCAAGTAACTGCTGTGGATGGCTATTGTCTCACAAAGAGTGATTGCAGAACTATTTCCAATACTTATCTGTTTAAAGATTTCCACCCAGGATAAAGCAAATGTAACCCAGCTGCCTCTCCTGGCTGTGCTCATCATACTGACTGTAAGAAGATTATGGTAATTATGATGGAAATTGCAGGAACTTGCCTTCTAATTAAAATGGAAATGGAATTTATAAAACAAATATGTAACAAACTGTACTTTCTTCCATAGTAAACTAAACGAAAACAAAATCTGCAACAGTGCTGCCAGATGTTATTTAGTGCTGACATCACAAGCAGGAAGGGTAGGCTCCTGCCTGCTGTGAATCAGCAATGGACAGGCCAAAGAGCACCAGGCAGCTCTCCACCTGGAAGAGTGCCTGGCTGGGGAGTAACGGCTTTTGCCTTTCTTTGAAACTCAGGCTGTGCAGCATTTCTATTGAAAAAATATTAATGCTGTCTGGCTGATAGGAATTGAATGGGACATAAAGCAATTGGCATTTATCCTGGAAGAGTATTTTAAGCAATTGGAACAGTATGGAAGGAATCAATAAAACTGGAAGATAGGAATACCGGAGCAATAGGAAATGGCATAGAAAAGAAAGCGAGGAATAAGCTGGAGCAAAGCTGTGAGCTAGGAAGGATACTTGGTGTGCTAATAAAATATGTGTCATAGCAGAAAGCTCACTTTTTGTGGAGACAGTGAATTCTATTACGAAACGATGTAAGAAAGTTCTGACAAACAAATGGCAAAACAAGGGTTTCATCAACAGTTTCAACTAGGAGTTTCATTCAAAAAAAGCCCAAACCCCCAAACCCCAAAAACAGAAGATACCTGCAGCCTATATTCAGTGGTGCAGGGAAAGGAAAGAAGCTTCTTCAGTCACAGGCTTTGAGGCTCACAACAGGACTGCCATCAAATACAGCTGTGGAGTTCACTCTTCCAGCATATCTCCTGCTGCTGCAGATGCCATACCTTGTCCTTGTCTTCCTTTGTTGCTTGAAAAAGCCTGTATTACTGGGCTGTGAACAGAGAGAATCTTTGCTTTATGTTTCCTGCTACAAAAGAAGCAGATAACTGGTTCTGACCCATCATAGCTGCTTGCCGAGTGTACAGGAGACATGATAAAAGGGGGAGCAACCATACACCCTCTTTGGGAAAGTAGGAAGAGGAAGGAAAACTGCAAAACAGGGCCTGTGAATGCTAACAAATGAGCGCAGCCCTGCCTCTGGGCCAGGTGTATTACCAGTCATTACACTGATTTGAACTGCCATCTGTCAGGCAACCTATGCCTTGTCTATTTGTTCCACTAAAGAAGATACATAAAAGGTTCAGAGTGCACCACTACAAAACTTCCTTTCAATTCAGAATTAAACTGAGGAGCCTGTCTCTTGGATCGAGAGACCTTGGATCACACTGTGTGAGAACCTGGTTCACCCACCCACAGATTTATTCACCAGCCTTCACCTCAGGCAAGCCTTCTGTACCAGTGTGAACTCCTGTTACACAGAATAGGTGGTGAAGGGGTGTTGATTTTATTTGAACTGCCTGAAGTATGAACTCGCTGGGGATTTTCTTCTGGCAAAATATTTTTCCTTCATGATCTCCGGATGCCTCTGAAGCCACCCTGATTTAGCTCACCTTCTACACTTGTATTCTGCACTGTGACCCAACATTGATAGGAATAAGGATGTTTCCAGTCGGGGTAGACTAGCCTTCTCCCAGCCAGAGAGGTGAGAGAGGGGCTTGAATTCTCTCAGTGGAGAGGGGAGGATTTTGGAAGTACTGAAGGCTAAAGCAGAAAAATGAAGCACACTGTCACAACCAGAAAAGACCGACAATTTGTGCCCAAGATACAACCAAAGAACGGATTTCTTAGGAAACTGTGAACATTTTGAATCGCTCCTTCATAAAGGGCTCATAAAGGGTACGGTCTGCCCTGTTTACCAGCCAACAGCATCGGTACTTCCTCTGCCACTGAAGCCCAGAATCAGCGTCAGCAATGAAAAATTGCTTTCTGCCTTGAAAGCAAGCACAGCGAAGCACTGAGCGCATTCATAAATTGTCTCAGCTTGTAACAGAACAAGAAAACCTTGATTGTACTAAATTGCGGTCTTTTTGGCTGACTGCCATGCACCACAATTTGCCTAAGATCACTGTGACACAAATCAAATTTTGATTTAAAACTTACTTTTATGAACATCTATTACTTAGCAAAGTAAATTCAGATCCATACTGACCCCACCATCTTCTTACTAGACACAAGTGTTTAACTCTCTAATACTTGTAATTTTTAGGACAAACCAACCTGATTATATGAAATGTATGAATCCAGACTTTTTAGATCCAAATACTTTATAGATTCTAGCTCTGAAACTCTTTTGAGATGCATATAAAAATAAGGCTTCATTCAGAAACTCTGTGTTCAAAATTAAAGACCAATGGACCAATTTAGTGTCGTTTGTTTCACGCTTCCTATGTTGCCTGGAAAATTACCTGCTTTGCTGGGGAAAGGTGAAAAACTATGCTTTTAATTATGCTAATAATAGTAATTAGTAGCTGGTTAGCAGTGGACCAGTCAAAGTACTGTCAAGCTACATATTTCTTGTGTAATCTTTTATTTGCTGCAGTCATTTTCTCTTCTTTTCCCTTTTTTTTCTGAGATTCTTCTACTTTTCACATTTTGACTTTTTACCTTAAGGTTTAGGCAGGCGATCACTCAGCACAGCAGTTGACAGCTTCAACTTTCTTCAATTTGCTTAGCACCTGATGTCCCTTTTAGAACCTTTACTTTATTCTCATTGTTGAAATATTAATAGTTCTCTACTCTGTGTAGATATTTCCTCTGTCCATCTGTTTCAGTGAATATACTTTAAATTCTAATGTAATAAGCTGTATTTTATATGTCATGTACTGCTTGAGTGTCCTCAATCAAAGAAGAAAATAAATATGGACTGGCAGTTGTTTTTAAATGACTATTAATAGATATTGACTTCTTACCATCATCTTGTTCACCAAGTATTGATATGGAATACCCGGAAATGGTAAAATTAATTCTGAAGGTATCTTTCACTATCATAGAGTCATAAAATCACAGAATGGCTTGGGTTGGAAGGGACCTTTAAAGATTTTCTACTCCAAAATGCCTGCCATGGGCAGGCACTTCTTTCTTAGGTTAGGTTGCTCGAAGACCCATTCAACCTGATCTCGAACACTTCCAACAACGGGGCATCCACAACTTCTCTGGGCAACCCATCCCAGTGTGGCAACACCTCATCACAGAAAGTTTATTCCTTATGTCCAACCTAAACTTACACTTTCAGTTTCAAACCACTTCCCCTTATCTTGTCACTACAGACCTTGGTAGAAAGTCTCTATCTTTCTTGTAAGCCCCTTTTATATATTGAAAGGCCACAATAATGTCTCCGTAGAGACTTCTCCAGGCTGAACAACCCCAAGTCTCTCAGCCTGTCTTCATGGGAGAGCTATGCCATCCCTCTGTTTTTGTGACCTTCCTCTAGACCTGCTTCAACAGTTCCCTGTCTTTCTTGTACTGGGAATCCTGGAACAGGATGCAGTCACTCCATCGTAGAAGGCCACTACATTGGTCAGGCACTATGGTCTGCTCAAACATAACACCTCAAGCTAAATGCTTTTGTGGTGGGTTGGGCTTGGCTGGCTGCCAGATGCTCACCGAACAACTCTGTCACTCTCTTCTTCTCAGCAGGACAGGGGGAGAAAATACATGGGGTGGTTAGATAAAAGCTTTTGTAGAGCAGCTATCAGATTCTTCTTCATTTTATATACCACAAAATTATGTCAGAGTCTTTTTGTAGCTAGCTGTCAAACTTAATCATCTCCAGATCACTTTATATATTATTTCAGGTAGCACTTCAGATTTTGCCTGAAAGACCTAATAAAAGTCATGTTATTATAATCAGTAAAATAAGGAATCTTGTTTCTCAGTGTTTTGAACTATCTATTATTAAATAGACCATTTTTTACTGTATTAATGCCTAGGTTATTCGGCTGTAGTCCAAAACTGGATTGTGCATGATATAGTGCTGACATTATCAGCTTTTAGAAATAGAGAAGAATAAAAGAAAAGTAATTATTAAGAACTTATACTTGCACTCAGCAAAAGGATAATGGGCAATATCTTTAAATACGGATCACTGGCTACCAGAACTACAGCCTCAGGAGAAAGAGCCGTTAAATGCCCCTCTGGGAAATCTGGGACAAACAGACAGTTCCTCAAGGCATGGGTCTTCCTGAGAGCCCTAAAAGCTTTCCAGAAAATTTTTCCTGTGACAATTTGATGAGGCTCCATCTAATCAAACTAGTTAAACATTTAAGTGCTGTCCGACTACATGTAGCTATTCCTGTGCAGGTACCTGACACTAATAATTCCTCTGCTGCTCAGTACTGAGAATTTCTGAGCATCCTGTCAATTGCCGAGAACCTCAAGCCACTTTTGTAACAGTTTGGAGGGACCACTGACCACTTCTACAGCAGCTGTTCTGCTCCTTAAGAACCAGGTCCTTCATCATGCTGAGTTGCCCCTCCCTGCTATCCACTTTAAAGCTTGTTTTCTCCAACATCAGAAGACACTGACATATAAAGCTGTAAACATCAAGTCATGAAGTGCCGCTTTGTTTATTTTAATATTTATTTTTCTTGGATAAAACAGTGGGAAAAGTAATTTAACTCTATTGCACCTCTACGAGATTCTGATTTCAATAGACATCTCCACAGCTATCCAGAGCTGGTTGCAACTGCTGAAGATGTACCAGGGACAATTTGGGTGCAACAGCAGTGAAGCTCTGGCCCATTAGATATTCAGGTGTAAGCCTCAGCTCCGCTGTTACTGCGATGTGCTCAGGTAGCTAGAATGCCTTTGCCCATCCCCATGCTGATCGTTTCTGACTGGGTATACCATCTATGGCTGCACGAGTAGCAGTGTGAATTGCAATAGGAAGATATTTGGAATGAAGAATGTGAAGCCCAAATCCTCACTCTGTTAATATTATTGTCATTTTATGTCTCTTTTGGGAACTAAGGAATTACTTAGCCTTGAAATTGCCTGTATGCCATCATATTCTGGCCTTAGATTTCTAAAGCCTGTGAAAGCAATGGCTTACGGTCTGAATGCCCACCCTCATTCACATGAGGAAGCGTGTGCCCTATACCTCGTCAGCTTCTTCTCCTATGGAGTTAGACCCACAACAGTGGTTTTGTACCTGTGCCAAGCCCTCAATTGGAAAATGAGGACACTCACAGGATCCTGTAGCACACAGAAAGGGAATGAGGAGGGATAACATGCAGCTGCCATACATATAACATCTGAAGTACACAAGATTGTACCTGTAAGAAATACTGTTTCTGGAGATGCCAAGAGGTGTCTGTTGAATTGCCAGTCTTCTCTGCTTTCCCTTATCGCCTCAACTCCATCCCACAGGCCCAACCAGGCAGCCCTGGCCTGGGTTCCCAGCACCAGTAATACAAAGGGATTTCTTTCATCCTTGCTTCTAAAAGTAGAAGTTGGGAACACACCTGGGCTCTGGGAAGCTGTTTGGTTGGAGTTTATTTTCTTTCCCCTTGGAAACAGCCTTACGGTAAAGTAACGAAGTGTCAGTGGAAAGTCCTCCATCCAAGAAATACCAGGAGCACAGGGAGGTCTGGAAATGCCCCTCACAAAATCCCTTCCCAAAAGTGCATTCTGGTAGACAATTGTATGAAAAAACCTCACTTAGGCAAATAAACTGCTGAAATGGCTGTGGTTTTGCCACCTTAAACAATTGAATAGTTGTGTCTATATAAAGCAAACATGATTTTTTTTTTTTCATTCTGCAAATACACCAGATTGTTTTTTTTTCATAAGGAAATCTTAATGATGCTTTTTGATTTTTATGATTTTTGAATGGATCTACAGCCATCCAGTCTTGTGAATTCATGTTCCTCCCACTGCAGTGATAACACAGTCTGTAGATACGGTTAGCATATCATTTAATTTTAATAATTGTCTCAAGGATAATTTCTGCTTTCGTTAGCGTCGAAGTCTAGAATTTAAATAACTGAAGTTATTGCCGCATCAGGCCCCCAGTGCAGATTTTTAAAAATACGTTCTTGTTTTGGCCATTGAACAAAAAGAGTATAAACTATCACCCAAATATTAAATCCCTCATGACTTTCCTGAAAAATCCTCACAGTCAAAATATGTGTCTTAGCTGAGTTAGAGTTGAAAATGCAGCATGACACCAATGCGTACAATGGAGAGAGTTCCAGCTTCTTGTCTTGTCTTTATTTTTAGTTTATGCCACAATGTTTAAAGGAAAATTGTTCTAAAAAATATACATTTTTCTCTAAACTGTCTTGGACCTGGGTCTTCACTCAGACTTCTGTGAAGCCTCTCAGCTCTCTTCTTACACCCTTCTTATTTCAGAGAATGTCCTGAACTTTCACACTGATGCTTCTGGCTGACTGGGACCTGCCTCCACTCATCATCAAGGTGGCTCCATAGAAAAGCTCCTCCCTCACTGCTGGTTTCTAGGAGCAGAGTCAGCCAAAGTCACCTTCTTTTGTGTTTAGACAAGATGAAGAAAAATTAGCTTGATTGGAACATTTTCAGAGAAATGTATTTTTGATGGAACACTGCTTATCTAAAGCTCTTCATAAGGACACAATAAATTCACTTTTTTTTTTTTTCTTTGAGACTTCTCACAGCAGTGTTCTGTTATCAATTTTTATTTGAAAGCAGGAAAGAAAGAGGCAGAGGCTGGGAGAGAGAAGGAGAATAATACAAAGACTTCACCTTTTAAATCCAGAGATGGATATTTCACAAAAGCGCTGGAAAGTATCTGGGTTTTGTTCTGATGTAGAAACTACCCAGGAAATGAAATGGCATTCTGCCAGGTTCTACCCTGTTGTGAGGAATACAGTTGATTAAGAAAAGAGCCAGACTGCTCTCAGGGCATTTCTTTGGTTACTGTTAATCTCAGAACTGTTTTAATTCAGCTCCTTGCCTTCATGCCCCTGTTTATGCATTTTTCTGCAGGCCTCTCTATGGTGTGCTTTTTCCCTTTAGAGTAAGTGAAAATTGGTCATTTAATGAAGCTCATCAATCTCTACTTTGCTTACTAGATGGAATGCCTAAAGGCTTTGTGCTTGGCCATTACTTGTATTTCCCATTATCCAACTTATCACTCATTACTGGTACAATTTACTCAAAACTGGAACATGCTGGCTCTTTATCAGCTATACAAACAGTGAGACCCCACTCACCACTGTGCAAGGTGCCCCATGCTGAGATCACTACCGCTACCACCTGCAGTCCGCGGAGGACTTTTGCTTTTCCATTGCAGGCTAGATTTTACTGTCTATTTCTGATCCTAACAGACTGAGAGCTGAATTTTGATGTTTAACTTCTGTTTCCTTTGCTTTGTACCAGTACATTTTCAGGCCCCAATTTTACATTTTCTCTACTAAAAAAATAAGTCTAGATTTGTATTTACATGGATTAGCAGCCAGGAAAAGATCTGCTTTCACAGATTTACAAATCTCCCTTGCACTATTACTCAGCAGTTTTCTCGGGGTCTTCCCAAATGATCTGCTGTACAGGGAATAGCAGATAATGTGCAAAATGCCCCAGCTTGGTGCTCCATGACAGCTGTAAAACCAAGAACTCCACAGAGCTGTAAAACCATCTCAAAGAGACGGATGAGCTGTGCTGGTGAAAGTTTTTGCCTTCTGCTCAAGAAGGTCAGAAAGGAAAAGTCTAAAAATGGAATGTCTATTTTTCACCTGTCCTGTCTCCTAACATTTTGGGATGACAAAAAAACATTTTAGGTTTTATGTGGTAGGAGGTGATTAAATAAGCACTGATGTAGGTAATTAATAGCAACACTTCACCCTGGTTGCAGAGAGTTGTTGTATTCATTGAACAAATATTGGCATGAAAACCCCCTCAAAGCGTGGTGTGCAACTGGGTTTTATTCATAGTCTGGTTTCCTAAGAAAATGAGACTAAAATAAAGTGTTTCTGTGTCCAGTCATCCATCTGTCTCTCAGTCTTCCCCTAATGGTTTCTGAACCAGTTAATTAAATGTTTGCAATCTTGTTTGAAAAGAGGATTAGGATATTGAAGGTCCTTTAAGTTTTAGTTGAAAACCAGTATCTGGGTAATGACTGAGGGGGATGTCCCTGCCTCCCTGAGGGAAAGGCTGGCAGAAATACTGCCTTTAGGCATGGTGGGCAGTAGCATGTCCCAGACAGCTGGTCCCTGTGGATGAAGTCCTACGTCAACCTCAGCACAGCTGTTCCCAGTAGCTTAAGTGACATGTCTATATGCCAGCAGGGAGCAAACTGAGGTGTTTGTGCTGGGGGAGTATGAGGCAGAAGAAATGCTGATTCAGGTATGGTTCAGTGCTGCTTTCTGGACATCCTAAGTCAGAACATGGGGCTTTTGATCTAAACAGTTGATCTAAAACACTCCCTTATGTTTTCTCTCCCAGAGATTAAGTCTAAATCATGAAATCTAAGCTTCTGCTTTAAGGTTTTCATTTACTATTTCCCTCAAACAGGTACTGCCTCACAAAAGTGTAGTGTGTTATATTTAGAGTGGGGGTTTTAGGTTTGTTGCCTTGAAGACATAGAATTTGCCAGAAATTGGCCTGGTGTCACTAAATAGCTTTCTAAAGTTAATGACTGCATTTAAAATAACTACACTGCTAGTACTTCAGGTCTGTACAGCGTTTCTATAAAACTGCAATGCTGCCATCATTATGAAACAGTCATCCTCAGGAAATGCAACTTCTGTCTTCACAACAGTGGGATGCCACCTAGCTAAATACTGGCAACATGTTGAGGTTGGTTAACTCCTTAATTGTTGATCAGTTCAGCATGAATGTTATGGAAACACATTTGTTTGATAATTTGTGGTTCCTGAAGTTTCTGTATGGCTTCTCTGGGGTTGTCAAAATATTTATCCTACCATATACACTCAGCATGCATACTTCTGTTACATACTTTCAACAATAAAGGCTGCAGTGCACCCCTCCGAAAAAACCCCACCCAAACCAAGCAGAAAATATGCTATACAATTAATTTACTTGTAAATTATGTAACCGGAGAAATATCCCAGATTTCATTTATTGATTGGACTGTCATAGAGTCCTGGGTACTTGTCTTGTAGCTTCAGCAATGCCTTCCTCTCTGTATGATGACCCAGAACCTGATTGCAGTAGACATCCAACAATTTCTTCCAAGTATAATTATAAGGTATGTAACATCTTGTAAAGGAAATTTATTTGGTTTATAAATAGAAAAGGTATCAGAGTTGGATCGTAAATCTTTAGTTTTCAAATTCTCTTGCTCTTATGTGTTGCTCCTATTCTGAACTAGCACTTGCAATGTCATTCAGGTAGTTACTGTAGCAATTTGGGACTAGTGGTATGTAGCAAACTGACATAAAAATGTTAATTCTGTGGCACCATACAGCTTTTCTTTTTTCAGGAATATTGGAAATTGATCTGAAAAGAGATGATAAAGTATATATTCATCTTTATAACCATATTGAAGAAACCCTCTAGGTATTGCTACCACTCTCACTGGATCCTGTAGCAGAATGCAACTAGGCTTCCCATTAAAAAAAAACCAAACAAACAAACAACAAAAACAACAACACACACACACCCAGCACTTAGGGATAAAAACATCAGACTTCTCTACAAAACATTTCCTTATAACAAGAAATTTGAAGAAAGTACTAGAGCAGTAACAATAAAAATGATTGATTAAAACATTCATTTAGTGCCCAAGCTATTGAAAAGAAGAAATTATCATATTTTGAATGTATGATTACATTTTAGAAAAGATATAAGTAAAACCACAACACTGATCCCTCAGTCAGTGCATGAACATGTGCCCATCTTGAATGAAGAATATTGATCAGAGTTGAAGTCAAGCATGGTCAGAGCTTTTAAGAGGTGTACTCTCCCAGTGCATTGCCTGTGCATTCAGCAAGTTTATATATTGTTGTAAATACAGAAAACTAATAGTTACTTGCAAGTACTTATGAAAACCAGACCATTAATCTCAACTACACATCATTATCACAGATGAAATAACTGCTAATTTATATAGAAATGTATGAAGTTCATGAAAAGGTTAGCTTAACCTTTGGAGTACAAAGGCAATCAACACTGACAGTGAGGATGCCTAGCTAGGATGGATGCAACTGTTTGCATAGGTACTGTGTGTGGTGGAGAGACGTTCAGGCTGGCTATCTGAAGATCCCTGGCTACATCATGGTCCCTAATTTTTGTGGCACGAGAGCTGGGGTGCAGTGTCACTGGAGGTAGCTTTGTGTGCTACATTTCCCAATATGATTAACTCAGGCTTTTCTGCTATCCCTAAAGTAGCTAAAATGCTGATAGTCCAAATCTGGTCCCCCAGTTTTGATGGCCTCCAGAGAACAATGCAAAAAGCCAAGGGCACTCAGAGCCCCAGAGCAGAATCCCTACCTGCTTACAATAAACTCTTCAGAGTTTATTGAGAGCTAACTGTGAGCATCAGATTATTACTGAGGCTATCTGACCAGCAACTGCATTTTAGAGTGGTGGTGCTTGAATTCACTGCTCTGTGAAACCACGTCGATGGAGGAGGAAAACAATGGATATTCTGTTGCAAAGGATGAGGGTTTTGCTAATTTAAGCTAATGCTATGCCATTGCCTCCTAAACAGCCCATCATGGGCTGCACTCTCTCAGGAAGGGGCATAATGTTTCAGGAGCGTTTCAAGTACCCTGGATATCCCCGGTGTCAAAGGATACTTCAGGGACAGCTGAGGTCTGCTGAACTTTCCTAGCAAACTGAAGTACCTTCTGGTGGTTCCCAGGGCTGGCAGACAGCTAAGTGACATCTGAAGTCCCTGTCCTGGAGGTGCTGTGCTGATTGCTAGAAGATACGTCATTGTGAGCTCATGTAGAAATCAAGGACACTGAAGTAGGTGTTTGAGAGAGAAGCATTAGTTTTCTTTTATAGCAGGGGACTAGAGCCTAATGAATTTTGTAAAACATGGGGGAGACTGTGGTGACTCACACTAGGAATGTGTATTTGTGCCTAAATTACATAAACACAGTAGGATGTCCATATGGCTGTGTTGAAAGAGCTGTTTAATAACTGAATACACAAATGAGGTGCCCATGATGCCAATCTTTACAGATTATTGTACTGATCTGCTGCCTAATGACTTGGCTGGATCTTTCCTATTGCAGCAAGATCAAAAGGGAAAAGTTACATTCAGTCCTTTCTTTCCTATAGCTCCAAGATGCAGCCTTAACAATGTTAACATTTTCTTTAGAAACAGCACTATTTTCCAGGGGTTTGCCCTTTCTGCAACACGTTCCCTGGCCAGTGGATGTGCTTCTCATTCATTTCTTACAGTGTCTGAAGCTGGGATCAGAAGGTATTCAGAGGGCTAACTTTGGCAGGGAAATCAACGCTGGGTACCTGTGAAACTTCCAGGTCTTGCGTAAAGGTTGTCTGGTGGACATTGAACTGGCTCCCTTGAACAATTCTGTTTTCTAGTCTCATTTTTGATGCATGCAAAGCATTACATACTAAATGTTTATCATCCTAATGAACACAAGACTATCGTTAGGACCATTAGACCTGATGCTTGAAGGCATTACCTCCTCACCTTCCTGTCTCATGCACTGCTGAGCATCA
Source organism: Falco punctatus (assembly GCF_963210335.1). Taxonomy (NCBI): domain Eukaryota; kingdom Metazoa; phylum Chordata; class Aves; order Falconiformes; family Falconidae; genus Falco; species Falco punctatus. The sequence continues at coordinate 52,565,925 of NC_137585.1, forward strand.
GTGTTTACATAGCACTAAGGTATCATATTTATGTTGCACGTGATTAGTAATTTATTCTAATGATATTTTTGTTCTTTAGAAAGTCTGTTTAAAGTAGACTACCCTTTACTTTTGCCATTAAAAAAAATAATCTTGAACTTGCTGTAAAAGTATCATGAGAATTTCAAGCTCCAAATAGTTCACCTTTCTTTTCAAAATGAGTATTCTTCATCTGAGGAGTCTGCCCACATGCTAATGTTTACAGATGTAGGTGCATATCTGTATGTGTAAAATAGGCATTCTGTACCTTTACTTCAGTGTAAGCCTTTTTTTTTTTTTTTTTAAGTAGAAATAGAAGTTAATCTCTGACTTTAATCTTTACTCCCTTACAAAACACTGTTTGTATTGATTGTCCCCACCCAGTCCCCCCCATGTCGTGCCCATCCCCCCTCCCTGAAGTTGGAATTTCAAAGGGAATTTTTTTTTCATTTTGTTGGTAGTTGGAGACTGGGTAGAGAGCTGCTTACAGGGTTAATTTGGTGTTGCCTTTCTGTGGTAAATGAATTTGCAGGATTCAACTACCATAGCACATACCAGTTATTGGGAGATAGTACAGCCCTTTCAGCTTATCAGTGTCACAACCAAGTCTTTCCTGGTGAAAATATGGCTGGGTGGACTTCTGTGCTGAATGGTAGGATTGGTAGTAAAGCACACTCAGAAGAGACTTAGAAAAGAATGTGCTTGTACTTCCTGACTTTCCAGCTACAAAAATGCTTTTAAAAAGGATTTTTTCCAAATTTCACATAGTTTGGACTGCAACAATGTTCACCATATCACTTCCTCAACTTCTCTGAAGTCACTGCAGTAAATGATCATGTGGAAAAGTGTCCTTGAAGGCAATTTAACAGCTGGAAACACAGAGGAAGAGCCAGTCCCTTGTGAGCAATAAACTCTCAGCAAAGAGAATTTAAAGCAATTTGCCAGTTCCTCAGTGCTTCAGCTATGAGCATGTTCTACGGGAGTAATGGGATAGTTATATTTGTATTATATAAATGACACTCATAAAGCCAGAAAAAATAGCTTCTACAGCTGCAAGGAGCTTTGCTGGTCACTTCATGTTGGTCACTTCATGCTGTCACTCAGCTCCCCCTGTGGGGCACAATGTCTGTCACAGGTGGGCTTTCTCCTTGGGGGCAGGACGGCTGGGCACTACCTCTCCTTATGGAAACCTATCAATTCCTAAATCAGCACCAGATATTTGCCGCATAAGGTGAGGAGTCAGAAATAATGTTACCTGTTAATCTGAGCTCCATTTTACTTTGCTTGAAAAAGCCTGTCAAATTTTGCCAAATAACATTCCCCCTCCAATTTTTTGTAAGAGTGTTTGTAACCTGGTCTTTGATCTAGCAATTCCCAAGTAGCAAAATGTTTGTTGCTGTTGTTGTTGTTGTTTTGGACTAGAAGAACTTGCACTTTCTTTTAATGAGATATTTGTATTTTCATAAATAATAGGCTTTTATTTTTAAAGACTGAACATGAAACCAATTCCAGGTAGGTATAAGCCTATGTTTTAATTCTCTATATGCAATTAAAATGTTGAATTTGCCAGTACAACACAGCCAGAGAAGGAGTTCAGCTGCCAAAATAAGGAGCATGGCAGAATTGCAATGTAAGAAGTCGTGCTAGGCTTGGTATTTTCTGTTGAATGTAAGGAGTCATTGCTAATGTGTCTTGATTTACCCAGCAATTAGTGAAGCCTTTCAGAGTTGCCTTGACTTGATAGGGAAAGCTCTGTATGCCCCACCCACGCCCTGGTTAATTGCTGTCTCTAACAAAGCTACTCCAAAGGGGTTGCATTGCTGATATGAAGCCTTAGATAGTAGAAATCATTATAGCTATACTCCTCTCCATGGAACAACACCAATTTATATCATTCGAAGATCTGACATATAGTGGTACTGGTTTGTGTGTCCTCTGTGGTTCAGAAACTCTGAATAAAGGAACAGGTCTAAAAGAAAGACTTCATGCTCTGCAGCAGAATTTACAATATTTTCTCAGTTGGCTGAGTGTCAAGTAGGACAATGACAAGACCTGTGCCTAATTCAGGGGAGGAACAAAGAGAATGTACCCGAAACCCATTCACTGAGAGGATTTACTGCCTTACTTTGTTTTCTGATTAAGTGAACTGGCAATGCCAGGTTGTCACCTGATTAAGGTCAACAAGGAAACCATGTGCTGACAGCCAGATTACCTTTTCTACCTAGAACGTGGATGAAGGAGGTCACACTGTCACTTATTCTCTTTTTGAGATGCTTGAGATGCTTGGTTGACAAGCAAGAAATTAGATCCCAATTCAGTCCTAGAAGGAAGGAGAAGTGATGAACGTATAGATCCCACTCAGATCTGAAGCTGGGGGTCCTTGCAGTGTTCTCACAGGAGGCACCTTCTGCCCCTCTGTGCAAATCTTGCTTGGTGTAAACAGGAAGAGGAGTCCTGGGGAGAGTGAGAAAGAGAAGGACTGGGGAGTGAGAGGCTCTACTACTTGCACTGTGGGGTTTTGTGTGTTTAAAGTTAGATAGCCATTGGGAAAACCAACGAAGCACCAGGGAGGGCAGGAACCATTCCTGTGTGAGAGAGCCCATTTGCCAAGGTACAAAATTCTGCTTCTGCTGAGACCTGCTCTCTGGTTTTTTGTTACTCTGCATCTCTGTCTGTAGAGTGCTGCAGCTGCAACAACGAGTATTAGAAAGGTCTGCCTCTGCCTGATGTGTCACTGGGTGATTAGGACAGGCTCCTGCAAAGTGACTGGGGGTAGTGGAACTTCCCACTTCGTGTCTGGGACCACTAAACATGACCCGTCACCTGCTGTTTCCTTTAAATGATGGTGAGCAGGACTGCTAAGTCCTGTGTTTCAGCATCAGTACTCAGAATACACCGAATGATTTGGGGTTTTCCAGGGACATAACTGTAAGAATCACCTAGTTCTTGGATCACAAAACTTTAAGCAAGAGGTAAGTTTCATCAGCCTAAAGAACAGATTATTTCAATATGTGCAAAAGCACATACAGCTTTACAGACAGAAAGCAGTTTTCACTGAAAAATGCAGATACATGTATTGAATCAAGAATCCAAAAGAGCAAAGTAGCAATTTTCTAGTTTGCTTCTCTGAATTTAGAAATCTAGCTGGAGATTATGCACATAAGAAATATTTTGGATTTTGTAAGGTATCTGAGTTCTTTAAAAAAAAAATATATATATATGATTTAAAAAGGTTATCTACCCACTGTGAATCATTTTTGTTACTTAATTCTCAAGCTGCCCACAAGATGAACAGGCAGTTGACAGCTTTCTATTGTCAATAAATAAGCATTGCATATTATTGTTTGATGTAAATGCAAATAGAAAGTAAATTGATTATTGCAAACCCACTAGGTAGAGACAATCTGAGATGGGCTTCTGGCATCAGTAACTGCAGGTTTTAAAATTATGTCCAAACAGGTAACAGCTCAGACAATAATTCACAGTACGGAGTGTACTTTGTATAGAACACTCATTTCTTACTTGCTCCTGAGACCTTAATAGTTAGAACTAGGTAAGAAATGATACCGTCATTCATTGTAAGGTACTTTTGTTAAGGGGCAGGCACGAGAAAGATAGCATTTTAAAATTCTAGGTTAAAAATAGTCAAGGGCATTTTTTAATAACATATATTTTATGATTATAAGTAGGAACCATAATGAAGTGACAGAAATATCTCGGTTTTGATTAGATAATGATAACAAATTCATATTTAATTTGGCATGTACTTTAGACACCCAAATCCTTTTTCTGGGAACAAAACTTTTTTTATAGTTTTGTACTAATTTTAGGGGTTTAAAGGTGATTAAGTACTTTAAAAATAAACATTCATGGTTACTAAGCAGCAGCTGAGAAAAAATAATTGGTGGTGTAGTTGTGTGCTTTGCTTTGCTGAATCATGTTAGTGTGACATGGATTGAAAGATAAATCGTAGATTTGTTGGAAAGGAAAAATTATGAAGGGAAATAATATTTTAGGCACCATACTTTAAAGATATACCTTATAAAAAAAAGAATTCTGCATGCAGAAGATAGTTTAATGAGTGCATATTCTTCTTTAAATCCACAACTTGTTTTGTGGTCATATAGAAAAGATTGTGTTCAAACTTGTCACCATTGTTGACATTTCAGTTTATATTTTAGCATTCTATAAATTCAACAACAAATCTAGTGACATCTTTTGCAAGTTATAAAAAAGGTTCATTGTTAACTAAGCAGAACATGGTATGAGTTTAAAGAAGGAATTGAGCAACTCTTATGTTTTACTAAGATTAGTGATGTTGTGGCTTAAAAACTATGAAGGAAATAAAAGAACCTCCAAAATAATAACTGTAAAAATCTTTGTATGTTCCCAGAAACAAGTGAGATGAAGCTATGCCCTGGATTTTAGACAGCCATGCTATCTCCCTTTCATGGTTACTTTAGGGTTTTGGAATTTTTTTCCATGACAGTTAAGCAATGAAAATTTAGGATTATATAAAATTAAGACACTTTTGGTATTATCATAAAATAGTATTTTTGGAAACACTCATGAATTCCCTGGCACAGAAAGAGCTGCCCTAATTTCTTATATGATCCTAGAATACAGAAAAAAGTGACCAAAATGGAATAAAGGAACAACTGCACAGGAAAAGTCCTGCAAAAGGAAAATGTTTGTATTCCCTTAAACATTGGGATATATATTACAGCCATATATTAAAAATAAACCATAATTTATATATAAGCAAAAAGAGCTTCTCTTAAAACGTACAGCTAATGAACAAACCAGAATAAAGTAAAATAGTACTGAAAAGAAAAACAATGAAAGACAATGTTCTGCCTTTCCTTTTCCTTTTTCTCCTCCTTCTCTAGTAGATATATAATGTAGATGCTTTATACTTTGTTTTTAGTTTCTCAGCTTCCTGGTGCAGCTGAATGGGGAAACAGACCTAGAAAGCTGTATTTCAGCTCTCCATCGAGGGCCTGACAGAGCCCATGTTTGTCATTTAAGTATCTACAATACATGCTGCCACTGGGAAGAAAATAATCTTTTAGATAGTACTGTGCAGCTCAACTAGGCACTGGAAGGAGAGGCAAGGACTTCACTGGGAAGAAGTTTATTATTTATATAGCATCGCATGTCCACATGGTCTTATGCACTAAATCAGCAGCACTGGTCAAATATGTGTCTTGCTTCAAAGAGCTGCTGAGGCTGTGCGTGTCTCCAAATAGCCACTGGTTCAGGGAAGAGAAATTTATCACTGCCCAGAGAGGGGCAGGAAAGCTCCTATTGGGGTGACAGGGAAGCCAGGATGGAGGGCACAGGAGGTGCTGAACACTGAAAAATGCCCGAACACAGCTCCTCCTCCTGCTGCTGCTTTTAAGGGACAGGATTACACATCTCTGATGAACTCTGGGGGAAGCTTGAGAGGGAGAGGGTATCTAACTGGCATCAGATTACCCCCCTGCAACTATTGTTAGTTTGGTATTAATTCACTTCAACAATGACAGCAGCCTGGCTTGAAGGGTGGGTTAAAAATGTTCACCTACAGTGAGGTAAGGGAGCAGCTAAGTACTAAGTAATTCACTCGTCATGCTGTGGCCTTCTGAATAGCAAGGATAAGGTCAATGCAGCTGTGCTCCAGGGAGCAGCTGGGGTACCCATATGCTTCCAGCAGATTCCCAGCCTCTGTGAGTGGTGATACCATCTTGATCCTTCATCTTTTGCATAGGTCCTCCATATTTAATAGATGTTGATTAACCACAGGTTCTGCTTCTCACAGTGAATTTGGAGAATACGCCCTCCATCTGCAAATTTTTGCTAGGCCAAATGTCATCGAGTGATGATGGGTGTAAGTAGGCAAATATAACTGGTGGGGATCTAGTGGTAGGTGTCCCCATATTAGAATGAAGTGTGCAGACCTGCATTGCTTAGCTGTGTTGTGGTCCATCTGTAGTCATTCAAGCCGATCTTTCAAGGTAGTAATTTAAAATCGTCAATAACCTGAGAAGCCAGGGATATCTGACTGTTAAACCTGACTTGGTGGCTGATTTTCTGCAAGGTACCTGTAAAACCGCTAGACATTCTAGAGGTGTTTAGCTGCCTAAAAGCCTCAAAAGTCTGACTGCATGGTACTGATTTTGCCAAAGTGGTCGCTTTCTTCCAAATGCTGTTTTCGTATACAGTGACTGAAGTGGGCCACTGTGCAGCAGGATGCTGTATGGGTGTTCCTCAGACCGTGGTAAGAGACCAGATGGGTTCCCTAACAGGAACTTATCTTTCATCCATCATTTGAAGTCATAAGTATAGCTGTATGCATGTGATTTTAGAAGGCTGATGACCAGCACCTTCACTGGATTCAGGAAGAACTCCAGATGCTTGCACCTTCTGAAACAGGGTCAAGTGTGTCAATCAAGGAAAACCAATCACTCTGAAAATACATTTTTACAGCTTTTTTATTCTCCATAAATAAACATATCTCCATTATCTCAACATGTGCTGCAGGGATTAGTTATCCACTGCACAGAAATCTCTCTGAAAACCTCCTACAAATCTCAATACAAGTGTTGCAAGCGTTTTTGTGCCATGTTTGCACTGATAGCTCAATTGGCTATAAATACCTGTAATCTGGGATCATTTAGCACAGTGAAGGTAACCCCCTCCATTAATTTACCACCCTGGCACTACTTTGGCCGCTGCGGGCATGCTTGGTAGCTGTGGTGGCTCCTGCACTGCTCATGGGCGTTACACCACTTTCCCCTGTGATGAATGCTGAATCTTTTGTGACACCCACTGTACTCAGTTACAAAGTTATAGTTGTACTTAGTTATAAAGTTACTTCAATTTTCTGCAGTTACTGCTACTGTAACTGCTCTGTTTTCAGGTTTCGTAAAGTAATGTGTTTGGGACTAATTCAAAGACTCTTAAATTACCAATCCCTCTATGAGGCTCAATTTTCATTTCTTTCACTTGACAAAAAAAGCAGAAAGTATGGCATTATTTTCCTTCAAATATACCTTTGAAAAGTCAAGCAGCTTGAGATCTCTGTAGTATTATACCATGCTGTGGGCAAATGAGCAAGCAACTAATTTCTCTCCCAAATAAGGAAGCATTTTTGTAACAGTTAGCTTTTACAGACAAAATGTAATTAGAGACTTGCTATCCGTTATATGGTGCAGAAAGCTGTCGTTACTTGAGTGTTTGCAATTCTATAAATAAGTTGCAAAAATCTGCTGGAAAATAAAGAACAGTAAATGTTTTATCTTGCTATGAGTGTTCAAGAAGATGATTACTTTGACTCCATAGCGAGTCCTTAATAATCCAGGATTTTGTTCACAAGTGGAATTAAATGGAGGGCAGATAGAAGCAGTGCACAGAAGCAAGACCTTGGCCTTGCATCATGCGCTGGTGCTTAGTTTTCCAACATAGTCTGCGATACTCCACATAATTAAGTCCCTGTCAACTCTTTCTGTGGTTCAGTTATTTCTTTCTGTCCAAAACAGCAGTACAGCTATGCTCTGTTACCTTACCATGATGCATTTACCACTCTTGGGGTTCAGTGGAATGATTGCCATACCATATATTATGGAAATGAGGCTAGGGACAGAATCAAGATTTGTCAGCAACATGTATTTTAATAATACTTAATTTTAATAATAATTAAAGTATTAACCAGACAATAGGAAAATACCTTTATGTTCAAAGGGAGGTGAAAAAATAAAATAAAATAAAAAATTGAAAAAAAACAACCTCTATGTTCAAAGGGAGGCGAAAGATGTTTGAAGCCCAAGTCGCACCTGTTGCTTAAACCAGAAGGAAGACACACTAATTGGCACTACCGTGGCTCTGAACAAAACACCACTTCCAGATCCTGTTAGATTGCTCGTAGGGAGGGAAGCTATGGCCCAAGTAGAGAGAATGTTTAGCCAGCAACCTGCTCTCTGAGCTCCTATAGGAAGCAGCACCTTGCTTTTGTGCAGGAAAGCAGCACGCTCTGAGTTGCTTCAGGCGCGTTAAATTGCATGCCAGCTTTCATATTTTCCCCCTTCACCAGAGACTGATTAGGTACAAGGCAAGGACTCCTGAATATGTGCCAACAAGGCACGTATACCCTATAAGGGATCTGTTTATTTATTTGAACTTGGTGGGAGGTTTTAGCCATGTACTTGCATTCCAGAAGTAATAAAGCAAGGAAAATAAATCTTTTGCAGTATCAAAGAGTAAAGACACATGCCACATTTTGGATTTTGGAAAGGGAAATACAGAATTTGTACAACCATATTCCCAAGAAAGGATTTGTTACTCAGGGGTCTACTATTACATGTGGAAGTGGTCAGTAGAGTCTGCAGCCTAGAGTTTAGAGAACAAAGTATGAAGGGCAGCAAATCAACATCTGCTCCATGATTAGTTCAGTATTACTAGAAGAGAGCCCTGGTGCTATCTGTCTTCCAACTGCCAAGAGCACATTTACTCTTCTGAGATGGAATTTCCAAGCTGTGCAAATATGCTCATCAAAGGTTGGGGCAAATTTGTTTGCCATCCCCATTAATCTGAAATCAGTTAGATGTGTTTTTGTAAAGTGAAGCTGCTCATTATCATTTCCACTGGTGGTGACTGACAGTGTGTGACAGTTTGTTGTGATTAAGAGATACAATTTGGAGAGAAACCAAGGCTGTAAAACATTTCAAGTCAGTGCTAGAAATGTGAAAAAGCCTTTAAGCGATTGTCAAGGAATAACATTGGAGTCTCAAACTTTCTTTGGGATTTCAGCATCTGGAGGGCATTTCACTGTTTACATTTCCAGGGGAGAATATAAACTTGGGTTCTCTGCTACTGTGCTGAAGATTAATGCTAAATAGTTCAAGACATTTAGCAGCTCTTTAGATCTTACATTTTGTAGTAGCACAGGCTGTGTTGCTCATTTGCTTTTGCTTCTTTTTTTAAAAAATCTTCCTTGGAAGAAAATTATCAGTATGATCTAATGCTTTGGACTGTAAATGCACACAGTTTCCAAGGCTCCCAGGTTCTGCCAAGTATGCTATAGAAAGGACAGAGAAAATTTTTTGTGTGAACTTCAGAGTGCAGAGCTGTGTCTTGTCTTGACACTGTGTGTCAGGTTCATACTGATTTAGAAAATCAAATTATTTGACACTATATTAATATCACATTAAAAATACTGCCTGATACTTGTTTGGGATCAAGCACAGGGATTTTCCTGGCGTTTGTCATAAAATATCTATTATTTAATTGGAAAAAAATATTTAAATATCAGTATTTTTATTTTATAATTGCTTTTCTTCATTTACCTGCTTTGTCAGCTAAAAAGCTGGAAAAAAGTTCCTTTCACTGTTTCCTAAAGGTAAAGGACAGTTCAAGTCTTTGATTCTCTTTTCAGAGCTCTTCGTTGCCCTGATGCTCTGCTATCTGACCTTCCATTTCACTGAAATAATGTCAATCTTCTGTGTGTTTGACTTCATGAATTTGTAATCTAGCCCTGAAGGCATCGTAACTGCATTATACATCAGAGCCCTCAGTCATTTGGGTTGACATGAGAAGAGGCAAAGCTGGGTACAGTCACAAGACTCAATTTCAAGCAAATCAGAGCTTCTTTTCTAGGTGATGTAATCTTAATTTTCCCCTAATTCCCCACTGTCTTTCTGGTAAGTTATTTCAGGCCCCTTGAGGGAGGTTTCCAGGCAGTCCTGTCTGCTTGATGTTGGCCGTGTGTCATCACTGCAGTACGAATGGGCTACTTGGGGCAGCCAGTGCTGGAAAGGAAAACCTGGTTTCATTCACATTGGCATAAAATTATATTTAAATGTTAGCTAAAGCTGACAAAATTAAGGAAGGGATTCTCCTTGGCACTCGGCTGTTTGCCCTAAACCAGGCCCTGAATAAACTCCTGAGGGTAATAGGCGTGATTGAGTTTAGATCCAAAGCCACCGATCCTAAGGATTTTATGGTAATCACTCATTCAGGGTAGTGCTAATAATGCTTCTGTCTGTTGAACCAGGCTCTGTGAAATGAACTAATAGGCTTGAAACCAGTTCCTTTGGGAGTATTTGCATTCTCTCCCAGTCTCTTTGTTTAGCCTTCAATATTAAAATCTATATGAAACTGAGAAATGGTGCGAAGAAAAGATATGGAAACACTTTAGAAGGGAAAACTTGTATTTTTGAAAGGACATGCCGTTAAGTTTTGGAATAAACTATTTAGGATCCTGCAGCTGAATCATGATCCCCGGAGAGTTTCAAAGATAGCTGATATCTTTAGTACCCAGTTTATCTCACTTAATTAATCCCACTCCATTTAACCCAGATGGGAGCTTAGTCATCATAGGTTCTTTGCAGTCAGTGGAGAGGGACGGAGATTTTCTGAAGATTTTCAGCCAACCTGAACAGAACTTTGTAAATTCAGGGGATAAGGCCTTGTTGAAATAGCAGTTTTTAGCTATAATGTGTAATTATTATGCCATTAAAAATAATTCAAACTGCAAGTGATCTGAGACAAGAACAGGAGGTCACCTTAGTTTTTGATTAACACATCTGGGTTTATATTTTCAAATCAATCAATGGGTACTCTACTTAAGTATGAATTAAAGACATCATTCAACATTAATTTAAGACCAGATGTTCAGAGGTGTTTAAATGGCTCACTCCTGTTAAAATCAATAAATTCTGAGGTTCTGGACCTTTGTGATTAACAAGTTCTACAAAAATCAGCCTTTATTTGGTGGCCTGTTACGTTATGCTCATATAGGATATTGTATGAATAATAAAAGTCTTAGTCATATCATTTGTTTCCTTCCTCTGTAACCATAAATCAAATCTAATCAGCACAAAACTGTTTCTTACCCTTCCAAAACCTATTAGGGAAAGGGTTATTGCTCTACATGATGCCAGCTGGACAGTCAAGTTGTCATCACACAGTATATTTCACCTTGAGAAGGCTCTTGTGAAAGCCTCAGCAGATCCTTTGGATGTAAGCAAACTATTAAATTCAGTTCCAGTTTGTATGGCATCTCTTTGGTTTTTGGGTTACTTTATTCAGCATCAGCTTAACTTCTTTATTTTTTTGATTAATCTCCCCACTTTTCTGGTTGAAGAGATCACCAACAAACCCTGTGCCTGACAGCTTGACCATCTTAAGAAAGGAGTGACACTGGGAATTTGCCCAGTGTGTAGAGCTTTTCTGTTAAGAAGTTTAATGTGAAAGGAGAAGGATCAGTGTTTATAACCTGCAGACAAACCCACTTGCTGTATATTTCTTTACAATGCAAAGCCAGTTCTCATCATGCTTAGTTAAAAGGTATAGAAAAAAAGCAAGAAAACTAATCTTAATGAATTAAACAACTATTCCTTATGTCTTTAGTATACAAGATCAGTAACATTCCTCAAGAAGCAAATCACTCTACAGAACCAGTGTTTTACTGGCAAGCGCACAGCTTTATTTTCAAGCTTCATAGCTCTTTTGCTCATACTGTTCCTTTAAGTCACCTTACACATATCTTCATTGCTTTACCTCAAGGCCGCTACAATAAAACTCCTGAGCTACTGTTGGGAGAGATGTAAGGAACAGCAGAAAAAAACTATGATTTTTTTTTCACTTTACCATTTTACCGCTACCAGAATTTGCCAAAAAATCCTAAGAATGGAGAAGATTCTTTTTGTTTTGTTCAAAAGTTAAAAAGAAGACTTTACATGTACACTTCTAAGCTACAAAATGAGGAGGGGTGGCACAGAGCCAGCAGCATCAGTTCTCTGCTTTTCTGTGTATGACTTTCATTCATACTTCTGTTCCTTGTTCTCCACCATAAATCTTCTGCAAAGTTCTTAGACGAAAAGGCATCCTATTAATTCTGGGGTTAAACTTGGAGTCACCCAAATATCTACCAAAAACCCAGTCTCCCTTTCAATCATTTATCCAAATCTAATTTAGTTTTTCCTACATATTCATTATGTTTATTGTGGTCATAGTGGTTGGTTTTTATACCTGTTCTCATCACGTATTAATAACTGCCTTTGTTATACCATTTCTATACTCATGCAAATAATGCCTATGTACTGTATTTTCTTTGCACACTCTGCCCCATCCATGAAAGATGGCTATTCAAGAAATAACTTTATGAGGAAAGAAATTTTTTTTTGTTTCATTGATTTGTGTGTCTTTCCACAAGATTTATTTCGTATTAGGTTCTGGGCTGCCTATGTGTTATTCAGATTTCTAGACCTATCAGTAAATCTACACTCCGCAGCAACTGCAAAGCCTCATTTTGCCTCAGCTGAGTTGTTAACCTACAGTTCTGTCATATGTATTCCGCAGCTTCACCAACTTAATGAAAGGCAGCTTGACTACTTAGTAGGAACTATTGCAAATGTGTCTTGTCCAGAAATCCTCTGACAACAGAAAATGTTTGAGCTGTAATATTAAAATTTAGTAAAGATGAATAATTTAGCTTGCATCTGGTTTGATTGCAAAAGCTGTCCTCACTTTTCAGAAGTCTTCTGTAAAGGAAAGACCTTCATGTTTTATAAAACTGTAACCTAAATATGCTCTTGGAATGTGAAAAATGTATGTCACACAGATGTGTTCATTTATTTTTTTTGTACACCCTAGCCTTTCTGCAACTGTATTGTAATAAAAAGTGACCTTGTGTAAAAGGAGTGAATGTAACTAGCAATTCAAATGCCCTGTGTGTTATCTAAGTAATGTTAAATGGCCTCAGAATATTTAAGATTCAAACTCAATAATTTTTGTAAAAACTGAAGCAGGATTTCTTTATTCTTTTAGCTTTCATAGAAGGTGGTATTTCAGCAGTTGATGCTATTTGTAGTGATTATTATTTTAAATAAGAGCAGCTAATTTGTCTGTTAAAGTAATCCCTTGTGGAGCGATGACTGCATAAATGAGACTGTACATTGTAGATTTCATCTCTTATTTATTTATTTTACATTTTGATTTAACACCTTCTAAAGATGCATAGAGAACTGGACACACGGTGAGTCCCCAGTGGAGTGGAAAACTGCAACCATTTGGATGTCTTCTGTTTCAAAACAGAAAGAAAAATTAATTTTCAATACTTCTTACCATCAGAATTCTGATACACTTACAAAATCTCAATTTCACAGTTGAAAAGCTGTGCCAACTTTGAGATTATTATCTAATATGAAACATGTTCTTTTTTATTATAATTTCTTCAAGAAAACAGTATTTTTTTCTTCCTGACTCATATTCACAAAAGCTTATTCTGCTCCTGTCTGAATATAATGTTTAAATAATATTCACATGGAATGAAAGTCATGCTCTAAGATGAACAAGATTGAAGGCTCAAATGAGTTAATGTAAAATCAAAACATTTGCAGGGAAGTTGCAATAACTCTTGTACACAGCATGTGATTTATTTATTTTTTGCTTTTTTCTGGAGACCTACCACAGAAAATGAAGATTAACAAAGTGCTTGTTTTTTGATAAAAGAAAGTGACTTCTTACAAAACACACTAGTAAGGCTCAGATGAACGTAACCTGCCAGCTTCAGAATAAAACTTGATTCAGCCAATTAAGTATCCTAATTTCATCCCTTAGAGGTGCCTGCAATAGGCCTACACAGAACCACAGACAGAAAATGACATTTTAGACTAACAGAGACGGGAGACACAGCTACTTGCCTTAGATTGTGTCTCCTTCTGTCTTGTCTCTTTCTGCCTTATCAGGCAAAGTTTTGTTAAGCTGAAGTTTGACCAAATTTGTCGAGCCGTAGTTCTATGCTGTCATTGGTTATGTTCATGTTATCCTTGTCGTGAAAAGGTTTAACCCAAGAAAATGGGAAGGGAATCATGGGGAGGGGGGGGAAATTGAGTGATTACAGCAATTGTTCCTTTACAACATATTCTACAAATAGAGGTTTTGTGTTGTAAAAAATTAGATTGCCTCCCATAACAGAAACTCTTAGTGTAAACCTGAAGGTGTCCCCAGCATGCATTTTGTCATTGTGGAGTTTCTATCCTGTATCAAGAAGTTTCCTTTCATCTGTGTCAAGTGCTGAAGTACCCAGGATTTGAAGTACTCTAAGTACTAATAGGTTCCTCAGATATCAGGGGGTTTCCATGTACTCCTTGTCAGGAAATGTATTACAGCAGATCCAGATCTCATACCTACTTGAGGACACTCATGGAAGTGAGTTCAGGTAGACTCTTCTTCTCTTCATTGTCTCACAAATGTAACCCAAAAAGGAAAAAAAGCTTTAAGATGTATCTGAAGAAACACATTCACACACATGCATCAATGTGTGCTTTATTATTTATTTATTTATTTATTTTTACTCAGTCTTAAGGTTCAGCCTTAAGGAAAGAAAAAATGTGAAACACCGACTATGTTAAAGCCTGTGTCTGTATGAATGAGCCACACCGTGCAGCATGGAAGAACAGAGGTGCTGGGGGGACACCTGGGGCTGTACCTCTGGGGATCACCTTGCAGGGTCACAATGCTCCTCCTTCAGGCTGGTCCCACTCTGGCTCCACGTACTGTGCTCCTGTCAACAGCCGGAGCACAGGAGAGGGTGATAACTCTTGGTACATGTACCCCCATCTTGTCCAGGAGTCCCACTCCTGCGCTCTCAGAGCACCCCACGCTGAATCCACGCACAGTAAGCGGGGACAAACGGAGGGTCCTGCGCTATAGACACTCCCAAAGACTACCACAGCAGTAGACAAGGGTTTACTTATCAAACTAGCAGACAGAAACATTACATGAAAAATGTGATACTTTTGCTATGAACCTTTTTGCATCAAACAGTAGCCACAATATTTCATTTCAAGAGAAATCTGCATTTTCACTCTGGCTATAGAACAGCTTAAGCAGCTTTAACTTGAGTTTACAACCCTGCTTTAAATTGCTCTGTATGCTTGTACTGAGCCCCTAAATACATTGTATTAACTTCCCGACATTTTGGCACTGGGGAGGAGGCTTCCAGTGATTCTGCCTGCTTAACCACAGAGCAAATATTTCCTCTTACAGAGATTAACAGAAAAAAACCCTATCACTTCATGAAGTTGCAGGAGTCCAATTAAATAATTACTTTCAAATTCCAGTGTGTTTCAAGAGTGTTTTTCTCATCCTCTCTTGGCATTAATCATTTCTTTAAAATGTGAAGTATCACAATCTGGCCAATGCTGTCTCTGCTAGGGATGGATAAACAGGAAGGATGATTGGGTTTTTTTGTAAAATGCAGAATCTTTAAAATGTGCTTTATCTTCTGTTTGGTTTGCTGGAATATTTTCTGATGCATGCCAACAAAAGTCTAATCAGATCACAAAAAAAGTCAAGTCCTACTGATTTCTGTGGAAAAGTTTCACTTTGGTTTTGAAAACTTAGGAAAGAAAATTTCTCTTCTTGATATAAAGCCTTAAGGAATGCCTCTCTCCCTCCCTTTCTGCCTTTCTCCCTGAACTAGACAGATTTCCTGCAGTCAGTATCTTTTCTTCAAACACCCAGTGCACCATAACTAATAAGGGAAGAAGAACTTTTTCTAGAATTCATTATTTGTAGAGTTCTACTTATAAAGTCTGCAGACATCCTACTAAATTATAGAGTTTTATCCTTTTTCTTATTCACTTTACTAACATTCTGACTTTTAACTACCATATACTTTACAGTAACCACAAGATGTCTGAAAAAAAGATAGTGAAGTCTAAAAAATGTTTAATGATAGCCAGACACAGAGTATTGCAGTAAGTAGTTACAGAAAGAATTTCTGAAATTAAAAGTAGCTTCTTTAATTTTACAACAGATTTTATTTTTTCAGCAAAACAGATTTTCCAGTCCTTCATAAACCAATGCTTTTATCAGGACCTGAAAGAAAAATAATTTCTATTGAAGTTTCAATTATGTGATATTTTTAGGATTTTTCCCATGACAAAAATTGTTTTCTGCTGGCTGTAATAATCTGCCTACTATGTATGCTCTACAAAAATTCAGTTGTACTGATGGTTTTTGCTTAAAACAGCCATAAGTCTTTTCTAAGCTATTTCCTAAAAAGCCTTTTTTTTTTTTTTTTTTAATTTCTTATCATATTAATTTAGGAAGATTTTCCTTGGATTGAATTTTTCCTTATTTTAAATATTTTAAAACTTTGAATTATTTCTTATTTCAAATCTTCTTTCTACCTTTAAGAAGCTTGGCACTTTTAGGACACTGTATTGTCTCTTAACCTGTAATGCTTTTCTTTTTTTCCATTCTACTCATATACTCATGTTTCTTGTTTTATAATCTCTCTTTCAGTCCAAAACACAGCTGCATGAATTTAGCCCTTGGTCAATCTCTGTATATAGGTTAAAATGACAGACAACAAACCTTAACTACCAAAGAATGATACTTCTTGCTTTGGGCAAAATGATATTCTTGTATGTCTTTGGTTATGTTCTATTATTTCAGTGTTTAGTAAGCCCAGCCAAACTAGATGTAAATTACCTAATTTGAGCATGAATAACATGACATTAGTGGTTCCCAATACTTCCTGATTTTTAGAATCTTTTCAGTTCTCAGGCTGAGGCACTGGTGCCTCTGTAATATATTTAGTCTCCTGACAACAGTTTTCCTTTTTCTACATGTCTCCTACTGAACATCCACAGATTTTCCATTGCTCATGGATAACAATTTGAAAATCACTGATTGTGGTGGTGCTAATTTTCACTTCTTAAAATAGCGAGCTCTGGGCTGCACGTAGACGTGGTTTCATTTTTTTCTACAAATGTAACAATGTTCGTGTAGAAATGGATTTTGATAAATTACAGTTGATGAGAGATCTGATAAAGACTTCAATATTCCAAAACTACTCTAAAGAGGGTAAAAACTACTGATCTTCTCCAATATCATTAGGTTGAGAAGTAATGGACTTTAATAAGAGACCTTTTGGTTAGATATGAGGAAAAGCTTTCTAACAGGAGACTGTGAAGCACTGGCAGTAGGTAGGTTCATAGAATCATAGATTGGTTTGGGTTGGAAGGTACTTTAAAGATCACTTAGTTCCAACCCCCCTGCCATGGGCAGGGACACCTTTCACTAGACCAGGTTGCTCAAAGCCCCATCCAGCCTGGCCTTGAACACTTCCAGGGATGGGGCATCCACAGCTTCTCTGGGTAAACCTGTTCCTGAGTCTTGCCTCAACACCCTCATAGTGAATAATTTATTTCTTATACCTAATCTAAATCTACCCTTTTTCATCTTAAAGCCATTCCCCCTTATCCTGTTGCTACATGCCCTTGTAAAAGGTCCTTCTCCAGCTTTCCTGTAGGCCCCCTTTAGGTACTGCAAGGCTGCTGTAAGGTCACCCCGGAGCCTTCTCTTCTCCAGGCTGAGCAACCCCAACTCTCTCAGCCTGTATTCAGAGGTGAGGTGCTCCAGCCCTCTGATCATCTTTGTCGCCCTCCTGTGGACTTGCAAAAAGAACAGAATGCTGTCACAGGAGACCTGGGGAACAATTCAGGCAGATGTCTGTTAGAAATGGTAAGCGTACTGTTGATCCTGTCTTGTGATAAGAATGTACACTTGATGATCTACATCTTTCTTTAGTGATTTCAGTTGTTGCAACTTTCTCTCTAGGTAGGAGACATGAAGAGCTTTATGATGATAGTGGTTCTTTCCACAAGCAGAAGAATGCCCTCACTAAGGATCTAAAAAGAGCTCTATTTTTTTTCCAAGTGGTATTTATAACTCTGCAACTAGGAGAGCTTGCTGGCATTGGTATATCCTCATAGAGATGTAGTTTATGTATCAGAGAATCATTCAAATGTTGGTTGGAAAAGTACCACTGAATTACAATATGGCATTTTTTACAGCTTAGAGCAGTTCTTCTAGTGAAATTGGGTATTACACTGGAGTAATTATGTAAGGTGAAGTAATGTTTTGCTAGTAGACTTCGTGTATGAGATATTTTGCTCGTACGTGTCTTTCTGGAGCTTGGGGTTTGCATTTTTTGAATACCTAACTGATATAGACATGCCAGTAAGACATATAAATACAGGCCCAGCCTGTCACATCAATACAAAATTCTGTGTGTAGAGAAGCTCTCCAGCTGGCAAAGACCATGCATAGGCCCTTTAAGGTTACTGGTGTAACTAAAAGGACAATCCAGGCATTATTTCTGAACTTGTCTGAAAAGTCAGATTTGTCAAAGAAGAGCTCTTGTGACACCTGGATAGAGTGCAATTTAGAAACCCCTGGTCTCATCCCTAAAAGCATCACTACATCAATCCTCATGAGCCCTCCGGAGTGCCTTGACAGGCAGAAGCTAATGAGCTTGATGTTGTGCCACCTGCAGCTTTCAACTTCTCCCTGAACCCATCCTACTGTGTTCGCAGGGTGCTGCTTCAAAGCCGTGCCATGAGAGCTGACTTTATATCCCACCATGTACCCTGTGGACATGCCCTTGGATAATCCATTCACCATTCTTCACAGGAGGTTTCCTAGCCTCAAACCATGAGAGAAATAAATGAAATCACAAAGTTTTATGAATTAATCTTTGCAAAGTGTCACACACAGCATACAGTGGCTATTTTCTGCCATGTCCGTAAAGTAAGAACAGTAAACCTAGCAAAATTATGTGAAATTGGTAAGTATAAGGATTTTTTGGTACATTCCATTGTGCTAAACACAAATAAATTGCAAAATTATCTACAAATTCAGTCTTCAGAACTTTACAGCTCAATGTTTTATTTTCTGCTAGCCTGGAAAGGAAAGTTAGTAGAGCTATTCACAGTATTAGTATATATGTGTATACATGTAATGTGTATACATATATTTTTATATATGCACATACAAGTTCATGTGCATATATACATATATGTATATATTTGCATGGGGAATTTTAAATAAATAAATTTGTTCATTTAGGGAGGGAGCATCTGAAGTGTCAGTGCCCAAAAGGCACACTGATAATGTTTGCAATGCCAAGAATTTGGGTGGTCTAGAAGCAGGTAAAACTAAATGATAAGCAAATGAAACAACTAATGCAGATTGGAAGGAATATCCATGAGCCACTATTTACACTTGATCTTGTGCTGAATGTAACCCATCAGATAAAATGCCTTGAAATCATTATGAAAATCTCTGCTTTACTGACAAAAGCAAAACTTCAATTTCCTAATGTTCCCTTGTAGCAGATACAGATGATCTTTTTTTGTTCTTCTTTCTGAGACATTCTAACATTACTGTTTACAGCAAGGCTTTGAGATTTTGCAGAAAGGAAAAAAATGAAAAGTCTTTTCTTTGTCCCAGGAAATTCTTAGTGAAGCTATCACTGTTAATTAAATCACTGCCTCCTGTAGAACAGTCTGTACTAGGTACCACTCAAAAGTGTAGCATAGGAGAAGGGTTAGGCCATAGCTTCCCTTCTTATTCCTGCCCCCATTGCACTTACATATTATGATACAGACTTCAGCTGCATGGGTTTTGTTGGTTTGTTTTGGTGGGGTTTTTTTTGGTTTTGTTTGGTTTTTTTTTCCCAAGTGACTTGAACACAAAGTTCACAAAGTGACTTCACAGAGCAAGATGCACACAAGCTGGAGTCAAATTAATGCTGCCCCTACATGTTATATAACTTCAGTTTACCCTAACTTCTGAATGCCTGACTTTTCAATACACATATTTTTTAATTCTGTTTGCCTGTGGACCTATGTAAATATAAGGATACAACAAAATAAGAAAAAAAAATCTTCTGTTATCTATATTAATTTTGCTGAATGACTGTATAAGGCACCAGAGATGTTCAGTTTTCATTCTATCTCAAAAACAACAAAAAACCCTGCAGAAGCAGAAGTTCTGAAAGGCACCTTGTTAAAATCTGATGCTTTGCTTCTGCTCCCAAGTCTCTGAACTAGCAGCAGTTTATTTTGTATTTGTATACTCTGGAAATTCTTTTGACTTTCTCCCAGTCGTGAACAGTTGTCAAGGCTGGTCTCAGGACTGGAGGGACAACTGCACTTTCTAGGTTTCTTTTATCCCTGTTTTAAAAAGTCTTTTGCTATTCAAGAGCATTTAATAAAACACACTGACATGGTTGATTATAATGTTACAGTTTAATAGGATCATTTTCAATAATATAACTAAAACCTGTATGATTCATGACATAAATCTGCTGAAAAAGTTTAATCAGTTTAGACTTTCCACTGTTGGCTGATTCAGAGGTCCTGGGCCGCCTGCACAGTTCGCTGTAATGCAGTAGGTTAGAAATCTGTACACACTTACTGCAGTTGCCAATGGACTTAGACTTATTACTTTTCTCCTAGATATTTGAGTGCTTGGGTAATCCTTCTTGTGGAATGGGGTTCAGAGGTTTTACTTCAGAAGAGAGATGCACACAGCTTAGAGTTGTAGAGATTCAGAGAACCAGGATGACACCCCAGAGGATGTGAAAGCCCATAGAGCAAACTTCTAACTGATGCAAAGGTAAAGATATCTGGAGTGATAATCGGTAAGTTCTCCTTCGCTGCTTATTCATCCTGCAATCTTGCATCTTTCTAAAAGAGCTGGCATAGGCATTTGAAGACATTTTTACACAGGTATTTGTGCAGAATAATGGTGCATACCATTCTCTTATGGCTACTGACTAGATTTATGAGAGGATTTTGGTGTGTAAAGCAAGGTGTAAGTGAGCTGTAGGCACCTAAATCCTAAGCTGGAAACCAAACACACTCCAGCCTACCTTTCAGCTGCAATTCTACGAGGGAAACATCTAGGTGCCTGATGTCCTGAGCATCCCACTTCCCACATGCTGCCCCCCAGCCTGAATGCCTTGGGGATGCCATTGAAAACACTCGACCTCCAAGAGGGCAACAGATCCTGCCCTATTGAGAGCTGAAATTTCGTGAACATTAGATTCCTTGGAAAGGAATTTATAACAGCAACTGGATGATGGGGGACACCATATGCTCATCACCAGGAAAAGTTAGTGACCTTTCTCTGTTTCCTGGGTATAGGCAGAAATACATACATAAATATATATATTCTGGACTTAAGTACAAAGCCAGGTGTTTCAACAGCAGAAAACCTTAAGTGCCTGTGCTTGGCTTTCATGCATGAGCAACTAGACATGCTTGTGCTACTGAAGATTCTCAATTCCTTTTCCTCCCTCAAATTCAACTTGAGAATATCTAGATCTGACAGTTTATTTGCAACGCATCTTTAAGAACAGATCAGGAACTCAGTCTGCATTCAGAAGCAACAAGTTGGAGATGCTGATGTCTAACCACACGTGTGGGGCTTATATCTGCCTCTTCCATAGTCCTCAGTTGTTTTTTACCATCGTAAATAAAAGGAAAACCTGAGATTTGGGGTCAGGATTTCTAATCTGGCCTTAACATTCTTGGCCTCATTTCATAAGAGGTTTTGGTGTGTGTGTGTGTGTGTGCTTCAGCATATGCTTGATCTTATTGGCTTTAATAGGATAAAACACTGACATATTTAATTTACCACCTTGCGAAACTGGGGTTGCAGTCAGGTGTATTTTTATTGATTTTCACTGGCTTCCTTCTGTCCAGTGATTTTCCTTCACTACCTTCTGCTGAAGCAAATTACCTCAATCCATATAAAGACTGCCACATTTTTGTCTGAAGCCTAATGGAAGAGAAGACAGAAATGCTCGTTTCAAGAGAGTTGGGGTCAGTTCATTTGCCAGCCTTCAGATCTTTGGGAAACAGATTGCTACTGCAGATTCCCTGCAAGAGGATTATTCTTTGGAGGCATTTCTCATCCAGCTGCAAAAACATTCACTTCTGGTTTCTTTAGGTAAGATAGTGGTTATCTGAGCTCAACAAATAACAGTGTAATAAAATAAACCACATAGGGTACGTAAATTCCTTCCTTCCTGGGGAAAGAGGGAGACTGCAGAATATGTGCATGAAAGTCTGAGCACCAGTGAACCATCTAGATCCATCCAGCACTTTCCACTACGTTTGCAGTAGGTTTGCAAAAATCAGGCAGATATAACAAAAAGTTTTAAGGCTGATTTTTCAGAAATTATGAGTGTTTAGAAGTCCAGGTGATGTCGGTGGAAAGTGATTATTTCTCAAATTATTGAAAATCAATCCTGTAATGAACAGATTGTTTCCTGCTAATGTGCCCTATTAACAATGTGTCTGTAAGTTGTTTATTGAATGTGAATGGATTTTTGGGTGTACTTTCTCATTTATGTCCACCTTGCACTACTGCAAATCCCTTGACTTTCATTGGGTAACTCTTGACTTACATCAATTTGATGAAACAATAAAATTCAATATATGCCTGTTACTTGCACAAGGCCTTCAAAAGTGATGGTTGTCTCTCCTGCTATCTTAGTTGATACGCAGGAGGCAAACAACAACAACAACGAGGACTATTTTCTGTGGTTTCAGTTATTCCATGAAAATTGTCCTTGTCTCAATTTGTGGGTAACACAATGGAGTTAATTCTCCTCCACCACAAACTTTCCTACAAGTGAAGATGACATGAATACAGTGAGGGACATGGGCACACCCCCACAACAGCTTCTCATGTGTCTGCTCTCTCAGAAATTCACACTTGCTTCCCAAGGAGAAAAAAAATCTAAATATTTTGTGTCAAAGCTGTCAGAACATTTCAACAAAATAAAAGCATTCCATTGTGGTGTTGACACTGGCAACTCTTAAACAGACATACTTTTAAAGTAGCAGAATAAAAAGTTGTTTCTAGCTAAGAAGTTGAAGCAGGCTGAAAAAAATTGGTTTTTGTTTTGTTTTTCACAAGGAAGAATATTGACATAATTTCTAGATGTCACCTGATTTTGAATGAGCCACATCTGATAGAGAAAAGTTCTGCATTTCTTTTTCTATCACTCACTCTGAGATTTTTTCTTTTCATTGACAAGCACTAATAGTCTGTTTATGTTTGTAGTATCAAATTGGTCTGAGTGTGATCTTAAAATTGTATTTCACTATACTATCCTTTTTAAGTTTGAAATGAATATTTTTGTATTTAATCTTGATCAGAATTCATGCTATAAGGGGAAAAAAAATAGTTTTAAAGAGATCTTGTAAAATCACATGCTGGTGTTAAATTGACAAAGAGCAAAGTCCATGGAAGTCATAAATGGATATTGGTTTGACACTTTAGATACCTTCTGCAATGGCATAGATTAAGTACAGAGTGTACAGAGGAACCTCCCCAGCAGGCAACAAATACATGCACTTTCTACCTAGCTACATTCATCAGAAAAACAATATGGAGTTTCACACTATTTTCTTTTGCTTACTAGTCAAAGTACACCTATACCCTGGAATTCTCATTTGATTTATTTCAAAGAGGCTGACAAAAGTTAACAGTGACATTGCAATTTGAGTACTTATTGCACGGTACCATAAGCACAATGAATTTATGTTGTTGCAAACAAATGGAGAAAAAGTACCATATCGCAAAAGCTCTCAAACACTGAACTATTTGCAACTTAGATTCTTTCAGCCAGAAAGGAAGAAGGAAAAAGGGAAAATCTGGGGAAGTCAAAAGATCAGACAGTCTTTGGGAATCTCCTGAACAGATGAAGAAAAATAGGCTTACTAGCACTGGGTGCTGAGCCAGGATGAACTTGCTCATAAGTGCCCTCACGCAGCAGTGTACCGGTACTTCCCCTGCCTGACCTTAAAAGGGTTGCTGGGATGTAAAGCATTTCATTATCTTTAAGCTCCAGTACCTTGCAATGAAATTCAGGGGTGGATGATGTCACAATCATCTGTCACAAAGATTTATATTCTAAATTAGAGTTAGCTACAATATATGTATGATTTAACAGATTGTCTTTACTATATTATAATGTCAATGCTGGACATTCCATGCTTCATTTGCCTCTAGCTGGAAGATTTAAGGGGTAATAATCAGTGGCTTGAGAGGACTATAAATCACCCACTTTTTTAATCTGCTTTTTTTTAAAAAAAAAAAAAAAAAACAGAGGTAAAATGGAGCTTGAAAATGTACTGTGGCTGACCTGGCCTGACTGCATTCCCACTTTAAATAACAAATACTCCTCTCCCCTTACTATGGTCTAATGCAAGTGAAAAATGTAGTTGGACATTATGAATTGAATATATTTCGGTAATCATGGGACCAAAATCTTTCATGGGAGACTTCACTCATTTCTCAGTGTCATTTATAATGAGAATGCATCAATAACTGTTATTGATGGTTATTGAGCAGATACATCAATAACTGAAGTAATCATTAGATTCTGGTAAATATAATTTTGTTTGCAAGATGCTCAGAAACTGTACAAAGTCTGGCACAAAATAGGCTGCTCTACTAAGGAACTTAAAATTATCTCCCACCTCTATGTGACACACAGATCACATCAGTCTTGGCTTAGCTGGTTTTCATTGCTTCCATCTGAGCCACTATATGAATAACAGGTTTCTTAATCAGCAGTTTTCTATCTAAGAAAATGGACCAACTCTTCAGAGGGAGAGAGAGGTGTTACTGGAAATGTTTTATGTTGTGATGTGGTATACAGTGTCTGTAAAGAAGAATGCAGAAGCTGCAGTGTGTCTGTACACCAGAAAAACCTTCACTGAAGAAATTAATTTGAACTCTTTGATAGAAACATTGAAACACAGGCAAAGAAGTTTCTTTTGGAATATAAATGGCAGGCAAAAGTCAGCACTTTGAGGTGTGGAGGGACATGTGAAAGAAATTGGGTATGCCTGGGTTAATTTAAACTTTTTTGTAAGTGATCTGGCAGAGTCAATTATTGCATAAATTGCGTCAACCTTACAGCAGTTGTCATGTCCATGAAACTGTCTGGTGGTACTTACTCAAGTCACTGCTATAAAACACTGGTGAATTTCCAAGATTTCAGGAAGAATGGAGCCAAGAAAGTGTCCCAAAATTTTGGGACACTGACCAGTTATTATAGAATTAACTTTCCTCCAGGGGGAGTTTCCTCCATCATTGTTCATGCTGGAGTTTTTCATACTCACTCTGGAGGCTTCCATCTGTGTGCTGGAGATAGGAAAATATCCAAGACAAACCGCTGGTCTTCTCACACGTGCAGACGAATCTGGACTATGGGAAGGGAATGAAAAAAGAAAATCTATTTAACTTGGGGGAAAGTTTTCACAAAGTAGTGATTCTACAGTAGAAAATCATTTGGCAAAGCACTGGGGTATGTATATTATAAACATCCAGAATTCTATTTTCTACAAGAAGGTCATCTCATCCAGAATAGACACATTACATTGCAATGCCCTTCAGATATTCAAATCCTCAATTATCCACATGTTTTCTAGGTCCCCTGTGACATTTAGAAAGACAGGTTGTGCAGTATAACTCCAAAACATGAAAACTCAGGGGAAAAAAAAAAAAAAGAATTTTCTTCAATAGTTAAGGAGGTATAATAGCACATATTTCATAGTGAATTAAATGAAAACATTGGGCTTAGTCTGACCGCAAAATGCTTAGTTGAATCCAGTTAGCCAGTGGAAATAAGCAGCCTTCCTTAAAATTAAAAGTTCCCATTTCTACCATGGAAAAATATGGCTCTCTGGATATTTCCTAAACTTTCTCAGTAAAGAACATAGTATATACCCGACCCCCACCTCACACTCCCCCAGTAAATTCAACTCAATTATTATAAGGCAATAGCATTTTTTAGGTGCTATTTCACTCTTAAAATACCTAGTGTTAAAATCTCTAATCTGCAGCATATAGATAAGGTGCAGTGTAGATTAATAAAAGCCCTCACGAGGCTGTAATAGACTATAACTATCTAGGTGCAGGTGTTCATAAATGAAAATTTTCTCCCAATTAATTCCCATACCTGTGACTAGGATAGGATAATGACATGTGTCATATTAGCTCAGCTGGTCCTTTGCCAAGGCTTGGCAATGATATCTGATCTCTGTATTCATTTCCACAGGGTGAGGTTTCTAATTATAATCTCTAATGATAAGAAAATTGCCATTGACAGCGTTTCCAGAGAAGTGCTTTGATTTTTATACTCATGGAGTTATAATGCCAGTCTACATTTATAAAGAAATAAGACATACAGAAGTCTAAGAAAATATTCTGCTTTCTGCAGTCCTGCCTGTATTACTTGAGCAAAGAGCAACTGCAGCATTCAGATGGCAAATAAATAATCCTTTGGTCTAATGGATGTGTGATAGATAGATCCTACTTCACAACTTAATTAATAGCTAAGAAGCAGAAAAATGTAATTAATTCACTATACTCTCTAGAATGAAAGATTCCTAGTTATTTTTTGTTTAATCGAAGTATTGAGCTATGCTGCTTCCAGTATTCGCTGGTATGTCCATTTGTTTTGAACAGATGAAGTTGGAATAGCAACAGTAACTCTGACTGCCAACATGAAACCTTTAAATAGGGGTATTTACTCAAGTGAAACAAAATTCCAATGGTTTTAGTGGGAATGAGGTGGCGATTCTAGATGGATACCCTAAAATACATGAGGTTTCTTTGTGCAATCCATTGTTTTTCTCTCAAGACCCTGCTTTTCAGTTAAAAAATACCTTTGAAATAGAGATTACACTGGAACGTGCCAACAGCTGCTCCCTTGAAACTGCAGCTATGGCCTGGAGGCATGGAAAGCCCATGCGATGGTGAGGAGCAGGCACCTGCCTGCCTCGAGATCTGCCAGATGCACCCCTATGAAATCATCCATATTTGGCTTCAAAAAACCCCAACAATACATAGAGCCCCAACCGTGATGTTTTTCTGTGTTCACAAAGGCCTGTCCCTTTTCTCTGTTGTAGCAGGTTTGTCCCTCCATTCAGGATGCACTGGAATGAATCAGCTTCTCCCAAAAAGCCTGAGAGACTCTCCTAGGTGGCAGCTGGAGAGTGATGTTGCAACTTGGGTTTAGGTGTTTAAAATAAGACCAGGTACATATGAACATATGGGGTAAAGGAAGTTGGGAATTATGATCCTCTTAAAAGGATTCAGCCTGAATCTCAACAAGGAGGTAGCAGTACCTTGATTTCCAGCCTGCCACTTCAGGGGTCCTTTTTCTACCAGTTCTATCAGCTTTCTCTGCCAGATCCTATTCCTCATTCCCCGTATTCCTGTGCTGGAAACTGAAGCAGTGCCCACAATACATATCGGCAGGAGGGAACTGCACTACAATATAGTGTGATCTGGAAGCCGAGTTTGCCTGGATGTTTGTAGCAGGGTGAGAAATTAACACAGTAGTTTTACTTATCCGCAACTGCCTTTAAGCACACTTCTGAGAAGAGAGACCATTAGTTTTAATAGAAAATCAGACAAGTGAACACTGCAAGTCTTGAGTATTATTGGCGTAGAACTCCTCACAGCATCTAACATCCTTATTTTCTGCCCAATGAACAGCACTGAAATTTTATTTCTATAATACACAATACTGACTTCAATTCTTCACTATTTTACCATGTACATCTTCTTTAACATGAATACCAGACACTTAGGAAGGCCAGTGGAAACACACTGCTTACAATTTTAGTCTACGATGAAGTTACTCTACTTTTGCTCAAACTGATTTGTGTAATGGAGCAAAGTTTTAACACACAGGTCATAATTCAAGTCTGGCTAACCAGCTGTTGCTGGTTAGTTAGGAATTAATGGAGACAGAAGCAAAGAAGCACCTGTCCTTTGCGTAAAACTATTTAATGACTACTTCTACACTGTTGGTGCCTGCTCTGTTGTTTGGGAATGTTTTCGGTCTTTGGGCACATTAGACTGATCAGATACTAAGTATGGCCACAAATTCATCATTAAATCTGTACTGTGTAAACACAATGCAAATATATATTTTTTTAAAAAGTAGTCTTTTCTGTCTCTAGAAAATAATCCTATCTGCTGGGCATAAAACTATAACTTAAAAATATTCAGAATACTAAGCAAGTGCAAAATATAATGGCTTATTTAGTTAATTTACAGAAACAATTCAAGATTTCAGTTTCAACCTATAAATGGTTATGGCTAGCTGCTGACTTTTGCGATCTCACTGTGTTTGCTTTTGTGTGATGCCAAGTAAACTCTCAACAGTGCCAGACTTGAATTGTCAACCTCTTTAACATAGGAGTTTTTTGTTCCAGATCTTACTCTTACTTTGGCTACACAAACATGTTCATTGACGTGAAGTTAAATCAGAAGGCTTCTTTTCTCAAGGTGGTATTTTTCAAAGGAACGTCATTATAGCAACATTTTAAAATCAGCCAGTAGACATTTAGGAATTAAACCCTCATTGCCCTTAACTGTACTTTTGAAAATAAAAGTGAAGTTCCTGGTTACTTTTAGTGATTTGAGAAGACTTAATTGTGTTTATGCGTACTATTTATCAGCTTTGAAAGACCTGAACAGACTGTTCAATGCACTGGCACTTGCTTTGGTTTAGGTGAGGTGGTTTTCTGAGGCTCCTCTTCCATGTGAATAAAGAAAAATACCTGCAGAGAGTGATTCAGAGCAGCAGCCTAACTGTAAGTGCTCTGATTCATCTGTCGGAGGAGTACATCTCTCTCCTGTGACTCCAGATGCAATTTATCAACCTGCCTCCCCAGTCTAAGTTAGCCTGCATGGATCTTACCTGTTTGTTTTTCTTGAGTTCAGTTCTTCTGGCTTCATAAAATATTTAATACTGATGAGATAATTTCATCACGGCCCCCCACTGTCAGGTTTTTGCTAGCCAAACTGAGTTTTGGTCTTGAGATTTTTGGAGTGCAGTTTTGATAAATAGAGGTTATCAACACTTCAGATTGGAGGTTCTCTGGGGAGGCAAATAAACAATGCTATCTTTTTGGAAATAGCTCTAACATGCTGTAGCCCTGGTGTGGTGTATTTGGTTTGCTTGTTGTCTGTTTGTAAGTGATGTGTGTGATGTGGCTTGCTGGGATGGTGGGACCCTCTCGGAGGGGAGAAGTTTACTGCTGCCCTTGGGACTTTCTCACCAGCTGAGGAGGGAGAAAATTGCCCTCTCAAAGACTGCAGGGAAAAGGTAGGAGGGAAATCATGGGGTAAAGCAGAAGGCTTGCACAGGGCTCCTGGCATGCACAGGGAAGAGTGAGCTGGGTCTAAAGGGAGGAGAATGGAAGCGTGTCAGTGTAATGCAAAAGCTTAGGCAGATCTCACTCAAACAAAACTTTGCCTGCTTTGTGGTTCTAGAACATAGATACATGCAGATCTCACTAGATTATTCAGCAGTGAACCTGAACATGCTGGGCTATTTCAGTTACTGTCCCCACAAAATACGATTCTGGAAAAGCCATGTGAGAAAATTGAAGTCATATTTCTGGTAAATTCAGTTACATGGTGATCTCCTGTTGCAGAAAACCCAGCAGTTACCTCTCAGACATGGGGATGCAAAGGAAAAAGTGAAGATCACTATGTGGAGGTAATGAGACTGTCATACCCAGCTCTACAAGAAACTAAAATATTATGCAGACCTGACAAGAAAAAAATACCTCTGTTTTCCAATAAGTTGTAATTTTGAAGGAAGATGATGAAATAGTAGTAGAGAAAGAAGGTAAAAACAACCTTACATATTATCAAAATCAGATTTAGCTCTTCAGATTCCTGAATTAGCATACCCTGCCTGTTTTGTTTTCAGTTCTCTTGTTTCTTGTTCCATGATATATTATCGTTACCGGTAGCAGGGAAATTAATTGCTCCTGAAGCTTTTACAGCAGAAGTTAGAGACAAGGTATTCAAATTTAATGAAGTTGTCACTCAGGTGCTTCTTCTTCTTTCACTTAAAGATATAAATGAATATTTTCTCTCATCATGGTTATATCTGTGCTTTTTGGTATGCAGTGTTCCTTGAAATACTGAACTGTTTTAAAATAAAATTTTAGTCTAAAATTGTCGGCTTACTAATTGGTATCTTTTAATGTATCTTGTCTAAGGTCTTTATTGTACTCAGTGAACTACTCTGAACTGTTTTGAAGTGTGCACTGTGAAGAAGCAGCTTCATTTAGAAAAAAATGGTGTTAAAATTTTGTGAGAAATGATTGTGGCTTATCTAAAAGGATCTTTCTAATTGCATGTTCTCCAGATAAATGGAAGTTCTAGGAAATTATGGTACAAAGGAAAATAAAGGTCAGAGCAACAAGTGAAACTGTCACATTCCATCGCCTGCAGTACTAAAATATTAACTATGCCTGCCAGGGGTACTTCTTCTGTGTTAATAAATCATTATGTTTGACTCTGCTGAAGTATTGCTGTAAAACAAAACAAGCCATATCCTCAGAGAATGACATCATTCTCTTTGAGATCAGTGTATTGTCACTTTCCTTGTTTCCTCTTAAGCATATTTTATACAGGACACTTTGCTATTGTCAGGTATTGGATGGAAATTAATTGCTCTGGCAGTTCAGTTACAGAAGCCTCTGATACTTTGTTATACTGAATTCAATTTGTTTTCCACCAGATAAGTTCTGTTTTGTGCATTGTTCCTCTAAGCACATGTCCCAAAGATCAAATTTCCATCTAAAATTCCCAGTTTACTAATCTGATTTTTTCCCTTTTGCTGCTAACATAATTGATCTCTTCATTGTTATATCATTTCCTGCCTGAGCTGAAATTGATGATAATTAGATGCAGAAGCTATGGAGAAAAGACCAGCTTTAGAGGAAAGTCAATTGCAAGTGTATGGGTGGATGATATATTTAGTTACATTATTACTATAACATATATCTATTCAAAAGCTCTTTCTATATGCAGAAATAGTTTGAGGAAAGGAGATTCTAGAGAAAACCCAGGTACTAGGATTTTGTAGGGGATCTGATAGAAGACAACAAACTGAATAGAGAACAACTTTATTCAGAAACCCTCCATCATTTCAAATGTAAGTAGAAATATTTTCGCTTAGCATCCATAACATAATTATTTTTATATGACCATTAAAATTTTGACTGTTAACCCCAGTTCCATGCAGCTGTTAGGGTTATACCCCTTCCATGTTCTTACAGAGCACTTCTGTCAGCAGATTCACAGAGCTGTCAAGTCTTACATGCTGAGTGTGAGACAGCACAATTTACCCCCTTTCACACTCCCCTGTAGCAGTCCATAGATCCAGCACATTTTCCATGCAGGTCCCCAGACTCTGTCCTTCCTCAGGACCCCTCAGACCAGATGTGTGTGTTCAGCATGTACCTGTCTGCCATACCCTTGTGCCAAGAGCCCCAGACGAGATTGGCTGAACAGGACTGTTCTATAATCAGGACCATGTACTGGTAGAAAGCACTTACCCACCCAGCTGCAGAACTGTTCCCTGCCTCATGCCATGATACACCTGGGTCTCAAGACCATGCCATGATTTGGAGTGTATCATGCCATGTTCAGGTGCCATCCAACAGCCTCACGGCTTCATGTCAAGTGAGTCTCATACATCAGGATCTTATTCAGCTGAGAGGTGTGAATTCATAGTGTTTATCTGCTTGAAACCTGTTTTAGTTACAAGAGCTGACTAGAAAGAGCCAGTGTTAAACTGAGGTTAAGAAGAAAATCAACACTACTTCATATTTCACTTTGTGGAGCTGGGGAAAGAGTTCCTATAGATCATTAACATGTGATGCTGTGAAGAGCTAGAAATAGTTTTAATTGTATTTCTGAAGGACAGATTCATTATAGGACATTCAAAACTATTCCAAAGTAGCTCCAGATTAAGAGCTTGGCTTCTAAGAACAGTAACGACAAACTATCTTTTCTAAGTGCCTTTTCCTAAGTATCTATGCTTAGCTGATGTCAGGACAAGGACGTGGGCCTAGATGATTCCTTTGTCTGACACAATATAGCAGTTCTTGTGCACCCAGGTGGCTGATGGAATGGGAATATTTAGTGAAAACTCTCTCTTCTCCACACATACCCTGGCTAAACTTTTAGAAATGGCATTGTGCCCCAAAACTTTCAAACAAACCAACGTTAGACCTAAGGAAGGTGCAACAGAGCACCAGCTGTTTTCATACACACAATAAAACACTTCTTTCCTTCTAGGCTCTTGGAATGGGAATGACTCGAGGAGTTACAGAAGTGTCACATTCTGTCTTTCTGCAGGTAATGTTCCTTTCAGCCAATGGCCTTATGTTCTACAGCTCTTTCCCATTATTTTTAATAATAGGTCCTCAAAAGAAGAACAGCTGTTTAATTGCCTCCAGAGTATAGACCAACTATAATGTAAAGGTATACCAAACTATCAAGCAAGACAGAATATTAAGAATGGGATTTCAAAATGGTGAATTTTAGCATCTGCCATTGTTAGTGATAACCAATTCAAAACCCAGAATAAAATTTACCTCCTTGCTGTATAAATCCTTTTTCCCCCCCTTTGATAAATAACAGGGTTTCTCCTTTTCTTCATAAAGAAAAAATTCTAATATGGATCTAATTTGGAGGCATCTCTTTTGCCTCAATTTATCACCAGTGCCCTCAGCATTGTCAGCACAACAGTGCACATCAGGGCAGATAAACTTAATTCCTTCTTCTGACTGGCATACGGTGTCCTGAAAATGGAACCAAATATGTCATAAATAAACAGTGGCTATCTTTTTACACTAAAATTTTTACTACAATGTATATGTATACAACTAAGGATGTGTGATTTAGGCTACATCTGAGTATTTTTGTTGTGCTTTTTGAAATTAAAGATATCTGAATATGATATTTTGACACGAAGTACTGTCTTCTTTTCCTCACAGGCAAAGAATATTGTATTAAATTGCTGCCAGATCCTTTTTACAGCAGGACTATCATGATTCCCTGTAATTTCAGCTTTGATTTTATAATTTACTTTTTTTTTGCATTGACACAGCAGCTTCATTTTGAAAAAGATCCCAAAGCATTCTGAAAACTGTGACACACTGAAATACAAACTAGGCATAAAGACTTCAATTCTCATGTGCAGAGACTTTTCTGTGGCTGAGGGGATGGGGGGAATTAGAAATTACTTGTTTGGATTTAAAAGACTGTAAAAAGAAAGGTTATGGTGATTTTCGAGAGCTTTCAGTAGCCATTTGGAATCTCACATAATTGTGTTTGGCACTTTACGATGAGGACTGGGGTTTTTTATCTTTCAGGAAGAATCGGAGTGAACAGCCATCAGCAGGCTTTTACCTGAAAAGATAAGCCAAAGCTGCATATTTTCTAGGTAGCTCTCAAACCCTACATTGAAATTACTCTGTCACCATAGTAACCTCCTAACGGCTAAACATGGTGCATAAGTGTACCACGTTACCGGAGCTTCATCTTGGCCCAAAAACTTAGATTCTGTCTCAGCTGTGGAGTTTTCTGACTGGGAGGGAATTTGATTGCTCTCTGAAATGAACATATATGTATGTGTTAGTAAATACTAAAAAAAGGGAAAGAAACAATTACACTAAAATGCAAGGTTTTACCTGATGGTTTGGATTAAACTGTCCAGAAAGGTACTGAGGTGGGGGAGGTCTATAACATTCAGGCATTTTTTTTTCAGAACAATTTATAATAGGTATTGTGGAGCCAAAGGTTTTTATGGTGAATTATATGATGTGGTTACCTGCCAAAACTGTGATTTCCTTCCTTGTGCAACAGTTTACACACCACACTGACTGCCAGAAGAAAAAACAAATCCAATTAATTCCATGCTTTATTCCTCAACGAACTCCTGGGGACATTTAGACTACAAGTTTTACAAACCTGGCAGACAAATTTCTGGTGCCAGTTTTCCCCAGGGGCCTAACAGTTGCTGTTACCTTACTGGATGTGGCCAGACAACACAGCAGCAAAATGCAAGCATTCTTTATATGGATACATGACCCTGGTCCTGCGCACAGGTACACACACACTCATGCATGCACAAATGCACACAACAAGTCATGCAAGGAGACAACACAACCAAAGCTCCAGCACGTGCACACGTATGCAGCTTCAGGTGGAAATCACAGAGCCACTGGGTGACACAGCCTGGTGTGTACATGCACCCCATCAAGGGAGTGCCTGTATTTCAGGTCAGATGCTGGTGCTTAGTTCATAATGTTCATGTAGCTCGTTGGCATTCAGTGAAGAGATGGGAAAAGGAAGTAGCCAATGCACTCTGAGTTTTTATTTCACATGCCATATAGCTTTGCTTCACATATCTTGCTTCACCATTTCTCTCTGACTGAACTCCAGCAAATAAGCACTCCAAAGTAAAGTGTAAGTGTTTAAAGACTTAGCATCTTTTCTCATTGCCCTTCAATCAATGTAAGGAAACATTTCAACTACACTTCTGAAAGCCTCATCAAGCCTTTGAACAAAATCAAGCC
This sequence comes from Falco punctatus, assembly GCF_963210335.1. NCBI lineage: Eukaryota > Metazoa > Chordata > Aves > Falconiformes > Falconidae > Falco > Falco punctatus. The sequence continues at coordinate 52,600,214 of NC_137585.1, forward strand.
TAGACTTGATGATACTTCTAAATTTAAAATTCAGAAGGCCCCTTGAAATTTTGCTGATCACAAAAGCATAAAAAGGGCACAAAACCTCCTAAAATTTTTATTTACAGTTCATATTTAATTCAGGTTATTAGGAGAAGTTATGGATTAGTATACCCTGCTGTTGTAAAATACATATTTATGAGATTTGGATGAATAATTCACAAAACCAATGTACTGCTTGGCTACTGAAAGGATATTTGCAAGCAGATCATGCTTTTCAGGATTTCTTTATTACTTACAATTACTAAATCAATGTATTTGTGATCAGAATTTTTAATCTGTGGCTTGCCTGTGACTGGTTCTCAGAATATTTCATATTCTAGTTGTTTTGCCTGATAGCAATAGGTCAGATAAATCATGTGATGCTAATTCCATGCTCTGATTTGACTGATAAATGAACATTTCTAAAGTAACTTGTGATGTGGGAGGACAGAATATTCAGTTTCTGTGAATACTTGTGCGTATGACTTCAAAATCTGTTTTCCACCAACACTTGTGCCAGCACAATTTGATCATACAAACATTTGAACAAAAGAAATATAAGCTGCTAGCAATCATACCAAAGCAGAATGTGAGCAAATATTTAGAAAAATTTTTTTTTTCCGCTATATTGTCTCAGCTTGAAATAATGAGAGAGAAATCAGGGAATTTTTTGGAAACTTCTTCTAAGTAATGGGACTAGAAGCCAGCTCCTATTCTGCTGTGCCAGAACTATCTGCTCAGTGTTCTTCAAAGAAATAATATGTCTGCATTTGTATGTGCCTCACTTCAGAAAAATGAATATTTTTTTTCTTTATTATACTTAGCATGGGTCCAGAGTATGACTTAGCACATGCATTTCACAAGGAGGAAAAGGGCCATTAATAGCATCCTTTCCAATTAATAATTAAAGTAGGACTGTAAATGATTCTTTCCTCCCACTGCTGAAACTGAGGAACCAACTTTTAATGGTGATAATTGACAAGCTTAATAACACTGCTTCAATATATCAAAGGATGATATGACATGGGACAGTGAATTGAAGAATTATTTTCTGCATTTGATCAGTATTGTTGTGCAGGTCCTGCTTTGCCGTTTTTGTGTGACTTTTTCTTTCCCTTGGCTGTGAATTCTAGCGGCTACTTATAAACTCTTGGATGCTCAGATATTCAGCTTTCCAAAGAGTGGGACATCACTTTAAGATGGAGAATTGGTGGCTGGCAGGTGAGACACTCAGCTAGGGCTCAAGTCCTCTGGTTTCTGCCTTAATTTTCTATGCCAGCTTGGGCATATCACTTACAATTTTCTTTACTTCTGTTTCCTACCTGTAAAACAATCATAATCATGCTTCCCTATTTTTGTGAGGACAACCTAATGTTAATGAGGTGGTTAGCTAAGTAATATAGAAGGGAATGAAGAGTCGATCCAGATGACACACACAAATGAAACCTTCTGCACAGATGACATTGTCTGACTCAGAGACAGATGAGTGTTACATTGTCTGAGTGTCATACTGGCAAGCTCTGAATGTCAAACTGTCAATATTGCACAAAACCAGAATCTCACAGTGGTTTAGAATGCAATGCATTTTTCTAACATCTTAGCAATATTGTTATGAAATCTCCCTTTTTATTAGCTGAAATTCTAATAAAAGTCACTTAAACATTAAGGCTTGTGCTCTAGTTGTGTAACAAAGGCAGATGATACAAAAAGCCATTTATCTCCTTTGTTCTTCTTTGTAACAAATTGCTCTTCTGTTTTTGGGTGACAAAGACCCATTAGGAGCTTCCAGAAGGAAGAGTGGCATACCTCAGATGACCTAGGCTTGGAGCCCTGCAGAGCCCTCTCTCTCTCTACAGGTGGAAGAACACACTGAAAACATTTGCAAAGGGCAGCAGAGTGTTTGTCCTCCCCAAGGGTCTGCAAATTGCTGTGGCAAGGACAAGAAAGAGACTCCTTTGGACAACCCCTGGGGACAATGCCCTTCTCTGCCATGGTCACCTAGCTAAGAAAATGAAATGGAACATAGATGAGCTGATTCTGTCACGTGAAATAGCATAAACCACTAGGCTATTTGCATGAAAACTGGCTTCAGCTATATACCTGAAAAAAATGTATTTGACAGAATAGGAGCATTTTAAATGTTTTGAAAAAGGACAATGATGGTAAGACCTTCCTATTTTATATTGCACCATGAGGGTGCCAATATTATTAACTGATAGCAGGCCACCTTTTTCATTAAAAAGTCATGAAATAGTTTGCTACTGGAAAGTGATATCTCTGAATCAAGTGTGTGCATGTCTTTCCCCTGATGACTTTGATCACTTTACATAAATACATACATATGTGTGTATATATATATATATATTTAATGTGCATATATGTCTACGTATGTGAAGATGACATGCATATTTGGTGATCAAAATAGGAATGTGGAAGCCTTGATATAGGCTGGTTTTCATCCATTTCCTCTTTGGAAAAGAGACAGTATATATCCTTTGGCACGTCTGTGTGCACATATATGTGGAATACATATAAATAATCATCTTAGATTCAGTCATATAGGAACATACCCAAGATGTTCACCTCCTAAATCCTTAGCCTGACTGTACCCATTCACCCATGCCTGTGGGAGAAAGGCTGATGGAATCTGTATGAACTTTTCCCTTGATTGTTTGTCACAATGTCAAAATATTGGCAGCTGTCCTAATGGAGATATAAGTAAATCTGGCAGACCATAGTTTAAAATTAGTTCTCTCTATTGTCCTACTTTTTTTTTTGCAACAGCCCCAGCCACACTGAGCTTGTACTGTATCATACAACCACCACAGTTTTGCAGGCTGCTGGACATATTCAGTGGTGTGGACAATTAGTGGTCCACTACATTTTTACTTTCATAGAAGTTATTAGGCAAATACTTAGATTTTTGAATAAATTTAAGGATGTTTACTACATTAACACAAAAAACTGCATTGCCCTCAATGAACTCTGAAATTTTGCTTCTGCATTTAATGATTTACATAAAAAAGAATGAAGGCCATGAGGAAGGATGGCTGTCAGTGCATCAGTGGTACAACAGAACGATTCATGTCAGACCTTTGGAGGGTATTACATCTTTCTTGGACATCTGCACTCCTGAGCTTATATCTGCCATTCTTCTACTTGAAAAAGATACTTCCAAATTGAAATTATTGCTTCTTCCAGTAACTGCAGACCTTGGTGTTTTCAGAGTGTTTGGAACATGAAAAATGCCTGTTTCTTGGTCTGTAAATTCTCTTATAATCTTTAGAGATTAACCCTGCTCAAAAATCATGGCTTAAACTTAAAAAATATTATATTCATAATGAGTGACAAAAAGGAAAGATCACATTGGTTTTCATTTGCTTTGACTCAATTTTATTTCTAGGGGGAAACTTCCTATTTGCAAGAGCTTCAAGCTCATCACTAGATGCATGTGCATACACCCACATCTAGAGATACACACAAGCCTACCTCTTTCCTAGTTTGTGGAGATTTCAGCTAGACAGCACTAAGGCTGCCTACAGTCTTACACAATTAAGGCCTAAATCTACATAATTAAATTTGATCTTGTAAGTGAATCTTAAACAAAACTGGGGAATTAAGTAAGTTGTTTTCCTAGTGCCTGTGTAACAAGAATTTATTACCTCCTATCTAATAGTTATCTTTGTAGTCTCAATGCCTCCAAAAGAATCCTTGAGACTGTTTCTGCAGAATTCTGCTTACCAGACACATGGCCATGTCTCTTTGGCTTCTGTTTGCAATACCTAGGTAACCTCAGAACCGTCCATATTTTTTAGTGGGTTGCAGGCTACTACACTTCAAAAGCAGCTTGGTTTTTCTTTGCTTATATGTCACAGAAAATCTTAGTGTAGAACTTCTACTATTACGTTTCACTTTCAACTTTTAGAGTCAATGAGGTATGCTGAAGTCCTGCAAAGTTGATGGAATAATCTAGGGAAAAATGAAGCAAAGAATTCTCTGCCCCAGGCAGATTTGCAGAGGAAAGCATTACAACCTAATGAAAATAATTTACATAACATTACAATAATGAAAGAATAATAGGAAGAAGCAAAGTGCTTTAATTAATGATATATTTTGGAGTCAATTGGAAAGGCAGATCACCTGGATCTGTGGCCAGCTTGTTTAAACAAACATGAAAACAAGTTAACAAGGAAATGTATAGTTAATAAAATTGGTGGCTTATATTTGCACATACATTATTTCCATGTGCTGTCTAACTGAAGTTTTTTTGCAGAGAAGCTATGTGTTCTCTGCCATTTACTGATTTATCCCTTTGTTCAGTGTAAACTTGACTATTATAAGCAGCTATATCAATACATCCTTATCTCCAAACAATTTGTGTGCCAGTTTAGTGAGATTCAGAATGTACTTAATTACTTTGGTGTATAGCAACGGCTGTATCTTGTGGTAATATTTAAAGCTATGCAATTTTTTCATTGCATTAAGGAACTGGGTGCCAAAAGGTCATTTGTGTTTATGGTGTTTCCTTCCCTTAACACCAGATTTCAGTTGTTACTGATTTGTTCATTATGAATAATAAATCATTACTGTGAGGAGGTAAACAGCCTCATTTTTCTACAATTAGAAAGAAAAAGTGTGTAGGCTGGCTTAATTTTAAGGCAGGTGAATTAATAATACAATTTTACTTAGATTTTTGTCTTTATGCTTTCCATACCCAGAACTGCATGTCTTTAGTCTGCTCATTTCTACTTCCAAGCAGCTCTCATTCCAGTATTTGGCACAAGCTGTTCCCACAACTTTAAAGTCACATTTTATGTTAGGATTTAAGGTCAAAAAGATTGCAGAATGTCAACAAATAAAAAGATTGCTATATGCCTGTTTGATATGAATGCAGCAAATCCCATAAGGAAAAGTTACCATTTTCTAGCCAGCTAAAAGTTTTAACCTCTGTTTCATTTTATCTGGGTACTAACTAGAAAGTTACATCATACATGATTGATCCAGAAGATCAGTTTTACACAGCAATTCAGATTTTGTAGCTGTATGATAATATGCCAATACAGGCTGAGTTTTCTCACATGTGCACAGAGGTGCCTTGAGATTCTTCCTATCCTAGACCTAGCAGTACTAAAAGATTATAAAATGGTCTTTAGTTTCAAACATTTAAAGGTGGTCTTATTCATGAACATGAATACATAGAATGTCAGGGGTTTTATATTAAAATGCATTCCTACATTTGTGGAAGCATGATACTGCTGAACTGGTCATAATTTATTTCTGTGTGTAGCCTCTGTCCAGGCTTGATTTTGAGTCCAGCAGCACAATAAGCTACATATATGTTTTCCTGGGTTGCTTCCCCCAGCCCCCAACCCCCCCACCCCCCACCCCCCAGTAGGCGGCAGTACAGGGGTTTGTTTCTATTGATTTATTCATTTATTTATTTCCCTCATGACCTATTAAGTATATGCCATTGTGCACAGCCTACTTAGCAGTCAGCCCAACAGCTGATGGATCCTTGGGTTGTTTGGTTAAAGAGAAACCAGGAATGAGGGTTGGTTACAAGCCCGGAAAAAAAACCTGCTTGCCTCACAGTGTGCAGTGCATTCCAGATGCGCGCCCTGGGGTGTGAGTTGCTCCGCGCTGCCGCGGGGCGCGGGGCCTGATGTGGGGCCGCGGGAGCCTGTGCGGTTCGGGCAGCCCCGAGCCCCGGCAGTGCCGCGGCGTTTCAGCACCACGGACAGCGCCCCCGCCCCGCCCCGCCGGGCTGCAGCTGGCCAGCGGTCACGGCCGGGACCTTACCTTGAAAAGGTATTTTTCCTCCACTACCAGCTGTTACCATCACTATCGGCTCTAAGTCACGCCTTCGACCAATAAAACACATTTGGAGGACGGAAGAGAAGCTCTTATCTCTCTGACTCTGATCAAAGCTTCACCTTTGTTTTCAAAATTAGAAGGTTGGGAAGTTGGGGTTGGACCTGCTGAGCATGATGTTTGCTTGAAGATTCTATTTGTCAAGGCAAGACCAGGCTTTTACAAGTCTTATGGCACTGACAGGAGTGGTCCTTCTTGTGAGAGTAGGAAGATACTTGGGCATTGCAATGGGTTATACACTTGTATCTCAAACAGGGATTACATGGAGAAATTTGGCCTTCCAACATTTCTCCCGAGTTATTGTCTGTAAACTATGCCAGTGCAGAGCTGATAGCTCAAAGCAATTAGCCTGTGGTCTCACAGCGTTTCAAAAATGAGATCTGAGCACATCTTACGTAGACTGCGAAGCTACAGGCTATACAGGCTAAGTAGCTGGATTGCTTTTTTCTTAATCCTCCTATCCCATTAACCCTACCTAGTAACCATAGGTGAGTACCTAACTGGATGCAATATCATCTGAAGAAGAGAAACATATTTCTTATGTAAGACAGCTCTCCTTTAGTAACTCTAAAATCCAGGTTTCACTTTTGCATCCTCCACTTCCACCCCTACAGGCTCTGATGCTGCCAATAGCCAGCTGTTCCTGGCCACTTCTAACAGGAGAAGGAGAAGGAGGAGGAGGAGGAATGCTTCCAGCACACTCTTTCCTCTCATGGCAGCAGAATCTTCTCATTGATTTAGCTGCTAAATAATTCAGAAGTAGCAACCATCTGTTTAAGTCAATGTCCTGTTTCATGTCTCCCCAGGGAAAAGGCAGCAGTCCAGGAAGAAATATGAAGTGCAAAACACCGACTTTCTTACATGAAGACTATGCAACAGTTCAGATATTTTGCTCCTACATTTTCTTTCACTTGAGCTGGATCAGGCTAATTCAGACTTTCACACACCAGAGACTAATTATAAACAGGGGACAATGGCCTTCCCCCGAACCAACTTCAAGGAAAGAAAAGAGCTGTAAAGATCAAAAAGGTTCAGTTCCATAAGCATTCTTCAGGGTCTGAATTAAAAATAAGCAGATGTGGGAAACTGGGTTTCAGGGACTTTCAGGTACCTACTGCATATGTACACATTGGATGCAATAATTTTTCCACATGCCTACTGGTTAGTTATGAATCTGAGTCAAATTTAACTTTGACATCTGATTCACTCTATGACAGAGAACAGCTTTTTAAAGCTAACATGTGATTAATGATCCAAAGTTTCACCGAATAATAGCAATCTGAGTCCACATAGAAAATTCAGTAACTTTACATTCTTTAAAACTGACAAGTGTGTGAAATAATGATTTAGTTTGTCCTTTAAGGCTGATAATAGACATCTGTAAAATGTGGTACACAAACATAAAAAGTTTCTGTGCCTCTTCAAGTATGTCTATCTGAGTTACTTTCCATTTGGTTTTGGCAGGACCACTGCTGAATTATGTGATGGACCCATGCTAGGACTCTCCTCTTTTTCTGACACTCCAAATCTGAATAGATACTTCAGGTAATTTTTCCCATTCTTATGTAGGGAGTTTCTCTGTGTGAAATCAATCTTGAAAGACTGGAGCAGGGCAGAAACTTTGCCTGTGCTCAAATACATTTTTCAGTAATGAGAAGAGAGAGATAAGGAGAATAATGTGTGAGAAATATAATCAGAATACAAGTAAGAAAAAATGACTACCACTGTGATAGCATCTTATAGTTTAGGCAATACACTGGTTGCTCATTAGACCGAGTGTTTCATCACAGAGTGTTTTGGGGCACACATGGGGAATTGCTGCTCCTTCAAATTTTCCAGGTCTCAGCAATTCCAATACTGCCTTCCAGTCTAGGATTCACCTCACCTAAATTAACTTAATAGGTTGGTATCTAACCTTATCTAGCTGATTGCATTCTGTAGTTAATGGGGAGAGACAGACACTTCCAGAAGGCAGCTCATTACATCCTAACCCAGGGCACCAATCAATGTAGAGGGGCTGAGTTTCATTCAGGAGATGCCTGTCTCCCTAAACTGGTAATTGTCCAGAACCTATATAACTGTGTTAACCTAGAACACTCCATTTTAGAAGTATAGCATTATACAGAATATTCCTACTTGTTTCCAGATCCATGATTTGCGTGAAAGTCGACATCAGAACCGTCGAGCCACTAAACTTCAAACTCATCCTTCAGTCTTCCTCATAGCTTAAATCCAGCTTTTCTCAGAGCTTCAGTATTATGGGGTATACATGGTTAAATGAAGAGGTACAAGTAAATTCACGTCAGCACCTACTGCTTTCTTAACTGACGTGGACTGCTCCTCCTGGCATGTGCTAGTGTCCATTCAAGTTTCCAAACTGTTTCTTTTGGGTATTTTCCCTGATAGCAACTCCTCTGAAAGCTGAGGTGTTATGACCTTATCTTTCAACCAGCCTGCTTTGACCTTTGTCCCATGATCCGACAGAGTTCATCTATTTCAAAAAGTCTGCACACTTGTTTTCCACTTTTCTTTCAAGCTCCTTTTTTATTGTCATCTTGATCCAGACTTTTCTGGTTTGTATTTTTTTTAGTTTATATAGACTTGTCTTTGCAGATAACATTGATGAAATTGTTTTGTTTGTTTTTTTTTTTTTTTTTTTTTAGATCAGACATTCCAGTCCAATATTCCAAAAGGCCTGGCAAAGCTGTGCTGTCAATGATAATGATTTCTTATCTTTTTTTCTCAAATAGTATTCAGCCTAGGGCTGAATTACTGCATATTGAGTCCATCAATGATATTGCAATTTCATAAAAGCATTGGAGATAACTGGTTTCCCCAAATCAACCCATTGTATGAGAATGAATAAGAGGTGATCTTATAAATCTGAAAAAAAAATACAAGCATTGGAAAACTGTTAGAAAGTATTGATTTAGTTACACAGAAATTGTGAAATTTTTTAAATGAGAAAAAATATATCAAAATACTGAAAATTCCATATAATTTTTGGTTATGCCCTAAGCAGTTCTCAAAATAACAATGGTACTTGTCTTAGCACTTGAAAAATACTAAGTCATTTCATCACAAGATTTAAATACTCCTCTGGCAGATACAGGTAATTACAGTATTTCCTAGTCTGATAGGGAAGACATTTATTTACCTGGAATGCAGAAGAATCTAAGTAAGCTTTCTGATTATTTAACTCATTGCTAACTGCTTTCCTGTGTATGCCTGAGTGTGTTTACAGATACCTAAAACTCTGTCTGGAAAAGTATCAGAAGTAATTAGCTTTTTAGTGATAGCTTAGGAAAAGATGAGTTAAGGTAAGGATCGATTGTCACAGTACTTCTTACCTAGTTACTATTGCCGAGACAATTAGGTTAATATGGAGTCTCACTAAAAATGAGGTTTATTTTTCATGTGGTTTTCAGACTAATATTATTTTCTTTCAGCCTATAATGGAATAAATGGGGCCTCATGTTTGAAAGAATTATCTGCTTAGACATGCAGTTAAACAGCTTCATCTTGTTTTGAATTGCTAACTATCCCCAAAGAACTACTCATTAATTTACCTCTATTTTCTATCTGAAGTATATATTTTCTTCTGTTGTGTGCACCACACAGTCAAAATGCTAAGAAATCATCTTGAAGCAGAGAAATAATCAGATTGACTCCATCTTGTTGCAGATAATTTAACTTGATTTCCTCTGTAGCCATGCATCATTAAGACATTGTTCATGAGAAGCCCTAAAACCGTTTGGATTAGCTTCCCTTTTGTCCTCTTGGGAAGATCTTCTAAGGGCTCTGACAACAGAAACACTCCCCAGACCTGTAGCATCTGCTTAGTACTGTGATTTCTGAATCTGATTTAAAAGTTCGCATCACTTTCAACGGGCTTTTGGACAGGTTTAGGAGATCAGTAGACCTAATTGTACTTTATTATCATGATAGTGACTTAGAATAATGGAATTGTAGAACCACAGAACGGTTTGCCCTTAGAGACCACCTAGTTCCAATCCCCTAGCCACAGACAGGGACACCTTCCACTAGACCAGGTTGTTTAAAGCCCCATCCAACCTAGTCTTGAGCACTGCCAGGGATGGGGCATCCACAGCTTCTCTGGGCAACCTGTTCCAGTGCCTCACCACCCTCGCAGTAAAGGATTTCTTCCTCATATCTAATCTGAATCTACCCTCTTTCAGTTTAAAGCCATTACCGCTCATCCTATCACTACACTGCCTGGTAAAGAGTCCCTCCCCGGCTTTCCTGTAGGCCCCCTTTGACTACTGGAAGGTTGCTATAATGTCTCCCTGGAGCCTTCTTTTCTATAAACTAAATAATCCCAACTCTCTGAGTCTGTCCTCTTATGGGAGATATTCCAGCCCACTGATCATTTTTGTGGCTGTCCTCTGGAGCCACTCGAGCAGGTGATCATTTCTTGGGAATAACTCTTTCAGTTAAATGAATTCAGTGATTAATGAAAGCCTGATTTTCTATTTGACAATCACTGGGAAGAGTTCATTTCAGTTCTGCCATTTTTCCATGTTTTTCATTTTAAAATGACTATTTTTCTTGACAATATGAAACCATATAAAAAGGGATTCTTATGTGAACTGCTTATCTTTTGGAAAGTGTGCACTCCAGGAATCATCGACCTAAACCAGCAACTAAGTTAAATTACACAGACAGCTCAGATGAAAGATCCTATTTTTTCTTTTCTAGTGTCCTGTATTAAAAGCCTGTGTTTTTCAGAAAGATGAAAGACACGTTCAATAGCAAAATAGATTTTGGACTACTGAAACCCTTAAATCAGCCAATTATACTAGTATCATTAGCCTTCTCTTCTGGGAAAAGCCAGAAAAGCATTTTGAAAAGCAGGGGTCCCATTGAAAAATAGTGTAATAAATCTGTATCACAGTACTCTTGGGCACCAGAGTTGCTTGTAAACAAATAGTCATGATTCATTGCCATTTATTAACACCCAAGACAGAGTTCTGTAGAAGTTAGCAAGGTCTGAGAAAAAAAATGCATATGAGCTTATTCCTATTCAGGAAGTGGTAATATATCAAATCTGTCCTTTAGAATCTACTACTTATCTTTAATATATGCTTACCTTCATTGTTTCCCTATGAAAACTACATCTTTCTCAAATTATATTTTTTGGCTGAGGTTTTTCAAAAGAGGACTATTTTTCTCCTCTGCCTACAAGGCCCTAGTTGCCTTTTGTTGCCTTCTGCAGTCAGAGGTAAATGAAGGAAAGAGAAGTGATTAAGCAATTTCAATATGATTTAAAAGCTATTTAAAAAAAAAAAAAAAAAAAAAACAACTGATATTTTTGAGTTCTAATTTTCTGCTTCTCTGGCCAATTTTAGCAAAACTTCAGTTATCCTGCTTTGTACTCAAAGGGCTAAGCTAAACCAGAGCGTATTGACACATGGTAGTCATTTGAAGGCAGAAAAAATTCTTACATTTCACTTACATTGCTTTCAGCAGGAGGATATGAACATCTTCAAGGTTTAAAACTAAGTTCAAGGTTCATCACACCTATCTTTTTTCATCTTAGTTTGGTACCTATCTTGCAATTGTCTAGACTTGTTCTAATGGGCAAGGGCTTACTTATAAAGTTTCATCCCATTTGAGATGAAAGAATGAATAAGTCCCTAGAAGTACATGTGACGGGATTTGAATTTAAGTTACTGAAATCGAACAGGTCGGTTGAACTCCTTTTTTCTTATGCTATATATGTGTAATTCTAATTAATAATAGCAAGAATACAATACATGAACTGCATATATTTCTCATTTGATTTACACAACTATTTTATTAATTCCCTGTAATTTAATACAGCCTGAAAACATCATTAAAATTATATATGATAGTGTGGTGGGTTGACCTTGGCTGGATGCCAGGTGCCCACCAAGCCACTTTACCACTCCCCTCCTCAGCAGGACAGGGGAGGAAGAAAATAAGGTGGGAAAAAACACATGGGTCAAGTTAAAGTCAGTTTGATAAAGCAAAAGCAAAGACCACACACAGAAGCAAAGGAAACTGAAAGATATCTCCGCTACTTTCCATCAGCAGGCAGTGTCCAACCATTTCCTGGGAAGTAGGACTTGAGTATACATAGTGGTTGCTTTGGAAGACAAACATCACAATAGTGAGTGACCCCCACCCTCCTCCTCCTTTCTCTTAGCTTTTATTGTTGAGCAGATGGCATATGTTATGGAATATCCTTTTGATCACTTTGGCTCAGCTGCCCTGGCTGTGTCCCCTCCCAAGACCTTGCCCACCTCCAGCCTGCTGGTGAGGGGGGATGTTGCAGAGACAGCCCTGATGCTGTGCGAGCGCTGCTCAGCAGCAGCCAAAGCACTGGGGTGTTGTCAACACCTTCTAGCCACCAATGCAAGCACAGCGCTGTGGGGGCTGCTGTGGGGAAAACTAACTCGACCTCAGCCAGACCCAATAGAGATAGATATAAAGTATGGAAACTCTAGAAAAGCTCAATCCTATGAAAAGGATGAGTGAGAATTCAAGGAGTTTTTAATCTCAATAGTTTCTCATTATAAAGGGTTGAGTCACTGAAATCGTTCTTGGCAGGAAATGGTCATGAGCATCGTTGCTCACCCTTTTCTTTACCTTTAGAGAGTGTAAAGAGAAATAAAAGCTATGATGGCAGTGGTTCAAAACTGAGTCAAAATTACAGTTAATTCAAAGTTAAGTCAATAAACAAATGGTAAAAGTGGTTCAAGTATAGATCCATATTTTATTGCACTCTACTTATTTTGGAAAATAAGGTCATTATTATTGCTCTGCTCTGCCAAAACTTTTAGACTATTGGTTTTGTAGCTTGGTGATGTGATATTTTTTTTAAATCTCAAACATTTATTTATTCTTTTAATTTATATCTTTAATCTCTATATTTTTTACAAATAATTAAAATTACTTCAGTGGTGGGTTAAACTTGGGTGGCTGCTAGGTGCCTACCAAGCTGCTCTATCACTCCTCCTCCCCAGGAGGATAGGAGGAGAAAGTGGATGAAAAACCTCATGAGCTAAGAACAAGGAGGTTGCTCACTAGTTATTGTCACAGGCAAAACAGACTTGACATGGCTAAGGTCAATCAAATCAATTCACAATTAATGACAGAGTAGGATCATAAGGAATAAAAATAAAATTAAAAAAACCTTCCCCCCACCTCCCCTTCTTGCCAGGCTCTAATTCATTCCTTCACTCCCAGCTCTTCTACGTTGTCCTCCCCAAGGGAACACAGGGAAAAGGAATGGGGGTTGTGGTCAGTTCATAATATTTTGTCTCTGCTACTCCTTCCTCCTCACATTCTTCCCCTGCTACATCACGGTGTCCCTCCCTTCAGGATACAGTCCTTCAAGAACGGCTCCAAGGTGGGTTCTTCTCATGGGCTGCAGGTCCTCAAGACCTGCTTCAGCATGGGTCCTTTCCACAGGGTACAGTCCTTCAGGAATGGACCACTCCAGCTTGGCTCCCTCACAGACCACAGTTCCTGCCAGGAGCCTGCTCCTGTGTGGGCTCCTCTCTATGGGCTGCAGCTTCCTCCAGGGCTTATCCATCTGCTGCAGCACAGGATCCTCCATGAGCTGCAGTGTGGTTATCTGCTCCAACCATTGCCCTCCATGGGCTGCAGGGAGGTAACCTGCATCACCACAGTCTTCTCCATGGGCTGCAGGGGGATCTCTGCTCTGGCACTTCAAGCAACTCCTCCCCCTCCTGCTCTGACTTTGGTGTCTGCAGGGCTGTTTCTCTCACATTTTCTCACTCCTTTCTCTCATAGCCCCAGCATATCTTTTTTTATCTTTTCTTAAATATGTTGTCACAGAGGTGCCACCAGCATTGTTGATGGGCTCAGCTTTGGCCAGCAGTGGGTCTGTCTTGTAGGTGCCTGGAAGTGGTACTGTCCGACATGGTGGCAGCTAGTCTCTTCTCACAGAAGCCACTTCTGCAGCCTCCCACCACTGCCAACACCTGGACACATACACCCAATATACCTTCTACTGTTATAAGGCTTTTGTGCTGGTTTGCCTGGAAGATAACAGCAACTGAATATCTCTAAGCTGTTAGATGGATCCTGTATTAGAAACCTGGAAAGATGGAATGTAGCAGTTCTCTTGCTGTATGCTGAAGAATATAGGAGAGGATTTGGCATCTGCTTTGAGAAACTAAAAGGTTAACATTGCCTACTGGTTATTTTGAGCGTACAAAATGATTTTGAACAGTTCCAAATGAGTATTGTAATATGATTTATTGCGTTCTGTCTGCACAAAAAAATATCTCTCTTCTCTGGAGATCATCCCATTCTTTTTGAATGTCAGAAATTCTCACAAATAAACTTTGAAAAGGTGAAAAATTATTCCTCAGCAGGTAATGTTCTGGACTGCCATACTGTAGTACTGGTAGATATGAGTTGATGTCCACATGTAACTGCATCTTTACCTTCCCCCAGTGATGGGGACTTGCAGTTCAGTTTTAGAGAGTTCAAAGTAGCTGTCGTCAGATTATTTCTATAGCACATCTAAGCACAAACTTAAACAAAGAAGCCATTTGTGTCAAACTGATCCTAAGATCTTTTACAAGATACATCTGTCTTTTACATTTTTTGGTTTGATTTCCTAAGAGAATACACATTTTAAATGCATGATGGATTATGTCATAGCTAATGAACATCAGTGCTGATCTCACTTCGCATCACCTGTTTTCTTCATCATTTTGGTATTCTTTGTCTGTCTGTAAAGATACCAATTACTTTCTTGTTGTAATCTCTGTTATCTTGGCAACCATGTGAATATTGCAGATTAGTGATTTGAATGTAATGAAAATTTAAGTGCCTTTGGTTTTTTGCTTTCTATGAGAATGTCTTTAGTTAAAATTATCATCTGACAGCTAAAGAAACATCTTGTCCTCATTTTGTATAGTAAAAAAAGTGTTATGTACCTGGAATGATACCATGATATTTGGCAGTGAAAAATTAACAATCAAAAAATAATTAAAAAAAACCAAAACAAACAGCAATTCATATGTGGTGGTGGTGGTGGGTTAGCTTTTTTTTTTTTTCCCCCTTGGATATGGCTACCTACATCCTTATCATCCCATAAATCCCATAGATTAAACAGCCTCTTACATAATATGGAATAAATATTTACTGTTTCCTCAAATTTGCAACCTAGTAGTAATTCATTCTAAACAGAAATGACACATTTTGAAGTGTGATGCTCTGTAAACTCATTGAAAGGAAGTGCATTTGAGATTATCGTGGAATTTTGATTATCTTCCTTCTGCAGTATTCTGCATGATTCCCGTGTTTGCAAATGTTTTCTTTAGTAATAAAATCACCAGAGCTTGTTTTGCACAACTCATTCCTATTAATCCAAGTCTTTTGTTACATCTTAAACTCTCATTGAAATTTACCACTAAATCTAAGTATATAAATTTATCTTTACTCCCACTATTTCTTACTGTGTGAGTTTTGATCTATTATATAGCCTAATCTCCTTCTGGGAAGATTTTGCTAACTGTAGGCATGCTAGAGGTAGAAAGATCCATGAGTCAGTGCAGGACACCTATATACAGAGAATGAGGGTTCCCTAAGACAAAGGGCAGCAGAACCTGATCTGTTTTTAACAAGCAAATGCTCTCTCCAGTAGCATCACAATGTGGTTTAAGCATGGCATATGTGTTTAAGATCTTCAAGCAGATATCCAGTTGCAGTCATACTGATATATATACATATATATACACACACACACACACCCCATCCAATTATTTGATCTTTTCTTATGCTTTATGTACAGAAAATAAACATATACTTCCTTTTATTTGTACGATTCATAGTAGAATCTAAAATGCTGAAAGGATGCCACTACCACCCTTGACCAAATCCTGTAAGCCCATAAATAGAAGCAATACCAGTGACAACAACAATGGGCTTGAGACATTCTTAATCACACAGATCTTATAAATATGCTTATTTTGGACTATTGTAGTTCAAAATTAACATCACATTTCATGCTAATACATGTGATATAAACTGTGGGAGAACGCAGTATCTGTAATTCTTACACAACAGGCTTGGCCTGGTTTTGGCTGAGAAAGAGTTACCTTTCTTCTTAGTACCTGGTGCAGAGCTGTGTTTTGGATTCGTTGTGAGAACAATGTTGATAACACTGATGGTTTTAGTTGTTACTGGGTGATATTTATACTAAGTCAAGGACTTTTCAGTTTCTCAGGCCCTGTCAGCCAGAGGGCTGGGGGGGCACAGGGAAACTGGTAGGGGACACAGCCAGGGCAGCTGACCCGAACTGGCCAAAGGGATATCCCATACCATGGGACAGCATGCTCAGTATATATACTGGGGGGTGGTGGTGGTTGGAGTGGGCTGATCATTGCTCAGGAACTGGCTGGGCATCGGTCAGCAGGTGGTGAGCAGTTGTGTGGTGCATCACTTATTTTCTTTCCTCCATTCCCTTTGGATTTCATTCATCTCCCCCTCCACCTCCTTTTCATTATAGCTGTTATTGTTTTTATTACTATTGCTCTTTAATTTTTGTTTTACCTCAGTTATTACATTGGTTTTATCTCAACTTTTGAGTTTTACTTTCTGATTCTCCTCCCCATCCCTCTGGGTGAGAGGAAAGTGAGCAAACAGCTGTGTGGTGCTTGGTTACCGGCTGGGGTTAAACCATGACAGTGCAATATAAACAAAAGTGATAAAACGGGGCAGAACTGAATAGTCAGTGAGTATGAAAAAATCTTGGAAATAATAGTATTCCTGATAAGTGAATAAAAAATAATAAAAGGGGAATAAATTACAATCACTTAGGGACCATTTCCCACTTCATCCCAGTCTCTATAGCTATGGAGCTTGTACTCCTTTTTAAAAAAAACCCAAACGTATAAGCTTCCATATTTCCTCCTTTTTGTCAATGTACCTGATTGTGCTTAAGTGGAATTTGCCAGTAAAAACTTCAGCTTTTGAAGTTTTAACATTTTGATTTTCTTTGTTGAAAATGCTGAAATAATTTCTGATTAATTCTTCCAGTAAAATTACTGAAGAAAGAAAATTCTACTCCCACTGGATCCATAGTAAACTGTATTCAAGGTCAAGAGCTGCATTAGAAGTTTAGGGATATCAGCAGAACACAGAGAAGAGGAAAAAAAAACCCAAAACTCTTGCAATTTTATTCCTATAAAATGGGGTATAGAAAAGGGAAATCTGTGTTTAAAGGAAAGCTAGGAAAGGCCACATCTTCTGTTGTAGCACTAACATCCTGGGATAGGATGGGGAGATTACTGAAGAGTAGTTTTATTGGAAAGTACAACTGGGTGTCTCACTCAAGGCCCTTTGGGTAGAGCCACGGCTACAACCACAGAATACTGCAAGAAAAGACAGGAGCTAATCAAAGACCATCAATTTAAAAAGCAACTGATTGACCTTAGGAATCTCATAGCTGTCCAGATGACAATATAAGGATGTAGAACTTAATTTTAACAAAATTACTGAAAAATAGAAAAGATTTTCAGAGAATTAATATTAAACCACACAGAGTAATTTCTAGGAGGTGTTGGGTTGTAAATTATTGCCTTAGATAGGATTCCTTCCCATGTCTACAGTGGACTAGCTCCGTTCAAAGTATGCACCTTCTAATCCATGAATAGTCAGTGGAAAGAAACAGGTATTTCTGGGGCAGGTGCTTACAGTAGATGCATATGTCAGGGAGCAGCAAAAGCAAGGCTGCTTCAGGAAGGAGGATGAGCCAGGAGGAGAGGGTGACCCCAGCACAGGCAGGCAGAGATACCCTGAGAGGACAGTCCCACCACACCCACGCAGGAGCAGGGTGGTAGTAAGGACACAGTTCATCAACAAACAATTCAGTGATCATCAGACGAGGTGAGGTAACAAGTCAGGTCCAGGTCCACCTAGGAAGTCCAGGCAGCAGGCCAGGACAGCCGGAGACAGGGCCAGAGAAAGCAGTGACAGAAGACTATGAAGGTCATTCTCATACATGAGTCATTCTTTACAGTGTGTGACCTGTGGGGCTGACAGGCTTCAGCTGTGCCTAGCTTTGATAGAAATATCCTGGCAAAATTCAGGTACAAGGGAAAGAAATGGGTCTGAGACATTTCCTTAGGCCATAATTAATTGTCAACTATTTTCAAATAAGCATTTGATCCTTGAAATATGCGTATTCCTCATTAGTGGAAGCATAGCTGTCATCTAAACGCACAAGGTATGTTGGGTGAATTTGGCAAAGTGGTCTTGAAATGATAGTCAGTTTAAATACAAAAAGAATTCAGATGGCATAGACCCTAATAATAAATACCTTTAAAACATTTCTTTTGCCTTGTTAAATAGAAAAAAGTATTTCATTCTGTTTTTTTCAATAAGCATGCTTGTCCCTACTATAACCCTAAAGGTAGGAATATGGAAGGAGGACACCCTTAAAAAAAAAGGCAGTTGGCAGATCACCGGTTCCTGGACTGGTATGCTCATATCTCCCAGCAGAAGAAAGGCCACTGTAGAGGAATGCAGGCAGTGGGTTGATCAGCATTGATAACGTGCAGCTGTGGCCTTGCCTCAGAGGCAGTGGGCTGATTGACATGGATGATGTGCAGCTGTAGCTCGTTCCTGCTAAGTAGTTAAATAGCTCTGAGGAGGGTGTGGTGCAGTGCACAGCACAATGGACAGTAGACACTTTTGAACCCTTGTGGGGGATTGGTGGCTGTTCTGGGGCAAGGTGTGGGAACTACTTATTGAAGTTCACCTGGTATGGGATGGTAAAAGTCTGTTGCACCTGGCTAGTTTTGATAGTGCTGTGACATCCACCAAGTTCTCTGTACAAGCTGCAGGGTGCAAGAGAAGGGGTGTCAGTGCAGAAATGGGAAGGAGTGCAATTGGCCAGCTGAGATGTCCCACACTCTTATCATACCTCAGGGCAGGGAGTAGGAGGGAGAAGGGGTGTCTCTAGTGGGAGCTGTTGTAGTTCTCGCAAGGGGGAGCATCACTGAATTCTGAAGAACAATCTTAATAATTTGTTGTCAAACATATCCAGTTGAACTCTGCCAGCTTGAATTTTGTGCTGCTGCTCCAAGGTGAAGTCATCAGCCCTTGCATCTCTGCAGTCAGTCATCCACGCAAGGATCACAAGATACTGTTTTCTACCAGCAGGCCAAAATGCATATGGGCACAGCAGAGCACAGTCTCAGATGATAGCACTTTCAGGAAGTGTTGCTTGGTCAGATAATGCCGTAGTACTTGTACCAAAAGGCAATAGCAGTTTCTGCTTCAGAATCCAGAGGGTTGGTATGTGGCTGGATGAAGTATCTGTCCTGGGTATCTAAATACTTACGCTGCAAGTAAGCATTTCAGTATTTTTGTTTTGTTTCTACTCAGTGCATACTCATAATCATTAAAAATACTATAAATAAGTTATTTGTCTTTAAATAGAAATGAATGTTGGAGTGGAGATCTGACATTTAGGAGCTCTGGGAAATACTGCTAGGACTGTAGCTGGGGGGAAAACACTTTTCTATCCTGTATATTTTTGACAAGTTGTATTTATTTGACCTCTCCAAAAGGTAAGTAAACTAATTTTGACTTTTTTATTACTCAAAATCCTGGGGAAATAGAATTTAATTTCAGTTAGCTATTTCATTTCAAACATTTTGAGAATTAATATTTTTTTATATTCAAAAAGTGTTGTCATAATTAACTTTTAACTATGCTCCTACAGTCTTAAAACATGTAATTCTAAATAGAAAGTTCTTAATGGAAATTCTGAACTGTAAGATTGTCAGTTTAGTTTTCACCCATTTCCAAATCTTTGTTAAAAAGAAAAAAAATATCTTCCCTATGAGAAAACTGTGAATTCCTATTCTGCACATGTAAAATGTTTTGCTACAGTAAATCTCAAACCCCTTATAACAGTAAGTTTTTATTTTAGAATCCTTAAGAACAGCAGCACTTTGTGGAAACTTTAAAAGTTAATGTTTCAAATGGTACCAAATGTTCTTTTCTATCCATGTCTTTTTCAGCCAGTGTTAGATAAGCAACATTTGCAATACCTTCTTAACAAGTACACTCATACCCCAGTGGATTCAACCTTTCTGTAAAGCTGGTTCCCTGATGTAGAAAATTCTATTTATTTGTACCATTACAATAGCCAGGAAATGAATGGAATTCAGCTCTCCTGTGTTCATCTTCTAAGCCTATAATACTAACTATCATACTAAATAAAAATAGATGACCTATTTATCATTCCCTAAGATCTCTTTCTGGCAACCAAGTTCTTATATTAACCAATACAGCAGAATGCATTTGTTTCATGTCAGTGCTTTCATAATAGAATTGTTTTGCTGAGCTTGTTGTGCAGCTTCCATACAGGACCTTTGGTTCCTACTGCATTCCTTGTCTGTCTTTATTGCTATCTAGTGGTGAGCTCCAGCAACAAGTGTGCTCCTTCCTCCAAAGAAAAAAGGAGCTGTAAGGACTCTGTAAGTTTGCTGTCAAAATAACTTTTCCTCAAGCTCCATCTTTATTGTAGATGTACAGGGTGTGAATTCAGTCTTAGTTCTGGATTGCCACTAGAGTCCCAGGGTAGGTCCAAGTGCCTGTTGATGGAGGAGGTCATTCTGATCAGGTCACTCTGATCAGGTGACATACAAATGTGGCAAAGCATGCACAGATTTATCTTGAAGCAGCTATCCTGTCCTGGGGTTTTCCTAAGGCCAGGATACTACATCTTCTGAACTGAAAATCAATTCAAGCAAACAGGTGATAATAGGGACGGAAAATGACTAGAAGACAGTGGTCTGCTCTCATTCCTGCTCTTAATTTTGGGCAGACAAGGTCAATTTTTGAGTGCAGCCTGTGCTTCAAAAACGTATCTGAATATAAAGCTCTTTGCATCCAACATTCTCCCTCTACTGTGACGGGGCCAAAGAAGGGAATTCTGCTCTTCAGACCTTAGATGCAGAGATTGATTGTCGTACTTCATAAAGCACTCCAGGCTTGATTCAACTGCTTGGAAAATTATCATGAGCTGTTATGATAATTTCAGCAGTTCCACTGAGGGCAGATAGTCCACAAGGACTGTAAAACCGACCTTTCCTATTAGGAAGAGGAAGGCTGGGGAGTCCACACTGACTGCTGGTTAGTGTTACACTGAGGCTGTGTTTGAGAAGGTGGTTACATTTTGAACTGGTTGAAGGTTTTTGAAAGTTAGAATACCTAATCTTAAATTCAATAAACTTCAGTAATCTGGCTATTTGTCATAAGTGAATTTAGTGAACATTATATCCAGCCCATTATGCAAACAAAAATAAATTTTTTGAAAGTTGAAAAGACATTCATGATTATAGCCTACAAAATGAGCTGTTGAGAAGTTGTTACGACAAAAAGTACCCTGCCCTTTTTTACCAGCTACTCTAGCAAGGGGAAAAGGCTGTGGTTAATGATGTGGAAAGTAGTTCTTCGTATCTCAGCATTACTGCCTTGGCTGTCAAAATCACTATTCATTTCTGTGACTTGAAATGGACTCTGTACAGCTGTTTTATGAAAGTGCTTTGAAAGCCAAGCATTGTTGCCATGTGAGTTAATGGAACTTACATAGTAGCTTCAAAGAAGAATTATATAAATTTGAACTACATGAAGCCCTAACTAGAGTGAGCGTGATGATTTAGGTAATTCCTGATAGTCTCCTATAGAAAATCAGACATTGCATACATTAATTGTACAAAAAAATTCATCCAGCTACTTCTATTCTTTAAGCATTTGTCTGCAACAGAGCAGTTTTCCCTTTAAGCACTTCTTGCTAAGGCTGACAATTTAGATGTGATCACAATGTACTGATCTTTAATGCTATAATTGTCATATGGTACTTTGTGTTCCTGTAATAGGCCTGCGTGATGCTGGAATTGAATAGTGACAATGGATATCCCATGGAAACTCAGTAACCCACTTATGCTATGCTGGATGCTGCTCCTACCAGAATCAACGGCAGTGTTTCCAATTATATCAATATGAGCAGTATTGTGACTGTCTGTGTGGGAATAAAAGTCAGAGGCAAAGAAGAAAGGATCTGCATGAATCACATACAAATTAGCCTCTTAGTGTCTGATTTTAATAAAAGGTTGTTGAGGGAAAAAAGGGAGGAAAGATAAGACTAGGAATGTCATTTAACCTTGGTTAAACTGTTGTTATCAATATAATTTCATCACATGAACTTCCTTTTGTAAAAAAAACAATGGAAACATTAACAATTGTCCTGCCACACGTCTGCCTTCCCCTCCCTCGGGAGGGTCTGGCTCATGTGAGCTTTAGAGTGTGGCTTTGTGAAAAGCCACCTGGTGCATCTATGTTCATTGCTGCTGCTGCGTGAGTTGGACCTGTGACTGACTTCCACCCTGTCGTGACTAATGCCATTGCCTGCCTCCAGCGGTTCCACCCGCGGTCCTCATTACTAAATGTCTGCCTGGTCTGCCTTGTGGATGGCCTTTCCTCATTAAGATATTTCCTTTTCTTCACTGTTCTCTCCAAACTCTCAAACTCACAAATCCAGGTACTTTCTTGCATAGACAATTATTTCTTGTTTTCACACCTCAGTTCATACTCTTTTACTGCAGCGATTTGCAATCTGTTCTTGGCATCTACCTCCCGTCTGGGTGGACTGTCATCTTTTATGAACCACATCTCAGGAATACAGAATTGACGTGTGGGACAGGACTATCTGCAAACCTCTAGGTTTCCAAGCTTGTGCTAAGATGGTCTCTACAGTCTGTGTCAAATTCATATCTTGTGTTTAGTTCACGCAAAATAAAATTAAAAAGTAAAAATCAAGCCAGTGTTAGGACACAAGCTGTGCTTGTGTTTTTGCAACTTTGTTTTCAGAACAGCAAACTTCAGACTAAAGCTTTGTGTCAAATTTTTGAAGCTCCTATTTGTGCAAAATATCACGATGGGAACTTCAAAAATGGGAGATGGCAGATGTGCCCGAATGCAGGAACTCAAAAAATATAAGATTTTCATGAAGAACAAGACACAATTCGAATGTAATTCTAATGCATCAAAATGAAAATTATAACACAAGGTCAATAGGCCAAAAGATCAGACATTCTTGGACTTTACTTTCATACTTTCCTAGCTGTTTAAGTGTAGCACTTTAGAAGGTTCTAGTGCTATCAGACATGGAGTGTTATTAAAGCACAAAACAACAGCTTAATCTTAACTTTGAAGTGTTTATAAGGTACTGTAGACTTAAGAACATACTAGATATGAAATATAGGATAATATTTTTCTAAAAGAGAAAATAATAATGGGTATAATTCTTTTCTTCTATTTCATAATAGATCCCTGAAATATATTATAAATTTTATGTATTGTCTTGTGAGTAATTCAGATATTTGACTATCAAACTGAAAAAAGAAAGAAAAAGAGACATGAGAATTGTAAATTTTGATCTGAACTGTGTGAAGCCTCCATTTTAAAATATTAATTTGACTTCAGAGCTTTTTTTTATATTTACTAGGAAACTACAGATTAAAGTAACCTCAGTAGAGTCACTGTTTAACATCATTTTTGCAATACTGTTACATTAAAACAGTTATGTTTCTTTATGAAATCAAATTACAAAAAGCTCTCATCCAAGACACAGAGGTGTATGCTGTTCAAACCAAAGGCATGCACAGCCAAAGGACTTTTTTGCGTATTTTTGTGGAGTGTTTTGAGTTATTTTAGGAGAAAGTGTCTATTATTGCAGTTACAGAAATTCACATGGGGATTAAATTATTTCTCAAATTTTTCCTGAATGCACGGTCATAGCCTTTTCTATTGGAGACAAGCAGAAATGCCAAAAAAGGAGTGTTTGTAGTAATAGGAAAAGTAAAGGGGCAACTGAAGTATGGTGAGTGCTAGTGGACAAAGGGCTGTGTAAGTCCTGTAGGTGGTGCTCTGCCTTGTGCATGAGAGGGAGAGAACAATGGAAAATGAAACATAAGGAGGACAGATAGCCAGTGATGGGGAACAACGAATGCAGAAATACAAGTGTGAGGGTTGGGAGCTCAGACCTGCGTGGCAGAGGAGCTGTTGAGTGACAGAACATTTCTGAGAGCACCCACTTATCCTAGGAGGTATCCATGGAGCTGGGAACACAGTACTGTTTGGAGACATGACAGATGTGAGAGCAGAAGTCTTTGGGAACTCTTCATTGAGTTTCCTTCTTCAGGTGGTCAGAATGGACATGGGCAGGGCCAGGATGAGAAGGTGGAGTGATTTGGTTGGGCCTCATACAGGGGAAGAGCTGAAGAGACATGTGCAGTCAAATCTTCAGCAAGAGGATACGGAGGAGTTGGCAGTGTGACAGTGACCTGAAACATTTGGGGTACATGTGTGCCAGGGACTACCTTTTGCCACAGAAGGATCACGAGCCAGGGTACCCATCGTGAGGGGGATGTGCCCATGCCTACCACTCTATGAAGAAAATTCTTGCATGTGCCAGGCATGGCTTGAGGTCCAAGTGGAGGTTGTCTCTGAGCAGTTTTCACACACCCCACCGCACTCCCCTTCCCAGATGACAAGTTGTCCCATCTTTTGGTGTCTGGCAGGATTTAGGGGTGAGAAAATGGAGTGACTGGAGGACAGACATGTACAGGTGACTGTGGAGCCCAGTTTTGGGGTGGATGGGCTCTAAGTGACACTGACAGTTTGCAGGTCATGCACAAGCAGCTGGAGGGCATGCAGGGGGCGTGGGCTGAGGAGAAGATCTGGAGAACTGGGGCTGGGTGGGCAGTGTCTGTTTTCTGGCAGGGCACCCAGGACAGGGGGATGCACAGGAGGCACCTACAGTGATGAAAGAGGTGGGTCCCAGGCACTGGTGGGAGGGAGAGGGAGGGAGCAAACATACTTTTTACCAAAATGGAAGATGAGATAAGGGCATTAAGAAGAAAAGGCTGCCAAAGGTATCAAAATACTAATGAGAGAAAAAACCTAACATTCAGGACAGGTCTAGTGAGGATTCGTCAAGGCCCACAACTCTCATCCTGACCAAGCGCTGCAGCTAAGCAGCGCTTGGCTGGTTTTTGTTGTGAGGGAGAACCAGGTGAACCCAGTGGTGTAATCTGAGGTCAAACCAGGCAGATGAGCCTTCAGCTCTTTCAGATGAGTTGTCTTTGTTCCAATGTTTTGTCTGAATGTGAAACACAACCAAAATTCAAAGCAAGCAGAGTCCCACGAGCCTGCAAGGCTAATCCCGTGCTTTGACAATGCTCAATGCAAATCTCCCTCAGATGATTCACGTGTGTTGCCTGCTCACTTAGTGACACGACATGTTCAGCAGGATCCTCTCTGCTCCAGAATTAAACCCAAACAGTGCAAAGAGCATTCCTGTATCCCCTCCAAGGATCAGAGGAACTGGCTGATGGCTAAATCCCTTTGAAGCAGGAGTTGGGACGCAGCTGCGCTGCAGGCAGGTGAAGGCAAACTGCAGTGATACAGCAGTTCTGTTAGCTTGTGAAACAAAATGTAGGCCATGTTCTAAAACACCATGGTAAAGTCCAAGCATTCTCCACTATAGGGGTTTCAAATTTGAAAACCTCCTCATACTTCACTGCTGTAGCACTGCCAGGTAGATGGCTTCTAGAGAGAGGCTGCATCTGCACCTTTCCTCTCTCCCATGAATATGTCTAGCTGCCAGCACACACTTCCTGAATTAGCTTTCCCTTTCTACTTTCTGATTTTACTGAAAACATAAAATAATATGAAACATATTCTGTCACTGACAAGTGCTTTACAGCCTTCAACTCTCAAAGGCAAACCTGACATTCATTTCCTATAAAAAAACTCTTGCACAGCTCCAAGCAGACTGGGAAACCATGGAATGCTTTCCATGCTTAGTTATTTTTCTTTCAGAGTGCCATAATTTCTGCTGTGATTATTGGTGGAACTGTGGTATTTATGAAGCAGAGATGCTGTAACATGAGGTGTGGTGCCTGGTGCTTACTCTTGTGCACTGCCCTGGACCTTTCACGTGGATCGGTTTCCAGAGATGTGTAAAGCTGGATGGCAACTGAGCGCCATGTTTGCTCTGTGGGAACCCATTTATTTTTCACTCCTGTGCACAGCACACGGTAAGCTTACATGCTGAGTAGGTGGGCAGCTGGCATCATAGCCTTGAGTCACTGAGGGAGTTTCTGGGTGCAAGGGGAGGTTCCCAGTGCCTTTAGGTACATGCTGACACTGAGGGCTGTAATTTTGGATTTAGTATCTAAGTTAGGATTGTAATTTTCCTGTTGATATCCAAGTTGGGGTGAATTCTACCTGAATTTAGCCATCTAAAAGTTAGCTGTCTAGACTAATATTTCTTAAGACTCACTTTTACTAGTCCTAATCCTTCATGCTTGTTACACACTATGTAATGCAGTTTAACTGCTCATCTGTGGAACCCTACCGTGGCAGCTCTGCTACTTCTAAATTATTCTACATTTGTCTGGCTGGTATTTCTCTGTGTCCAGGTCCTGTGAAATAAGTCTGGCTAAAGAATTGACTAAAGATTTTTATTCCATATCGTGCAAAATCTGGAATAAAAATGCTCTGCAGAAAAGGACCAAGCCAACATCAAAAAATATGCTGAAGTGCCTCATGTAGAAACTAGAGAGGGCTCTTCCAATGCTTTGTAAAGAATATGTTGACATCTATTCTTAGCCCCCTGATTTTCTCTATGTGATAGCCCAGAACCCAGGAACCTCAATTCATGCTCTAGATGATGAAAGAGCAGCACTTGTACCCAAAGGTTTTCTGGAATTAATTTAATAGTCTTTGGTTTGCACTTACACTTTTTCAGTAAATTAGCGACATCATGATGAGTGATATAGTGATATTGTTATATTCCAGTTTTGTGGACTCATTTCCTTGATTTACACCTTTATCTTTTAACTCTAAGTTAAAGTTGAAAGAATTCCCCCTGCCCCCTTAATATCTAGGCTGTTTATTCTCTGTAAGGTTTTGCTGGGTGTGTGTGTATGAATCCTTTCCTCTGAGAACAGCAGTAATGTGAGAGTTTGACAGGGTCTTAATGACCTAAATTGACCAAAGTTGTTCCTTGATGAGGTGGCTCCGCAACTGATTTTATCTTAAGTTTGTAGGAGCTTATTAAACTAATTGAAGACAAGGAAGACAGCTCCAAAATGCAGACAGACATGATTGTTCCCAGAGGAGAAGAGATAATGTGCAGAATGTCTTCAGCCAAACTGATAATATTCAGAGTTTGGCTTTGATTCAAACTCACCTAGAAATAATTAATTATTTTCAGAAAACCTTTGCTTGAATACTGATGAAGTCACTTTGTAAATAGTGTAAAGTTTTCCGTTTAATTTCTTAACAACAGATTAGCATTGTAGAAACTGTACACATAATAACATTTGATTCACAGAACAATAATTTCCTTTATTGCATATTACTTCCTCATATCAAATGTTTCAGTTGTGTGGGCCACATCAGTCTAACAATATCTCCATTTTCTGAACTTACTGTTTTTTATTTACCGTAATTGATTTCTGCCAAGAACAGACATCAGCTTCAGAAATCCTCAAGTTGTAATTGGTAGACATTGCCTCAAAGTAGTCATTAGCTTAGTAATATTGATGCTTAGTGCTTGAAGACAGTGGGAATCTTTCTATTCATGTCAGTAAACTCTTCATTAGACCTTTTTGTCAGTGATGAATACCAGGGATATTAAATCAACATTTTTGCGTTAAGTTGCAGCTTTTACCTTTCCACATAACAATGAGCAACTTCTCCTAAAAAATGCTTTTGAGGAAATTACCTTGGCACATTCATTTGCACAAAAAGGAAAACATTTTGGTGATCCCCATCACACACCTTCCAGAGTGTTTCTATTCAACATGTACGCGATACCACATGCAAAGGCAGAGAGGGATTCCTTTGATTTCTGTGCCTGTTAAGATATCCCAGAGTTATTAAAACACTACCTTAATACCCATTTATTTTTCACTCCTGTGCACAGCACACAGTAAGCTTACATGCTGAGTAGGTGGGCAGCTGGCATTTTGAATCCACCCCAAGCAGTCTGTCATAAATGACACAAAGTGCTGTGATTAGACTCTGAGAAAATGTGTATGTCACCCTAAGCACCTGTCTCATTATAAAACAAGCAGTCACTATTTCTCCAGGGTCATTTTCACCCTGCTAGAGATTTCAGCAACATGTGTTTTAATATATTTGCAGGGAAGCCTCTGTAAAAGCTATCACATGAGAGGGTCACAGTGTCAGTTTGGATCAAGAAGACTGGGGCATTGTCTTGAAATATATCAGGAACTGGAGAATGGGGAACCAGTCAGGAGCACAGTACAACTGTGAGGCGGTTTCTCAAATTCTAGGGTCAGGGTGACAACAGAAGTATGTCTGCCTAGGTATCTGCTGCATAGTTAGGGCCAAGCTGCAGCATGAATTTTATAGATAAATACTTATTCTGAGTTACACTCAGAAACAAACCCAGAGCACATATGTAATCTTCCTGCAACACACTTGCTAATAAAACAAGGTATCTTGTTCAGCAGAGGAAGAGCTTCTGAATCCTCTGGGAGCCTGACACACTGAAACAAAACCCATAACCCTCTTGCTCTGTGATCGCCCTCACCATTGGGCTCAGCTGTCTGTCTTCCCGTGTCTCAGGCCTAATTCTGACAGGTCTCCACTGTAGGAATTTGTCCCAGACTTCCGAGCAAGTAACAAAGCTCTGAAAAGGGCCATAGGAAAGCCTATGGAGAGAACCATGCAAAATAAAAAGGGTAAAATTATGGATAGAGAGACGTGAGATGGTGTTTGTTGGCAGCTGACAGATTCAAAAGGAAAAATACCAATATAGAAAGGAATAAAACCCTAAAGGCAGAAAGGTGGAGTCAGCAGATGGTAACTCACCAGCATGGAGGATCCAATCCAGGGGCAGGGGCCAGTTCTTTCCTCCCTGACTGGCACCTTCTGACCAGCAATGCTTCCTCAGGTGTCTCGTGAGGGTGGTAAGCACACTAAAGCTTAGAATTGTAGCACCTGGGAGTGATAGTCAATAATTGCTTTACACTATAAACCTGTGTGTGCCTTGCTTGCAGAGCCCATTTGCACATTAGCTCTTTAGCTGGCTCCTTCAGGCTTCTTTGAGCCTGAGCAAAGTCACCCAAGAAAGGATTGCTGAGGTGTAAAGTGAAACCTTGAGGTAAGTCCATTAAACATTACTCACTACTAAGAAGGATGTATAGGAAGAGAAGATCAATGGTTTTGGAAGAATAGGTTGCTTTGGTTTTCTGCCATTACTCTTTGCCTCTTTTTACCATGACTCACCCCTTTTCATTGGCTGCCCTTCAAAAATGCTTGGGTCGGACCTTTTTCTCACCTCAGAGGTCTGTAAGGAGGAGTTAAGCTATGACAGTCAGTAACAGTGTAATTTAGATTGGAGAACTAGAACCTCTTGTGACTAGTTCAGGTGTAAAAATATTCCAGGCCACAGCATCAGGTATGACTCTGCTACCGCTTTGACTGGGTCTGTAGAGATTTTAGTCTCCAGCTGCTCATGAAGCTAGTCCATACCCAGGAGGAACCTGGCAGTGTGAGCTTGACGGCGATCAAAAACTCTTATATGCTAAGATGTGACAAAGTGGGTATCAGAAGCACAGAGCCACTAAAACAGCAATCTTCCCCTCTCTTTCTCTTCAGGAATACTCTTGGGTATTTGCACAGCACTAACACAGATGACAAGCCAAAATCTGCAACCAAAATCATGTTATGTTCTAAACATGGAAAATATTGATGGCTTTTAATTATTTTTTTTACTACCATTAAGAAAACAAGAGCCATGTCCAGTAAATCTCTTGATGGTAATTTCTATTTTCTTTTCTGTTCCAATTGCATAAATTAAAATGCATGACATGCCACAATTGTATTTTTAGAAGGTCTTTTGAACTAAATATTGCTAGCAATGGGAGATTGTTGATTATATTCACAGCTTGGCTAGGTCTTGTTAGATGGAGTTTTTTTGTTATAAGCATGTAGTCATATGTCATTTTGTGAATCTCTGCTGTGTCTTGAACATTTAACTGCTAGCTGAAGAGCTTCTGATTTTTCAGACATGTTATTTATAAAGTCCTATGAGGTTGCAAATGATATTCAGTGGCAATTAGAAGAAAGTTCATGTATACAAAAATTATTAGTAATGGAGACAAATTAGACACTGTGAAGAGCTTTAAAATTAAAACCCACCAATATTAGTCTAATCAATATTCTTTATAGAAAAATTAGTTACATACTACAAAAGTCCCAACTGACAATAAGAGATATTTTCCTGGGGCAAATGAGCTGTATGTCAAGAGATAAAATAATTGCATATGAAATATGCCACCAAAACAACATTTTCATCATGGAAGAATAATTCAAGAACAATTTTCACAAAGCTCCCACTAACAGCAGTGGCTCATTATAATCAGTAAGTCAAACATTTACTTAGCATCATTGATGCTGACAATTAGTCTTTTGTCTTTTGCATCTGGTGC
This sequence comes from Falco punctatus, assembly GCF_963210335.1. NCBI lineage: Eukaryota > Metazoa > Chordata > Aves > Falconiformes > Falconidae > Falco > Falco punctatus. Next base: position 52,630,681 of record NC_137585.1, read on the forward strand.
TTTTAGCAAGCTTCATTTGATCAAGAAGTTTTCTGGATACTCTTTAATTTAGTGGTACCCTCTCAGTTTATTTTATAACTTCCATTCATGATCAGAAGATTCTAAATCTTTCCTTTTTGAGAGAAATTAATTATGACTGTATGATTTAAATAACTAATTACATGGATATTTTAAATAAATACATAAATAAAAAAATCAAGTTTTGTTTACACTCACTTAAAATACATGGTACTAGGAATATATGCCAGAATGTGATTTTTAATTATTTTTGTCACAGATCAGAGCAAAACTCAATGCAGATTTGCAGGAACAAAACAAGGTATGTCTTGATCAAGGACCAGATGTTGCTTTCCTTCATTAATTTGGAAAATAACCTGACTATGGGTGACAGGCTTAAGCTCATTATCAGTATTGTGAAATTATTATTTTTTTTTTAATCAGTGGCAAAACAGAAGAAAGAAAAGTCCTTTACCATAAAGAGATTTCTTCTCTTTTTCTTATGAAACATCTTTCTTCTCTCTGCCCCCTGGAAAATAATGATCAGGATGAAAATGAATTATCCATGGTGGAATAATTGAAATGTCTTTTAAATTTTTTATAGTTGTAGTTAATTAGATTCAACTAAACATGTGTTTTAAAATGCAGCATCAAAAATATTGAATATAATGGTTTGGTTTTTTAAAAAACAGTTTTTTTCCTACCCTTTAATTAAACTCAACTCAGTTCTATGAAATTTTGATGTAGACTGCATTGGTACATCAAAATTTCATAGAACTGAGTTGTTTGTCCAGTGCATATTGCCAGTTCATATTCTGCAACACTTTTCAGAATAGCTAATTCTCACTGTCATTCTCCTTGCAGCAGCCCTTCAGAACACCATGCAGCAACACTTCTTCAGTAAGTGTGTAGAAACATTTTCTGCATTTACCCAAATTGCTTCCAGCAGACTCCTGACAATAGTTATAGCCTGGACATCTCAAAATGTAACCTTTAGTTTACAGAGATCTTCACACAAATAACCATCTTTTATGATCAATAGTGGTTTCCTTTATAAGAAAGCAATTTGTGTAATTCAAGAAACTCAAGTGAAAATAAGCATCCTTTAAAAGAAATACATTGTTCCTAAGCCACAAAAGAAATAGCAATTGAAAGTCAATTTCCTTTTTTTTTGGTGCAGTATCATTGATGCAGCTTTTGCTAGCAACTGGAATTATGGACTGAGATAGGATGTAAAAAAAAAAAAGAGGAAAACCCCCAAGCTTCTGAATAAGCCAGCCCTCTCCAAATTCTTACAGTTCAAAGGCAGAAATAACTTCTCCAGTTACACGCCATCCTTCTTTTATGGAGTGATTCTTATGCATGCTAGGCAGGACAGGTGATTTGTTTGTCGAAATAAGAATTTTAGTTGAAAGACAAATTAAAAGAAAACAAAAAGATCTGACAACCACCCTGGTTACTTGACATTTATCCATCCTGACACCTAGTGAAATTCCCAGTAAGATGTTATGTTCATTTATGGCAGTGGGAGTTAAATGGCCGTGAGAAGAACTTGGGGCCTGTCCTGTAGCTTGGTTCCGTAGGACTATATCTATAAATGTGCTTTAGTGAAATAGCAGCAAGGGGTAGGCATGGATAGACAGCAAACATTGCTCCTGGTACGGGTTTGGAGCAGGCATGGTAACTTATATCGTTCCAAGACAGCACCAAATAGACCTGGCAGCAGCAGCCTGCACGTAGCCCAGCTGTTTGGGAGGGGAAGAGAATGTAGCTGTCAGGCTCTAGTATCCGGCTGCATTGCAGAGAACAGTCTCCAGCCTATATTATTTAGTAACATTGCTGTAACTTTCACCTATGGCATATGCCTGGAGTTTTAAACCCATAGGCTCTGCCCAGCTTCTGTTCAGGCTTCTGAATCCCACTCATCTGATTCTGTGTGCATTCTACTGAATCCCACAACGTAAACAGACTTCTCCTATACTACATGACCCCTCTGGCACAGCAAAGGGAATTTTGTTTTATTTTCACCTAAAAAGGTATCCAATTCTGAAAGGAAAAATCAAAATCTGTGAAGGAAAAGAAAAAAACCCACCCAACTTTGGAAAAGCTGCACTTGATAACCCTCCCTGGACTTGCAGGAAGGTAGATGGGAGGGCAGATGCTTTCCCTTTTGAGTGCGAGAAGTACCTAATGGGAGCTCTTACAACAGAAGCCAGCTCATATAACAGCTGCTATTTCTAAGGGTCCAGAGAGCAAAAGAGAGAGCTTAATCTTGTCTCTTTTCTAAAAAAAAAAAAAAAAAAAAAAAAAAGGAAAACAATGTTAGTTTTGTACTGACTTGCAGCTGTCAGCACAAGGGTAACTTTTCATTGCTGGCTAACTTAACCAACTCTTTCACAATAGCAACGTAGCTATCTAATTTTGGGGTCTGTAAATTTGTATTTAGTATTTCATGGTGTTCTTTTCTCAGGCTTATTTCTTGTGTCAAAGAGGAAATGCCTTATATACCTTGTGTTTATATGTGTGCCATTTCTTAGTCATGTTTAGACTTGTTATGTTAAAAATTTAATTTCCCCAAAACTGGCATAAACAAATGTAGGAAATGTATTCTGGGTCTTACAATGAGATATTCTTACCATGATGATTGTCTTAAGAAGCTAATAGATGTTACATGAGACAGAAGAGGGTGTATGAAAAGACTCATTTTCAGAATTTGAACGTTTAAAAAATAAAATTACCCAGGTATCCACAGGCTTCGTGAATAAAGACAAGTAACTTGTAAATTAACAGTTTCAGAAAAGGGACCCGATCAATTTAAAGATCTCAGTGAGGTGTAATGAATTTGCTTTCTTCACAGCAAACATAATTTGTAAATTGTGACCTGGCAGATGCTCTTATAAAAGCTAGAGGAAGATTTTAAAATCTCATAGTGACATAATGTGTATATTGCAGTATCTTAAGTTGCATGAAAGCAACAGCACAACATTTACAGTTATTTAGGTAATGACAGCTTATTAGGGGAAAACTGCCATTCTCTTTATCACATCCCCATTTGCTCCAAAAACATTAAGGAGCTTGTTTAATACTGACACAAAACAGTAAAAATAAATCACAACCAAAGAGATGAGCATGTCTCTGTCTGGATGGGGTTGGGATTTTGAAGACACACCTTGCAGAGCTGATACACATAGTAGGGTGCAAAAATAAGTAACCATAATTTTAGGCAAACCCTCTTCCATTAGATTAATCCATCTGCTAAATAATGGCTCTTGATTGCTTTTTTAGCTGAGTTTATGTCATGACCTACCAGAATAGATGCAATTCAGCCCACGTGCTGATTTAGCTCACAGTAAGAGCAACCAGCAAGTTGTATAGGTAGGCGTGGAGGGCTGCCTCCTCTGTTGCCATCAAGTCTTGCATGGTGCTAGGTATGTCCTACCAGATGGTAAATAACTATGGATCTCACTCTAAAAGTATAAATCTTCTTCTTTTTCCCTTCACTGTGTGGCTGTGGGTGGCAATTTGCACACACGGAGGCAGATTAAAATGAATTGGCTGTGTACTGTGCCTGTGTACCTACCCCACGCCCCCCATGGTCGTGCCACCCCCTCTGTGGCAACAAGTGAACTGTGTAACCATGTGTGTAGCTTCTGACTGTCAGCCCACGCAACTAGATCAAATCTTCTGGGGTGTATGAATGTGCCATGCTGTAGGATGAAGAGGTTCAGGAACTGCTTTGTGTGTGATGAAATGCTTCCACTGCAAGACAGCTTAGTCTAGCCTCTAGACAGTCTAGTCTGGCTTCTGGACAGATTTGAGCCTCTCCTGTCATTAACTGAAGACCTTAAAACTAATTTCTCCATCCTTTCATTGCTGATGAATGTTGGCTTCATGCATTTGAACCAAGAGTTTAGTAGTTTGACAGGTCTGATGATCCGACTGGAAGAAGTTTGGTATCACAGATGAGGCTTTCTGGTCTCATTTCTCACACTTTACAGGAGTGTAACCCAAATATATTTCATGTTGGCACAGCTACACGTTACTTCAGAGCAAACATGTTCCCCCTGAGACCATTAAAAATTCTGAGGTGTGGGGAAATAACTAGGAATGACATTTACTTCTTCAAGAATAGGTTAAAGAAATTGTAATAAGAGGGATGAAGATAACTTCTACAAAGTCAAAGAAAGGGCTACGGCATCGCTTAGGTGTTTTGGGCCAATGTTGCAGATTCTCCGTCTAGAAAACACCAATATTTTTCAAACCTTGCTGATAGTTTAAGGAATTATGTAACAAGGTTTCAGTTTTCACAGCACATTATTTCGGAATAATTTCTGTAAGGTTCCCTTCACAATTTATTTTTGCAAAAATTAATTTTGTCTTGAAAATATTATACAGAGGAGGTGTTTTTCTGATACGTTTTGGGAGCTGTTTATTCCACTGTGCAATGTGAAAATTGCTTATGAAGTGATCTAGATATCGTAACACATCACAGCAATGCAAACACTTAAAATGGATAAACTACATGTCACCAGTGGAAGGGAAAGATGTAGGAACCAGATTTTGGGACAAAATATGAGCCTTTTCTCTTGTTTTGTGATCTTGTTTATTTATATGCCATTTATTGCTTGATCTGTGTCTGCTGTTCCAAATTGTTATTTTAATTAAGCATAGCTGTTCTGCCAGAAAACAGAGGGTCACAAACATCAGACCTAAAATAACTGAGGATAGCAGGATGTTTTTTGAAAATGCTCTCACGAATGATTTTTCTTTAGTGAGATTTTTTTGGTCATTACTATACCGTAACACCATGTGGAGATGTCTTAGTGATAAATTTGCTCTTGTGAAGGAGACAGACAAACACATTCAGTGTTCGTGTCTGGTCAGGGTGTAGTGGGACATCTGACTGGAGAAACGCTCCAGTCAGGTTGGGAACTATGCAAAAATGAACCTTACCTTTTTTTTTATTATTATTATTCAATAGCACTGTAACGAAAGGAGTCACCCAGCACATGAAATCTCTAGACTAGTCCCTCTTTTCTCTGAGGAAATTGTTTCCCTGTCTCACCTGATCACTAAACTATGAACCACCTTGACAAACTGGGAGAGAAAAGGGTCCTAGCCTCTTTTGTTAACCGCGTCCCATTTCAAACAGAGTAAATGAAGCTTTATTAAATAAAAGGAAGAGAGAACAGTTAGACAGCAACCACAACATTGGCCTGGGATGGATGAGATATGACTTTCAATCCATGCCTCCCTAGCCAAAGGAAAGGTGTGAACTTACCTACTCCTTGTTAAGCTGCTTCAGCCATTAAAAGATTGGGTGTTTGCTTTTGGCATGTCTTCTGGGAAAACTGCCATAGGCACCTGGGTCTGAAAGAGGCTCATGGTGATGAACCCAAACCTTTGAATGGAGGAGAAGAATTCAAAAGGGAAAACTCTTCTTGGTCTTTTCTGTGGGTCATGAGGCTCCCTACAAATCCTGTCTGTCCCATCCATCCTTTTCCAGGCACTGCACAACAAACCCTGATTAGAAACAAGCTGTAGGTTTTTCTGATGCTAGCACAGGGCTCAGTAAAGTGCTGTCTTTTTCTGGGTTGGTTCATGGCATCTGTATGTTGTTCAATTGATACAGAATGTGTGTGCCTTCCCAGTACTTCTTTCAAACAGAGAAGCTGCAGGGAAAACTGCCGCTTGTTTTATGAATAGGCAAAGTTAGGGTTACTAGAAATGTGCCTGCAGTGTGCAGTTTTCCTGCCTCACTTAGTTTTCAAAAAGATAAGGAAATTGCCAAGGAGGAAGAGAGCTGTGTGAATACAGCGTTGGCTTTTGCATTGCTCCCAAGGAAGATACAGAAAGAAGCCAAACAAGTCAAGGATGATAATGCATTACTTGTAGCAACTTACACTTCCACTTGTCAAGAGCACTCCAAACCAAGCTCTTGACTGAGCACAGCTGTTCCTTCTTGGACCATCTCCTAAACTCAGGAGCATCTACTCAGTAACACCCCAGGCAGCACCAGCCCAGCTCAACACATACACATCCACGTGGCCCTGTGCAGTCAGATTTCAGCTGGAAAGCTGTGTCTGTGCCACCTAGCTATTCTTGCCAGTAAAGTCGATGGTCCAGGATTCAGAGCCAGTGCTACACACTTCTGGTGTTTGCTCAGTCTCTGCTAAAACAGGACTCGCTGTCCTGCCCTGCAACTTAGCATGGGCACCTGCCAGAGGGGGGTGCTGGGAGCTAACCCCACCTGAAGAAGCACAGTGGTGGTTCTTGGTGTGGGAGACAAGCTCAACACGCAGCTCAGATGAAAGGCACACTGTCCCATGATCACTGTCGGCCTGAGCTTTACACTGATATGCATGTTGTCTGGATAGAGAAAGGCATTTCAAAGATAAGATTCACACTAATCCCGAGGTTTTTAAGGCAATGCAATTGAAGATGCTTTAAACTTTACACCTTCCTTTAATTCTCATCTTACATTCATCTGTTGTTTATGGTTGTACTTAATAATCTTAAAGATCTTTTCCAACCTAAATGATTCTATGTTCCCTGATAATTAAATCAATATGTTAAATATAAAAAGGTTGTGGTGAAACAGATGTACTGGGAGACAATATGGAAATCTGTCAAGGTCATCAGTCTTGCCAAGACAGTTTAAACATTAACCAATGGGCATTTTGGAGAGAAGTAAATCGGAGATACTAAGAGGCTTATTAACCTACCAGAACAAAAGTGAACATCTGGAAGTTAAGCCCAAATCCAGCTAGAACTTAGGTGCTGCCCCTTTCAGTGATGAACTGGAATTCAGAAACCAGAACCAAAGAGGAGGCATTTCTCCTTCTCTTGACATCTCCAGGTCACATCTAGATGGCTTCCTGTGATCTGCTCTGTCTGAATACAATTATTGGTCTCAATACAGGGACCTGAAAGAGAAATCTAGTTTGTTGTATATGGGGTTTCTCATGGGGAGATGGGAAAAAACAGTGGTCCTGAGCCAGACAGTAGCAGCCTCGGTGGCTTCAGTTGTCTGGAGTGTGGTGCAGCCTTGGGCGGAAACCGTGACAAGCCAGCTGTAGTCAGGTGTGATGATAGGTATGGCTGTGTAACGTGCACAACGCAGAGGTACTCAAGCCAACGCTCAGCCTTGCTGAGAAAGTTGGCAGTTGCCTCCGGCTGCCTGCGTCACAGTGCCATACATCGTTGCAAGGGTCAAAGTAGCACTTTTTGGGCTGTGCTGTACTCATTTACCTGGTGATTGGATTCTCTAGAAAAGTCTTCAAATTCCCTCTACACTTAAAAAAAAAAACCCTGGACTAAGTTTGAATTTATATAGTTTATGACATGAGAATAGAGACTGGAAAAACAATTCATGCAGCAACAAGTGAAAGTCCTCTGATTATTTTTCATATTCGGTTGACAGACTTAATTTCACCCACAACTGTGTATGTATTTTTAGAGGTAGGACAAGTAGTGGTGGACAAGGGGTGAAAGAGGCTGGAAACCTTCACTACCAGTGCAGCTCAGAACTGTTCTCTCTTCACAATGTGATACAAGCAATGGATGCACACAGAACATGCATTTTAAGTAGGAGACGGCTGTATTCTTGGCTCAGTAAATTCGTATCTGATTTTCTTTTTAATGCAAACTACAGTGTATGTCTAAGAGATTAATCAAAAAGATGAAGTAGTTTTAGTATCCATTCAGGAAATGCTACATTAATCATTGATTTTCATTTGCGTTACAAAAAGAAATTATCTGAGGCTTGACTGCAGGCACTCAGTTAAACCCCATATATTTGTTGCTAGCAGTCTAATAAAAAAACCTGCTTCTTTTGTTTTGCTGCTGTCCCACACTAGTCTATTTCTTCAAGGCAGTAGTGCCTGGCTGATATACTGAACACTTTAAGTCAATATTTTTAGTTATACTTGGGTTTTGGAATCAAATATTCAGAAAGTTGACCTGGGCAAAATGACTGTTTCAAATGCCTCTATTAAAATATTAATGCAAATTTAAGATTTTGTTACAACTTTAGTCTGCACTTTTGATTCTAATTGGAAAGAGTAAATCTGTCAGAACAATATAACTTTATAACTACAGAATCCTCATAAAAACAGGAACATTCCATACTTCAATATTGTTTTCCAGTAATTCAGCTTTAAAATAGGAAAGAGAGTTGTTTTCAATAACAACAGCCCAATAAAGAATCTAAATTAGTGTCCTGTTCTTAAGAGTTCGTTAATAGTAGCTTCTCAAATCACCAATGAGTTTTATTTGAAATTAAGTTTTCCATTAAGGTTGTCCATCCTGTATTCCACTTGACTGAGGTAAAGTGAAAAAAAGGCCAGTGTGTCCACAGTAGTTATACTCTGTGAGGTTTTATATAATACTTTCAACAGAACTCGATGCTTAGTTTTAAACAGCTTCTCCTACAACGTGTATGAGAGGGAGGGTGCTAGGAGGGATTAAATGTGATAGTTACTGCTCCTGCTGCTTTGTTTTGTATTCATAGTAATTGCTGTTGCTATGTATTTATTAGTTCATTTACCTACCCATTTTCCATGACTCTCTCTGGGGAGCTGTTTCAAAGCCAGAGGGGTAGGTGTGGAGCAATATCTTCCAGAAACTTGACGTGGTATTTGTAGTTCGTGGCTTAAAGAAACAAACGTTGTGAAATGGGCTGTGAAAATCTCTCCAGTAAAAAGGGAGCAAGAATTTTAACATATCCTCATATATCTGGTAAGGTGAGGATTAACTGACAGTCACCCTCACAGACACCCAAAGCGTTTCCCCATAGCTGTGAGATTTGTGTGGGCAGGACACTATCACTCAAAGGCTGGGAACAGGAGCTATGCTGGAATGTGCAGGGCTGGTATTAAACTCGTGAGGTTCAGGCATGGACCCTTCTGCCATCAGGTGTGGAAACAGACACCAGGGCTCTCCATCTACCAGAAACTGCCTCTCTCATGGAAAGTTTTGAGCATTACATTAAGTATGCAGGTTTTCTGTCGCCTGCTTTCTCTCTTGAGTTCTGTGAATCATAAAATCATAGCAATATATCAGGTTGTAAGGGAGCTCTGAAGGTCTCAAACCCAGGCCAGCTTTTAAGCTAGGTCAGGTTCCTTAAGGCCATGTCTGGTCAGATTTTGAGTATCTTTTAGGGTAGAGCTTTCACAGCCTCTCTGGGAAACTGGCTTTGGTGTTTAACCACCTTCATTGTGAACATGTTTTTCAATACATGCAGCTGAAGTTTCTCTTGTTACAACTTGTGTCCCTTGCCTCTTACCCTATCAGGGAAGACACCTTTGTGCAGCTATGAGATGAGTATGGCTCTACCTTTCAGGCAGCTGAAGGCAGAAATTAGGTGTTCCTGAAGCCGCCTCTCCTCCAGGCTGAACCAGCCCAGGTCCCTCAGCCTCTCCTCACAGGCCAAGTGCTCCAGCCTCAACCAGCCTGGGAGCCTTCTATTGAACTTGCTCCAGTTTGTTGATGTTTCTTATACTTCACAGCCCACAAATGAACTCTATAGGACAGAAGCAGCCCTGTAACTGCTGAATAGAGATGAAGAGTCATTCCCTCAACCTGCTGGCTGCATTCTTGCTAATACCTTATGAAGCTGACTTTCTTCACCACAAGGGCACACTGCTGACTCAAGGTTCAACTTGTTGTCCATCAGGGGACAGGTCCTTTTCTGCAAAATGCTTTCTAGCCATCCAAGGTAGAGTCTGTACATTGCATAGGTTTATTCCTTTCCAGGGTCTTTACATTTGTCGTTGCTGAACTTCAAGAGGTTTCTGCCAGTCCATTCTTCCATCTTGTTGAGGCATCTCAAATAGCAGCTTTGCCCTTTGGTGTGTCAGCTGTTATCCCCATTTCATGCCATTCATTGTCTTGTTGATTGTGCCTTCCACCACAGTGTCCAGTTGAAGACAACAGTATTTGCCCCAGTATCAGCCACCGAGGAACGCCAATCATTACCAACCACTCAGTAGACTTCAAGTGATTTATCATTACTTGTGAAACCTGAAGGCCCATCCAGTTATTTACCCATCTTGTAGCTTCTCCATCCAGTCTACACCTCCTCAGTTTGGCTACAAGGAATTTTGTATCCTTCCACACAAGGAAGCCTGGCTTCAAGAGGAAGAATGGAAACTGCTTCCTTCCTCCTTTGACTTCTCCTGTTCCTTTCCATTGTTGCTGTAGATGTCTCACTATGGGTGAGTGTTGTAGCCTCCCATGTTTATAAAAAAGGTGAGTGGCAACATAGATTTTTGCTATAATTTTTGAATGAAAGAGACTGCAATTCTGGGTTGTTGCTGTGAATCCAGGGAGATCTCCGTATGCCTACTGTAGTAAAGACATCTGCTCACTGTGCTATATTTGAGCTGGCATTGAGGCTCTCCCACTCATTGAACGTGGCTTTGATGCTGAGGCATTTTCTCTCTCTGATAATTTATGTACTCCTACTGTGCCTAAAAACACATTGGGCAATGCATACTCTTGTCCTCAGTACACTGTCAATTTTCTATCAACCCTCTTCCTTCTCTGTTACCAGAGATAGTTGTAGGAATCTACCCAGGGAATGTGGACTTTATGCTACAACACGAGTGGAGACCTCAGTGATTTTCCTAAGAAAAACTGTTTTAACAGGCTCTCTGGCAGAGAACCACCACAACCTGACAGTTTGGGATTTGACCATCCGGACTGGAGATCTTCCTGGAAGCTGCTGTATCTTCCTTTTCCCCTGAATCTGGGTTTTATTTCCACAGAAAGAAGTGAGATGGGAGGGAAAGAGTGTGATACACACCCACGCCAGAAAGCCAGCATGCACACCAGGATCAGCCACTACAGGTACTGCTAATATTGGGCAAGAGGACGTCCTGCAGATAACACCATGTTTTGTTTTCAATCAGCAGCCTCAGTTTTAGCACACGACTTTATACATGACATGTGGCACACACGGTGGAGACTGCTGTAGCCATCAATCCAGTATTTACGCAGATATGAGCTAGCTATGAAAGTTGATCTCAGCAGCTGGAGAGAGATCAAGTTTTGTGTCTTTGTATTCTGCCATGTTATTCCACATCTTTTCAAAATACGCAATGATCTATGCCCCACAAGTGCTTGAGGTGACTGGTAGTCCTGTCTTCTTACAAATCTTAATTGTAATGCACAGTTTCCCCATGCAGACAGTATTTCTGTGTTGTCTGCTAGATGAGTATTTACCAGTATGTGTCCTGTCTGGGCAGCGAGAGAAGAGAAACTTCTCAAACAATTATTAAAAAGTGTGGAAAGAGGCACACACCAAGCTCTACTTCCTTGAGGACGGCACCACCTAACACTTCACTTGGTTGAGATTCCTGTCTCTGCCTGGGATTTGCAATCATTAGTTGCCTGCTAACGCTCAGTGCCTTTAAAACACCTTTACAGGGGTTCTTTCTCATGCTAAAAAGATGTCAAAGTAGGACATCTTCTGTTTGACATACATAGTAAATATGCCAATAGTCAGGGCAAACATACCTTGGATGGTATAAAGCTGAATTCAGGTTTTCCATCAGCTCAAGTTTCTGCTATACCCCACCAGACTTACAGTAATGTTCAGATGGCAGGAGGAAAAACGTGGCTTCAACAGCATTGTCTATTGAAAGTGCTGCTCTTTGCATGCAAAAATGTAAGAGAAATTCCTTTTACCAAATGGTAAAGAAGAGATTTGGGGCATTTCAATTCCTATTTTAATACAAACCAGGAGTTTTATTGAAAAACATGACCTCTGATTAGGTCATACAAAGTGGAATTTTCAGAGGGATTTAGGACCCACAGTCCCAGGGCAGTCTAGGGCACTGGCTTGTGCTGTAAGGAAAGGAACTTGAACAGGATTTCCCATTTTGAGGCTCATCCAGTGTGATCTTAGGGAGGACATAGGGGCATCAAGTTTTCCCTTGAGGTACGGTTAAACTAAAGGATCAGGCCCTATTGGTAGGGGAGATAAAGGAATATCCCAGACTCGTTTCAGCATCAGGTAAGTCTTGTGCAACTCTTTGGTGCTTTGGTGTCTGCATGTGCTTATTGCGAGGAACTTTAGATGATTGTGAAAATTTAGTGGTGGAAATTCATGTGCTGAAGAAATTTTACCTCATGGGGGGTGGGGGGGGTGGGTGAGAGAAGAATTGGATCTGATACAGTAATGGGGGTCCCAAATCCTCTTTGGGTTGTTAGACCTCCAAAACCCCTCTCCCCCCATCACTGTTTTATGTGGAGCAGCTAACATGACTGATGACTGTTTATGTTTCCTCTACCACTGAGAATACATATATATCATAGCCTTCAAATCACCAACATGCTGCTGCACTCACTGAATATAGATTGCAATCATCTCAATAATTAAACCACAGAATTATTAAACAACTTGAAAGACTCCAGCAGAAATATTGTGATTTTAATGACTTAGGATAAAAAGCCCTTAAACAAGAATGTAAAACAGCAATAGTTTCGCTCACAAGTGCAAGCTGTACAAGTCAAGAAGGCTGAGAACAATTTGAAAAGGAAAAAGCCAGACTTTGCTTTTATCCTAATTTACTTTCAAAGCCAGGGGTTTTGGACACGCTGAACTGTGCTTAGTCTGATTTATTATTTCTGTTGCTGGTTTTGTTATGTCAGTTTTTCTGTGGTGCTTTTTCCCTCTTTTTATTTTATTTAATAATACTTTTTGTCTATTTTTTTTCTTAGAGGTCATTTAGAAAAAAATTACATTCTACAAGTGTAATCATGAAGCTGGCAGTCAGGTTATTCCTTCCTGTGTGTTTCTTTTCTAAATCAGGTTTAATGCTGGCTTCTGCTGTACAGCCTACCAACCAAACAGAAAGTCACAATGTAATTTGTGGTGTGACCACACACTCTTCCTCATCTTTCTTCTTTACTTTGGCATAAAGACCCTTTCGGTGGAAGCTATTCTATAAAGCTAGTTATTGCTTTGCTTTTCTTACATTTATGTTCACAGATAAAAAAGCATTATGAGGAAAATTCAGTGTTGCTCCAACCTTGTTTTGCTTTATGTCGTGAACAAGACTGTCGTGTAAAGGCCGAAGAAGCACCAAAGAATCATGAAAGATTCATGTTTGTCATGTTTTGACAAGGTGGATATGAATGAGGAAAAGTGATTTTGAAACCACAGAAGGGAAATACCTGTGTTGCATATGTTGTTGGATATTGTCACTGGTGAGGGGAATGTGACATCCAGCTCTGTGCCTGAAAGCAGTGTTTTTCATTCATTCTTTGTATTTAGCAAACTCACTTTTCCACAGGAACAGTTGCTGTGATTTCAGCAAGTGTAGGTGTACAAAAAGTCAGACACTGGTCTGACAGCCAAAGAGGGGGTCCTGGTGCTCCTTTATACCCCGTCAGCTCTCCCTTTCCCTCCTTGCTGCCGCATGGCACAGCTGATGCTCTCCACACAGAAGAGCCAGCTCAGCCCGAGAGATGCTGTTTCTGGTTTTTTTCCAGGCCCTATGGGCAAAGTGGAAGAAATGGAGAAATTTAGGAAAGACATTTTTCAGCCCCATGTAGCTTCATTCTTGCAGCTTTCCCTCAACCTGTGCCTATTTTACATAACTTTCATTCTTGCTACATGTCTTATTTAGCCTCTGGGCTAAATGGAGTGCACAATAGTTTGAGCCAGTTGAAGATTGTTTCTTCATGCAATAAAACTGCATTTGCTTCATTTGACATGAATGATAAGCAGGAACTTCTGCAAATCAAACATTCATTCTTTCTCTGTTACACAATGATTCACAACAACAATTTCTTTTGGTATTATATTAAAAGATTTTAATTTCTCCGAATGGAAGTCCATTTCTATTCTCTTTTTCCCATTACTTGCATTTATGTTAGCACCGCAAAGACAGTTCAGCACAGGGCCTTTCATCAAAAATGCATAAAAAAATAAGAAAAGAGTGTGAATTAGATGATTTCTTCCCAGTGCCATCTTTTGGCTATTATGTTGCAGAATGTAAAAGCTCTGAAGAGCTACCTCGTTTTTGACTTTGCCTGCAAAAGAAGAGATGGAAATACAGACCCATTTCATTTGCTGTTATTGTGAAGGCAGTAAATCGCCCCATTTTTCCCATTTTGCCTTTTCCCAGAAAGGACTAATCCTTCCTCTCTATTTACTGCCCTCTTCATTTGAAGGTACCCCCATGTACCTCCAGTTACACTAACCCCACATCTTCCTGCTGAGCTGGCTCTTCCTGCAACATTTTTCTTTCACTCCATCCTGAGACATTCTTCTTTTTTCTGGAATATGGTGCATTTTCAGTCTAGGTCTAGGGATGATGTCATGATTTGGAGTCAGGGCAGCTTCAGCAGGCTCCTGGAAAGCGCTTCTCCTCCTGGCACACTCTTACCTGCCAAGCACACGGCAAGGCACTCACCCCCTCACTGCTGCCATGGCTGAGCACCGATGCTCTTGCTGCTCACAGGCTTTCTTTTAATTGCACAGCATTGGCAGCTATCCAAAAGGATCTTAAACAGAGCCACTCTCTCCCCATCTGGCCAACATGAGATGTGCTGGGTTTGGCTTAGCTGGAAGCAGTTCTATCCATGTCTTTTGAGGTACTTTCACAAAGCTCGTGGCTTGTTCTTTAGGAAAGTGTTACAGCTCACAGGCACAGTTAATTAGCACTTATGAATAAAATAAAAAAAAAAGTAGGAAGGAAAATTAGAGTAAGAAGAACAACAAAAATGAACTGAAAGAAAAACAATGTAGGTCTGTAAAAGCAAAGCACTCTAAAATTCATAAAAATAATATTGATGCTGTAGGTTTTACAGTGATTTTTCATACCCAGTCTGCCTAACGTAGAGCAAATACCCTGGTGTATAGTACAGCTGAACCAGCGAACACACAGAGGTATGTCTGTCTGTCAGACAGGTGCCTTTCATGCAAACAGCTAGGAAGCAGGAGAGTACTTCAACAGGGAAACCAGAGTAACTCTGTTTTTGGGTGTGTGATTGATGCTATTGTGAAATTTTTAATAACCAGCTGAACAAGGGCCACTAGTCTCACTTTACCTTCCTCTCTGTGGCTGCAACTCATTGTTAGATATTTTTTTTTAACAACTGTATTATGAAAAGCTTAGAGGCATGAACTGTGCTGCAGAAGTGACAGGCTGCCCTCTCGACAGCTAAATACAGGCACCAAAAATCTTCCTGGAAAAAAAGTACAGTCTTTCAAACAATCTACTGACTACAGGACAATACATACTTTGAGTCCTACTGCTAGAAGGTAAGAAATTGGGTGTAGCAGGTAGTTAAAGATTGTACCATGGTATGAAAAATACACAGATGGGCTGAATAAAGGCTAAGTATCACTTTGGGCATAACTGACATTTTGAGCCTCTTGAGTGCTTGACTTTGCAATTCTACTCATACTCTTAAGAAGGACCATTGTTTTCGTGATTGTCTGCTAGCACGATCAATAGGCTCAGTACAGCCAATGTATCCTATTTATCCATCGATCAATACACACACTTTACATTGTCTAAGAGAATGAATCAGTGACCAGAAGAAATCTACATCAGCTATCATGGCATCACAACAATTCCGGGATAAATCAGGACAGAAAGAGCAAGTTGTGTCAAACTTTGTGTTTCCTGTCAGAGTAGAAAGCTGTGGTTATTTTCTAACTTTTTTATTTCCTTTGACTCTGATTAATGCCAGCAAGTCATTTCAGGGAAGAAAAGCTGCCCAGGAGCCAAGGGTTGGCCACTACTGTCTCTTTCTATCTATTTGTTTATGCTGGCTCTCACACCCTCCCTATGTGCCTAACCATCTTGTGCTACTCTTTAATAGCAACAGCGATGTCCCAAGACATACTAGCCTGGAAGATCTATTTACAGTTTGTGCCCTAGCTGTCAGAGGTGATCATTTCCCCCAGTATTGCATTTTATGGCAATTTTGTGCAGTTCCAAAATTTCCTGTCAAAATACACCTTGTTCATAGGCTGTTGGGTAAGGAGGGGAATCAAGATTCTCATTTTTAGCATTAGGTAGAAGAGAAAAAAAGCAACCATGATCCTGTATGACAAGTCAGATGAACCAGGGCTGGGTGATAGGTAATAAACATCAGGCTGGGACTGAAATAATTGAAGAGCCAAAGGTTTTCTTTGCTGGCAGAAATAATTTGGTGAAGAGAATGGCCCTGTGCTCTCTTTCCCTGCCAGCATTTCTTTGCTCCCAAGCTGAATCAGACTCAAATCTTGTGAAATAAATTAAACAAAACAAATATAGTTCATAGCTTTCCCTGCACAAAATTCACTTCATAAATAGTCTGTGGATATTCTTGAATCATTATGCCAGCTCTATAATTAGGAAGGGAAAAGGATATCTCATGCAAATTTCATGCAAATTTCATCAAATACAATCTTCAATGAGTAGCACTCCTAGCTTAACATGAGCCCAAAAGTTGCTCTGAGGTTTTTCCCTCCTAATTCTCATTTTAACTCTAGCTCCTGTGAGAATCTCCAGCCCCACTGAGGGGTTCAGCACATCTCCCTCTGTCCTGACTCTCCCACAGACCTAAAGCTGCCTTCCCCATCAGGAGATAACATTTTTACCTTCTGCCAATGAAGAAAAACTCATCTTTACGCTCAGGCAACAGTCTTCCTAATTATGTCTGAAAGCGTCAGATGCTCCACCTCCTGTGTAACAGGAGATCCAGCTCCACCATCACGCTGCAATTTCACACGCTGACAATTTGTTCTTAGGCAGCAGTGACAGCACACTAGTGAGAGATACGGGTACAGTGACATGACAGAAGATTCGCATCAGCTTGATGCCCCCGCTGCCCCAGCCCTCACTGTTTAAACCTTGTGTTTATCTTTCTAAGTGCCAGCAGCTATGGACCTAGGTGAGAAACTTAACCTGGAGAGAGACTTAAACGTGGGCTTGCAGATAAACAGACATTGGAGGTCTGTAAAAGTAATATAGTTTTGTAGGTTTTTAAAACCAAGCCCAGTGTCAAAACTGACATGCTCAAGAAAGAGAGGCGTGCAGGGTGATGAAAAAAGAGGCATCGGGAAGAGGGTGAACGGAGGTGTTCCCCATCTGGCATGCAAGTGGACACATGTGCACAGCCTGGGAAACAATCCAGAGGGACAAGCACTCCACAGGGTCACAAGGCTGCGGCATGCTGCAGGACTGGAGAGCTGCTGTGACCGCCCACGTGGGTGGGTGCCAGCTCTGCAGGTGAGATGGGCAGTGGGGAAGAGGAAAGGAAATGCCCTCTGTGCAAAGCAGCAGCTTGGTGGTGCAGAGCATTGCCATGGGACAGGTGGTGGGCTGGGTGCAAGCTCATGGCTCGCAATCAGAGGAGAGGCCAGCGAGGACTGGTAGGTGGGACGTCATGGAGCAGCTCTGAAAAGATCTCAGGAGACTGGCAAGCCTTTAAGGACAGCATCTGGCAAGCACAGGTAGAAACCACCTTGATGTTCTGGAAGACAGGTGGCTGGCTGTAACAGGAGCTGGCTTGGTTACACAGGAGACTCATAGCAGAGCTCCTGCACAGAAAGGCAGAACGCAGGATGGGGAAGAAGGGATAGGCTAAAAAAGAAAAGAGCAATTATGGGAGAGTATTTATTGGAAATATTCTCTTTTCTCCAGGGAAGAGAGTATTTATAAGAATCTAGGGGAAAAAAGCACACAAAGAAGTTACATAGCAGTCTATCTTCAGGCAGAATTATCTCTCTAAATGTCTCAAGTCGCAGATGACTTGAGATGGAAGCTCTGCTAATAATTTTTGGCCTGAGACACTGGGCTGGGAAACGCAGAATGCTTTCAATAATACAACCCCCCCCCCCCAAACTATCAACACTTGTAAATTAGTTCTTTGAGAAAGGTTTTATAGTTAGCAGGGTGACACAGCTGATTTCTGTTGAGAGACCTTCTGTGATTGTGTCTTTTCAATTTTCCACATGACTTTCAAACTAATCAAACGTGCTCTGGTCCTTGAACCTAACAAGTTAAAGGACCAAAAGCTTAGACAGAAGGATAAAATAGCACAACCATGTCTTACCAATAAAGTTGGAAACAAAGAAGTTTTCTGAATCTTGAACTTCGGGGATGACAACTAATTTCCAGGAAGGAACTTGTCTGAGGCATGGGGCTGTGGACAGAAGTGGGGCAAATATCAACACAGGGCAATTCATTATAATAATGGAAGATAACGATGGAGGGGCTTGGTCTTGTCGCTCACTTCATCACCTGATTTCCCTCCTTTACCCAAGCACTGACTAGTCCAAGCGTCCCTGCGGTCTGTAACAACGCTGGACCTAGCACTGCTTCCATAGGCTGTACAATGCTGCTGTTTTTTCCTGAGATTCAGAGGCATATGGGCATTTAATTGTCACTTGTGTCTTTGGCAGCCTCCCAACAGGCACTCATCAGTTTGGAAATAGCCATCTTGTTAAGAATTGAAATCTGTCAGTGTGGAGTACTGTACCTGGGGGAATCCTGTACACAGGGAGGTCAAATACATTGAGGCACTTGAAAATACTGCTTTGGTCTATTGTTCCAATTTCATTTGACCCATTCAAAATGTCAGTCTTGCTCTGACAAATGCATGGGCTATATTCAGCCAGGAACCAGCAATGACAGAGCACAGGCAGGCTGAAGGATGGCAAGTACCAGCCTAGAGGGAATCAGCAAGGGAAGAAGAGAACAAAGATTAGAACAAGCTCTGTTCTATGCATTAAGCAACTGGGAATGATAAACTTCCTTTATCGAGCTCTAAGGTTTGAGAGTCTTAAGATGAAGAGCCCTATGTTGTTACCCCAGGTTGCCAAACAGGAACAAACAAGACCCCCAGTCAGCCTTTGAACACAGCAGCTGATCCCTATAATGTTATTTTACATTGGCATTACAGTAGTTGGAGAAAGAAACGTTACAAAATGACTTGAGAACGGAGCTCTGGCGGTGTGGTAACAGCACCTTCCTGTTCCTACCAGCACAAGCCGGGTAGGAATACAGCTGAAGACTCTCCGTTGGTTTTTTTTTTGTTTTTTTGTTTTTTTTTTTTTTGTTTTTTGTTTTTTTTTTTAATATATGCAGCACATGGGTATCCTGATCAAGCCACATTTCTTCATTGTTTCTGAACCAGCAGAGCTGTTCTGACAAAATCTGATAATTGGAACACTGACCACAGGAATCCGTCCTTAGTACAGCTGGCTTCACATAAACCTGGTGCAGAAGCATGAAAGGACAAAGACAAGGACAAAATGTAATTCTCAGAAAATTAGCTGAAGTTACTAAAAGAGACCTAGAGCTAAAAAAAATTAAAAAATACCCCCCTCCCAGTCTCAGTTTCAATATTCAGTGTTTTCAACATTTTAATTCAGTAAAATCTAAACATTAATGAATAATTTTAACATGAGAATTGGAGAAGCTAGGATCTGAACAAACCCCACTGGCCCTTTTTGAGCCCTAGGTCTGTTTTAGTAACTTCAGCTAGCTTTCCCAGATGATGTGATGTGTCAGCTGATGCCTCTGCCCCCACCATAGCTCAAGGAGATGTACCACCCCTCACCGCTGGGCAGCCCAGTCCTTCCCGCTCCCCTTCAGGGAAAATCATTGAGTTAGTTCAGACCACCCACAGAAATGGTGTTACCCCAGAAAGGGAAGTCTCCCTCCAGCCTCTCGAGTCCCACATCTCTTAACAGTGGGGAGGCTATGCTACCCATTGGCCGTCTAGATCGCAAAGCCCTAGGAGAAGGACTTACTCCAACCAGCCCCAGGAACTGCCAGGCCTCTGTATTTCAAACTGCACAACATAGTTACAGTTTGAGCAAAGCAGGCAAAACAAGCTGCAAAGCATTTGTTTTATCCAGACATCATCCTTGAAATTTCAGGTAGAAATGAAGTAGAGGCTGCTCCTCAGCTTCTCAGAAAGGCTCCAGCCACACGTGAGCCCACTTGCTGTGGTCTGAACATATTTTCAGCCAGCATCAAGTCACTCGCAGCAGTATTTCAAGTACAACTAGAGGTGGGATGCAGGACAAGGGCTCTCTCAAGGTCAGAAGATCAAACCAAAGCTTGCCAGTTGCAAACCAGTGCAAGGACTGAATCTACTTCACTCTCTTGCTTTAATTTTGAAGTCTAGGGATGACACAAATTTAAACAAATGTGACATTGTTCTTAAGCTCAACTAATGCTTGTAGATTTTTGGGTGAGAGACTTACCAATTGATGAGAGAAGCTTGTCCACAGAAGAATGGAACAGAAAGCAGAAGAAAATCTCAGAGATCTGACAAATTCTTAAGTATTTATTTCAGGTTCTTCCTTTGTTACAGATTGTACGGAAAATATTCCCTAAAATGTTTTACCCATCTGTTGAAAACACACACGCATTTTCTCTTAAATATTGCATTTAGTAAGATGTAACCCTGTATGTGCTTGCTAATTTTCATAACCACCAGAACCCAATCACAAAATGCAAAGAAATCTTAACACCAAGGACAGAACTGGAGTGCTCAAGGTGCATGTGCTACACAGTGTTACACACAGGCATCAGCACACAGCAGTAGCTCATTACTTCTTACCTCAGCCATCTGAACTTCAAGGCTATTTTAGAAAAAGTTGGCAGTCTTTCCACTTCCCAACGAAGACTCTGGAGTACACTTCTCTGAAGTCAGCAAAGTATTCCCGATTTTTCCAAAATTGATACCAGTTCATTATAAAACAAGCTCAAGCACCATTTGTCAAACCGAGTAGTCAGCCTGGTATAGCCAGAAAGGCACCAGATTACGACTTAGGGCAGATACTACTGTCCCATCGCAACCACAACCAGGCAAATCAACCATTTCATTCTTCTCTGCTTTCTGGTGATATCTGTATAGACTGCTCATCCTTCAGGGAGGAAGCTGCCTCTGAGCATATGCTCTTGCAACCTGAAGTACAAGCAGTCATTCCTGTCATACATATAAAAGCAAAATATCTGGGGATTTTTTGTTGTTGTTGTTGTTGTTTGCTTTTTGTTTATTTAGGGGTTTTTGTGCATTTCCTCACTTACACTGATCTGCTGCTTAGCTCATTGTGGAAGACCTGCCCAAGTATGTAGCCACAAAACAGGACTTTATACAGAACATTAATCTGCCCTATCTCATCAGGCATCAGGACAAGGAAGACTTCCATATACTCAATTGTTCGTTAACGTAATCAGTATTTGTACTTAATGGTATGTTTCTTGGTTTAAAACCCAGGCAGACTTATTTGGTATGAAGAAACAAGTAATCAAATTTATCTTTTACCCTACCACCTTAAACCTTATTGATTTAACAGCTGTGGGAAGACAGACTGGATGGTCTGAAGTTTGAAGATGAAGTCTGGAAAGCAAACACTACCTTCTGCTACTATTAAGAAAGCAAAAGATTCCAGTGTATCCAACCACAACTGAACTCACCAATCACTTGAACAGGAAGCAAGGAGAACAAAAGAAGAAAAAAAAAAAAAAAAAGAGGAAAAAAAAAAGGAATTGGTTTCTACACTGTACTTGCTTCAGTTTATAAAGACAGACATTAGAGTGGAATATTCCTACAAAATGGAGCCTGAAGAAGCAGAACTGTTGGAAGGAACTTCTAGAAACAAAGCCTTGAGCAGAAATTTTTAGAAAACTGAAAGAGGCCTTCAGATGACACCTTTAGAGGCTGAGCTGCTTGCAACTAATGACAGGAGAGGGTAGGCAATGGAGAACATAAAGTTTTGAACCTGATGGAAAACAGAAAGGGCACAGTGAAAAGGAAGACTGAACTCAGAGAGAGGGAATCAGCACATGGTGACAGATGTAATGAGAAAGATCTGATACAAATGGTTCATGTGAAATAGTACAAAGAAAAAGGAACAGACATGCATAAAACCCACACAACTTCACAGCTGCAATCAGGCTGAACTGCATACTTAGAGAGTTGCGGCAACAGTGAAAAACACAATTTCACCGTTTATTCCAAAAGCTGTATTTTCCCTAGTCCTAATGGGCAAAGCAGATAAGCTCAGATTAATCACTAATGCAATTCCAGGTCATCTGGCAGACTTGCACCTGCCAATATCACAAGACGACTAGATTCAAACTTCGGATGTGTTCCTGAGACATCAGAGTAGTAGTTTCCTGCTCTCTCAAGGATAATAGGTAACAAAGGATTTTACAGGGTAATTTTGTCTTCTGAATAACACAACCCTTAGAAATAAACCTTAAGGAAGTTACTAGTGTCATGCAAAGGCAGCCATGATACAACACAGTTAGTATATATGTATATATTATACAACTGGTTCTGTAAGATCTGAGAAAGAAAAATATAGTGATTGACAGCTGCTACAAACGAAAAGCTACAAGGTGAATCGTACTTGGGGAGAAGTGAGAATCAACAAATGTGCAGCCCTACTCTTTTATCAAGGCCCTTCTTGCTACCCCTAGGAAGTCACTAATTCACTGAAAAAAAAAGAAAAATAAAAATTTGCTTACAGTTGCCATCATATGGGACATCAGTGAAAAAGAGAAAAGATGTATATTGAATGCCCCAAATCTTAAGTTTCTAATACTGACAGCAGAGCAATCTCGAGCTGCCTAGACATGACAGCACCTAAATGCAACTCTGAAAGCTTCAGGCACTTAGTAGTCTGCTCTCTACTACTGCTGCTGTTCTAACACTGCTCAGTGAGGTTTCATGGGAGGAAAATCTGAGGGTGGAAAAAGGTACAGGAGACCTGGCAGTTCCCAAATAAATTATGTCATGACAACAGGTTCAAATTATGCCAATGGAAAGAAAGGACAGCAAGTGTAAAAAGCAACCAACCTGACCAACAAAGAGCTCTTCAATGATATCAGAAGGAAAAAGCATATAAGTAAAGCAGGACAGATTATTTAAGAATTATTAGGTAGGAGCAACAAGAGAACACAGGGACTATATTAGAACCAAAAGATGAAAAAAAAGTTGCAGTTGACAATATGAGATTGCTCTGTAAGTACGCCTGCATCAGAAGAAAAAAACCCAACAAACCGACAACCAGGAAGCATTAGTTACACAAGATGGAAGAAAAACAACTGACAGCTAATGACATTAGAAATGAACTTGTCAATGGCTGTTCTCACTTCAGTATTCCCTAGTGATGGCAACTCTAAGCAACTGCATTCACATTGACAAAGAAAGATCTCTGCCTAGTAAAAGGAAAGAATGGGTTAGAATGTGTCCTGAACTTCAGTGTCCACAGGTTCTCTGGGCCCCAAAGGCTTCTCCATATACGTTATGTTAAAAATTGATATGTAAATTTTTTACCACACAAAAATACGGTAAAAAAGTACCCTCAACCCCAGTAGTAATAGTAGTTGTATTTGAGAACTGGCAAGTTGAAATGCCTATTTGTAAACAGAAAGACAAGGAAGAAGAGAAGCAGCAAAACCTTCTTGACCAGAGTCAAGACCGTTAATTTCTAATTCTAAAAAATATTTTGGAACAAGATCTCAAACTATACTCTTTTAACGCTTTCCACAGTAACTGACAGGTCAGACAAGAACAAGTTATGTTAAAATCCTTTCTTCCACATTAGTGTAATGAAAAAGCAGTAAATGAAGGATCTTTATCTTGACATCTATCACAAGATAGTCTCATAAGCAAGACTAATACAGTTCAGATGAAACTATTACTTTATGAATGCAGAGCTAGAGTTATCAGAAAAAAAAAATAAAATCAGTTGACTGTCAAAACAGAAAGCTGCAAGGATGTTCTGCAGATGTCCTAGGATCATTTCCAATTACATCCTAATAACCTAGATGTAAATCAATACACAATATAGAGTTTAAGCGTCTCCCAGATCTACTAGAGGACAACAGGCAAAGGAAAAAATTATCTTGACAAGTTAAAAAAAGTTGTCTAGAAAAATCTTTAATACTAATAACAAAAGGAATCATTCAAAACTCAAGTCTGAATCAGTCACTGCAGCAAACAAGACCTCAGATTTCTGACACCTTGAATGCCGTAACATAGCAAAGGAAAATAAAGTATTCCTGTTTAATTGCCTCACTATTTACCTTAGTTTTTTTCCCCTGACACAATAGGGATATAACCATTGAAATTGTGTAAAAAGAAAAAAAAAATCTCTTTCTCTTCCCAAAAAGAATTCTTGACTTACTTCAAGTCTACAAATCTTTTTATGAAACTTCAATTTAGAGATTTGGCAACCGTTAGCAGGGAAGAACACTGCCACCTCCTGGAGCAAGCGAAACTAGCAGTCCCCTGAATGCCTCTGTTCTGCTCTCCATCTTGCATCGCTTTCTATGCACTGAAAAGTGACCTCAGTCACCATCAGATGTTGTGTTTGGAAATACAAACAAAAGGCTACGGTAGCCTACCACTTGGCAAGATAAATCTTGGCGGCTTAGGTTTAGTAGAAACGTGAATCAGGCCTACCCACCCACCCCAACCAATTCTACATGCATGAACAAGTTTCCTTTCAATCAGCCCTCCTTAGCACCTACAAATCCTGAACAGAAATCTCCATAAATGCAGGACTGTGACCAGAAACCAAATACAGGAGCTTATTTTCGTTAAAAGCACAGCAGACTGGATGAAGTGGAGTTGTAGGTGACTCCTGGCCTACTGCTTTCAAATCTTTCTGCTATCAGCTTGCTTTTACTGTCAAGGACCCATGTTACAGCCACCTCTTTTCATCCAACAACCTTCAAGGGGCATCTTCTGAGAATGTACCAAATGCTCTATTATTATAACCTAGTCAGGTACACACCTCTGTGCTACGCTAAACAACTGGTAACAGTCCATAAGAAGGTACACTGTATCTGCAAAAACTCTATCTATAAAATTACTTCAGTAATGCTCCCCCACCCCACCCACCCCCCCCCCCTTTCTACCAGTTACAGCAATATCCGTGACAGGTCGTCAGAAGTGCTTTACAATAAGGGGAAGAAATAGCCAGCTACCAAGAAACTCGGGACACAACTAGTAATAACAGTTCACATTGCAGGTAAGCTGCAGGCAGTGTTATATAAAGGCTCTTCTATTTCCCCAGTAACACTGGGTATTCTCCCAGTGCTCAGCTCCAGGGCTAACCGGAAGCTACCTTGGGGATCTAGTGCTCTCCATTCGTGTCAGTTGCTACCCAGCTCAAGGACACGGCTCCGTTACATCTTTGTGTAGGCCATCACACAGCTGCAACCGTTTTAAAATTAGTTTTCTAACACCAGCTATGTAGAAGATAACGTATCTTCTATTAACCCATCCCAGAAGTTTTAAGGAATTTTGAATGCTACAGCTGTCTAATCATCCCCCTGAAATAGAGCACAACTACTAAACCAAAAGCATTAATGTCAGAAGGCTTCCGTAGTCAGAGAAGCTTCAGTAAAGCACAGGGACTGGAGCAGGGTGAAAGCAAACTGACAGAACATCAGCATCAGTAGGCCGAAAGCCAGCAGTCGAGTGTAGCGACACAGGCAAATTTTTAGACATCACTAAACTACTACAGTTAAATCTCACAGTATAGTTGACGAGTGCTGTTATTTCCTTCTTCTGGTCATGTGAACAATGTAAGTAGTTTATTATGCCTAACATTATTTCTTATCTCATCTAGGAACTTCAGGTGAATTCATGCCTTTGTCCTCTTCATAGTGGAAAGGTATTCCTCTTAGCTTCCTGAGGGTTCTTAAGGGCTTTACTTTTCAAGTACAACTGACCCAAAAGATAATATTTCATCAGATTATTTAGAAGTACTCTTGACAGAAGTCAAAAAGTGTTTTCCCCTATACTTTTAGTTGAATTCTATAGTATTTGTCTTCCTTCTATTCTGTAATTACAGTTGAGGTTCACGGGAATTATCCGGCTGTCAATGCTAAAACTCAGCTTTTGAGTAAAATCAAGGAAAATACTTCTGGAATTTTTTGGCCATCATACCTCAAGTTTACTTTGCACGTTTTATGTTCTGATGTGTGCATCCTTAGAGAAAAACTGTTTAGGCATATATATATTAATAAAAAAATCCTTAAAAATTTAGTATCTCTAATTCAACATTTAGTTTATTTTCTAAAATAAAAAACCATGCACATTTGTAATATACATCATTTCATTCTTACCGAAGACATGTTTATAAATATTTTTTTTCTTTTTAATAAGTATCTCCATCTGCAGTCCAAATCCTGAATGCCAATCTGCCCAACTGTTTTTTAGGCAAACAGATTCTGCTGAAGACAATGTAGATCTGTACTGTTTCAGGTGCTGGAAAGCAAGTGTACCTGAAGAACCTGAATTGTCTCTTCAGGCACTTGCCATTTGACCAAACCAAGTTTAAGAGTTTCATTCTTATACAAAAGCAACAAAATTCCAGTCTTTACGGGCTTCTTCAGCTGACTTCCACATGAAAGAAGTATGGCAACAGTAATTTACGTGTCAGTCATCTCCCTAAGAGAAAATGCCGTATTTCTTCTCCAATTCTTCAACAGAAGTACCTTTCAATCCCATGTGGTTCACGTGACTGAACAATGCCTGTGTAACTGTTAAAGAAAAACCCAACATCAACTGTTAACTTTTGTGGTTCATGCTCTTAAGGTAAATTAGTCCAGTTCTTTCCTCAGTCAGAGTACAGGTTGGATTATACAGCTGAAATAGGAGTAAATTTTTAAAACTACGGAAAAGATCAAAAAACAGTAGCAAAGGGAAGCTCTTACTTTGTTTTGAAGCCCATGAGCCACCTAACAACATTTACTTAAACAGGTATATAATCCTGACAACATAAACAGTTTTGTTTACTATTTTGACATTATGCCATTAAATACAGAACACAAAAGTTAATGCCAGATGGCAGAAAAAGCTTTCATCAAGTTAAAGGCATGATTGCATTTCTTGAGAGGAATTAGCTTGCACTTCAGTAAGTCAAACAAGTCATTTTTTTTTAAGGAGATTCAGATATCAAAATTTTGGAAGTATAATGTTTATCAGTGAAACTCAGCTGTAAATAGTAAATTGGATATTACTTGGTCCCAGAGAAATGTTTTGCTTTTAAGTGCCTCACTGTTACACTGTCTGGTGTGCTAAATAAAGAAAATGTTTGAGACAAACTCCACTTTTAAAAGCCATGAATTCAAACCACTATTAGTTTGAATATTAGGTTGATATAAGTGATGCTGCAAGAACAGGAAAGATGACCAGGCCGAGAGGTTTAGAAACATCTGCATTCTTTTTGTGAACAGTAAGGTCAGGATTGCCTAGTAATAAGTTATGGAAACTGTGTAACTTGGATACTTTGCTTTTCAGATACAAGATTTCATACAGCTTCGTAAAATTGTAACATTAGCAGCTCCAAACTGAAATGCCAGCGAAGCTTATTTCGTCAGACTAAAATGCAGCACTACTGATAAAACCCACAAGGATTCAGGTGTAGTTTTCAAGTCTTAACAATTAATAATAAATCAAAACATAAGAAAAATAACATGAAATTCATATTAACTTCTAAAACAATCAAAAAGCTAGACAACTAGCAGATCTTAACTGATTATTACCTGGAATAAACAACAACAGCACTAAATTTTACGTACTTCTTGCTAGATTCTACAGCATCACAAATGAAGCTTAAAAGGACACTACAAAATTACTTACTTTGTTTCTCTGAGCCTGACATAAACATCACTGCCATATCAAATCTTTTTAATTCAGATAGCCTCTGGAGGATTTCAAGGATGAGCGATGGCTCCTCTTTCCTGAGGATTATTAGAAATATAAAAATAACTACTGTTGATTAGAAAGATTCAGTAGCTCCAAGCAATATTTAATTTCTTTCTCCTGAAGTCTTTAAGAACCAATGGAATTCTCATATTTCCTGCCTTTCTCATTTTTTCTGTTCATTCTTCCACCCATGAAGCAAAAAGTCATCATCCAGAAATCTTTGTACAAGTATCATTCTGATACAGAGCAAGAGTGAAGAAATATAAAAACCTAGACTGATGCAAACTGACTGCTGTTCACATACAGAATAGCAATTATATGATCTAATGCTTACACCTTGCTGTAACATCATTGTTTCTATACATATTTGGGTGTGTGAAGTAGCACCTGTGGTCATAGGAAGCTCAAAGAGCACCGCATTACAGTTACCATCGTTTTTATCCAGAAAATTTCTAATTGTATTCATTTTACATTCCTGTTCAACAGTAAACAGCCACTGTCTTTGTTACAATACTAACAAGAAATAGTTATTTTTCCTTCCCGACTTGTCCTCCCTCCAGAAGAAATGTCTTTTACCTTACTGCAAATAATTTCAACTTCCTAGCCTTTGCATGTAATACCACCAAATGTAGGACTGTATCTCTTAAGATGTCATGATTCATCCACATGATGGATATTTTCTTTTAAAGAAACTGAAGGAAGGGCAAACATTGATTTACTCTTGCTTTTCTCCATAAAAACAGCACCCTAAAAACATTCTGAGCGTGTGCTCTCAGAGTAATTCAGAGAAGCAATACACTGTCTCTGACAGGCAAAATGAACTTTAAGACTCAACTGGTAGCATGCATAGAGATTTCAAAAGTAATTGTCAGGTCCTGTCTTATCAGAACTTCTAGCTCCAATACACATTTACCACAGGCTAATGTAAAATGCTAGCAGGTAATAAAAAAAAAAAAAAAAGAAAAAAAATCGGAATGCATCACAGTAAGCATTGCACAAATATCAAACCCTCTGTATTTCTCAGCCTTAGAAAGTTAATATAGAAAGCTAATAATGTACAATTATACGTGATGACATACAGAGTAATACAAAAAAAAATATTTCATGCAGTCTAATACTCAGTTTCTGATGTTATTTAGTAGAACTGAATTCAACAACATACAGTAAAGGCCATTTATTTCTTTACCTGTTTCCTATCTTACTCTTCAAGATATGCTTAATTTTTAAGAAGCAACAATTGAATCATTCCAATTGTTGCATCATGCTCATGTAATGCTGCATGCTGGAAATAATTTTGTAAGCCCAAGGATGGGGCTAGGGAGGGGAAAAGAAACAAAAACAAAAAACAAACCCAAAGCTACAACCAAAACCAACCAACCAAATAAAAAATCCCAACCAAAAAACCAGAACAGCATGTAAAACAAAAGGTGGAGTTAAACTTACTCAATGTAGAAATCATGTAGAATTTTCAGTATCTGGTTAAACAAGTCTGGATCTAAGGATTTCTGGAACAGTTTTGGATAAAGCGAAGGCTCTATTTGCTTTGGAAAAAATTTTAAAAAGTGTTATTTTTAGGCAAAAAAATACAGTTGAGTCACAAGAATTAGAAATAAGTTATTAGAATGTCTTTGATAATGCTGACGTAACATGAAAGCAAAAAAAAAAAATCAAATCACTTGCACTATTTCACATTGAACAAATCTGGGGGGTTTTTTTTGTGATGATGGTGATGGCTAACTTCTTTTAAAAGGATTCTAAGGATTTTTATTGTGAAATATGTATAAGCAGAAGTATATATTAAGTAGATTGATGCATTTCAAGCACTTCCTCAGTTTAGAGAGATAAGAGAGTTGCTATGTCTAATTACCCTAGAAGCATTCATTTGAAAATTAGAATTTAACATGGTTACTACTGCATTTAAGCCTTTACATAATCTTTTTCAGACATAGTCCCTGATTTTGCAGAAACTGATTATGCAGAGTGTACTCAAAGCAAAGTAAGTGAAGTCAGGCACAAGAGGAGAAATACTCAGATGTGGATCAAACTACTTAGTATTAAGGGAAGGCACTTCAGAAAAGTAACTATTGTACACTGTTAAGGCACCCTACACATAGCCACCCTTTCCACCAAAGTTTCCAT
This sequence comes from Falco punctatus, assembly GCF_963210335.1. Taxonomy (NCBI): domain Eukaryota; kingdom Metazoa; phylum Chordata; class Aves; order Falconiformes; family Falconidae; genus Falco; species Falco punctatus. Next base: position 52,660,516 of record NC_137585.1, read on the forward strand.
TATTTCTTCAATGTCAGTTGAAGAAACTGTCCAAGCACTGTCAACCAATACTACGTTTCTTACCTTCAGGTACAAATACATATTTTCTGGGCAGTCTTTCAGCTTCCTGAAGTCAGACTCTAGCTGGAAGGAATTTGCAGGAATGGCAGGGACTGTAGAAGCAGAACTAAATGACCTTTTGATTTCTTTTTCTCTCTGTTTGTTCACAGGGAAAGATGGATGCAACATTGATGAAATCCCTTTCACACTAGCAGAAAGCCTGCAGAGAGATTTTGAAACACATAATCAAGACAACATTCAAGGAAATCCTATACTGAGACCTAAGTGGAAACCTTTCAATTCATTAAAAGCTAAACTACTACCAAATTATTTTTAAAATAATGTATTTTACTTTAAGCAGGTATCTAAAAAAAATCCCTTCAAATTATGGAAGCTTTACACTTGATTCACTTTTTCCTAAAGAAACCCTAACCAAACATCTGCAAACACTTACAAATATACTCAGCCTTTCTCTACTTTGTTTCTAGAAATAGTTGCATTTTATGTTACAGATGTCTACGATACATAGCTGAAAAAAAAAAAAAAAAGGATTTTTTCTGCAATTTCATGACGTACAACAATAACCATGTCAAATTAACAAACTTTGTAACAATGATTACAGTGGGGGTATTTTTTGTCCTGTAACTGGTCAGTTAAGTCCATTTACTTTTCAGAAGTTATAAAAAGGCTAAGAAATACATTTATTTTTTCAACACATCACAGTAAATTCATCTGAGCTGGAAAAGGTAGGTGTGGGAAGGCGTTTCTTAGAAATTCTTCTATCAGAATTCCATAAAAAGTATTTACTATTAACAGACTGAGATTATGCCGATGCATCAGACAATAAGCAGAGTTCCAACACCTAGCAGAAATAAAGTTAGGATAGTGGTTTCTATACTTCAGCCTAGCTTCAGCCAGCCACGCTTGAGTTTCCCTTGCTAACACAACAGAGCTCGGGAACTTTGAGCAAACCCAAAGTTATCAGCTGTCTGCTCAGCAGAGGAAAGACTGGGGACCCTCTCATATGCTCCTTTTCTCTCGCAGAACTGGTGTGCAAAGAATGTTTGAGCTCTGCTCATAAAACATTACAAATAAAAATCACAGCTAGGGAAGACGAGAGCACAAGCAAAAGGGTATGGCATGCAGGAAAATTTTATTAATTTCTTTATATTTCAAATGTAAAGAAAGATACTAATTTTCCATCTGAAACTAAACAGATCTTATTTGTCTCAACCACTGCATGATCAAAAATGCAGATGTGTAAGAACTGCTGGGGTTTCTTTTTCAGTATTTTCTTTTTAATTCAAATTCTCCAAAATATGTTTGATACCTCATCATACGCACTAACCTGAAAATGAAGATTACATTTCAACTACATTTACCTTTTAAAGGGAGGATCAGAATTTTTATACTTACTGTAATGGTGATGTATCACTGATTTCTTCTATTTTCAAGTGCTTTGCTTTTGGAATGTCCGTTGTAGTCAACTGATCATCCTGATCTAGATTCTCTGTTGTTTCAACACTCACTGAATTCCTCCAGTTATTGACTAAAGTAGTAGTGCTGGGCAAATCAGTATCAGGTGTGTCATCATCAATTTCTTCAATGGCTATTCTTTGCAAAGGCTTCTAAACGGAACACATTCATCATGTCATGTGTGTCCCTCAACATACATACATACATACAGGCCCCAGATAAGCAGCTGTGTTTAATTTAAAATAATCTCATTTTAACCAGTTTCATCTTTAATGGTGCACATGGAAGATACTTCCATGTGAGATAAATGGCAAAAAAGGAAACTTCATGACATTGTACAGGATGCCTTATATCTGTTACCATGTGATCATGTTATTGCCTTATCCTCGTAAACCACTGAATCCTTACACTAAAGATTCTCAGAATCTGCATCCTGTTTCCCCTGTAATAATAATAAAAAAATATTATTTTTTCCTTCCTACTAAGGTTGAATGGGCAAGGACTACCATATGACCCAGTCAAGCTTTGTAATTTAGCTGAACAAGTGAGTATCCAGCAACATAGGCCTTGACCGCCAACTTAAACTTTTGAGATAATAAACATCTGTAACTCAGCCCTGTTGGTTGACCAAGTTGCATACAATATAAGGTAATTCATTCCACCCTAGATGATATGCTAACAAAAATGTTTCAGGTTGTTTAATTTTGCATGACCACTGTTATTTTTGGCCATCACCTAGTATCACTTTCCCAGGTCTTACAAGAGAGCACCATATAGTGGGGGCAGAGGAAGAAAAAAAAAAACCATTCATCACCTTTTGCTTTGGAATTTTGTTTCCTGAACAAGAACATAGTGTATACTGCTCTAGAAATACAGATTCAAAACATACTCAAAAATTCAGACTTTCAGAAATGGCAGATTTCTCTGTCCAACTCTAACACCATGCCATCATCTTTACAGCACTTTGCAAACTGCTTTAAGCCATGCCAAAAAAAAAACCTGTCTTGGTGTATTGACAGACAATACACTCTTGCTTAGACAATATACCATCTCATCATTGGACCAAGACTGGGAGGATGCCTGGTGGACATGCAAAAAAAAAAAAATGCTTTCTGCAATCCTTAGGCAGCACTAGAAGCACAGCTGCTTCATCTATACTTGTTCTACCTCAACAGAATAACAAGAAAAAAAAATAATCAACCTAGTATCTCCACTTAATTTAGCAGCCAAACTGTAAACTTAATATAATTATCTCCAGTATTTCAGCTACTTCACAACAAATTCATTTAGTTTTCTAGAAATATTGTATCTGGTTATAGAGAGTGCATAATACTTCCCTCCCTTAAAAGTATGAAAATAATCACACATTTTCTATTAATACTATCCATCTGAATTATATATTTAATGGAGGTAAACAAACATTTTGAAATCAAAAGCAAAACACTACAGTACTCCACACAACGCATGAGCATGCCTTGTATTTATACAACTCACTGCTGAATGTATAAAGATTAAATAAGATTAAATGTAGTAAAAGGGAATGCCTAATATATAAAGAAAGCTGGTATTACTCTCTGTATTATCCTATTTTGTCATATGTAAATTCATAAATCTGACCATAACGACTGACAATTCACAGTCCAAATATGTTCCTTCTTGAAAGCCAAATATCTACAGTTTATGTGGATTAAAATGCTGGTTCAAATCTCTTGCAGTAACCCTAGGTGACACCAGCATATGACATGGGTAGACAACGTGTCCTGTTATCACTGCAGCTATAAAAACTGCAAACAGCAGATGTAAAGAAGGTTTCTCAAGTCTGCAATTAAACACAGAGATTCAGCTGCCTCCCCTTTACTCTCAACTGTAATATTAGCCATGGATCCAGGCCAGGGTTGTGAGGTTGCCTTCGCATTTTTCACATTTTTGTGAAAACATTTTACACCATATTTCCCAAAGTGTGGTACTGCAGGTTGAACGCTTACACCATAGCTATTGTTACACACTTGTGGAAATGCTGAAGTTATGTTCTTGCAGAATATCAAAACAGTATATCTGTAAATTTTGGGCTTTCCACAGGCAAGATGTACCCACCAGGAGTTAGCCTACATAAATAAGCTGTAAGTGGTTTTTAACTTTAAGCTCTATTTTTCCCATCATTATAGAAAGCAACTCACAAAAAATAACTTACTGTTGATTTCAGGTGTAATGGATTATCAATCAGTTTCACTATATTTTTTATTTCTGTTTCTTTTATCAATACTGCAGGATATTCTTGATTACTCCACTGTTCTTTCTCAGCTAATTCCTGAAAAAAAGGTAAGTTTTCCAAAAGTTCAAAGTTTGATGAATAATTACAAGAGATGTTAAAAATTACAGCATAAAGAATGAAAATATTCTATTACTATAGGCTTACAAAAAAACAAACACACAACAAAAACCACAAGTATACATACATTCCTTATTTTAGTGAGTTCATTCATTGCTTGTTTATTTCCAGGTTCCAACTTCAGAACATCTTCAAAATCTGAGGAAGAAACAGCATGCAACAACTGTATTTCAATTTACAATTTCAAGTTACAAAGTACTCCTTGCAAATTTTTAAGCCTTCTATTTTTCCCTTCATAGTCACAATATCATTAAAGGTAGGCAAGTCATCCTAATGCTTACGTCACGACCTAGTTTTTAAACACATTTTTCAAAGTATTTCTTACTACTTATCATAAGCAACAATAGCTGTAACTTTGCGCAAAACTGTCCCCTGCGATTCACTGATTGCATGGATACCAGCACAAAATGTTTTATACATATTCAATGACACACAACAAAACTCTATCATCCTTAACTTTTGCACTTCTAACCTCAATTAGTCAGCAATTTATTGAAATGCTATTATAAAAGAAATCAGGATGTCTTTACACTCATCTCTTACTTATCATTTAGACTAATTCAAAGTCATACCTTGCATAGCTTCTTTTAGCTTTCCAAGAGCAACTCTGGCAGCTCCTCTTCTAGCAAAGGCTTTAGAATAAGAGGCATCTAAAAGCAGAGCTTTTGTACAGTCATCTTCTGCCTCTTCATATCTCAGCAAAAGAACAGTACAAAATTAATAATCATTTTCAAGAGGCAGTTTCAACTGAAAAGACAGATCTATCCAAAACAATTAAAATATGAAATCAGATCTTAATTACCTATATACATATAAATACACACCACTGAGCTAAAATGTAAAATAAAAGTAAACATATAAAATATGATTTCTCAGCACCTTGAAATTTCAGCCAAATCTTTTGGTATCTCATGACACACTGCTGATTTTCTTTTTATCATCACAGAGAAACTCACTTCCTCTGTGAAAATAAATGCTTAAAGCTTGTCAGAGCAGAGTCCACTTTAAACATTAAATAGCCTTGAAATGAAAGCCAGCATCAAAGCTTCTTACTTTTGAAAACCAGAAATACCATTACACACACACTCAAGAAAGGATAAGCAAGCATATATGAGAATAAATTTCTCTGTATCTGAATTCTTAACTATTTCAAAACCAGAAGTACATCCTTGCATTAAAGCCATAAGCTTCATTGTAAGATCAAATTTCCTCATCACAGTTATACTAGGTCATAATTCCACTATGTGTACATTAAAGTATTTCCATTCATTTCTCTTTTATCTATCATTAAATTTATGGAAACAGTATTTTTTCTCTTTGCAGTTCTCATCAGTTCTAGAGGTTTATAAGAATACAATGAACTTTTGTTGCATTTTCTGTTTGGCCATCTTTGACATGTAAAGACCTGTGATACACAGTTTTATCATACAGAATCAATTTTCTTGCTTGGTCATTCAATCAAAGTATCACTTTCTCTAATTCTCCGAGAACATTATTTGCATTACAATGTCCTCTATGGCTTTAGTACTAAATTACAGATGTTCTGTCAGAAATACTAGCTGTATAATCTATTTTATAATCTCAAATTATGAAATCAATGTATTGTTTCTACAGATACCTAAACATGTCATGTTAGAACAAATGACCAACACAACTGTCAGCTCTCTGCTTCTCATGCTAACAGTCCAAAAGTTTTAAACTACCACACCAACAGGAAGTCAAAAAAATTCAGACTTCAAAAGTGGTTAAATGGAATTTCTCTCATTTGCTAGAAAGCATGCATTTCCTACTGTTACTGATCATTTGAATAAAGTTTAATTAAAAATAAACTAACTACACATACATGTCTCCATTAGTGGAGTTAAAGAAAAATATTGTAGAAGATGATAATTTCCAGAAAAAGCTCCTATCCATTCCCTTTGAAGTCCGAATTTATAATCCACTTCTTTTTACAGTGCAATATTTAGTAGCTGACTGGGTTTTATAGTAAAGAAAAAAAAAAAAGACATAAAGCTTTGGGCTGGTCCTTTGAGAAAGGTGAGTATCTAGAATTTTACTCACATAAAAGAATGAAATTCAAACTTTAGAAACTAATTTCATACTGATGCTATTTTATTCTCTCTGAACTTCCTTCCTATGAAATGCATTAAAAGATCACACATATCAAGTTGTTCTCTCTCCCTTACTGTTTTCAATATGATTTATTCTATACTGAATTCTAAAAAGAATTAGGAGTGACATTAACTAAACTTGAGTGAAAATCTACTAGATCATTCTTTTGTCTCGTTCACCACGAAGAAAGAAACAGTATAGCACATGCAATCGTACTTACTTTTCAATCTTGAGATAGGCCATGGCCCTGTTAGCTGGCAGTAGGGCATTGGTGCCATCTGCTGCTATACCACGGGTGTAACACTCGATTGCAGCCTCATACTTTCCTTCTTTGAAATACCCATTACCCTTTAATATTTAGATTAGAAAAAAAAAACCCGACGTTCAGAAAGATCTATAGCAATGAACTTCTCTCCTTTTCAGTAGACAGGGTCACAATATCACGAAGATGGATCACAAAGAACACCCACATCAGGGCAGATATTTATGGTATATTTATTTTTATCTAAGCTTGGGAGGCAAACCACAAAAAGTATCTTAATTTCTTCTGGTACTTTGAGGATATAAAAAATCCTGCTACATGCATAGTTTAAGTGCAAACTTTTAAGTCTATAACTTGTGATTTATCTTTACGTTCGAAGTGCAGGATAAGCCACCCTGTACCTCCTGAATTTAAATACAAGCTGAACTAAGCTGAACCTTTATAATTCCCTTTTCAGAATGACTTTTTGCACTACAGAAATCCATCTTTATCCTGCTACATCCATGCAATTGTTATCCTCAATTATGACTGGGGCCTAAATGTTGCATTATTTTCTAATTAATGCTCCATAAAACAAAATTACACTACTTTTTTTTGTTTCCAAGAGACTAAAATTGTCTTTTGCTTCTCAGTACTAATATAAAGCCATGTATTATCTTCTCCACTACTATTCTGCTTACTACCAAAAAAGCAAATATCACAGCTCATACTTGCCTGGATCCATGTTTTCAGGATCAGGCCCCCTTGTTAGTCAACTCTGCTACCAAGAAAGTACTGCGCTGGGCTGAAGTATCTTTTCTGTGGCCTCTTCAAGCTTTTGTTCCCTTTACCTACTTCATGCATGCATTCATTCTTTTCCTACTAACTACCTCTTACAACTACTAGTATAGGAAACCTGAACATTGATAAAAATATCAGAGGTTACTAGCTAGGTAAGAAAATCATGTTTTAGTTGCTGATGTTATTTCGTAACAGCAACAACTGGGAGAGAGGTAAATCAAACAGCCAACCAAGTCAAGACAATGTATCCAGAAATATATTTTTGTTGTCATGGTTGCCTGCACTCCATGAAGTCTATTTTTTCACTATGTAATCAGAGGTTTGCAAACACAAAACAGAGCCCACAACTCTACTTGTACAAGCAGGAGTCAAGATGCATCTAATACTGGAGAAACGGGATCTTTGTAAAAATACAGTTCAACTTCTACTTATCTTACAACATGTTTGAAATTTATCATATACAATTTGGGCTAAAAGCCCAGACAGAACTCACTGTCCCTCTCTCTATAGAGCCCAAAACGGGAACCAGTTAAGGTTATATCACAAACATTGTATTTAAGAAGTTCAGGTTTAATTTACACATTTGTACAGCTAATAGCACAACACAATGTTTCTCTTTGCTAGCTCTCTCCTGTTCCACCAGAGCTTGTGACTTACCAAATCTTTTTCTGTAACAGCCTTCTGCTTGAGCTGCTGATCTTCAATGCGCTTCTTCTCTTCTTCTGTTAATTCTGGTCTGACCACATCTTCAAACTCTTTCTGTTCTGAACTTTCTTTTGATGACAAAGCCTGCAAAGATGCAATTTTTTTTCCTCAGGAATTAATTCCCCCACTTACACATTTTCAGAAGATTATGATATATTCTGAACTTTTAAAATGCTTGGCAGACTTTTGCATCTTAACGGAAGTGCCTGTGTTTAAGTTGAATACAAACTGAAGAGATCATTCTAAAATGTTCTTGAAAATTTATTTCTATGAGGGTCTGCAAGTACTTGGTGAATAAAAAGTACATAATTTCTGAAGCACAACGTAAAATTACCCACAGAACCTGTCTATATATATTCCAATTCACAAATCACTTATCTCTTCAATTACTGGAGACTTTGGTTTTCATTCTGAAAATCAATTTTTCAAGCACTTTCAAAACTACAATTGAAAACCTATAAGCATATTCACACAGTAATGACAAGTGGGTTTATATTTACTAAGCTTATCATAATCAACGTTCTCTCCCTGCCATGAAAAGGATCACACTTGCAGCAGAGTATTATATTCTGCTAGGCTTAAACCCACTTTCTGGTCTGGCAAACCACAACAAGCAGTGGGACTCCTGGAACTACAAGCAAGCTAGCAGTTCAGCTTTATGGCCAAGAGCACACACAGGTTCTCTCTTACACAGTGCTACCTTGTACCAAAATACTAACCATGACTTGAAAAAACATCAACACAGGAGGCAGAAAACACATCTGAACGAACATTCAAACAAAACCCCAAGCCACTCTATGCTAGTGCACACATTCAGTCTTAGTCTACCAATCCACTGTTACACTGATGTTTGCACACATGAATTAATTGAGAAGAAACTCGATTACAGATTTTGCCCTTAGTGAACTTGAAATGCCCGAAAAAGCATGAGTATTGAATTCAGTTCTTGTTATAAGTTGATACAGATAGAAACTGAACAGGGTGCATTAATTTACATTAGGGCCTATTACTCTTATTACCTGATCAATTTTCTTCAGTTCATTTTTTGCTTCAAAGTTGTTTGCATCCAGTTCTAAAACTTTTTCATAATCTATCAGAAGATCAGAAAACAAATGTTTCAGGTAGGAACTACAGGCTAGTAAACAGAGTATAAAGAGCATTCTTTTGAGATAACCCTTTTTTGTAGTTATCTAAGAAGCCTCAGATATTGCAAGGAACACAGTATTCTAAGACATTCAAAGCTGCATTATCCTACAAGTACTAATACCTACAGCAATCATTTGGACTTGCTGCATGAATTTTACCTTGCCAGAATATGCAATGTGGTATTTAGTTTCTTTGTTTACAGGAAACTAAAATTCAGTTCTTACACAAAATAAACAAGTCACACAAGATTTATTCAAGCAGACAGTTTGTATGTATTTCAAAGAAAGAATTTTAAGACCACCCACCTTCTTTTGCACCTTGAAAATTTTTCAAAGCAAAGCGAGCAGCCCCTCTTCTGGCATAAGCTTTTGTGTAATTTTTGTCTAAAGCAAGTGCTAAATTGCAGTCAGATTCCGCAACAGAAAACCTGTCAAATATAGGAATGAGTTTGGACACATCTAGGTAACAAAACCCAAAGCTTCAGCTATTTAGCTTACTCTGAAGCTGTACAGGTTCTCTCTAAAGTGGAAATCTTACATGTTTCAGCAGGGGCACAGAACAAGCATTTAAACGTCTCTCAAATTTTTAATACATCAAAACAGGAAAGGAAAACAGAGGTCAACAATCTCTACTGCAACAGAAAGAATAACCAGCTCCCCTGTACCCTTACCTCCCCCAAAACAAATCAAAGCCTTAGAAGTAGAGCTCACTGAACCTTCTCTTTTTTCTTGTTTTGAAGTCTTACACTGACAGAGAAGATGGTGAACTTCTAGTGTGAAAGCACAGTATAAAAAGATGAGCGAGACTACCAGATTCCTTAACCTGGCAATTCCTATTATACTTCGAAACTGCAGTGGGCTGCAACAGCCGTCTTACGTAAACTGTATCGCAAAATGATAAATACTATAATCAAGACTGAAAATCAGACAAAAAAAATCTGAAGGTAGCATTTCAAATAAGAAAATACTATGGATTTAACAATGTAAGTCTTACTTCTTCATTCTACAGAAAGCCGATGCTCTGTTTGTGGGCAATACTGGATTGTATGGATCAGAATGCATCCCTCTAGTGTAGCATTTTATAGCTTCATCAAAGTTCCCTTGTTTAAAATAGTTATTACCCTATGAACAGAAAAAGTCTTTTTAGCAAATTACTGTACATTTGCATTGCTAATTTTTGGTGAAAGAATTCAAAGCTAATATTCCAGAATGCTCAAACATTTTTGCTTAACATTTTTCACAAAGTACTGCTTTACTGTGAAAAGTTTCTTTTGACTACAATATTCTAAGTATCCTATATTAAATATTTCTCATTATTTATGCAGTAACATGGTTTTATTATTTACTGATTTTCAACATCTGTAAAGTAATTTCCAGAAACCTGTAACAAGCACATACATAGCCGGTTAAATTGGCATAGAAAATTACTGACGTCTTTTTGAGTTTAGTTTTAACTAGATTTGTCACCTTTGCTTTCCAAGGTGACTATTCTCATTTCTGCCTCCTTTGGGACACAACTTTTATCTCATGTGCCCTCAACTGCTTCACTGTAGCCAATACAATAATGGTCAAAGACATCTCAATTTCTCAGTGTAGACTGCAGCTTACACATCAAAGAATTTCCACAGCAGCAGGGAAACAACACAGATGTCACCTATGCAGACAATATTAAAAAAAAAACTGAAGAAAAGCATGAACTGACACATAGTGCCTGCAAACAAGTTTCTCAGAAGCACAGAAGTTGTATGCAACTTAACCTATCTCTCTCATATGGCATTGAATCATGAGATAGGTCTTGCTGTATTCTACTCTGAAAATAAGGTAAAACTAAACTGGTATGAACTTGCCATTACCAAGGCAAGGAAGACACAAGCTCACCCATCATTCCTAGATGTACTGGCCTCACAAGGGGACTAATCTTAAATTCCTGGGGATTTAGCTTGCGGCATTCAGACCCTTTGTTCAGGTAAACACCAGTTTGATCCATATGGTAATTCTATATAGCAATCCAACCTCTCAAAGCAAGCCTGACAGGCTTTGCTGCAATTGGTGATGAGAAGAAACAGAAATGCAGTGAGAATTTTCTATTTCGGAATAACAAGGAAAACAGACATAAATTCCAAATGGGCAATTCTTCTACCAGAGGTGTCATCTCAGTGGACAATCTTTTAAAAGAAACTTCAAGTGCCAGGTCCTGCCCTTCAGTCACAAAAACCCTACACAACACTACAGGCTTGGGGCGGAGTGGCTGGAAAGCTGCCTGGCAGCAAAGGACTTGGAGATGCCGGTTGACAACTAGCTGAATATGAGCCAGCAGTGTGCCCAGGTGGCCCAGAAAGCCAATAGCATCCTGGACTGTACCCAAAACAGTGTGGCCAGCAGGACAATAAGTGGTTGTCCCCCTGTACTCCACACTGATGAAGCTGCACCTCAAATACTGGGTTCAGTTTTGGGCCCCTTACCTCAAGAGGGACACAGAGGTGCTGGAGCGTGTCCAGAGATAGGCAATGAGGCTGCTAAAGGGTCTGGAGCACAAGTCTGATGAGGAGTGGCCAAGGGAACTGGGGTTGTTTAGTCTGGAGAAAAGGAGACTTGGGGTGGGACATTATTGCTCTCTACAACTACCTGCACGGAGGTTGTAGCAAGGTGACAGTAGGTCTCTCCTCCCAAGTAACAAGCAACAGGACAAGAGGAAATGGCCTCAAGTTGCACCCGGGGAGGTTTAGGTTGGATATTAGGAAACATTTCTTCACTGAAAGGGTGTTTAAGCATTGAAACCAGCTGCCCAGGGAGGTGGTGGAATCGCCACCCCTGGAGGTGTTTTTTAAACATACAGAAGCAGTGCTCAGTGACATGGTTTAGTGATGGACTTGGCAGTCCTAGGTTAGTGGCTGGACTTGATCTCAAACTTCTTTTCCAACCTAAATGATTCTATGACTTAAATTGCTACTTTGCAAATAACAAACATTTATAATACTATAACCTTTTCCTTCTCTGCAAGAGCCTTTTCTGCATCTATACGAATTCCATCTTCTTCAGAGTCCGATTCTGGAGATACAGAATCATGAGTACTATCTTCTTTATCAAGTTCTTCAAGTATTTTATCCTGAAATCACACAAAATAAACTATTACCTTAATTATAATTTATCAACATAAAATAATACAAGACTTCAAGAGAATTAGTAGTGTGGTTTTAAAAATCTCTAAGCTTAAGTCTTCTTTACTAAGGAGTACTCCACACTTCAAAAGTGAGAAATCTATCCTCTCATACTGCCAGCTGTGTTTAGTCTTATATTCTGTAATAATTATGACCTTTTAATAGACCTATTCTCACGAAAAAAAATGGCTTAAAGTCAAATCAATCTGCTGGATGAGAGCACAGTCAATAGAAAACTCAAGTATTTCTAAATATTCCAGTTTTTAAATGTGTAACTACCTGTAAATGTTTTGGGGAGAAAGCTGCTGTGTTTATACAGCACCCAGCACAGTAAGATACTGATTCGTGGACCGAACTCTCAGCATCATAAGAAAATCTTACTTAAAAGAATCAACCGGGGAAAAGACTCAGTTAACAAGCAAACATTCTGACTCACCACATCAAGTTTTCCCCATGCTTCATAATCATACGACTTGATCTTATTTTTCTTGTTTTCCTCAGTGGTTATCTTTGAAGGAACTTTAGTTTTGCTTTTCTTCTTCTTCTTAAAAGCCTTGTTTCGAATTGGTGGCAAATTCTAAATTGAGATAAGCAATTTATTATAAAACAGATGTGTGAAAGTCACTTGTATTGAAGAATTTCTAGTACCCATATCTAGGTATAGTATCTACCTACTGGCTAATTCTGGAAATCCATCCAGCAAGCTGTTCTCAGGAGCTCTACAAAACCACTAAGGACAGCAAGTGTAAATCTTTCAGTACTTAATAGGAAATATTACATGTATGACACAAAGCTAAGTTTTAGAAGGCAACCCTCTGCAGAGTATCACTGAAGAATAACATCAATACAGTAAAAGTCAGCAGTAAATAAGTAATACTGATGCTACAAATAGAAGTATTCTCCCCGATCTACCTGGAAGTGACTAAAAATTTACTGGCTTCATCGCCTCCAGAGGCTACTGCCCCACAGCTCTGTTGGTGAAAGTCTACAGAGGAATCTTTGGGCTACTTCAGATGAAGAACAAGTCAGTTGGGTTAGCTCACACCTTCTGTTCAGGTATTTTAAATCAACATGTGTAATTTTGCTGAAGCAAAAAGTAATTATAAACATTAACACATTATGAATAGCTGAGTTAATATTGACACTGGACTTATGATTTTTTTTTTACCTCTTCTGGGACACCGCTCTGTTTCCTTAGTTCAGAATCCACTTCTTTAATATCTTTTTCCCAGCTCTCCAATTCTCTCATAAAATCTTGCAGCTCTTCAGCATTTTGCTTCATTTGCAGCTGTAGCTCTAGTGCTTTACTTGGTGCACTCATTGTACTCTGCGAAATTCCAAGGAAAAAACTTTCTAAAGAAAACTTGGAAGTATGTATCAAAGGAAAATAGCTACTTCAAAATAACTAAGTCTGACTTACAATGCAAGACAGGCTTCCCAACAGCATAGTAGGAATGTTAAATACTAATAGACTAAGAAGAAACAGTTGTAAAATGTCTTTGAAAAAAATTAAGGGAAGTTACTCAGATAAAACAAAGTATAACATAATAAACAACTATTCATGCTTTCCTCACCAAGTGTAAGGTAAAACACCCAACAAGTCAATGAAAATCCTGAAAGTGGTAAGAAGGTGGTCTTAGTTTAACGCAATTTCTGCAGTGTTTCCCAGATGAAAGAATGTAAAACACTTTAACATGTTAAGTTTTAACTAAAAAACCCCCAACAACTAATTAAGATATACCTGCTGCCTTGTATCTGAACAGAAACAAGGCGTATGAAGAACCAACCCCAAACAGCACTTTTGACTTCTACAAGTAAGGACGCTCAAATATGCATGTGTTTTTAGCACAGAAATAAGTAAACACATGAGGCATTTTATTATGAAGTCTAGTGAATTCAAAGTCAAAAATATTCTTTGAATGTGCTCTTTGTACACATCATTACCCCTCCAAGTACCTGAAACACTGTTTGATAATTATTAATACTTAATAGTCTTCATCAATTTTGTTGTCTTATTTTTAGCGTCTTAAATGAAAGACGTATTATCATGTAAGTATCAAGTCACAAGTGAAAAATAACTTTAAAAGAATTCTTGGTTACAATTCAAACACAAACCTGCACATTTGTACAGCCCATAGTATAAAATGCTGAAAGGATAAAGCAAACAATCTGAAAATAATCGTTATTAAGTAAATCATAAGGAACTAAATAAAAACATAGACAAAGTAAGCTACTTTGTTAAGTTACTAATGGTAACTATAACCTCGTGACTGAATGCTTCAGCATCAGTTACAATCCTCACATTAAGGACAAAGAAGCTTTCTATAGAGATATATTTTTAGGAGAGAAGAAAAAAGAGATTAGATTTTTAAATTTATTTATTATTAACATCTGGTAAGATAATAATCTAACAGCATAAAAATATAAAAAAATTATGGGCCAAACAAAGCTAATGATTTCTGCAATACAATGTGCTGTAATGACGGACAAGAATCTCATGAAAGATGGAAAAATACACTGCACGATTACTAGTGAATTAACACTACCAAAGCAGAAATGTTATTCCATGCTCAGGACTAAGCCACCGAGCAGATGTCCTGCTGCAGCAGTTGTGCTTCTCCCTACTTTATACATAGGTGGTTACACACTTAACACCCTAGCACCATGTTTTTCCTAAAATCTTCTGAATTTGTCACATTGAAACAAAGTGGAAAAAAACCCTTAGATGAAGTTAAAAAATGCATATTTTTCATCATATTTCCAATGTAGGTGTTTACTGTATTTTTTTCCACCTACAACTGATGACCTATACTGAACTGTCCCTGCAATATTCAGCCAGTTAATTCCATGAAACCTGGGCATGGCCACACCAAATATTCCATACAGCCTAGTACACTCTGGCCAACTGCAGCTAGAACAAGATACTTTAAAAGATGCAATAAAATACACTGTGATCTGTTAACTTTTCTTTTTGCTATCACTGACTAAAATAATATTCTTATACATCTAACAATAGGTTTAGCAGTTTCTTTTCTCGTGTTCTAGAGCGTCTTGCACAAGTGTTTAATGCAAACTTGCTCCATCACCCACTAGCTTAACGCTGTTTGCTGCATACAGCTTAGCAACGACGGCTTTAACCCACGCGTTGCCAGCAGACTCATTTACTGTACAGCTCTTACGCCCTTTAAGGCAATTTTATTGAGACCCCCAGCACTAGAGCCTTCCTTTACCTTACACAGCACCTCAGGGCTGCCTTGTTCCAGCGACTCCACCGGGCAGCAGCCGCCCCGCCCCAGAGGCCTGGCCGGCACCCAGCGGAGCAGGCCGGCACCCAGCGGCACCGCAGGCCCACCCGGCAGCGGGCGCCGAGGCCACGCCGCAGGAGGCCCGGCCTCCCGCCGAGGAGGCCCCCAAGGCAACGCTCGCTCCACACCACCCCGGAGTTACAAACGAAGCTCCGGCTCCTTCAGGGTGGGCTCCCCCGAGCCTCCCCATCCCGCGCGGCCAGGCCGGACACGATAAGCCCGGTCCCGCCGCAACCTCACCTGCACCAGGTCCTGCCTCTTTCTACCGCCGCCGCCGGACGCCCTCCCCGCGCGGCCGAGCCTCCTCCCAGAATGCAGCGCGGCCCCCCAGCGGGACAGGCCCCGCGCCCCGCCGCCCCCCCGGCGGCAGGGGGAGGCAGAGCCGGAGCGAACAGCGCATGCGCCCGCGGCCCGACACGCTTCCTCTCGCGGCCCGCGCCCCTCCGCGCTGCCTGGCCACGCCCTCCCGGTCACGTGGTGCGGAGCGGCCCCCGTGATTGGTGCCGCCGGGGACGGTGGCCGGCGGGTGCGGCGGGCGGCGGGACTGGGCCATGGAGCAGGAGGGGGCCGCCTCGCCGCCGCCGGCGGAGGAGAAGGTGGGGAGACAGGAGGGAGAGGAGGAGGAGGAGGACTTCGGCTACCGGCTTTTTCCAGACCGGAACAAGAAGCCGCAGAGCTTCCTGGTCCGCAGCCTCTTCACCTTCCACAACAGGTGCCAGCTGATGCTGAGGATGACCCTGGAGACGAGTAAGCGCTTCCCCGGGGGGCCCGGGCCGGGCCTGGGTTTGGCGCAGTGGCAGGCGCGCCGGGTGGAACCGGGGACGCCCTTGTTCTCTGCAGATACCGCCCGCCGTGGCTTGCGCGGTGGCCTTGGGCCGCAGGGTCTCGGGGCGGGGACTGCTCGCTCCCCGCTGCCGCTGGCCCGGCCCGGCCCCTCCCCGGCCTGCGGCGGCCGGACAGGGCCTGAGTGGTTCGTGGGGCGGCGCTGCTGCTCGATGAACGCGCTGATTTTGGTGAAAATAAAGAAAATACAACTGCAGAAGTGGCTATGTTGGGGTTTTTTTCCCTCTCAGAAAGCCTTTCTCTACTTCTTTCTCGTGAAAACTTGAAAGGATTGGTTGATTTGTTCATTTGTACCCTTTTCACTACGTAATATTGACCGTGAATGTTATTGAAAACAATGGTCACTAAGAGGCCAATCTGCTTACGTGTATTACTAACAGACATTGTAACATGATTCCTGAATAGTTTTGTATCTATCGTGATTCTATATCACTTTACATAGTGATAGAGCTCTTAACAGCTGCCAGTTGCATTTCATTAGGGCTAAATACTGCAGAGTATGAATTTAAACACTGCAGAGTATGAATTTGCATGTGTAGTGTTTTGGGTTTTTTTATACTATCTTTGTACTTTGATTATAGATGATTTTCAGAACTTTTGTCTGGAGAAATTGATTGCAGCAATGTTTTTCTAGATCCATATGCGCAACTTCTTCTTGAGGCTATGAAGCAATCTGGTTGGTATGTAAACTAATTAATCTTGTTTTGTGTAGTAACATCGCTATTACATGAAGTTACTGGTCTTTTTCAAAGTTTTCCCTATAACTTTCTTTGTTTGGCCTTTCAGCACTGTCTTCAATGACCGGCACTTTTCTTGTGAAAACTGTGATGGCTGTGTCAGTGGAGGTTTTGATTCTGCCACATCTCAGGTAGGTGCTGGACATTCTCCTCTTTAAAAAGACTACACACTTCTTTTAGTGTTGTGTTACTAGGTTTAAATCTACTAATGCTGATATTAGAGCTAGTCATGAAAGCAAGATAAATGAAAGGTGTTCCATGGTATCTGAGCTAGTACGCTGCGAAATGATGAGGCTGTTACTGTTGAAAAACACTGATCTAAAGAATCTAATTATTGTGGGTGGTGTGCGCTGGATCTCTGAGAAGTAAGGGAAATGCTGAAACTTGCTGAAAAGATTATCTACATCTTCTCTTCTACAGATTGTTCTGTGTCAGAACAACATTCGCCACCAATCCCATATGAATCGGGTGGTTACACATGAATTGATTCATGCTTTTGATCACTGCCGTGCACATGTTGACTGGTTTAGAAATGTCAAACACTTAGCATGTTCAGAGGTAAGAGAAAATGCTTCTACTGTCATTATATTAATTACTGCTGGTTATTAGGGATTTGTGTTTAAATAGGTAGGCTGTTACACAGATTTAATTTAGTTTGATCCTGTTAATACATTTTGTGCTTTCTGTCAGGTCAACCTAAATAATATAATTCAGAAAACAAATATGTAGTTTTCACAGATATTAATAAGTCAGTGAAAGTAGAATGTGATGACTGTGAGTGTAACTGTTACAGGAAGTGGTTATTAACAAATGAGAGTAGTTAGAGATGAAAGTATGTTCACACATTAAATCAAATGTTTATAGGGTTCTTTTTCTCCCCTGCAAATCTTGGTATGTTGAGTAGTTTCTACAACACTGTGGTAACTTGATTTTTGTTTAGATTTTTTTTGTTAACAACAAACTTATAATTTCCTATAACACAGGGGTCCTCAAACTACGGCCTGCAGGCCGGATACGGCCCCCCAGGGTCCTCAATCCGGCCCCCAGTATTTACAGAACCCCCCCGCCGGGGTTGGGGGGGAAAACCAAGCAGCTGCAGATGACTGCCTGCCACTTAATCCACGCGCCAGCCCCCGGTTTACAAAGTTTGAGGACCCCTGCTATAACACATATTTTTCGATTAGGTGTGGTGTTGCCAATAGTACGCTTTAGTTATGACTCCATGTCCATCTTGAAGGACGTAGGAATTTGCTGCTTGAAAGGCCTTAAAAATTCATGCGTTAGGAGGTAAAATTAAACTGAGCACAGACCATTAAGGATTCCTCTTGTGTACACGAGTCAGGTGTATTCACATGCTTTTAGTTGATTTCTGATGTAATTGGTATCACTTGACCACAGAAAGACTTAGCTTTATGATGAATATTATGAAGTGACATTCTTGTGACTCTGTGAATGGGGGGGCTTTTAGAAATATGTAAGAATATTATAGTGGCTTTATTTTGGGGTTTCTTTTTGCTTTTAGGTTTTGTTTGTTTGCTTGTTTTTAATGAGAATTTATTTGATTCCAGACTTAAGATGTGCACAGGTTTCACCTATAACCAGTATGTAAGAGAACCAAAATGATTATTTTGGTACAGAAAAAATAAGATTTCAAAAAAAATAATTTTAATTCATTAATTGAATTCATATTTGCTGTGGAAGAGAGTTGAAGTCACATATTACCTTTATCTTTTTATAGATAAAACTTAGTGAAGTAACCTTATGCAGTATCATTAAAGCCATTCTGTATAACTGGAGGGTTAACCTTGGCTGGCTGCCAGGCACCTATCAAATCATTCTCTGACTCCCACACCTCAGTAGGATGGGAGAAAAAAAGACTAAAAAGCTCGTGGATCAAGATAAGCATGTGGAGGTCACTCACCAGTTACCGTCACGAGCAAAATATACTCAACTTGGGGAAGATTAATTTAATTTATTGCCAATTAACGACAGAGTGCAATAGTGAGACATAAAACTAAAAATACCTTTCTCCCCACCTCCCTTTCTTCCCAGGCTCAACTTTGCTCTTTCATTCCTGACTGTTGTTTATTCCTCTCCTTCCCTTTCAAGCAGCACAGGGGGGTTGGGAATGGGGGCTGCAATCAGTTCATAACACTTTGCCTCTACTGCTCCTTCCTACTCACACTGTTTCCCTGCCCCAGTGTGAGGTCCTTCCCATGGGATACAGGCCTTCATGAACTGCTCCAATGTGGATCTTTCCCATGGGCTGCTGTTTTTCAAGACCTGCTCCAGCCTGTGTTGTTTCACAGCGTACAGTCTTCCAGGAATGGACTGCTCTACTGTCACTCCCCCACAGGCCACAGTTCTGCCATAAAACCCTCCATGGGCTGCAGCTTCTTTCAGGGCATGGCCATCTGCTCTGCCATGGGCCTTCCCCGAACTGCAGTGTGAATATCTGCTCTGCTGTCTGCTTCTCAGGCTGGAAGGGGACAATCTGTGTCACTGTGGTCATTCCCACAGGTGGCAGGAGAACCTTTACTCTGGTGCCTGGAGCACCTCCTCCCATCCTTCTTCACTGATCTTGGTATCTGAGGCTGTTTATCTAATCTTTTTCTCACTCCTGTTTCTCACAGCTGCCTTGTAGTGTTCTTTATCCTTTCTTAAATATATCATCACAGAGGTATCTCAGGCACTGCTGATGGACTCAGCTTTGATCAGTGGTGAGTCAGCTCTAGAGCCAGCTGAAACTGGCTCTGTCCAACATGGGGGCAGCCCTTTTTCTTGTTGCACAGAAACCATCCCAGCAGTTCTGCCCCAACATCTTGCCATGTAAACCCAATACAATAATGCTGAATTATTAACTATCTTTTTTTTTTTTTCTTCCCCCTCTAAGTGTGTAAACTTCAAACATAAAATTAGGGAAGATGTACAAATCTAGATTGTGCATGTTCTTGCTCTTCTTGAGATTATATGTTTGGTTCAGGTCTTTCGATACTTATTTTATTATATGATATTTACAGTCTTTATTGTCAGCTTCTTAATTCTTACAGTTCATACTTTCCATGCATTTATTTTCACTCATTTCACATATTTCACACACATTTTAATTATGGGAAGTCTAGTTTTAGTTCTGTTTCCTAACTGATGGGGTAGAGTGTGGAACAGCTGGCAGACAAAAGAACTTATAGTGCACAGGACAAGACAGCTAACAAGATAAAACATCCAAACTGTATTGGGTTTGGCTGAACCACAGAGCAGCTCCCACAGCGCTGTGCTATCATTGGTGGCTAGAAGGTGTTGACAACACCCCAGCGCTTTGGCTGCTGCTGAGCAGCGCTCACACAGCATCAGGGCTGTCTCTGCAACATCCCCCGTCACCAGCAGGCTGGGGGTGGGCAAGGTCTTGGGAGGGGACACAGCCAGGGCAGCTGACCCAAAGTGACCAGTGGCATGTTCCATACCATGTGATGTCTGCTCAGATAGAAAAGGTAAAAGAAAGAACGAGGAAAGGGGCAGGGGGGCATTAGTTATTTATGACACTTGTCTTCTGGAGCAACCACTGGACGTACTGAAGCCGTGCTTCCTGGGAAGTGGCCGAACATCGCCTGCTGATGGGAAGTAGAGAATAACATCTTCTGTTTTCCTTGACTTCTGTGTGCATGACTTTTGCTATTGCTTTATTTTATCTTTTGGCCTTTATCTTGACCCACAAGTTTTTTCTCCATCTTATTTTCTCCCCAAACTTGTTCTGCTGAGGAAGGGAGTGGTAGAATGGCTTGGTGGGCACCTGGCATCCACCTACCACACATACTCATTTAAATGTGGCTTTTCCTAAAGCAGGTGGGTTACTGCTCTTCTGGATGTTGCGTGTAGTCTTTGAAAGGTATTTGCCTTTCTTTCTGGCTCTTCTAACACCTTCTGATACAGGTTGGGGAGAATATGACTTTCCATGTTCTTTCAGCAGTTCACATATATGTGTATATATATATATATATATAAATAAAAACATACTTAGGATCTCTTCTGATCATTCATTTAAGCTTTGGGAATATGTGAGATGGTCCCTGGAGAAACTTAGAGGTTCTATAGCGATACTTTGCAGTTCATTGAGGCTGAAAGGGTGGATATAAACGGTAATAGGTACTTTTAATAAGTAGAAGTGGCCCTGGGAATATTCTGTACCAGCAGTCACCATAAAGATATTGAAGAAAGTAATTTGTTAAAGCTTTTTTGACTTTGTATTTCTGTGTATTTCTCTGATCATGTGGCACTTTTTTCCTCAATAGATTCGAGCTGCTAATCTCAGTGGAGACTGCACACTGATGAATGAAATAGCCAGGTTTAAATTTGGTTTAAAAGGACACCATCAGGTAAAGACTGTAGATGTTAAAGTCTAGTGATTTGTTATGAGCCATCTTTACCTACTTGATCTCTGTCTTTTACACTTTCATAGCTGAAAGCATCAGAGAAAGAAGTAGATGACATGGACTTGCTGCTTTCTCTTAGTTAACCTTAATAACCTTCAACAGTGCACGATAATTTTTTTTTTCACCTTGTTATTTTTGTTGGAGTGAGATTCCTGAGTACTTACTCAAATCATAGACCATTACTGCTGACAAGGGATAGTTAATAACAAAGCAAAAAAAAAGGTTTTGCAGGGGATGTAGTGGGAATACCTTAACCACTTTAAATGGGTAAAACTCTAAAAAGTCTTTGAAAACTGGAGGAAGGAGATTGGCAGAGGTGCTAAATAACCATGTATGTTAAGTCGTACAGGAATTAATTTTTTTTAATATTAACAAAGACTATAGGTTGAGTTCCAAGGAGTTGCTCATGTTAGAGTGGCAGTTAGCTTGTAGCTTGGGTTGTTTACATTTTTAAAAATCTTTTAGTAGACAAATTCTGTAAGCAAAAGTTGCCATAGAGGTATCAAAATGATGGCCAGTAAAGGAGTCATTCCTGTATGTTTTACAGCATATTTCAGTTGGAAAAATACTAACTGGTATTTATGTCTATTTCTTTCTGACGTATTTTCTTGTGTCTGCGTCAATTTGTACAAATACTTGATGCCTAAAAAATTGCCAAACTATATTTTAATTCCTTTCTATGGAATGTCTTTTACTTATCTGATGGTTTATTTGCACATGGAAAACTAGAACACATAGTCGACGTGTGATGGAATAAAAATGTACTTTAATGCTTATTACATTGCAATGTTTGACTCTTCTGTGATACAAAATATTATTGCATGTGTAGTAGGAGTTAATACTTGCCAAAACCTGGAAAAAAGTTATTTATACTAATAATGACAGATTTTCCTTTATCTAATTCCCACTTTAGACTTGTGTGCGAGACAGAGCAATTCGTTCCATTCTGGCTGTTAGAAAAGTTAGCAAAGAAACAGCAGAAAAAGCTGTGGATGAAGTTTTTGATGCCTGCTTCAATGATCTGGAACCTTTTGGAAGAATCCCGCACAGTAAAACAGATGCAAAACGTGCTTATAGAGACTTTCAGAACAGAGATCGCTATAATGCTAATTTGTGAAGGAAAAAAACCATGGAAAATGATATTAATATCTGATTGTTCTGTAACAAGTTACAGTCTATGCTCACAGTGCTGGTGGAAAGGGCAGTTCTATCAAATGTGTCAGTTAGTTTTGTAAGCTTTTTCCAGGAGCCAACTTCCACGGAAGTAAACAAAGTAAATGAACAAGACTAAAAACTTGTCTTTCCTCATCTGTTATTCCAGCAAGATAAGTTAGTAGACCAAGTGACTTGTCAAATAAGGATCTGCACATTTCAACGCACATTTAATTCTGCTCTGGGACTGACTGGGACTTGGTTTCTGAAAGTTTTGTTGTTACTGAATAAATCTTTTCATAAAATCTTTACATTTCCACCATCTTTGATTTATGAAGTCATAAACTTCATGATCTTCATCACTCCATTTCAAAAGATGGACAATGAAACTACAGCTCTAGCTTTAATAACATTTTAAAATTACATTTTTTTTGTTAAATGCTAAACCCACAATTCAATAGACTGCCACATTTGTTTATGAGCACCACCTGAAATTTTTGGAATTCCAGCTCATCTAATGTTAACTTCACAGGTAGATAAAACCCTTTGTCTTTTTAGGAATTTGGCCAACAGTACTGCTTACCAAATCAAAACTACAAACTGGATAAGCATTGGTGAAAGTCTTCTCACCAGATTGAGCTTTGCTCAATATGTGGGTGTAGTTTTTGGTCTTCTTGTTATGCTTGTTAGGTGGGTAAGTCCATCTGAGGAAAGCAAGAAGCTCCTAGCTTCATCCTAAGTCTGAGAGAAGCTATCTCATTCCTCCATTATTTCCGAATGTAAAGTATTATAATCATTGTCATGGGTGCAAGAGAACCACATTTTCTTCTCTCTCTTGAAATTGAAGGTGCAAGTCATCTACTGGTGGGGTTCACTGATGTAATGGAGATGTGAGTCCCCAGTCAAAGGTTTGTGGGCATAGCTGCTGTTACAGTTACTGGATTCAGACTTGAGTGGGAAATTTGGTTTCAGAGAAGATGAAACAGTGGCCTGGTTGTTACTGTTTCATATGTGCAAGACATTTTAGACGGGCTTTCAATTTCATAGGATGTCAAGTCTGAGTAGTGGTAGTGGTGTCAGTTTCACTGTGTAAAGTTCTTCATAACTGCAGAAGCATACAATTGCTGAGGTTGAAAGGGACTTCTGGAGACACTGCTCTTTCAACCACGCTGCACAGAGCAGGGTCAACTAAAGCATGTTGCTGAGGAGCGTGTCTAGTTGGGTTTTGAATATCTCTAAGGGCAGAGACTCTGCAGTCTCTCAGGGTAACCTGTTCCAGCATTGGATCACCCTTGCAGGTTGGTTGGTTTGGGGTTTTTTTCTCCTTACATGTAAATGGAGTTTCCTGTATTTCACTTTTTGTGCCAATTTCCTCGTCTTTTCCTTTGGCACCACTAAAAAGACTGAGTCAGTCTTCTCTGCTTCCACCCTTGCTCCAGCAGGTATTTATGCACATTGGTAAGATCTCACTGAACTTTTTCTCCAAGCTGAAGGATCCCAGCTCTGGGTCCCATTTTGTAGGTCAGATGTTCTGATCCGTTTATCATCATGGCAATTTGCTGAACTACTCTACCATGTCCATGTCTCTGTTGTACTGGGAAGCCCAGAACTGGACCCAGCACTCCAGGTATCTCACTCACCAGTGCTGAGCAGAGTGGAAAATCACCTCCCTCAACCAGCTGGCAATGCACCCTTCCTAGTGCAGCTCAGCAGGCCTTGTTTACTGCAAAGCTGTGTTGCTTGCATACAAACTGGTGTTCACCAGCTAGCTGATCATATTGTGTGTTGGTGCCTGTGGTTATTCTTCCCCAGGTGCAGCAGTTGGCATATCCCTTTGAACTTGATGAGGTTCCTCTCTGCCATGTCAAGTTCTTTCTGATTAGTAGCACAAACCTCTGGTCTATCAGCCACCCCACTTAGTGTTGTATTGTCCATAAACTTGCAGAAGTTGCACTACTCCTATCTTCCAGGTTGTAAATGAAGAGGTTAAACAGTATTGGCTCTCATAGCAATACCTGGGGCATGTCACTAATGTCTGGCCTTATTGTGACTAAGCCCCAGACATGTTTAAATAATTTAATATGAACTTGGGAACATCTCAGCCAGATGGTTTGCATACATGTACTTTTTAGAAGTTTGAAAATCTCCATGTGAATTGTTCTGCTCGCTTACCTTAAGTGTCAGAAAACCATTCTAGGCATGTTTTATTTATTGCTGCGGGTGTATCAATAGGTCAAGTGCCTGGAACTTGGATCCTAAGCAAAAGAATCTGCCAATCAAGTTTTGTTCACATTGAACAAAAGACACTCTGCTCTGCTACTTGTTGAGTTAAACCTACCTGGAAAGAGCAATAGAATGCTGCCTGCTACCTGGATCGTCTTAGACAGCATGTAAGGTCACCATGCAAGTT
The DNA here is from genome assembly GCF_963210335.1 of Falco punctatus. Classification (NCBI taxonomy): domain Eukaryota; kingdom Metazoa; phylum Chordata; class Aves; order Falconiformes; family Falconidae; genus Falco; species Falco punctatus. The sequence continues at coordinate 52,685,456 of NC_137585.1, forward strand.
TGCAGTTAAAACCTGGAGCTCAGGCTTAATGACTTAGAAGAATAGCTGTGTTCATACAGGTATTTTATTCTTTGTTTATTGTAAAATGCAAAAGCAGTCCTTGGAGACCTGAACACCCAGATCCTGCAGCCCAGGTTATTATGCAGGCACTCCCCAAAGAATATTCCCATCACAGGACCACAGTTTTGTGGTTCGGCTCTTGCTTTCCTTGGTGCTGTGCAATTTGCTTTCTTCAGTTCTCTTTGTCAACGAGGTTTGGAAAGAAAGTGAGAAAAACTGGATGAGAGTGGAAGTGATGACTCCATAAATATATTGGGAAAGGGAATTTAAGTTATGGTACAAGGTTGAACAGTTATGAAATGGTCATGGTTAATTTAAATAGGAAATTAGAAGTTGGTATATAAACAGCTGAAGAGTAAATAAACAAACAAGGAATAGGCATTCTTTATACTGGGGCTGAAAAGTTTACGAAAAAGCTTCATCCCAAAATGAGAAAAGTTAAGTCCTTTAGGATTCCAAAAAGGGTGAACTGAAACTAGGTTGTTGTGTGATCACTTTTTTTGTATTTTATTTCAGTGTAGTAATCTTGTATTTCAGGATTTCTTCTGGTCATTGGCAAAGTCTGTAAAGGAAAGGGCTATTCTGCCTCTTTTATGCTGTCTACCCCCAAAGATGTCTAACTCTGGATTCTAGTTCTCACTTGTCTTCCCTGCAGCACTGGGGGGTGGGTGGGATGGGGGTGGCGTAGTGATCAGCTGAGTAAGGCTGAGTTAGGACAAGCTGATGAAATTGAGATCTTTAAACCCTTATAGTACCACCTTGGTGTGTTTTACTCGCATGTTCAAGGTTAAACTAATCACCAAATTTGGGATCAGAAATGAAATTTTCCTTGCTTAATTTGGTAGGGATGACTGGCATTTCTGTGAGCAGCTGGATGCTATTTCATGCTGTTCAGGTGCTAGTGGATAGCTTTACATTTGCAGCCTCTGAATGAGGAGTCCTGTGTGCCAAGTCCAGTGCTGAGCTGAGCTGCGATGACAGTGGCAAGGCTGGGTGTCTGGTCCTCAGAAGTGAGATCTGAAGCAGATGATTATGCCTGTGTAGTATGAGCTACCCTGCACACTGGGGTGTTAGCAGGGAGTTAGGCTTCCTGAGCCTACAGTGACCACTGGGACAGAGTGGCCAGTGAGAAAGGCAGACCTGGAAGGAGCAGCCATCTGAATCACCTGAGAATTTAATGTTGAGTGACGGTCTTTCTTGTTGCAAGGATGAAACTCATTGGAGGGACCTCAAAGGCTTTCTCTTTCCCGACTGGTATATCCCAGCTGGGATGTTGGCCTTTTGACTGTAGGCCTGACATTTGGCAGCAATGGGAAAGCTTTTGTCACTTGAGTCCTTTACACTATGAATTGCTGAGCATGTTCTGGTTGTCTCTGGTGGTGAAGGACTGGGTATAATGATCAGTGTTGCCTTCTCCTGTTCTGTGTCCCTATATATTTTCTGGCAATGGGACTGTCATTGTATGAAGCTTTTACAGGCAATACGTAAACTGCAAGATTTGGCTGCAGTGGGGCAGCAGACTCCTTGGTGAGATTTGAGTAGGAGTGAGGCACTGAGTTGTTCAGGTAAGGGAAGGTCAGGACATGCACGGATTTCAAGTGTCTGACAGATGCTCAGGCTGGAAGGCAAAGATCCTCCTGAGCACCTCCAGAATTAAGCAGCCTCTGAAGGGGCTCTTGTTTGACTGCACCTTTGGGCTTCTGCAGTCCACCTATTTGTTTCACGTGCCTAGAACCTTTTGGATCTGACAGTCATTCTGTAATTTCCTCCTGAGAAGAATTCAGTCACGTAATTAGTCTCCAACCCAATGGGCCTGTTCCTAAGGTGCCACTCAAGAACATGCTGCATGAAGCAAGTAGTAGGAAAGACAGCTGCTTCCCCTGTCCCCTGTGCAGAGCCAGCAGCAGTGTGTCACCATTTCCTGAACAGCAGCAAACACTTTAAAGAGATTCAAACGTAAGCACTGTCCTCACAAAAGGCAAAGCAATGTATCCAAGCAGCGCCTGAAAGATCTGATCAAGCCTGACTTGTCCGAGTTGTTCTGCTCATGTTGGATTATGGGTGGGCTGCATTTTCATACCCGCAAGTACCATTGCTTCCGGGGCCAAGAATTAATGCAGATTCCCCAGAAAGTCATCCTAGTTGTCTTGGAGGAAGTAACATCTTGGCCAAGATTGCCCAAACCTGTGCTTTCAACAGTTTTGCAGAATTTCAAATGGAGATTTAGTAATTTTATTTTCTTGGGGTAATTCCATGAATGACCAACATAACCGCATGGCTGAATATCCAAACAGAAAAAAGATGGATATAATACCCTACATACCTATGGAGAAAATTACACATCACTGAATTCTAAGCTTCCCTTCTTTGATGTAATCTAGATAGACCTTCTGGGTTTTCTAAAATCCTTGAGGATCAGAGATGCCTTGGACCAGCATAATCTTGTGTGTTAATATTCCCTTAACCTTTGCTGTTTTTCAAATCCCTGTTTTAGTCAGTATGATGTATGATGCTGAATTTTTTATGACACTTCTCACATATATTCTGGCAGATATTTCTATCCCTTCATTATACCTTATTAACCAAAGTTCTACTTTAATGAATGTGTGTGTGTGTGTGTGTGTGTGGTTTGCATTTAAATTGCTTTTTGACCAACACGTTGTTTGAATATATATAGTTGTCTGCTGAGAAAGCTTTGTCAAATCTCTGTAGAAATGGAAGATACAGCCATAAAGAGTAGAATATGCAAACATACAAGTGACTTCTTTTTTTTGTTTAGCATTTTGATAGGTGAACACTATCAAGATACGTGAACAACATCAAGGAAAAAAAGTATTCCAGAGACGTGGGTAATAAAAAGTGCATTGACCTATATGAAGATATAGTTTAAAAATAATTAAAAAAAATAATAAAACAACACCAAAACCTAAAACTACAAAATGTGATGTGATGGTTGGAGGCCATCTCGGGCATAGGAGTCACGAAATAGTAGAGTTTTGGATTCTTGGACAAGTAAGGAGGGGTTCAGCAGAACGGCCACCTTGGACTTCTGGAGGGCAGACTTTGTCCTGTTCAGGAGACTGGTTGACAGAGTCCCTTGGGAGGCAGTCCTGAAGGGCAAAGGAGTCCAGGAAGGCTGGACATTCTTCAGGAACGAAATCTTAAAGGTGCAGGAACAGGTTTTCCCCATGTGCCAAAAGGTGAGCCGGTGGGGAAGAAGACCAGCCTGGCTGAACAGAGAGCTTTGGCTGGAACTCAGGGAAAACCAAGGAATTTATGACCTTTGGAAGAAGGGGCAGGCCATTCAGGAGAACTACAAGGATGTCATGAGGTTATGCAGGGGGAAAATTAGAAGCACCAAAGCTCAGCTAGAACCTAATATGGCTACTGCTGTAAAAGACAATAAAAAATGTTTCTATAAATACATGAGTAACAAAAGGAGGACTAAGGAGAATCTCCATCCTTTTTTTGGATGCAGGGGGAAACAGTGACAAAAAGTATGAGGAAAAGGATGAGGTACTTAATGCCTTTGCCTGAGTGAGATCAGTTGTTCTGTGGGTGACCAGGCCACTCAACTGGAAGATGGGGACCGGGACCAGAATGAAGCCCCCATAGTCCAAAGATAAATGGTCATCAACCTGCCACATCACTTAGACATACACAGGTCTATGGGGCTAGATGGGACCCACACCAGGGTACTGAGGGAGCTGGCAGAAGTGCTTACCATTGGTCCCAGTTGACAAGAGGTTAGCAAATGTGACAGCTGTCTACAAGAAGGGCTAGAAAGAGGATCCAGAAAGGTCTGACCTCGGTGCCAGGGAAGGTTATGGAGGAGATCATCTTGAGTGTCATCATGCAATATTGTGCAAAAATCACTTGGAGGGGGGAATTGGAGAAAACTGGGACCTAACAGAAGTGGCATTGTAACAGCCTTTTTAGGGTAAAATACAGTTGCCACTTTCAGGACGGTTGGCATGCACGGACTATACTCTGCCATGGTTCCCTAGGCAGCACAACCTGCTGTTCTAGGGGAGCACTGGAGGGCGGAGCAGCGTGGAGACCCTGTGTCCAGGCTCTGCTGTACTTCCTGCAGGACTGGGAACTTGATGGTACCGTACAACTGGCAAGCTGCATAGCAGCCGTCAAATGAGAGATAGATGTCCAATGCTGAGCCAACAACCATGGTGGAATTATAATCTCATTATAATAGTACACACACCTCCATCCCAAAGCTACCCACCTCCAAGGTATGACTACCCCTCACCAAGCATGCGCTTTACATTTATCAACTATGTTTTTAAATGAAAAGCAAGAGAATTTTAACCAGTCTAATGAAAGAATGTATGACTAGAGTCACTCAAGAAAAGTATAAAAAGTGAAGGAATGAGGGGTGAAGCTGGGGAAGACACTATTATAACTTCTGGGATCAGCTGATGGGCTGAACCTGTCCTCTCTCCCTCTAGCGACTTGTATTGGGTAAGAACTTTGTCTTACGCATGCTTATGCTTATCACGCTAGCTGGTATTAGTGATTAGTTTTGGTTGCATATAATTTGGTAGTATATAATTTCAAGCTTGTTTTCGCAGACAGTCCCTTTCACCAGCAGTCATGAATCCTAACTTGTCACAATTTTATAATAAGAGTGTTAGTCCATAAACTGTTAGTGTGAGCCCTTTGCGGGCGCTAGCAGTTGCCTGCAGTGGGTAACACATTTAAACAAAGCGGGGAGACCCTCTGAGGGGTCCCCTAATGCTGTTGGCGTGTTTCCCTGAACAAGGCAGTCAAATCATCCTCTGATCCAGTGGGACTGTTCAGTGAAGGGTCCCTGTAATGGGACACTGACGGGCTGGTCGGGCACAAGGGTCTCGGCTTTGCTGGGGTGCTGATAGATCAAAAATCCAGGGTTAGGAAAATATTTCCCCCTTGCCTCCAGCTCCTTCCACGTGACAGACATGTACAGGACAACCAGGTGACCAGGCCCGGTCAGCATGGGTTTGTGAAAGGCAAGTCCTGCTTGAGTAACCTGATCTTCTGTGACAAGGTGACCCACTTAGTGGATGCGGCTGTGCATGCTGTCTGCCTAGACTTTAGTAAAGCCTTTGACACCATTTCCCACAGCATTCTCCTGGAGAAACTGGCTGCTCATGGCTGGGACAGGTGTACTGTTTGTTGGGCAAAAATCTGGCTGGCTGGTTTAGCCCAAAGAGTGGTAGTGAATGGGGTTACATCCAGCTGGCAACCAGTCATAAGTGGTGTCCCCAGGGCTCAGTACTGGGGCCAGTTCTGTTTAATATTTCTATCAGTGATCTGGAAGAGGGGATTACGTGTGCCCTTACTAAGTTTGCAGACAACACCAAGCTGGGTGGTGGTGGTGGGGTTGCTGTGACCCAGGTGCAGGACCTGGCACTTCTCCTTGTTGAACCTCATACAGTTGGCCTTGGCCCATTGCTCCAGCCTGTCCAGATTCCTCTGCAGAGCCTTCCTGCCTGAGGGTGGTGAGGCTGTACCTCGAATCCTGTGTTCAGTTTTGGGCCCCTCACTACAAGAGGGATGTTGAGGTGCTGGAGCGTGTCCAGAGACAGGCAACAAAGCTGGTAAAGGATCTGGAGCACAAGTCTTATGAGGAACAGCTGTGGGAACTGGGGGTGTTTAGTCTGGAGAAAAGGGGACTCAGGGGGACCTTATTACTCTCTATAACTACCTGCAAGGAGGTTGTAGCAAGCTGGGGGTTGGGTCTCTCCTCCCAAGTAACAAGCGATAGAACAGGAGGAAATGGCCTCAAGTTGTGCCAGGGAGGTTTAGACCGGATATTAGGAAAAATTTCTTTCCCAAAAGGGTGGTCAAGCATTGGCACAGGCTGCCCAGGGAAGCGGTGGAGTCACCATCCCTGGAGGTATTTAAAAGCTGTGTAGATGTGGGCTTAGGGACATGGTTTAGTGGTGGACTTGGCAGTTCTACATTAACGGTTGGACTTGATGATCTCAAAGGTCATTTCCAATCTAAATGATTCTACGATTCTATTAAATAAAATCATGTAACCAGGAAATGTCAGCTTAAGCAGCAGATACATTTCAGTTTCACCAAGTCAAATTGTAATGGCAGAATGGCACTACAAGTCACCAGAAAGCAATCGGAAGAGTCGAATGGGCTTCTTGCCATTCCCTGAGGAAAGGAGGGACAATAATTACATGAAACTTTGCACACACTGTTTATCAATTCAATCAATCATTTCATTGCTTTAGGTGAAATTTTAATCTGCATCATGTTTTCTCATCAAAACAGAGGTTAAAAAAAATGAGTAAAAGCTAACTGCAAATATGAAAAATATGGGAATTGATTAAGCAGCAGAGGGAGCTGCAGGACTGTGGAACAGCGTGCTGCTTGGAAAGCCAGCTGCAGACCGTGCACAGCTGTTGCTCTATGTGCACTTCAGTTTGGTTTAAATCTCTGTTTTAATCAAATTTGCATAACTCCAATGTTAAAATAGGGTAAAAATTAATCATATTTCAATTGCATTATTCTGATTCTGCATAATATTTGCTTCCTTTAGAAGACCACCCCAAAACATTTATGGAAATGTTTTTGACATCTGTGCTGTTTTGGAGTGTGACTGTGGTTGCAGCAACAGTTAGGTAAATGCTGGGGTGCATGTGGCAGACCAAAACATCCAGCTGTAAAGCCCCATCATCAGTAATCAGAATCATACAGATTGTATTAGCTCAATTCCTTATTCCTTGTGCCTGAATTTCCACTAGTCTATCATTTTATCTCTTATACCTGAAAGATATTGAAGCTTTGATGAAACCAAATAGAAAGAAAAAAAGAGCATCATTGTCCAAACAATATATCCAAGAGCTATAATTTTACAAAGAAGAGTAATTTAATATAGAGTCTTTAGGGATTTTCTTTTTTCCTAGAGAAGAAGCACTAGCCATGACATACCTTACTGAATAGTTTCTTGGCTGAAGTGTTTTTAAATTTTGTAGTACCTAGCTCTCAGTTGCCTGGATGCATGCCAATACCACAGGAGCCTTCATGTGTTGATTGTCGTTTTACAAAACAGTTTTAGAGAACAGTAGCAATTATAAGTGCAAACAACAAAAATCATCAGTAATCAGAAAAATCCAACTCTGATATAATGAAAAGTTCAGAAGTTTTCAGGGCATGTGCAGGGAGTCTTACCTTTTGCTAGAACTGAAGAGTTCAGCACCAAGAGGTTATTATCCATCAGAATTCCACCCAAATTCACTAACAAGCATTCATCCTCTAGCTTGCCTGTAAGCCTGATCAAAAAGAAAACTAGGAAATAAAGATTGACATCATCTTTTTATTCAATAGGGGTTTTTGTTGTAGCCTTTTAATGGGATATGAGAAATTCATTCAGAGCTTGGGAGGAGTGAAACCATTGTTCTCAGTTTCCTTGAAAAGACGATGGAAAGAAGAAAAAGGAGAAGGGCATGCACAAATGACTCTATGTGCTGGTGGGTAAGTGTCATGGTTTAACCAAATATATGAAAAGGGAACTTGGTTTCAGCTCTTGCTCTATTGAGCACTAAGCAAAAAGTATTGAAGTGCTCTCTGGATTTACACCTATGCTCCCCACTCGCAGGCATCAGCTGGGGAAAAGGCTGTAACCAAGGCAGGGCTGGGTGACAGCTGGGCAGAGCGGTGGCTGCAGAGGGAGCAGAAAGCCTTTGGTACCCAGTAACTTTGATTATTTCCTCTCCCTCCTTCTCAGTGCAAAGTGGAGCAGCTTCAGGGACACCTTTCCCTCTCCCCAAAATGCTTCACAGCTGAATGGTTTTCCTTCATCTCCATTTTTGTCCTGCTGTTTTCTCCTTGTTTGAAGGAGTTTCTTCTCAATGAACACATTACACTGTCCCTCTCTTCTCAGCTTCCTCCCGTGTGTGTGCAAGTAAAGCATGCCCTTTCTTCTTTTTCTTTCATTACTACTTACCTCCTTCTCCTCCCACTGTGCATCTCAAACACGCACAAGGGAAAAGGGAAATGAAATTATAACTGGGGAACTGATCTGCTATATTACATGTATGAGAATGAGGGGTATTTCATGCCAGTGTCCTCTTTCAGTTTCCACCTCCTAATCCTATAGCAGTGGATTTTACTCTGATCGCTTCAGTCTGGTCTGGTGGGAGCAAACTGGGGATTCCCAGCAAAAGACTGTGAATGAGAAGGTGAATCCCCTTCCCCACAGTGCTATTTTTACAGAGCTTCTTTCTCACCTCTGGTCATATGCTTATGTGTATGCGTCCCGACTGCGTATCGCCCACTCCTCGCATGCCCCAGCTCCTGCAGCTGTCCTCCTCTATTCCTCAGCTGCCCTCGTGCTCCTTGCACCCATGCTAAACTGTTGTTGGTGCTAGCTGAAGGTCCACCAGGCTTTAGTCTCTTGATTTGATGCTTTAATGGAATTCATTCAGGAAACCATCTGGGCATATGTTTCTTTACACATGGAACCATGGCAGGGAATGGGGATTATCAGTCAGACCTCATGCCGATACTGACCTGAACTTATGGCAGGGCTGAATATTCATTCATGGGAACTGAGAAGCGTTCCTGGGTATCACAGAATATATATTACCCTCAGGGTTCATGCCTGCTGCTTTAGATCTGGTACGAGGAGTAGGGGACTAATTACCCATAGGACTGGGAATACAAGAAAAGAAGGTCACAGGTACACATTTCCATCTTCATGCATTTTTTTCAGAAATGCTGCGTAAAAGCAGACTTAAAAGGCCAGCTCTAATATAACAGTCCTCTCCTCCTGCTCTTTGGATGCCTCCAATAGAGTGAATTTGACTGCCAGCCACTAACTGAAGAGGACTGGCTATTATTTCAACTCTTTCTGGCTCTCATACACTTACCCCATGCAAAAAAAGATAACAAGAGTGTCCCCTGCCTTCTCTTCAGAGTACCAGTAGTCTAATAGGACATTCCCCAAGCGGTGAGAATCTGGGTTCAAACCCCTTCAGACTTTTACTTAGGAAGGAAAAAACGCTCGCTATTTTAGACATATGGGCTCAAGAAGCTTTCCTGGGTTCAGTCAATAAGTCCAGGGTAGCTGAGTGCTTGACGTGGTTAGGTTTTTACAAATCATACTGTTCACAGTCCTTTTTGATTGCTTGTCTCATGTCGAAAATGGGCTTTTCTGAAGACGTTTTCTAGAAATCCACTAACCTCTCCCAGAGAGGCTGGGCATGTAATTTGTACATTGCATAGATCACTGTGAAGTAAGGCATCTACTGCATGTGCAGTGCTACAGTCTTAAAGAATGTGTGTTTACCTGAAAAAAAAAAAAAAAAAGTCAACACTTCCTTTAACATTTCTTTTAGATTTGACTTTAGGAAGTATTATGAGCTTAGGTTTCTTTTGTCTTGTCGTGCTGTAGATACTTTTTGGGACACACAACTACCACCTTTTGTGACTTGTTTAATATAAGCAACTTAACTCCAATCCAAATGCTGACATAAAAGACAGCAGCTGTGGTCCCAGAGGTTGGCTATCTGAGGACGGGTGGTCTCAAGTTGCCCAAGGATGACTGAGGCATTTGTGAATGAACTTTAGGAAAACACTAGGATAATAGATTTTGCTATTCAAAATCACCCTTCGATGTGACAGCCCTCCTTCTTGCTTCTTCAAGACTCTTGGATGTGCTCCTTATCTCCTGGCATCTCATCATACCATTCCCTGCTCTTTCCATCCTCATGGACCTTCAGAAGTTATTAGTCCTCAGGCACATTTGCCTCCATCCAAGAAACTCAAACTAGTGCATATGGTAGACCTCCCTCTTGCACAGTCTTTGCTGCAGCACAGCACTGGAGATGTTTATAGAAATAGGGTTTTTTTAGAGATCTAGGTTTATGTCTAAATTTCTTCTGAAATATTTTAGTCCCCATCCCCATCCCACCCTATTTTTTTTTTAAACAGAATCCTTGTTCTCTTCAACTCTAGCCTTATAAAGCAAATTCTCAAGGAATGGGTGAGAGAAAGGTTTTTGAGGGGAATTATCTATTTCTGTTTGTTTAAACTGTGCCAGTGAAAAATACCAGCCCCTCTCACTGCTTCTGTTTCTCTCCTTCAGGAATCCTGCTTTCAAGATGTGAATGTCAGGCTCTCAGGGACACAGGCTCTTTTATACAGCTCTGGAAGTTCTGATCAGTAAAGCACTTAAGCACTTACTTACATTTAATCATGTCATTTTTAGAGACTTACCATTTGTTGTCTTGTGAACCACAGTACTCAGCACCTTGAAGAACTGTGCTTTAAGTGCATCAAGTGCACTTGAACTTACTCAATGAGTTATTGGATGTATGGTCCTCTCAATACACAAAAGGAAGGTCGTTAAATTGATGTGACACACTTCCCAAGTAGTATGTTAACTTCCCTGGTCTCTTTGCATTTCCATTTGAAGGGTTATTGTCTGCCTGCTGAGACTTTTCCTGCTTTATACTAGTCATATCTTGTCCTAAAGTGAACTAGACTTTACTGTGTGTTGTTAAAAACCTTTCACAACCGAGGCTGCTGAAATTCAGTGGTGAATGGTAAGATTCACATATGTAATTTGTCAATTTTTAAAAACATTTGGGCATCCTTTGTCCTGAAAACCACTCTAAAAATCTAAGATCATTATGACTGTGACTTGTCTCCTTGGAAAGAGAAAAAATTTAGCTGCTCTAACAAATCTTAGCAGCATCCTCATCCCAATAAAGCCTTAGGGTTTGTTCATTGAAGTCACAAATTTCTAAGCAGAAGTGGAAATAATAGGATACTGATAGCAAATTGTTTTTTTCCACATCATGACTATAAGCAAATTACCTAAGCCAATTTATCCAATCCAATTTCAGTATAAAAGTTTACACCTAAGTTTGATGGAAGGAATGATGCAGACATCATGCAGAGTAAGAGTGGCTATTGTTCCTTAATGCTGTTCTTTGTTTAGTACTTAGATCCCATACCTTAAAGTATCTTAAAATAAGAAACATTTCACACAGATTCAGTTACAAAGAAGGCAGATAAATAGACTTTAGATTGTAAAACCTACATCAAAGAGGGGGGAAATCAGTAGCAGGACAAAAGCCATGCTAACAGTAAGGCAATGTATTTGTAGAAATTCTTTTGTCTTCTAAGCAAGTTTTTGCTTCTAATATATTCATACACCTTCTTCTATTCTCCTTTTTATTTTTTTTTCATAAAATTAATATTTATAATGCTGTATCTGTGGAGATATAACTTTATGAAACAAGAGATTTTAAGTGAGGCAAGTTGTGGGATATTAGGTCAGCTACTGAAAGAACTGAGGTAACAAAATGTGCTTTAGGTGACCAGACACACAGGTTCAGGCACTGAAACATGCACATGAAACACATGGAGAAAATATTGATGAGCATCCCAGAAAACAGAGTTTGTTTGAACAAAGCATTTCTTGAAGAATTTCAAACAGAATATATTTTTCTTAAAAACTACTGTTTGCCAAAGTACATTTTTTATCATTTGTAAGGGTAGAACACTTTTTACTTACATCCAGGTAGTGGTGGGAGACTACTGACTAGTCTCTGGTCTTGCAGTGAAATACTCACAGTAAGACCCTGCTTATTGCTGTGGATGAAAGATATGGTGGAATTTCAGGAGCTGCTTACCACATTTGTTGTCAGTCTTGTCCTCTCCCTGTTATTTCACATTCCTTCCATAAAGGGAGGAATGGTTAACACAGATTTGACTTTTCATCTGAATATTTTCCTATTTGTAGCTGTTTTGTGAGATTAAGGTAAATAGATTAGCTGCGGATTTGGCCTAGAATGTAATATGTATAACTGTCAGAAATCCCTTTTGAAAAGCATATTACATATTTGTTATGTTGTAGAGTTTATAACACAGATTAACTTTGCCTGAAAATGTGTTTTCCTTTTTTTTAAGGCAATTACATATTTGAAATGCATAATTTTTCCTTTTTCATTATTAATCCTGCAGTTGGATGGTTAGAAACTCAGCGCTGTTACATTTCTCCTGATTCCCACACATTAGTAAAGTCAAAGCATTTAGCATGATGAAACCCAAACTGAGAACCAAAAAACTTCATGTACTAATGAAAAATATACCTTATGTTTCTATAGTTCCTAAAATCAAAATTATACAACAGTGATGTATCTAATTGAATGTCACAGTATCAGTAATTGTGCTGTCTATGAAAGAAATTTGTTCCAAAGTCAAAGTGTCACCTTGCTGTCAAATAATCCCATAGATTACCATAAACAGAGCTAGCGAAATTGTACTGTGACTGAAAAGATATGTGATGTGAATCCTAGTCATTACCAAAGACATGACTTCCATTGTAATTATCTGCCTATCACAATAGCTTCCTCTGCCAGATCTTGCTTACCTGCTGCCACACAAACTCATTAACATTTTTGTCGATGCAGTACCATTTGTACAGTTAACCTTTGTGCAAAGTGGGGTCATTTCTTCATTATGATGGATTCTGTAATACCACAACAAGTTGCATTGAGGATTAATATTTCTCTTCTCTTCATTTATGGTTAAATTAGAAATTAGTCTAACACCTGCGTTCCATTATACTGAGTTGCCTTGTCATCTGTGAAAAATGCAATTTGGTTTACAGGTAGCTTCCATGTTCTCCAAAAAGGGATTACTGCTGTTGCTCAAAGCTACTTTTAAAGACAGATAAATCCTTGCACATTTCAGCTGTTTTTTGATGGAAAATAAAAATATTTTCCAAAGGCAATTAAAGAATTATGGTTTTCACTTTCAGATATCAAACTATAGAAACTGCAAAAGTCTTGCTATATCTAGACTTCATAACAAAAATGTTACAATCACTTTCCTAGATGGTGCTAGGCTAAAGATTGATTTTATATCAATATTTTAAATTCATAATAGCAATCTAAGTTTTTACTTCATTTTGATGGTCTGCAAGTGTAGCCTCTTGTTGCATTTGTTGGACCATTGTAAACTATGAATAGTTTCTGCAATACTTATAGAACACTTTCCATAAGTACTTATTTGATCCTTGTAAATTTAGATTAGAATTATTACTACTTTACAGCTTTAAGATTGAAAGCAAATACATTTTTAAAGTTCACTGGTGCTTAGAAATATAAAGAGAGGGTTAGTTCTAGCCAGAGGAAATCTATTATGTTTCAGGTCTTGGGTGGATCTGTAAAGCTTGTTGCAGTATAGTTTAGATGATAAATCTGACATTTCACCTAGTCATTTCATTGAGATTATTAGGCACCTGGTGTTTGAATTAACCCTATACTTCTCACAGTAATGTTGTTTGTGAAGCTGAAAGTGAACATCTGCTAATTCTGCATTTATGAGTTCTGTTCCTTGCATGTAGCAGACATCGAGCTGCTTTCTTGCTGATCATGTCTCTTCCTCTCCTGAGAGCTCAGGCTCTGCCACCTCTTGTTCTTCCCACCATCCCATTCCTAAAACATGTTTAATCCCTTCTCCCTTTTTCTGTCATATTTATGCCCCACATCAGTTCCTTTTTAATTCTTTTCTAAGGTTGCCTGGAGTATCTGTCTTCACTTTACTGTGCAAATTTCTAGTCCCAGCTGATGCCGCAGCAGGGAGGCAAGGTCTCTCACAGACTGTGTATTGGAGATAGAAAAGGACTCTGGGTAGCAATGGGGTGTATTAGGTCAGGATGCATTTTGCACACTGATCAGAAGAGCTCTGTTAAAATCCAGACCATGAACGTTTGCCAGGGGACAATTCAGCAGGTCAATTTGATACAATGCAGAGCGATCTTAAGCAACTGCAATGACACAAAATGAAAATAAGCTCTGGTGGGTTTTCATGAGATATGGTTATGGTTACAAAATGTACACTTAACTCTGTGACCTTGAGACCTGCAGTAGGGTATTGACATTGCTACTATCTGGCAGCAGGCTTTGAACTGAGTTTGCAAGGCCCAGGACAGAGGTGTGTCAGGCCTGCCCTGTCTGAACTGTTTTTGTTTTACCTGGGTTAGCTTTAACAGCAATTTTCCTAATGGCTGTGATTGTCACTAATCTGCTCTACCTTCACAGTATCATTAGAATGGTTGGGGTTGGAAGGGACCTTTGGAGATCACCTAGTCCAACCCCCCTGCTCCTAGAGCAGGTTCACCCAGAGCAGGTTGTACAGGGTCACATCCACGTGGGTTTTGAATATCTGCAGAGAAGGAGACTCCACGATCTCTCCAGGCAGCCTGTTTCAGTGCTCTGTCACACTCGAAGTAAAAAAGTTTTTACTTTACATATTCAGATGGAACTTCCTGTGTTTCCATTTGAGCCTGTTGCTCCTTGTCCTGTTGCTGGGCATCACTGAAAAAAGCCTGGTCCCATCCTCTTGACACCTGCCTTTATGCTATTTGTATGCATTATCTCTCTTAAATGTGGGAGCCCAGAACTGGACACAGCACTCCAGATGCGGCCTCACCAGGGTGGAACAGAGAGGGAGGATCGCCTCCCCCAGCCTGCTGGCCATGCTTCCCCTAATGCACCCCAGGATCCCATTGGCCTTCTTGGCCAACAGGGCACACTGCTGGCTCGTGGGCAATTTGCTGCCCACCAGAAGTCCCAGGTCCTTCTCTGCAGAGCTGCCTCCCAGCAGGTCAGCCCCCAGCCTGTGCTGGTGCCTGGGGCTGTTCCTCCCCAGGTGCAGGACATTACAGTTGCCTTTGTTGAACTTCATTAGGTTCTTCTCTGCCCAACCCTCCAGCCTGTCCAGGTCTCGCTGAATGGCAGCGCAGCCTTTGGGTGTATCAGCCACTGCTCCCAGTTTTGCATCATTGGCAAACTTGCTGAGGGTACACTCTGTCCCTTCATCCAAGTCATTGACAAATTAGTTGAACAAGACTGGACTTTTTCCTCTTTATCTTTGTAGAGTATGATCATAGTTTTATTGAGATAACAATAACAAGCAGCTCTTCTATGTAGAATGAGGTATTTATGACTGCCATAATGATGAAGTATTCAGAAATACCAGCCTGGTAGAACACCAGCGGCATTGAGAAGTGAGAACACAGGATGTGCCATGGAAGAGGGCAGGCATGGGATGTTAAGTGATGGGCACAGGCTGGCACTGGAGACCCCTGGCCTATAAACAACTCACCAGTGGTCAGCTAAAGAAGGGAAGGACTGGAGCTGGACAAAACTGCTTTTAGGGATAACAAAGAGAAAAAATAAGTAGTATCTAATATAGGTAAAAGGGACTGTGTATAGTAAATTTGGCTGTAACATGGAGCTTCAGATCAGTGGAGAAAGAACAAAGCATGAAAATGTCTTAATAAATGATAAAAATGTCCCCAGGTATATCATAGTGTGAGGAAGAAGACACCACCACTGTGAACATCATATTCATCCTGGTGAAGGACTCCAGATACTGACATTTATCATAACATCCACTTCTGCCACCAGGCTGAAACCACTGATCTCAGGACCTGCAGGAGTGACAGAGTGTGTATACCACTAGGAAAAGGAGTAAAAACTTTGTGTATAGTATTAGTAGTGTTAGTATTGTTGTTGTTGTTTTTGTTGTTATTAATATTATTACTATTACTATTATTATTATTATTTATTACAGTTAATTTTCCCAACAGAAAAAAGTCTTTCTGTTTCTGCAATAATTAGATCTAAATCCAATAGTATTTCTTCGATTATACTGTTACAGTTTTGAGTAAATTTTTGGCTTGACATATAAGTTATGTTTTCCCTTTGCTTGTAGACAAAATTTTGAGCATTGCAACACTAATTGCTGGAAATGGAAAAAGATCATAGGCAGAATTCAAGGAACTAAAGAGATTTTGTCCCCGTATTCCTATAGCTTGCTAAACTTTCAGAAGCCCTTCTACAGACCAGCTCAAAGTAGAGGTACAGAGATCTTTTTCGAGGGTTGGTCCATTTTCTGGGGCACACTACACTTTCATTAACATGTACTGTATTAATCAGCCATAACCTCACTGGGGCCATACATCCTCATTCAAAACCATACTCATCCGAGCACCTGAAGCTCAAGGAAATATCTGGATTTAGGTGCATGCTTTCTTAGAATGAGGCTTATTGTCTTATGCAGGTTATTCATACTCCTAGGAAAACAGTATTTTGCCTTTTGTGTAATAGGGTGAATGTCTTGAGTGTGTGGTCACTCTCAGCCAGAAAATTACTATAGACCAACACAACTACTAGTCATTTTTCAATACTGGCTTTAGGATGCCTTTGAAACACTCTATAATGGATGCATTAACTCTGGTATTTTGGAATAAATGAGGCAGAAACCAAAGGAGGAGTATTTTATGTGCTATGTTTATATGAAAACAAGAAATGTATCCTAATTCCTGTGTAATAAGGCTCCCAATAGGGAAGGCTTTCAAGATTTTCCTAGGCATTTGCACCTAGGGTGGGAAGTAGACATTCAGTGTCTGGAAAATTCAGCCTTCTTAGGAATACAGTAGTAACTTTTCACAGTGAAATCAAACAAAAAAGACTCACAATTACAGGTGAAAAGAAATCTTAATTGCTTCTGATTAAGGAAAAAAAAGTAAAGTAGATTAATCAAGAAAAAGATATAAAAACATTTTATTGCACAGACAGTTTGGAATACTTTGTAATTATGGGTGCAAGGGTTAAACCAAACGGCATACATTTTAAATAAGCACTACAGCAATGTGTCAAATATGTCCGTATTTGCATATACTTTGTTTTAAAATCATGCCAGCACTGCCTCATATATTCAGAGCCTGGCAAGTGGAAGTCAAAGAGGTCACCTGTACAGCTGGTGCAGGTACTGCAATTCCCATCAGGCAGGTTTAGAAACTGAAGAAATGTGCTGAACACAACACTCCATCTGTTTGTAACCTATTGAGACAAACATGCAATTTGCATGCTTTAAAAAACAGATACTATGTCTTTTAGTATATTACCATATTTTGTGTGTTCTTTAATTCTTTTCAGTATGTGTAATTTATTTGGACAACATGTATATTTTCACATAAATACCTAGGTCATGTATACTATTGTGTTATGGAGCTTGCCATCCCAGTTCTGCTTCTGATAAAGAAAATAGGAATCATCATAATGATCTTAATGATTAACCTAACAAAGCAAATGCTGAGAAATATTTTATGGCCATACTGTGCCAGGTGGTTGTTTGTTACTAAGAGTGAACAGTAAATAAAATGATAAAATCAATCTGAAATGGTGAAACGATAAGCATGGAAAGCATAAGACAAATACTTGTGAGAGCCATAATAGGCCAAATTCTTCTCTTAGACAGCCATGAAGAGCTTTAGCTAGATGTTATGTGGTAATTTTGCCACAGAGCAGAACTGATGGCAATGTTTCTCCTACCTACTTCAACTTCTAACTACTTTTTTACTCTATAGTGAGAACCACAGCAGCTTCAGACCATGACTGAATACAAGATTTTGTATTGCACAATAATTACTGTGCGGCGTCTTCATAGTGTGTCCTGTCTGCAACTTTACAACGATCCTATCCAGGTTACCTCAGGAGCAGATGAGGGAATACACACCTGCTAATGTTACTGCTTTTGGCATTAGCTGATTGCTTTCATGTCTCACCTCCTGCTCTCCTACCAGCTTTAGCCATTTTCTCTGGGATTTCTGGGTGCCCAGCAGTCCACTTGAAACAGCAGCAAGACAAATGACAGCTGCCTATGTTCAGGTCATCTATATTTTGCATGCTCGGTTAGTGCAATCAACTGCCCTTGGGTACACACTTGCGTTGTGAACGTGTTGACCACTGTGTAGGTGTTGTATGGCCTGTCTGCTCACACTTCATGGATCTGCTAAAACTGTCCTTAAGTAGACTTGTTAGGCATGTGCTGATTAGCTGCACAGAGCACCCACGCAGCTCTCAGGATGTCCCAGCATACCCATACTTTTAACTTGTGTAACAAATCAGAGAGGAAGTGGATGAATTCATGCCGTAATGATATGGTGAGCCTTAGTCCCCTTTTCTGCTTCAGTCTTTTCCCTGGCTGGTGTGTTGAATAGGGGATACTGTGAGCAACATCAGATTATATTGCAATACACTTGGAGGTATCACAGTGAAGGCCTGAGGGTGTTGTAGTGGTGCTGATGGTAGATGAAGAAGCTGAGAGTATTGTGATGAAGGGAGAAGTGAGCAAAAGGTTCATGGAAAATGTGACGAGATTTAGATCTGTTGTGCATTGTAAAGGGCATGATAAATTCTTTGTAAGCCAGGCTTCAGCCACTGTGTGCTTTATGTTAGTTATATTCTTGCTTTACAGACCTTTCAGCTTCACTGTTTATGCATATGATGTCTTAATTAAATGAATGTTGTTTTAGCATCATGTGGATATACAAAGTGGCTAGGACTCCATCAAGTCCTTGTAGTAGTATCTTCTAATCATGCTTTGTTCATTTAATAACTGGATGAGCACGTTTCTTGTCACCAATGAGTTAAATACTCCCACCAATTTATCTTTCTTCATGGAATCAAGAAAGTTATAAAAGAAATACTCCTAAGGCCAAACACTTGCAATTTGTATTTGTTCATGCATATTAAATCTCTTCTTTTAAGAGTATCTTTTTAAGACTATCATCTGAAAGATTTCCCAGGAACTTACTACTGAGATAAAAAGCATAAACGAAGAAGATTTTTAATAATGCAATATTACCTGCAGAGTACAGGGGTTCAAGACATATTAAGTTGGAGTATGAATAATTTAGATATGAACCATGTTACTTGATCCCAAAATTCTTAGCTCAACACACATAACAGCACAGCTTGTGTTGTGTTTGGCCTGTACGTAGCCTATTCTGACACAAAATTTACATCTGTTTTTGTACCCTTAATAAAAGTGGATTGTTACTTTATTGAATTTATTAGGTAAATTAGGAAGTATTTCTGAGATCTTCCTTACCTTAGAGTGCCTCTCCGAGACAATCCACTGGGCACTTGCTGATTGTAATTGTTTCCTCTTTTTTTTTTTTTTTAAAGCAAAATTGTGTCACAAGAAAGATCAATAAAAACGATCTTCTCATACACTGATAGTCATAGTATATATTTCACCCTCCAAAAATTGATTCTTGAGAGGCAGAATGCTTTAGTAACCAACGGGTGAGGATGTGGGCTCTGGCTGCTCTGCTACCATGGCCCAGATCTGTGGATGGAGAGAAGGTGATGGCATCCTCTTTGCGCTATTTCCCCAGCAAAGCAAGAGAATAATAATGCTTAATTACCTTGCAAACTGTAGATGAAACAGTGCTCTGAAGGTGTTCATTAGTAGTAAAAAGCAAGTCATACCTTTAAAAGTGGGTCTTCTTTCCTAAACATGAAGTTTAATTAGTGAGAGAAAGAAACATGATTTTTATCTTTGCCTGTGATTTCCTGCAGAGTGACTAAGAGCATACTTTATTTTGAAAACTGTTGAAGGAGTAAGACGGGTTTTATAGAATTGTTGTAACATGGCAAAACATTCCTAATATTCATTTAAAGGATCTGTACATTCTAGTTTATAAAAACTGGTTATGAGGAAAATATATCCCAAGGTAATTTAACACCTGCTCTTCGCATGAAGGATTCATTTAACAGCAATTCTCAGTTATTGTCTGATAATTGGATAACTGGACTTGGAAAAAGGAAATGTTTTTATTTATGTTACAAAAGGAATGTGTTTATAGACAAATGAGTATATGTGTGTGTGTATAAATACACTTGTGTATGTATGTTGCAATACGCAACATGATCAAAGAGCAAGCTGATCCTTTTCTTCCAGAAGGCATTTTGGGCTCTTAGGCTCAGTCATTCATGTGAGATGTGGAACCTTTGTAAAGACACCTTCACTGAGTGTGAGGTTTGAACAAGGGTGTGGTTACAAAATGCTTCAAACTGAGGAGTCTTTAGGGATAAAAGTGAAATTCAAACTGAGGTGTCTTTAGGGATAAAAGTGAAATAAAACACATGCTTACCATTTTCAAAAACTTTTGCTATTACTGTTAGGAATATGCTAATATTCCTACTTCACAGAAACATCAGGCAACTAGTGAATATCAGTTCTACATTCATTGCTGTGATGGTATATCAAGAGTTTATTGTCATCTCCTTTTAGTTCCATGAAATTTATAAAACTCAGGGGTTTCAGTAGAGCATAGTAAAACAGAAGAAAGTTATGTGGTTTATTAAGTGTAGAATGATGAATTAAAGTTTTATGGTCATAGAGGATATTAGGGAAAGAAAGCAATACTACTCTCTCATATTCAATTAATTATTGACATTAACATGTATACTAATTGAAAAGGGTACTACTTGTAATAACGCTCTAGATCAGACGTATCTTAGAAAAATCAAAGGTGAAGAGATGACCTTATTCAAGTTAGAAATAAAATTTCTTACACTTCAGTGAGGTCCAATAATTCACTTTAATTTTGAATAACAGTATACCAATTTCATATTAGAAAATAATCACAGTTCTCACATGTTAGAGTAATACATAAGATAGCAAAAAAAGTAATTTGATACATATCCAACATCCATGCTTACATCACATTTTCTCACACCAAACTTATATTTATATCCTCAATAAATCCATATCTTAATCTGAGGATAATTAATGTTCTTAAAATCTTTCACTCTCACTGTGAAAAACTCTTTTAAAATATAATTTGCAAACTCTGTTCTTACTACTAACTTCACATATTTCCCTTAGTTAAAAAAATATATTAAAAATTTAGATAATTTTCTCAGGGGAGAGTGCGAATACAATTTATACTTAAATAAAATGTCTTGTTACTTGTGTGTAGCTTTAGTCAAGAATAAAATATTGACACTCCTCTGATATCAAGAGATATTTATATGCAAGACTTTATTTCAGAGTTGCAAATCAATAGCAAAATGTAACCATTTTTTAAACTGTCCTTTACTATATTATATTTACCTTTTATTTTATATTCAGGCATGTGTGCGCATGAGCACACAGTCTCTCCTCCTTTCACACGCAGATACATAAATATACATATCCACATAAGATCTTTATAATATTGAATTGGAAGCTGGACTGAAGCTTTAACTTGTAAAACTAATGCTGCAAGATTCTGAACAAGTGCCTTTGAATTTTTTTAATTTTGATATGAAACAGAAGGGGGTTTCAGATAGTTTCAATAGGAAAAAAAGGATACTACTTCCATGTCTGCTACAGAAGACTCTGGTCTGAGTAAATTGTTAACATATTATATGCATCTGACTAAATACTCACTGAAGTTGACACCACCTCCTTGAAATCTGAATATATCTAGGCAATATGTCTAGAATATTTGCCTTGGCTCCATCCCAGTTGTTGTCACACACTATATCTAGCTTCGTGATGTTAACTTTGCCTTTGGAGGGGAGTAATATGGGGAAATCAGCCAAATGCTCCTCAGGACTCTTTCTACTCTTCTTTGGTTTGACTTCCGAGTGTGTGGAGAGAAAAACAGAAATTATCAACCACCTACACACATCATCCATGATAATAAAATAAATTATTAGTTGCAAAATATTTCTATAATTTTATTGCATTTGTCCCTTTATCAGAGCAAAGAAATGCTTAATGTTGTTGACCTAATTCTTAGTCACCTAATTTATTCACACTGGAAAAAATAGCTAAATTAGAAATACTAAGGTGGATAATACTGTATTGATTAGAAATTGGATGGAATAGAGCTCAACAATCAATTGTAATAGAGTCATTAATAATAAAATAAAAAGTTTTAGCTTTTATTCTCCTGGGGAACAGTCTTTATGGTATGTACTAACCTGATCTGCCACTGGTACAAGAAAGTGAATGTAAGGTCAACATTCCAGGTAGTGGTGACTTGGTTTTGGATCTTAAGACCTGTATTACATGCAGAGGTGACACATAACTTGCACACCTAATTTATAATCCTTTAATCCTCAGATATTGTTGTCATCCTTGGAAATTGAATCAATCTTTAGTCTGTACTTGCTCAAATATTTTTTAGTTGACCTTTCTTTCACACATTACTTATCTGAAGATTATGCTGAATGTATATTTTTGACAAGGAGTAGCAACAGATACAATTATAATGGCCAGATATTCTGTCATTTTCCACATAAAATGCAAAAATCAACAAGAATTGAGGCAGAACTACTCTTTTGTCTTCAGTGTGGTATTTCAAGGTCAGAAAAAGTCATGTTAATGGGGCAATTTAGCATGTAAGAAATAGCTCATTGCCATTGCATGTATTATATTTCTTCTGCTATCTGGATTTCTGTTAGCTATTTTCAATCCCACCTTTCTATGAATAGTAATGTTCAGGTTTTTAAAATGAAGTAAAATGACTATATAACTATGTTTTCACTTCAATACCACCAATCATGTAAAGTATAATCTTATACTTCTTATACTGTGGTTTTTTTTTTTTATTTTTTGTTATAACATCTGAAAACAGAATATATGAAGGCAGCTTTTCAAACATTGAAAACAAAATATATATTGGAAATATTTGGAGATGTATAAATTTTACAAGGCAGTAACACAGAATTTTATGGCAAAAAATGTTGCTGACTGAAACACAAAGGACTGAATTTACAAAAGCTCTTACATAAGACTTTTATTTAAACTCATAGGCTCTCTCTTCAGAAAATTGAGCAATATTTGGCCATAGAACTGAGCTGAAGGATGGCATTGTTTCGGAGTTCATTACTTGCCAAGTTAGCTAATTGCAGATGTGGTCTAAGTCCTACATATGAATAGTTATGTGTAAGAACTGCTTATTCTTTAGGACATCTCTCCTAAACGTGATAACCCTGTTTCCAATTGGTTAAGTTGGGCATGGCAAGCAGGACCTCTTTTGCAAAGGTTGTTGCTTTCTCCCTGCTTAAAGCACTGCTGTTACTCTTTCAGTGGACACTGCATCTGTAGGAGACCAGCTGGAAAACCAAGCAATCTAACACCAAGGAAAGCTCAGAAGGGTGTGAACAACAGCAGAAGATGAAACTCGTTAAACTACAGCCCGTGGGCCAGATACGGCCCCCCAGGGTCCTCAATCCGGCCCCCGGTATTTACAGACCCCCCCGCTGGGGGTTGGGGGGGGGAACCAAGCAGCCGCAGGTGACTGCCTGCCACTGCATCCGCGCGCCGGCCCCCTGGTTAAAAAGTTTGAGGACCCCTGTGTTAATGGGAACAGGGGGTGGAGACCCCCTGCACCTGTTCAAGTAAGGTCTCAGACACTCAAGGAATGTCTCAAGTACTTGCAAGATCAAACAAAACATTATTTTGTATGAAGTAAAGACTGACAAGAGGGAATAAAAGAGGAAGGCAAGTGCCATTTTAGGGGGCAATAAGAATAAGAATAAAAGAAGAAGGGACTGCTGGACAAATGCTCCTACAAGAAATACCCCTGGTTGGTGGGCCCAGTGTTGGGTCCAGGACTGGTGATTTCTCTGTTTCTTTCTCTCCACCTCCTCCATCCTTTTTTTCTCTTATTCTTTTACCTTTTTCTAGTAATTAATGCAAGGCATAAAACTTTATCCACATGGCAAGTCATAAGCATTTCTGCTACCTAATTATTTACCAATGAGCCTGACTATGGAATAAAAGGCTTTGTTTACCTACAGACCTCTGGTATTGTGTGTACCCTATTCCAACCAAGAGAAAGAGTAAATCTGAGTCATTCCTCTCTCATGTTGGAGGATGTGAAAGCATCAGTTGTCAGATAAGCCTCAAAAGTTCAGCACTGACAGTAGCAGTATCACCATGTCACTTTTAGTGCAGTAACTCATAGGTCGTGTTATTCACCCAAGACTAACAGTCTACCCCCAAAACTCGCAAAATCACAGAGTCACAGAGTGGTTGAGGTTGGAAGGGATCTCTGGAAGTCATCTGGTCCAACCACCCTGTTCAAGCAGGGCCACCTGGAGCCAGTTGTCCAGGATCATGTCCAGATGGCTTTTTAATATCTCCAAGGATGGAGACTCCACAAACTCTCTGGTCAACCTGTTCCAGTGCTCAGTCTCCCTCAGAGTAAAAAAGTGTTTCCTGATGTTCAGATGGAACCTCCTGTGTTTCTGTTTGTGCCCATTGCCTTGGGTCCTGTCACTAGACACCACTGAAAAGAGCCTGGCTCTGTCCTCTTTGCACCCTTCAACTCAGGTATTTATATACATTACTAAGATCTCCCTGAACCTTCTCTTCTTCAGGCTGAACAGTCCCAGCTCTCTCAGCCTCTCCTCAAATGTCAGCTGTTCCAGTCCCTTACTTATCCTTATGGAACTCTGTTGAACTCTCTCCAGTATATCCATGTCTTTTTTGTACTGAGGAGCCCACAGCTGGACCCACCACTTCAGGTCCTACCTACCTTGACCTGCTTGCAATTCTTTGCCTAATGCAGCTGGGGATACCATTAGTCTCCTTTGCCGCAAGTGCACTTTGCTGGCTCATGTTCAACTAGATGACCTCCAGGACCCCCAGTGCTTTTTCTACCAAGCTGCTTTCCAGCTGGCTGGCCCCCACTGATACTGGTGCAGGGGCTGTTCTTCCCCAGGTGTAGGACCTTGCATTTCTCTCTGTTGAATTTCATGACATTCCTGTCAACCCATTTCTCTAGCCTGCTGGGGTCCCTCTGGGTGGCAAGATGACCCTCTGGTATATCAGCCACTCCTCCTTCCAGTCTGGTGTTTTCTGCAAATTTGCTGAGGGAACACTCTGCCCCATCATGTTAAACAGGAGTAGAGCCAGTATTGATCCCTGGGGTATGCCGCTAGTGACTGGCCTCCAGACAGACTTTACACTGCTGATCATGACCCTCTGGGCCTGACCATTCAGCCAGTTTTAAATCCACCTCAATATCTGCTCATGAAGCACTTACATCAATAGCTTCTTTATGAGGATCTTCTGGGAGCCAGTGCCAAGGGCCTTACTAAAGTCCAGGCTGGCAATTTCTCTCCCTTCATCTACCAGGCCCGTAATTTGATTTTTATCAGGTTAGTCAAGTGTGACTTCTCTTTGGTGAAGCCATGCTGACTTCCTCTGATGATTTTCTCATCCTTAATGTGCCTGGAAGTCCTTTCCAGGATTAGCTGCTTCATCAAGTCCCAGATTCATGTTCTAATAAAACCTACTGTATCCAAAGCAAAAATAAGCTTAATTCTGCCTCTTGAAACTAAACTTCCAAGTAGTCATAAGTGAAAAAATCACAGGCCTAGAAATAGGTGAAAGAGGGTGTATTTCTTCATGAGTGGTTTACAAATTCACTAGAGGTGAAGCAGAACCCAGAATTAAACTGGGTTTAATTTTTTTCTATGGTCTATTGTAAAAATCACTTATTTCCTAGGAGGTCCAGCACTGGCAGATGAAGATTTTAGGTGTGCTGAATTGCCCCGTGGAGATGATTTGCTCTAGATATTGTTCATAAGTGAGCATTTGGGACGCTCATTTCGTTAGCTGGTTCCATTGAGCTATATGCCTGACTTAAGTGGGATGGCTCTGGGTTCAGGATTTTTTTTTTTGCAGTTTTGAAAACTTAGCAACCTACTTATGATGTGAAGTATCAGAACCTTGCTTCTGAAGAAACATCTTAACCCTTGCTTCTTCTCAGTGACTTCTGCTCTTTCTCTGTTTAGTAGACCTAGGCTCAGGACAACACTGTCTTTTGCATCCATCTGTGGAGCAGCTGATAGTTAGGTCTCAGAGGTTCTCCTAGACAATTTAAGGATGCACACACTTCTTTTTCCTTTAACAAATGCATTGTGAGTAGTTTATGATGACTGGAAATTTTTATTTTCTGACATAGTTTGCAATTTTATACCTGGTGATCAGTTTGTCACATTTGAGAATAATACTGAAGCTATCTACATAAAGAAACATTTGGTCCAAGATTTGAAGTGCAAAATGAGAATAAAAGTTACTCTTAACCACACTTACACATTAATTCCCATCTTGCCTGAGATTTGTTGCATTTAGTATTGCAAAGACTCTTCAAAATACATTAGTTAAATGGAGCTGAAAATCATTCATGCATACTTTATGGAAAAAATTACAGATACATCTCCAGTTGTAAGTTATAAAATATGTTTTTTCTTGGACTATTAAAATATTCTGCCCCATTTAAAATAAGCTACATAATTAAACTGATGTGCAGTAATAATTTTGCAGTTCTTAGTAGCATAAAGCACTTCATCACAAAATGCATTTTTAAAGTTTTATGCATAAATTCAAGCACTTTTTTCAGTTCTGCTTAGCAAATACAGTAAGAAAGAAGTATCTAAAATTTGGAAGAATAGAGAGAAATTTAATTTTGTCAATAGCCATGAAAACTTTTGCCATACTTCCAAAAATTAAAGAGGATAAGTTAAAGACCGCTGGGCTGCCTGGAGTTGAGGGAAAGAAGACAGAATCATACAATGAAAAACACCATGCTCAAAGTCTACCTAGCAGAGATTTTTCCAATTCATGTTATAGAGAGAAGGAAGATTTTAGTATATTTAATGTGTCTTAGCCTGCCAGCTTATGTGATTCAGAAAAGCTTGCTGACACTGAAGAGCAGCTTTTTGATTATCAGCAAGACTTGTATCCGTACTGTACTTTAATGTGCAAGTTCATGAAGAGATTTGGTGTGCCCTGTCATCACCATCCAAAAGCACCTGACAAAAGATTACATGCGTTCTAATGGTGTTGGCCTTAAGTCATTAATAACTGTGAGAAAAGAAGTAGAGTTGGAAACTCGTGATATCTTTGCTGATGAAAAGTGAGTTATAAATCAGTGGTTTAGACTATGAAAGCTAAGGTCTTAGAATGAGTTAAAAATAAAATAGTAACATGGAAAATGAAACATATAAACAAGATATTTGTTAAATTCAATTTAAACTGAAAAGCATGTTCCAGGAAGACATGAGAGAAATAAAGTAAAATAGGTAGATTTATTGCAAGACAGGCAGAATAAGAAATGCTCTTCTAGCCATCAACAAACTCTTGCTTTTATATGTTGGCTGGCATTTCAAAGGACTTAGGTGCATGGGAAACCTCCCTGTTTTATGTGTCATATATGTCAACTTTTGTAAAGCTGCAGAAATTTCTGATACAAATATTGACATGAAAGAATTAGGAAAGAGTGCGCAAGCACCAGCAGAAAAACAGTATAAAGGTTGAAAGAGTGGCCTCTGTTGACCCTGAGGGACTCTGACCTCAGGACACTCTTGCCAGCACCCCATTCCCAGCAGTAAGGTTGGGGAAGGTGAGTTTATGTTGGTGTCACACAGCTTGCACTCTGGTAAAACCCCAGCACAGATGTCTGGTCAGCAGGAGTCCCTGCACCATCACACCAGGAGGGTGGTGACAAGGTTGCAGCATGTGCCATTTACTGTTTCTTTTTTCCCTCTAGTCTAAGATGAAAGTTAACTATGGGCCAGTATTTCAAACACATATTCTAAACAAGGGAAAACAATGTGCTGCAACGTGGCCTAAGTTTAATGGACTAAGAAAAAAAAATTATGCAAGAGAAACCCCATCACAGTCAACAATGGGAAGGGAAGGGAAGGGAAGGGAAGGGAAGGGAAGGGAAGGGAAGGGAAGGGAAGGGAAGGGAAGGGAAGGGAAGGGAAGGGAAGGGAAGGGAAGGGAAGGGAAGGGAAGGGAAGGGGAGGGGAGGGGAGGGGAGGGGAGGGGAGGGGAGGGGAGGGGAGGGAAGGGAAGGGAAGGGAAGGGAAGGGGAGGGGAGGGGAGGGGAGGGGAGGGGAGGGGAGGGGAGGGGAGGGGAGGGGAGGGGAGGGGAGGGGAGGGGAGGGGAGGGGAGGGGAGGGGAGGGAAGGGAAGGGAAGGGAAGGGAAGGGAAGGGAAGGGAAGGGAAGGGAAGGGAAGGGAAGGGAAGGGAAGGGAAGGGAAGGGAAGGGAAGGGAAGGGAAGGGAAGGGAAGGGAAGGGAAGGGAAGGGAAGGGAAGGGAAGGGAAGGGAAGGGAAGGGAAGGGAAGGGAAGGGAAGGGAAGGGAAGGGAAGGGAAGGGAAGGGAAGGGAAGGGAAGGGAAGGGCTGTCCAAACACTAGTTCCTCATTGCCAATCCAGAAGAGCCTCAGAGATGTCTTGACAGCTATTATCCCCCGTTCTCTGTAGGCAAACCACCTGGGAGTACATGCATAGTGCTTGTGACTAAATGGGGGTTAAGTGTATGAATGAATAAAGTCTATGAGCAAACGAATGCATAAAATTGACTTGCTTAAAAATTTTGGAAGTAAATAACACTTTCCACTTTCTGTGTAGTGGGATCAGAAAAAATTGCAGCTGAGTAGTATGGCCATGGATGGAAATCATACATCCACAGGCAGAATTCTGCTCAACTTTCAATTTGTGTGTGTTCCATGTGAATTGCCTGAATCCACCAGGTTTTTGCTCAGGGTACATCTCTATGCACATAGTGCTTATTGAAAATATAAATTTTTTTCCTCAACAATTTGTTTACATCGAAATGTATTTATGATGATAATTTTTACAAATTTTATTAATGTGTATGTATCAAAACGAGTGCTTTCTTCCTATGCAAGGAATTGGGATTTCCCTTTAAATTCTTTAACTACTGAAAACCTTACAGAGTAGGTTGATCAGTTCTGCTCCAGATCCATAGTAGTTGCTTCCTTTGCACTGTTTAAAATGAATACTGTTGGCTGACATCAAAGTTCTCTCAATAATTCAATTTCCTCTTGCACAGGAGATGTAGCCTCTCTGGACATTGTCTTTGAATGAGCTGACGAAAGTTTTATCTGTATTTCCTGGAGGAATACTTGATGAGTTGCCCACATAACCAAAAGTTCAAGTTCAGTTCCTGGGTTTTCAATATCTCTGTAAAAAGAGATGTTACTCATGTTTAAAATAAACAAATAAATATATAAATAGTTGGGTTTTTTTCTTATTTGGCTGGGGGAAACCAAAACTGAGGCATAAGAAGATTAAGAGCAATAAGTAGGTGTGTGCAATAAATCTAAAGGGAGTCTCTTTAGCTGAGAAAGGTATTCTAACACACACTTTTAGGTAGGACATGGAATGCAACAAATCTTGATTATGTTGATATCTGCTGAATTCAGCCAACTCTTTCAAAGTAGTCTTTGCTAACCCACTGGTTACAACGCCTTGCTTGGCAGAGCACTTCATGTTGCTGCATTGGAGCTGGAGCATTTTAAATCCTCCCATACTGTGTCCATGGAGCAGCTCATCGATGAAAGGTCTGGTGTAGACATTACTTGCTAGATTCTACTTCAGTTTAATCCTGTGCTGACTAGCCTTCACAGATTTAACATTGAAATATCTGCACAGAAAATTGACTACTAAACTAGGAACGGAACAGAGTTTGGAAAATATGATATTTTTAATCATAAAAAGTTAAACTGTGTCTTTGGCTTCTTTCCCAGCCTTGCTGGTTAATATGGCATGGAATTTTTATAGCCTGAATAAAAAATAATTACTGGAATCCTGGAAATCATATGGTTTCAAGTCATATGTCTAGCAAATCAAAGCCTAACTAATTATATTATTAAACAATTGTTATTGTCTAGTTACTAGCAAATATATGTTTTGAAAACCAAGATAAAATGTGCTGTAAAATGATCTTAATTTCCATTAATTGAATCAAACAATGAATGATAAAGTGAAAACAGATTTTTTAGCTAGTTGCTGTGAATAGTACTCCGAAACCGGAATTATAAGCCGGCAAGCTTGCTGGCTGGGGATGGATGCATAAAAACATCATTCAGGCAAAACCTTTTCCTCAGGGCTAGTTTTGTTTTGAAACAAGAATTTCAAATAGATGTAAATAAGCTCCAGATACTGAAGACCACCTGTTAAGGGGTGTTGGAAAAAGTTACAGAAAGAAGCAATTTACAGTCCCTATCTGCTGGTTCAGTATTTATTTTGTACACATGCAGACATGCACATGTACACACACTTCAGCAAACCTTTGTCAACACTAGATTCTCAGTATCCATCCTTCTAAAAACAGACTTTTCCCATCCATCCTGACCACAGTGAAGAGACTCCCATGAGGACTTACCTAAACCTGGGTCTCTTTTATTAGGTGGGAGTTTGCATGACTAGTTTCCTACAACAGATAAAAGGTTTCCTAAGCCTATGGTTTGTGAACCTGAACCTTCATTTCAAAGGATTCTGACATATATATATACATGTAGACAAAAATAGCATGACATATTATGACAAAATCCTTTTGAACAAAAACGTTATTACACTTAGAAAAACCCTGGCTCAAGCTTACCAGCCTGAAGAAACTGTTGAGAGGCAGATCATCCACGTGACAATTTAATATGATTCTGTTTTTTTTAAAATAAGGTTTTGTGTGACCTCCTGTGTTACTTTCTTCCTCTGCCCAGCTGTCTGGGCAGTTAATAAGTGCTAGTACAATAACTGTCTAGGAAAGACATACTATCTCCTTTCAATGCTGCCTGCATCAATTCCATTTTTAATATTTTTCCTTATTATTTATTAGAGTGGTTGGTAAAGAAGCCAGAACTGTACCTTAAGCTCTGATTGAAATTTCCTTCACTTTCTTCCAGGTATTATTATGAAGTTTTAAAATGTTTGCTCTGGATAGAGAGAATGAGAGTGAAGGAGCTCTCTGACATGACATGTAAATGAAGCAGTCTCATGAGCAATGTCCTGTGTTGGTCTTTTACCAGATGGAATGAAATGAAAGAGAATGGTCTTTAGGAACCCAAGTGCTTCACAAAGGTTGTAGTACCCTATAGAAAAGAGAGATGCTTTCTGCAGAAAGATATATTGTACCTATGGATTAGATGCCCCTTGCTGATCTTAAGTTTCTCTTACCTATATGAATTTTCATGTTTTCCGGAATACCTTCTGAAACAGAGCAGCATTGCATGATTCCTCGTTCTGACCCCTGCTGTAAAAATATAGTCCCTGAAGGCTTAACAATATACTAACATTTCTGCTGTTTAAGCTTGAGTAGGAGAAAGATCAAAAAGTATTACTGCCTGGATTGAAGGTCCTTTAGTGCCACTGGTCATGATATGTTCTCAGGAAGAAACATATTTGCCTGTGGGCGAGTGCCTTGACTTCTTCCATATTAACTGGAAGTGCAGAAATTTAGTGAAGAGGGATGTAGAAGTAGTTTTTTGGAGATGTGGCCATCATGTGGAATAGCCTTCTTAGCACTTCAGAGGCAATATGACCTTCATGAGTTTTCCTCAACATTTGTCAGGTCATACGCAACCATGTTTTTGTACATCACTTAGTCTTCAGGCCAGAACTTCTTTAAATGCAGAGTTGCCATCTGCTTGGCAAGTGATGTGCTGGTGGGATGCTGAAGTGTCTCACTGGGTGCCCCAGTCACCTGTAGGAGCCTCTGTCTTAGAATCACTCCCTTCTGTTAGCCCAATAGGTGCCTGATCGTTTGAGGTGAGGAATTAAATGTATCCTAAACTGTTTCCTAGTAAGATGCCTTAGCCAGGCATTTAGATAAATTAATTAAAATAGTAAAATGCACTCTCACAACCTCTGCCCAACAGCCCATGTAGATCCAGATTAACTGTAGATCTTCATGCACTGGGAGAGAAAACCTGCCAGGTGCAGCTGTTGCCTTTCCTTCTCTGTCTGGCAGAGGTTTGTCTTGAACAGTTAATCATATATAGAATGGTTTGGGTTGGAAAGGAACTTAAAGATCATCTAGTTCTAACCCACCTGCCATGGGCAGGGACACCTTCCACTAGACCAGGTTGCCTAAAGCCCCGTCCAGCCTGGCCTGAACACTTCCAGGGATGTGGCATCCACAGCTTCTCTGGGAAACCTGTTCCAGTGCCTCACCACCCTCACAGTACAGAATTTCTTCCTAATACCTAATCTAAATCTTCCCTCTTTTAGTTTAAAACCATTACCCCTTGTCCTATTGCTACATGCCCTTGTAAAAAGTTCCTCTTCAGCTTTCCTGTAGGCCCCCTTTAGATACTGGAAAGCTGCTGTAAGGTCTCCCTGGAGCCTTCTCTTCTTCAGGCTGACCAATCCCAACTGTCTCAGCCTGTCTTCAGAGGAGAGGTGCTCCAGCCTCCTGATCATCATTGTGGTTCTCCTCTGGACTCATTTTAACAGGTCCATGTTCTTTTTA
Organism: Falco punctatus; assembly: GCF_963210335.1. NCBI lineage: Eukaryota > Metazoa > Chordata > Aves > Falconiformes > Falconidae > Falco > Falco punctatus. Next base: position 52,717,635 of record NC_137585.1, read on the forward strand.
TGTTGGAGAGTCCAGAGATGAATGCTGGAGTTTGATGCTTCCTTCCCACATTCTCTGAACCAGCATGTTAGAGAACCTCTCTGATCCAGCTGGGTATTAGGTCAGTAACTTCATGGAGAATAATAACCTGGTTGCTGTGTTGAGCCCATTTACTGGGAGGCTCCACAGAGAGGTCACCATTCAGCTGCTCCTCTAGCTGTGTTCTCTGATTACCTTCTTTTCCTCTGGGCAAGATAATATCTCACAGGCAGAAAATATTTTATTCTTTGCATCAGGATAATATGCTCATAAATATGTATAAATAAATCTCTCTTCTTATTTACAGTCTGATTAAAGCATTAAACTCCAACTTGACTTCTAATTAACAGAGCAGCAGTTACTCATTATTGTTTTGCTATGGCCTGTTCTCTGCTTAGTTCTAAGACAGCAAAGCTGTTTGTGGACATACTGATTTGCCAAGATGTTTCAGCTCATCTTTAAGGAGCTTACTCAAACTTAGCCCATCTTTGTTGGTCTTCAATTTACAAGCAATATTGACAGTAGGGAGTTTATAATGGGAAGGTTTGATGGGAAGTAGAAGGAGACCACACACAGTTCCCAGAGGCATTTATAAACTTTCATCTGGCACTATTCGTGTTGAGTGTTCATTGTATTAAGCCTTGTATTAAGACCAATCAACATTTGGGTTTAGATCATCTATTAAAACTATCCTTCACATATGAAATTTAATTCTGTCACAGACTGGGCTTTTCTTAATCACATTTTTAAATTTACCCGTTTACTGTCTCTTTTTCATCGTCAGATGCACATACAGATACTTTTTTTTTTTCCCCAGTTTATTTTTTTCCCCCTGAAAATGCTAATTTAAAAAGCAGGACATCACCAATAATGGAATAACTGGCTGATTGATGAAGATCTCCACACTGACTCATGCCTAAGTAAGGGCTAAATAAAATAAAGGATTGTAAAAGAAATAGTGGATATATAGCAAGGGTTTATTTGACAGGAAAAAGATCACATCCATTTGAAGGTCTACCATATGGGATGTCTGCAGGCTTCCAAATGACTTTTGCCATTTCTTATCTTTATAAATTGCTTGAATGGAGTATAAACAAGTCAGCTAGACTAGCAATGCAATAATGAGAAGAGGAATGGCTGCACATCAAAGTGGCAAGAAAGATTCAGTATCAGTTTTGTAATGTGACTGACACCTTGGAAATACAAATTATTCTTGATAAATATTCAGCTTTATTGAAAAGAAAAAAGTAACAATAATAAGAAACAAAGTAACAGAATAAAACTAGCTCAAGAAATAAGACTTTCAAAAGAGGATCTTGGAGAATGGAATGGTGATTTTCTTGTGAGTAGTACTTTGATTATCTGGAAAGATAACTCACTGATATGGCAATATATTCTATTTTCCATTATATTAAGCATCATGGATCCAGGTATTCCTATTTCACTTAAAATACACATCTAGCCTTTCTTTCCACAAAGTTACATATTTTAATACAATGTGACTGAAAACTGAAATCATGCAGACATGCATTCACACCTGGGCTGTTTCAAAGCCAGTGCCTCTTGTCATTGAGCAGTACAATTCCCCAGAATTCCTGCCAGTAGGCACATCAACTTCTGCACCTATTTCAGACATACAGAGATGAATCCCTGGTATCTCCCTGTCCAGAAAAAAATAGGGAAGCTCAAGCAAATACTGATGAAAATTACCCCAATTGGTCAAATAAACAATTCCAATAATCTAAACTCTATCTACATAGTATGTTTTTCAAGTCAAATGTTTTAAAGTGCAGCCTTTTCTGCAGGGATTTCAAATAAAATAGAAAAACAAATCACTATGATATATAAAAGGAGTTGAGAGCACAAACATATGCAGTATTAAAAAAAAATATAATATATATATATATATATGTGCGTGGAGTCATTTGTGAGATTCCCCTTTGTCAACAGCAGAACTCCTGCTAGCATCTAAAGGACCAGGATTTCATTCCTGGACTCTGTATCTAGTGGAAGGAAATAGCAGAAGTATAAGTGACAAATAAACAAATATATTCTCATGTTAAAAATAGTTTAAGAGTCTACTAAGAGAAAACAATGTATATATAAATGCAACAAACACAGATATTTCTTTCTCCTTCACTGGCATATCATATTTTACAAGTTCAGGCGTGAAAACCAGCTTAGAGATGTACTTGTTTGCTTTCCCTTATTCCTAATAATTTACAGGAAAAATAATCCAGTAATATCTGAAGGATTTATGAAAAGCAGATGTTTCATTGTAATTGTGATGGAATTAATAAAACATCTTTTCTGTTAGGTAGTTGATGTCAAACATCTGGTAGGAGAGTCACTGAGCATGAGGACTCATGAAAACCAGAGATTAGAATTCTGGGAGGGATGTAAACATTTTTCTAACAGCTAAGAGTAGTATTTTAAGGAGGTGGAACCAATTTCTTCATATAGAAGAAGGAAGAGAGATGGGGATCATATATTGAAAGAGGAGACATTCTGACTTGACATTATGGAGGCAGGGGGGATCACCATAAGGACTGTCAGGGAGGGGGATAGGCTGCCCAGAGAGGCTGTGCAGCCTCTTTCCCTGGAGGTTTTCAAGACCCAGCTGGAAAAGCCCTGAGCTACCTGGTCTGAGCTCAGGTGTGACTCTGCTTTGAGCAGGAGGTTGCACTAGAGATCTCCTGAGGTGGTGTGAGTTTCAGGAGGTGGACAATTTGAGGTTTGCAAAGAAAACAAGAAATATTGGAAGAGATGGGAAATTCAAGATTATATATGACTTCTGAATGTCAAGATGATTTAAAGAACATAATAAATATTTCCTTAACCTCTCAGTACTTGGAAGCATCATGTAATGCTGAAATCATCTGAATGCTGTTGCAATACACTCAGCAGCTCAGTTCTCATTTCAGTTCCCATTTATTCATGAATAATTTATTTTATTTTATTTTATTTTAATTTCAGTTCACATTTATTCCTGAATCTATGCTAGATCTCAGCAAATATTTGGTGGTTATGCAGTTTAAATTCGGACTGGACATTTTAAGATGTACATTTTCATAGCAGACCCTACCTATCTTTACCACAGTGAGACAGTATTTTTAAACAGTCCCAGGCTATATAAAGGATGCAATAAGGGTTAGTTTTCCAGTGAGAAATGTGTCATGTCATGGTTTAACTCCAGCAGCAACTAAGTACCATGCAGCTGCTTGTTCACATCCCTACGGTCTCCCTGCAGTGCAGTGGGATGGGGAGAACTGGAAAAAAGGTAGAACCTGTGGGGTGAGATAAGAACAGCTTAATAATAATAATACCAATAACAACAACAACAAAATAACAATAACAATACAATTGTAATGAAAAGGGAGACAGCAGCAGGAAAGAGAGAAATACAACCCAAGAAAGAGAAGTGATGCACAATGCAATTGCTCACCACCTGCTGACCGATGCCCAGCCAGTCCCTGAGCAGCAATTGACGGTTCCCAGCCAACTACTCCCAGTTTATGTAGTGAGCATGATGCTCTATGGTATGGAATATTCCTTTGGCTAGTTCAGGCCAGCTGTTCTGGCTGTGTCCCTTTCTGGCTTCTTGGGCACCTCCTTACTGGCAGAGCATGGGAAACTGAAAAGTCCTTGACTTAGGGTAAACACTGCTTAACAGCAACTAAAACATCAGTGTGTTATCAACATTATTCTCATACTAAATCCAAAACACAGCACTGTACCAGCTGCTAGGAAGAAAACTAACTCTATCCCAGATGAAACCAGGACACCTGTTAGGAAGGGAGCACTGTCATTATCCTGAATTCTCCACAGAAGGAGCTGAAACTACGCTTTTTAAGTAAATCATTAAGAGATCATGATCAAGAGTGTCTTGGCATTGGAAATTTCATTTTCTGCCCATTGGAAAAAATAAATTAAAAGTTCCCTTTTCTTTCCCCAGAAAATCTCAAATCCCTAGCTACTGTGCTCCCTGAAGGCATGCTTTTGGGTCTGACTGATTCCAGGGTGTTCTGCAGTAAAACCCCAGAGCCAGGGTCCACAAGACCTCCACATTACTGCTAGTTCTAGAAAAAACCTATTCCTAACCTCTAACCTTTGTGGTCCACTACAGCTTTTGAACAATTAGGAAAATCTTAAGTAAAACTTTTTCTACTTTTTTTCTAAAGACAGTTCAAAATCTACATACCATAGAGGAAAGGGAAATAAAATATTTTGGTTTTCTTTCTGTTTCAGGGCAAACATAAAAAAAAATAATTGGAATTTCCAGTCAAGGAGGATTTCCAGTTTGCAGCCAGTTCCTAGCAGGAGCTAGTTATCAGCTTCCATTAGACATGTGTGCCTTCACATCCTTGGAAGGACGTTTTCCTCTGACACATCCAGCTACCAGAAAAGTTGCCTTTTAGCCCTGGGCCATGATATGTTTTGTTCTGCTGTGAAAAACTGCTTTGGTTTTGTGAACTTTGAAGAGTTCTGCTACCAATTTGGTAAAGAATTATCACATTTATCATGTTTCTATGCAACTTCGGTGGAATTCTGTGTTTTCATGTAAACCACAATATGCTATTATGACTATAAAGTCTAGACTTTACCTTTTGGCACAGTTCAAAGAGTATATTTGATGTTCGTTTGTATTCTGTGTCTTCTGTACTTCAACCCTGTGCTCTTTGTTCTATTAGATCCTACCAGTTCAACAACTTGGCAGTTTTTTTTGCATTTACTTGTCCCCAATTTACTGAAAAATTGAAGTAATAGTCTTGGATTGTGTCATTTGGGTACATCACAGCAGGTGTAAAAGGTACGTAAATTTCTACAGGATAAGTGTTCAGACATTGATTTCATTCCCCTTGTGTAAATGCTTTGATGATTAACAATAGGATTCTCTGTCTGCTGAAATTTGTATTGGCTTAGGCTCTAATTTAAAATCTGTCCATTATTTTAAGGATAGATTTGGCTGTATAACCACAGGACATTATGTTAGTAGCATATAAACTATTAAACTAATTTGAAGTTAATTTGCTAAATGAAAGATATTTACACATAGGAAAATAAATAACATAGATTTTTCATTCCAGTTTCAATGCAGCCAAATAATGTTTTTGATTTTCCCTTTTCATTGCAACTCAACAAAATCTTTTTTTGTTCGCTTTAAACTCATTTAAAATAAAGTTGCCCCTTCATAAAATCATGTAAGAGAAAGTATTTTCTCTCTTCACTTTCTTTGGCCATCATTCCCACCCAGATTCTTATCATGGTGCTTTTATATCTATTCCTTCATTTTACTGCAGCCACTTTTTCCTTCTCCTTACATAAAGTAAATGTCACAGCTTAGGAAAACCTGAACCTTTCTACTGGAATGGAAATAAACAAAATGTGGTCTTTTCCTTGTATTGAACAGCTATTAGTCCACAAAGGACACCAAGGTACTACAGAATTACTTTTGAAACAAAGCGCTTAAGAACGCAGGTAAAGGATCCCAACCCAAACATTAAAAAATTAAAGTAGCATGGTATATAAAAGTCGTTATCCTGCTAACATTGCTTGTATGTTATGCAGCTTTCTGAAACCTTTGTGTCTGTTTTTTGGTTTTTTTGAGGATGTAAGCTTTTGATTACAGGCATTGTGGGTTTGTGTGTGTTTCTGCAGTGTCTGACCTACTGGAGACAAATTCCAGTTTCATCCTCAACTTGTATTAAATGAAAATGTGTGACAAAGTAGATGCTGGGAAGGTAAGTATGCTATTGACTTTCAGTAAGGACTGCTAATGCTATTCATTGGTACAACACTTGGAAGAGATTTCGTGTGGTACATTATTGTGAATTTACCACAAAATGAGTTTTTTCAGCCCAGTTTCCCTATAAATACTGAATGTGAGGTGGAGCTGAAAGCTGAATAGATATTTCATAGGAAAGTGCCCCTAGCATGTAGCTAAAGGCATCTATGCTGGAGTGTGAATGGTTTGCCTGTTGGTAAATTTACAAAAGTAAATTCCTATACTTTACTTTCCTCAATGTGAGCCCTCTGAAGGTTCAGGTATTGTAAATTAGAGACTAAGTGGAAATGTTCACCATCAAGGATATGGTAAGATGAAAAGGAAATGGAAGTATTATATAGATAAAGCAATATACATTCAGTTTTCAGTCTTTCCCTCATTGTGTGTTACCAGCTTAACATTTGTGGGAGGAAATATATGTTGGAGCAGACATGAAGGTGACCTTGTTATAATGGGGAAAAATGCTGATAAAACATATCTGCATAGTGACAGAGAAAATGTCTGCCAATCTGGGAACTGCTAGCCTGGGAATCTGGCCTGAGAAGCCAGAGTATCCTTGACAAGCCTCAGTGGGAGCCTGGGTTGGCCTCAATAAGTGTGTTTAGGAGCCTGGAGCATCCTTGACAAGCACAAAACAAACTGCCATAACCTGCAGAACAAAGAAACTGCTATAACCTACAAACTGACCTAAGAAAGCAGAAATCAGCAACAGCTGTTCCAGGAACTAGTGTCCTATGCCCACTTGTATATCCACACTAATGATATAAAAGTCATTCACTGCCTTCCCAAAATGAGCTTCTGTCTCCAAGAACTCCTTCTGTGTGAACTTGTCTACACACTCCTTTAGACCTCCCAGGGATGCCTGGGCAAAGCTGTACTCCGTGATGCAGATTATCCCTGCAGTGAGACTTTGTACATCATTGATTGGTCCCACTCCTGAGAGGGGTTTAATGGACTGTGCTGCTAATACTTGGAATGAGAAATATATATTAATGCATATGATTAATTAAGCAACTTATTGCTTTACTAGTGGTAATTTGTAATACCTTGTAAATATGTATATATATGTGTGTGTGTGTATGCTTGCTTAACTATACTCAGTAAGTATACTAACCTTACTAAAAGTGCTTTGTAATAAGTAAATTGATGGAAACAAAGAGTCCATGTGCTTCTATATTATGGAATCCTACAAACCCATTTTCATGACCAGTTTGTGGGTTGGGTAACCCTTCTATGTTGTGGCTGTGATGGTTACATACTTCCAAAGAAATCAGCCTGAATGGTTAGGTTTTAATATTAAGAAACAACAAATTGTCTCTTTTCTTCTCATTGCTAATCTTCATTGTTGTCTAATTTTATTCTTTGTCATAATTAAATGATTAACATAACCACAGCATCTTGCCCACACACTCTAGGAGAAATAGAAGTAACTTTTGGTTTGTTAAAACAACTTGGTTAGTCCTAATTTCTCATAAATTTGCTTTTTCCTAATCTTCAATGAAGCTCATACATGAATTAATGGGGTTTACTTTCAGATAGCACTACAGAGTGGAATTTAGTACTCCGACTGTAACTAGAAATATTGGTATTTCTCTACTGTCATCTGTGTGTGTACATAAACATGCACATATACAATATTTTCTTACCCAAAGGTCTGCTAGTCCCTATGAAAGACATTTAGATTTATGTTTACATTTAGCTTAAAACGAACTCCAGACTATGCACTACTTTGATCTTTGTTTTGTCTGACATACTTAATATTCTGTAAAAAATTCTGGTTTATATCCTCATAAAGACTTTAACAAAGATATTAAGATCACTATGAACGAATTATAAATTGAAAAGGGTGTATGTGCATATTTGTGTAAAATCACCCAAAGAAATAGCAGGAAAAGGGTTAAAAGAATGGTCCATATCTGTAATGGGGGTTATAATTTCCATTTGTGAAGTTCAGAAGTGCATCCAGAGTTTGAACTGTGATTAGACCCACAAAGATGACTCATCAGGGGAAGATCCTGCTTTTTAATAATATGAGGATAGCAAATGGGTCATCCTGTAGGTGTGGCCAAAACTAAACTGTGGAGAACTTTTGCCCTCTTAAAGGACAAAAAGGAACAAATTTAGGTTGACCTGAAAAAAATCTGCTCTGAGAATGAAGAGTTGTAAAAGGAGCTACAAGTAAAGTCACAACTTGCACAATCTGTCTTGATCTATTTTTATTTTTCTTCTGAAACTCAGGAATGGTGTTCTAAATGGTGACTTCAGGAACAGTTTTCCTTGATTTGGGGAAGGCCCTTGAAAGAAACAGAGATTGGCTCTTATTGCTGGAAAAGGCACTTTGAAGAAGAGCTTTTGTGTAATCACAGAAACATGATTCAAGTAACACCTGCTAAAATTAAATAAAAGTCTTCCATTTCTTTTTAGCATGAATTGGTCTAGGACATTAATAAAAGATTCTAGTGGTACAATAAATGAGAATAATAAAATAGATTTAGTCTACTAAAGTCTGTAAACTATGTCTCAGAAGTTCCTTTTTTTTTTCCATTCATTTTTAACAGAACAAACGTAGTACTTTTCTATGGTTTGTTTTGGCATATTTTTTTGGCAGGAAGGAAGATTAATGGGGCCTTATGTTTTATTTGTATTGCATTTCCTACGAGGATGAGAGTATAAATGTTATGACAAAACAAGATTTATTAAAAAAAAACAACAAACCCCCAAAACAATGTAGTGAACTTATTTGTTTATCTGTGTGGTTCTGGAACACCCTACTTAAATTTATTTTATTGAAACAAACAAACAAAAAAAAAACACCAATAAACCAGCCCTGAAAAGTCTGTTTCTTCTGGAAATTTTTAATAACTGAATATACGAGTTTCCTGTAGAAATGCCACTTCATCCATAAGTGTAATGAAGATCTAGTTAGAAGGGTGTTCTAGCAAAAAAATAATAAAAATTATGAAGTCTAATATAGCATAAAGAAGTATATTTAAATCAAAAGCATTAAAAGAATAATTATTTTATACAAATCTAATCCATTTTGACTAGAACACAAACCAAAGACCTTTGCATTAAAAAAGCTAATGAGAGGCTTATGCTTTCTTTGACAATCTTGCTAACAAAAGTTGTATATATTTTATTTATTTTTTTTATTCTGTGTCTTTTTGTTATTTTGATGAATATATCTAGTTTTTCTGTTGTCATACTCACATATGACTGCCAGGAGAAGGAATTTTCCGCAGTCTCCTAGTACCCTTCCATCAGGCCTGTAGGCTGGCTTGCACCCATCAGCTTCCTCGCTTTCAGTATTACCTGTCTTCACCCCTAGCATCATTCACTATTTCTAGCTCACAGCACACCCCAGTATGCTTCAATCCTTGTTCAGAAAATAATTCACATTTTTCAGTTAAAACTACCCTGAGCCCTAGATAGTAGCAGTCTGTTCTGACCTCACACATCCTGACATGAGTCACCCCAAGCTGAGTCTTTCTTTAGGATCCAGAGGAAAGGAGAAATATGGTGCAACAGCAGTGGTCTGGAGTGATGGGGAAAAGGAGGCAAGAGTTTTATGGGAGACAAGTCTACACTGGAGCACAGGCTGAAAAAAGGAGAATGAAGTCAAAAGCATTCTGGATCAAAAGGTCTGGAAAACAGATCTTAAAACTACAGGATATATGGAATAGAATAGAATAGAATAGAATAGAATAGAATAGAATAGAATAGAATAGAATAGAAAGAACAGAATAGAAGAGAATAGAACAGAATAGAATAGAATAGAATAGAATAGAATAGAATAGAATAGAATAGGAGTAGAATAGAATAGAACAGAACAGTTCTAGCTGGGAGTGACCTATAAAGATGGTCTAGTACAATTGCCTGACCACTTCAGGGCCAACCAAACATTAAAGCATATTGTTAATGGTGTTCAAATGCCTCTGGAACATTGACAGGCATGAGACATCAACCACCTCTCTAGGAAGCCTATTTCAGTGTTTAACCACCCTCTCGGTAAAGAAATGTTCCCTAGTATCTAGTCTGAACCCCTCTTACACAGTTTTGAACCATTCCCATGCTTCCCGTCAGACTATAATGTGGAAGATTGGTTTGTAAATTGTATGTCCAAATAGAAGTATGTCGCTAGTGGATTAATCCTACCCTGGCTTATAGGGTGTTGATGTGCCATATTAGACTTGCCTTAAGTGTTTTGGAACCCATCTCTTTGTGGTAGATCACCTCTGTCATGTAAGAACTGTTGTCACTGAAGCTGTTCAAACGTATAGCCTCATCTTAAGAAAAATTAAGATTGTCAGCAGTCTTCGAGGAGTCTGATCTAATCTACTGCTGCTCACTTTCTGTTCAAAACAGACTAAGCTCATGACCTTCACAGAAGACTACATATGTTGTTTGGTTAGGAGACATTGTCACGCCTGCTTGCCTTGTTCTGTAGGCAAGTAAAGATCTGAGCTTCCAGTGCTTCCTGTAGCCTCTCACGGTTATTAGAGAAGAAAAAAATCATCTATAGCTGCTCTGTAACAGACTTTAATTAATAACATATGCAACTTGCTTTTACTTCAGTGGAATTTCTCTGTAAAAATCTGGGAGCAAGATTTGGCCTTTAATGTGACTTGTATAAATCATAACTCATTAATTCTTGGTCTGACAGAGTTAAATATGTTTAAAGAACAATAAAATACAAGAGTATTAGCAAGCTCTTCTATAGCTATCGCATTCACAGCTCCTTAGAAGATGACAATCATATGCCTAACAAAGTAGTTAAGAGTGCAAAAATCTGAGGCAGATTAATGAAGTGATGAAATAGAATATCCTGTGAAATCACACTTGCAACTCTTTCTGTCAAGCAGAAACAGTCTTTCTCATGGTAATTCCTGATTTGAACAAGGATTCTACCTCAGACTGAACTTAATTTTAAGCTCAGATTCAGGATTAAAGTTAATTACATTTGTAATTCCTCTGGTATCACTTTGAAGAGATACCTGTCTGAAAACAGTTCAAGCACACAACTGATCTGACAAAGATGACATCAAAGTGTGTCTAAATGATGGTGAGGAACATCAGGGAGGTATGTATTTTCTCCATACGAATCAGAGAAGGCAAATCTAGGTGGCATTCTGGATGAACTCAATGGAAGATTGTGCCCTTTCAGCTGCAAATTATTAAGGCCAAATTTTATTGCAGCAATCCCAATGAGTTATGAACAATTTGTGTAAGAAAAACAGACCAGAGGAGAAAGGAAGCTCACCACAGAACTGGCACAAAGAAGCAAAATGTAATGTAAAATCTCATAGATAATGATGCAGGAGGCATTTCAGAAGATCTATGTCTGCTATGATTTTATATTTTAGCTGGCTTTAGAATTTATTTTGACTGAACTAATTGATACAATTGTTGAGCTCAGTGAGTGCATTATCAGGCCTTACCGCAGGTGAAGTATTTGTTTGATACAAAGGAAAGAAGTTATTTTTAAGGGCAAGACCAGACTGAATTTCCCTGTGACACTACTATGAACCTTATATCTGTTCCACAGGAACTTTTTCTGAAGTGTGAGTAGGTGGCCAAATCTTTAGAGCCTTTGGACAAGATTTTTCTCCGAGTGAGGTTCTTTCCTATGTTACCATTTTTACAAGGTCAAAATAGAGCAGTAGCTGTTAAAGCATTTTTTTTTTTTCACAGAGCAAAAAATCTTATATTCTTGCTTTTTCGTGTCATGAAGGGATTCAGAACCTGTCTCTTCATACTCTGGAGGAGTCCACATCAAGGAAGAGTCCCATCTACAGCTGTGCAGAGTTTAACTCAAGGTCCATAGAGACAGGGAAGCAGAGCAAAAAGGAGAGGCACTGCAGTTTAGTGGTGAGAAGCTGGTTCTGCTCCTGCTTTCAAAACTGTCTTTTTTACAGGAAACAATCATTGTATAATGTGCACAGCCTTTTTCTACGTGTGGGTGTATTAGCAACCATATAAAAATCTTGAGGAGATACAGAGAAAAGAAAATCCTCCACAGATTAATTTTAGACCAAGAACTCTCATTGCAAAAAGCATAGCCCAAAATGTCCAGGAGCATCTCAGAGTTTTGAGTGCCTGTGGAGTTAGGATGCAATGAAAGAAGTAGAAGAGTCACTTTCTGGGATTTCAGTGTTTCTGCTTGATCAGTTCTTTCCTGCTTTCCAGATCGCAGTTGTTTTGTGGATTTGGTTTTAAATTCATAATGGAGATAGTCCTTGATGTTTGCAGGAAACCTTGAAAGTTTTTTTCTTTCAACCCATGAATGATAATAAGCATCATAAAAATTATTACTGCTTTCTTGTTATAAAAGAAATTATGGATAAAAATGTGATGCTTGTTTGCAAAAACAAAAAGTTTTATTTAATTTTTAGTGCATATTTACCTTTCTAAATCTTTTGTCTTCAGGTGTCATCTGACAAAATTTTATTCAACAATAGTTTCACAGGAGGCAAAAGTGTTTGAGGTATGGGCAGAAAGTGACAGGCTATCAAAACTAAGGAATCAGTTTATAAAGACAGGTTGTAAGAGAGCTACAAGAAAAATGCTTCATAAAGCAGGGAGAAAAATCATGAAGAAACATTGTAATGATAGGGGCACTAAGATTTCAAGCTGCAAATGCCACAGCAGTTAAACAAACAGATTTTTAGTATTGTTGGAATCTTTTAAGCTGCATCAAATGAAGTGTCAGTGGAAAAATCTCTCTGTTGTAAACTCTAGAAACATTCTTAGGCTGCATATGACACAGGAAATTTTGTGGAATATTTACTGCAGTTTTCAGTCTGTTGTAAAGAGGGTTCCACTTACTTTAATTAAAATAATTCCTAAAAATTTTATATCTCCTAAATAAATGTGCACCTATGTGATAAGCTTTCCACAAACTGTGATGTTAGGTAAAGAAATGTCTTCCTGAGTGTTTGAATACTGCAAAAAACTATTGGCATAGGTGTTGGCTTTCTCTAACTGTTCATAACCTTCAGGCACTGGAAGAACATTTGCTAACAAATGCCCTAATACTACTTCCCTTTCATGAAAAAATGTAAACACTATTCAATAAGAATAACATGTAAAAGAGGTGGTTTTATTTGTGGGAAAAGTGATTAGTTTCTGGTGGCAAATGTCTGCATGGGGTGGTCATCTGATGTCTAGAGGTTCTTTTGGACCTGTTTCACTCTATGACTATGATTTCCCCTCCAGAAAGAAAGGGAAACCATCTCTCTTCAATCTCCTCTGAGTCTGCTGGAGCTGAAGGGAGTTTGGAAGCTGTCTAACTCCCTTCTGTTTCCTCACTTACCCTGACTGCTCTCAGGGCTCCCGAAGCCGAGGACACTGCTGCAGGTGGAGCAGAGCTGAGCCTGGTGGGAGCTATGGATAGTTCAACTGGCTTGGTAAGTCCCTGAGGGACGTTTGAGTGGAAAAGCAAATACTGTGTTGTGGAGACAGAGGAAAGGACTGATAAATCCAGAGGGGATCCCAACAGAATTAAACTTATTTATTTGTGTCCTAGATATTTTGTCTGTTCTTGATCTTTGAGCCTTGTGCTAGCACCAGGAGCAGCAGAGAAACTCTCAGACATTGCCCTTCTGAAAACCTATGAATGCTTGCAAACTCTTTTCTGTCTTACTGCTCCTAGCCTCTTACCACTGCTCCTTGAAGGTGTTGATCCCTCACAGCTCCCCAAATGTCCCTGTTGTCTCTTCCTCTTGAATTGGCTTTTCACTGTCACAGAAATAAAAGCTGTTGACATTAATGTTAAAAAAAATAATATTATGGTATATATCCTACCAGATGCAGGAAAAAACAGTTCTGCCTATATAGCTTATGTTGAACAAGCTCTGTTATTCACACACTCCGCACTAAAGTAGTTTTAAGGTGTTGGCCAGTGTCCACACAGAAAGAAAGTTTCAAGTAATTTTTTTCATTAATACCTAGATATGAAATTATAAAGAAGTTTGTTCAGGGTCATCCATGACAATAAAGAGTCCTTATTGTTGCTGATAATCCTTTGAGCCATCTGATCCTTCAACAATTTCTTTCTTAATACAAGGACTCAGAATAAAATTTCTGTATTACACATGACTGTAGTTTGCTTCAAATTGAAATGGAATCTCACAGTCCATCGGTACATTAGTTTGACTGTGAATCATAGTCTGAATTATACTGTTCACATAAATTTTTCAGATGACAGGATTGATTCAAATCTCTGAGATGTCTCTTACTACACATAATCAGTTGCAGTGTTTTTTTTTCAGTATTGAACTAATCACCTGTTTGTGGAATTGTGGTATCGCAATCTTAATCTTTCAAAACACTACTTGTTCATAATGAAAGAGCTGCAAATATTCAGATTTTCAGTATAGCCATTTTTACAGGATGGCAGAATTGTTGAGGTTGGAAGAGACCTCTGGATGTCCCTAGTCCAACACCCAGCTCAGACCTGGGGCAGCTCAGGGATGTGTCAAGTGGGGTTGTCTCCATAGATGGAGACTCAATAACCTCCTGGAAAAACTGTTCCAGTGTTTAAACTACCTCACAGTTAAAAAAACTGTTTTCTTGTGTTCAGATGGAATGTCATGGTTTTTAATTTGTGCCCATTGTCTCTTGTCCTGTCAGTGGACACCACTAAGAGTTCGACTCCGTCTTCTTCACTCTATTCAACCAGGTATTTATATACATTGATAAGATCCCCCTGGAGCCTTCTCTTCTCTAGGCTGAACAGTTCCAGCTCTCTCAGCCTTTTTTTCATGTGACAGATGCTCCAGTCCTGTTGTCATCTTTGTGGTCCTTCTGGGAACACAGTACATTGCTCCACGATGTCTCTGTCTCTCTTGTATTGGGACCCCAGAACTGGACACAGCACTCCAGGTTAGTCTCACCAGTGCTGAGTAAAGGTGAAGATCACCTCTGCAGCTGTTGCTGATGCTCTTGATAATGGAGCTGAGGAGGCTGTCTGCCTTGTTTGCAGCAAGGGTACTATGCTGGCTCATGCACAACTTGGTGTCTACCATGATCACCAGGGCTTTTTTTGCCAAATTGTTTTCCAGATGGTTGGAACCAGCCTGTACTGTTACCTGAGGTTATTCCTTCCCAGGTACAGGAGTCAGTGTTTTCCTGTGTTGAATCTGATGAAGTTCCTCTGCTCATTTCTCCAGCCTGTCAAGGTCCCTCTGAATGGCAGCATGACCCTTTGGTGTATCAGCCCCTTCTCCCAGTGTTGCAGCATCTGAAAACTCACTGAGGATTTACTTGGTCCAGTCTTCCAGTTAATAAAGAAATTAAACAGTATTGTTCCTGATATCCCTGCCATTGGTACTCCCGGGGCACACCTTTAATGTCTGTCCTCCAGTTCAACTTTGTGCCGTTGATCACAATCCTCTGGGTCTGCAAAATGAGCAGATTTCATTCCTTTTATTTCTCCCTTCCCTTCTCACACCAGTGGGGCCTTCTTTCTTCCTCTTCCTTTCTTTCTATTACAGTATAAGCTTATGAAATATCAAAACTTAAAATTTGCTTTATATATGTTTTTAATGTTAAGAGTTACAATAAAATTCTAAATAAAAAAAAAAAAAACAAACAAAAACCCCACAACATTGTTCTTCCAGTTGGAGTACCAAAGTGAAAGAAGTCTGGTAGTTTCTTGGTCCTGGTAGCCAAAATCAAATCCAGCATTCAATTGGATTGTTTGGAATGGTTGTTA
This sequence comes from Falco punctatus, assembly GCF_963210335.1. NCBI lineage: Eukaryota > Metazoa > Chordata > Aves > Falconiformes > Falconidae > Falco > Falco punctatus. Next base: position 52,733,153 of record NC_137585.1, read on the forward strand.
AGCCCATGAGCAGAAGTCATGGTTTCATCTCCTCCAAGTAGGGCCCAATTAGTGGTGAGTACACTCATTAAACCCTTCCAAGAGATGGCAGTCCACAATTATACTTTAAGATTCCCTCTGTCTTCAAGAGCTAAACAAGATGATGCATTCTGCATAAAGCTGTAGTCAAGTGTATAAATAAGCAGGCCCACTGCTGTGCACATCAGGATAACTCTTATGATACATGGAGGTAACACAATGGAAATCGCGGTTTAGAAATCCAATTTATCTTGCTGTGAATAGAATTGCATCCACTACAGACAGCAATTAGTTTTGTTCTGTAACACCGTTATATAAATGTGACATTGAAAACCTATTTGCAAACTACTAAGCATTCACAGAGCTTGAGTTCATGGAGTTTAGAAAAATGTTAATTCCTGGTATGTGAAGGAGAACAAGGGATTTTTTACCAGATGCAGCCAAAAGGTCAAATTACAACTGCAGAGGTAATGAAGCAAAAGCTTCCTTCACTTTTAGTTGCTTATACAGTTTATAAAAGCATAATATTCTGTAGGTGCCTTTTTCTCTCAACACTGCATTTCTGTCTCAGATGAATTATGGATAGCTCTATTTTAAGTCTATACCTTCACACCAGTGTCCATAGCCCCAAGATTGATAAACAAATGATGCCTGGTATTAAAGTACTTGAACACTGACTTTTTTTCCACTGTGCTTTTGCAAGCGTTAAATAGAAAGCTCATTCATAAAGTAAATATATACAACTAGTCCTGTAGAACCTTTAGCATGTTAATGTTTAGGCAGGTATTTCCTGCTGACATTTAAGACTGACTGATGTATCAGGTCTTGAGTTCATTACCTATGATAGAAGTAGATGGGGCTTAATATATAAGAAGTTCCTCATGCTCTTGTATTTTGTCTGCATATGAACCATCCTAGCAGAGATTAACTTCCTTCTTAATGAATGGTTTTATACATTTTTCATTGCTTTCCCTCTTTCTAAATTCATGCTCAGTGTTATTCCTCAAGGCAGCCAGAAACATATAACAGACATTGTAGAGCTCAGCAGATCTAGCTGCTGGGAAGTATAGGTTATGTATTCCACTCATAACAATTAGAAACTGTGTCATTTGTTTTCCCTGGGAAAATTCATTACCAGAATATGGTGTTAGTTAGTGCTCCTCTACACTTTTACCTTAGCATTACCTCATTTGAGAATAAATCTTTTTTGTTTTTAATTGAAAAGTCTTAATTAGATCCAGAGCTCATTTGTTTCTCCATGAGAACTTCTCTACACAGAGAAATGTTCAGGACGAATGTTTCGAGGATCTCATCCTGTAATTTTCTACCCCTGGGGGAAAAATCAGCCTTCATCTGAATGATGGAAGGAAGGAACTATAAAGATATTTGCCTGTAGCTTAATGACAGGGGTATACATGCTGATGAAATCCACTTGCTTCTCCTCACTTCCCTTCAATTTAAACCTGCCAAGAGTCCCTGCTGCACAAAGTCACCCTATTCCAGAATAAGAGGCATTGTAACATGTAGAGCAGTGTCTGGCAAAGATATTGTGCCAAAATATTGAATCCAGGTTAATTTCTTTGTACAGCAATAGATGATTGCATGTTGTTTTAGTGTAGTTTAACAAGTTACTGCTTGTACTTACTACAAGTCTATACTGATACTAATACTAATCTCCTACATGTCTTTTTCTAGTCATAAGTCTTAAAGGGCAGTATGGCTTCCTCATTTTGCAAGTAGAGGAACTATTAGTAGAGAAACTGAGAAAAGGTGAGGAAGTTGGACTGCCTGAGGATTCTCTCTGCATCCTAAGGTCATGTTCACACTGGTTTAAAAGCTTATGATCTTTTCTTCCAAGTGCATAATCTAAAAGTAAGATGACATAAATATTTAGAAAAACCCCCAGTTTTTCACAAACCTCATCCTGGAAACATTTAAAGGAATCACTTTGTCTTTCTAAGCTGTCTGAATGTCACCTAGAAAATGAAAAGCAGCTACAGTCAATAACAAGAAACAGTCACCTCAGAAGGGTAATTTACTTATTCTGTCCCAGGTAGAGAAAGACATGGCAGGAATTCACTAGCGAGCGGGTCTGATCCAGTCATTTAACAAGAAGAATTTAGTAGCTTTTGAGGTACATACTTGTATCTGAGAGACGTCGATATAAGGCTGGCAGATGTAACCCAAAAGTTACTGATATTTCTGGCTGTCCAAGTGAGATAGAATAAGACATCTAGAGTGGCATTAGAGACCTGTGCATGGGCAACCAAGTAAAGCCTGAAATGCTTGTTATTCTCTCCTTTTTGTTGTTCCCATCCTTGTGGATGCCTTAAACATAATTCTTGGCTGATTAAAGATGGATCCAATCCACTCAGAGTTGTCACACATTACACAGGTTTATACTGTGCCAGAGCCCCTGTTCTGTGGTGTGTTATTACCATGGAGAAGGTTGTTGCACACCTGGCTTAACCACTTTGAAAAGATGGTGCCTGTCCTCCATCAGCAGTGCTACAAAACTAAGATGAGCTTGTTGAAAAGTCTAATCCAATACCTTTCCCAAGCCAGCCAAAGCCTGCCCATAATTCAACACAAAACAACTGCAATGCTTGAGGCATTGGAGGAAGCTTTAAAACAAACGCAGTACAGGAGGTTGAGTGATATAATTTTACTTCAGTTGGCTGATTTACCCGACAAGCAGGCAAGAAATCTGAGAATGCTGAGTCTCTTTCAGGACTAAAGCTTTAATTGGATAATGAGATGAGCTAGTGTTCTGGTATGTGTTAGTTTGGCCATAGTTCACAATGCTGCGCTCAATGTTAGCTATGTTCCCTTTGGTGCCAAAGCAAAAAAAAACCCAGAAAGCCAAGAACAGCAGGCAGCATTTCAAGACTGTCTATAGAAAAAACATTTCACGTCCATACTTCACAGATTGTCTACTGAGAAATCAATGGAGTTAAATAACTTGTGTCAATTTTGGACACTGTTTGCATTTTATAGGCTTGGATTTTGATTTTTCTATTGATTTTATGCTGACATAAATCCTTCACTTCAAAGGAGCTACTTGATTTAAATCTGTAACAGAACCTAACAGGATCTATTTGCTTTCACTAAAAGTCTTCTCCCTTCACTGGTACCAGTATTCAACAAGAATGGTCAGAGGACTCCACCATAAATTGTAGGAGTACTTAATTTCATTTTAAGTACATGCCATGCAATTACATTGCTAAGAAAAATTAATTCTACAGACTATGTTGATGCTATTTGCAAATAAAAAGGTGACAAAGAGAAGAAAGCTCAAAACAGATGTGAATCTTGAAAGTGAGAAAAAAACCCTATTTGGATAATTCTACACATATATAGAAGAGAAAAAATAAGTAAATCAAATCTCAAATTCCAACTGTTCTTTTATACCCTTAAGAGCAATGCTAGTGTATGTGTGTATATAGAAATAACAATGTATACGCTTATGTAGGTATGTAGACACATTATAAATTCTTATATTAAAGTGAAGGAGTAGATCTAGACAGGAAAAAAAAGACTGTATCAGAGCTCAACTCCTTAAGTCTTTGATCCATCTGAACACAAAAGTACGAATGAAACTCAATTTATCTTTGGTAATGGCATTGGTGCTTCTTTTAAGGAAAAAAGCCATTTTGCCTTGAGGGATTGAGAATGAGAAATAGCAGTTCAAAATTTTGAAAAGCATAAATGAAGAATTTTTCAAGTCTTTTGAAAATAAATTCCAGTTTTGTGACTTCAGAAGTATCTGATAACTCTTTTTTTTTTTTTTTTTTTTTTAGGTTCAGAGACCATTTCTCATGCCATAAGCAGGTTTTGCCCAGAAACCCACTGGGCTTCGGGGACATGTTCTGACAGCTTTGCTGTGAGCACTTCGCAGGAGCTGCCCTCTCCTCAGTGACTCTCGCTGCCCAGCTCTGGAGTGAGGAGAGGACTCTCTTGTCATCAACATGCCTGTTATTCAAGGTTTTCACAATCTATCCCTTTCTTCGGTACTCCCAGGAAATTTTGGACAACATGTTTTTTTGTAATTGGAATAAAGATGCATGTAAAATTGTAGAAAACACCACTGAACTGGTAAAGTTAATCTTTTTGTGTCAGCTTTGATGGTTTAAATATTGTCTCTCCTACTGTTTCCTCTCTTTTCACCAAGCCCTGCATTTTTCCCATGTTGCATGGCCGAAATGTTTCTTTCCAGTCCAACTCTTTAACAAGCTTATTTTCATTTCCAGCTAATGCCTCTCCACTTTTTTGTCTTTGTCTCTCACACAACATGAGTTTATACTTAATGCCTTCTCTGAAAGATGGGCCTTGGGTAAGGACATACATGCCTTATGAGGGCAATTAGTAGTAGTCTGTAAAACTCCCCTCCAAAATCTCTTTTCACAAGTCACTCCATCCAGCTGTATCTGCTTTTTGTTAGATGGCTTGTGAAAAAGCCCTGAATAGTTTTGTCTTGCAGAAGAAAATCATGATTTATGGTCTTGTCCTTAAGGACGAAACAGAGGAAAAAAGGAGAAAGTATAAGAGACATTGAAAATTATTTTAGACATATCTTGTGCTGCCAATATCATTCTGTGTAACTTCCATTTTGCAATTCATTACCACAAGCTCATGAATTCACAGGTGTTTACAATACTACAAATGAGCTAGCACCAGCTTTGGTGTGCACTGACAGAACTGTAGAGGGGGAGTATCCTTTGCTCTGTAGGCTTGTTTCAGTAGGATCTTAGCAAATGCTGGAAGAAGAACTGATGGCCCTACATTAAATGCTTGTAAGTGCTGCTACTCAGCTACGTTATATTGTGGATTTACATTCTTTCTCCACCATGTTTGCTGTGTTTTGGAAGATAAATTCACTTGCCCAGTAACTAACTCACTGTGTGTTCTGCTGTTGTGTCCTTACCTTGGAAATAGTGACTGTTGCTTGTTGTAAGAAAGCTTAGAAATTCAAAAACTCTCAGACTCACCTGTGATAGTCGGAATGACAGAGCTGAAACATTGCCATTCAGGACAGACGAGAATTTGTGTGTTTGCTGGGGGACATAATATCACCATTGATGGGAGTTCTCTCAGCGAGTGGTACATAAAAACTAATGTAGCTTTCTAATCCAATGAACATTCATTCAGATCTTGAAAGATAATGATGATCACAACCGAAAAGGGTAGCCACTGCTCAAAGGGTAGATAATGACAGAATGGAACTCTGGGGTGTGAAATATTGGTCGGTCTTTCTAGGAGGCAAGATGCTGTATAAAACCAGATAAAAGCTTCACAGAAAAATATATAATATTCTGGAGAAGAACAGAAAAATAATTAAATAATTGCTCATGGATTGTGCATCAGTTAATCCATTAATATGATTCTTGGAACTATGGTCACATCTTTAGGCTTTTAAACTATGTCTTTGTTGCCAAGAAAAGGAAAAGGAATGAGCTAGAGTACTGGACTGTGGTTATACATGGTGCTGAATAGCTAGCATACAACTGGCATGCTAACGACCTGGACCGATTAGCACTTGCTGAGATAGTTGGGCGAGGGTTGGGGGATTTTATGCACTAGGGACCATTTCCAAAATCAATATGCATGAGCCTGAATGATGTTTTACTTCCTTCCTCTCAGGACTGATCTTCAAAACTGACCCAGGGGTTTCTCAAAAACCTCTATATTCTCTTAATCCATAATTTAGTGGAGTAAAATATACCACACCCCAAAAACAAGGACCATCACTTTCACACTGCTAAACCACCACTGTGAGGGGCTGTAATGTAAGCAAGTACAGGGTTACTAGCAAGGACCTGGAGGGTGCCACAGGAGCCAACACTGTGCAACATGAATGTAGCTTTTTGGGCTGCTTGGCATCTCTTTTATTTAGCAGTGGGTGAGTAGTCTTTTAGGCTTTACAAATTTCTATATTAAACTGTTTGTCAAAATGCTCAACCATTTGGTAGATTTCTGTCTTAGCTTCTCTCTTTCCCTCCAACATCTGAGCAATTACACTATTTTATTACTATTCTTTTAATTTCAGATGTTGCATACCTATTTATGCAGCTTTAGGTAATATTTAGGTTAAGCATCCTTTAAAACTACATTTCACTAGCAAGAGGCGTAAGAAATGATATTCACATTCCTCTTTTTTTCCACCTACACATTCCTTATTCTATTCTCAGTAAACATAATGCTGACATTTTAGTTATAGTATCCTCTTTATCACTTTTCCTATGTTGGCAGGACTTTGCATACCATTGTCACATATCCTAGCAGTTACTTTGTTTCTGGAGAAAAGACATTACGTACTTCAAATCTTGGCACTCTCCATCCTTGATTGTCTAGTCTTTGCAGAGACAACGGTATAGCGGTTCTCCTCAACAGCACTTTTCTTGCTAGGATAAGAGATTTAAGTAACACTGATTGGCCTGCTATCCTCTCCTAGACTTGACCTTTCAGATCAGAAAATGTCATTATCAGTGCTCTAAGATACAAAAAAAAAAAAAAAAAAAAAAAAGTCTTTTCATGTGGAAGAATATTTCCTGAGTACTATACCCTCATTTGCCAACATGTGGTACTCGGGAACTAAGCTGCATTACCATGTCTATAAAAAGAGCAATCATAGCAGTGCAAGCAACCTTGACTGCCAATATGTCTTAGTAACCTTTTATATTATAGCAGTGTTGTTACTGCCACAACAGGTTAGGGTATGTCACCATTTCTATTATATTTGAAACCACATTTTTCAGGGCTTTATAACTTTCGTACTGTGATAAACACTGAACTGAATCTATATATATGGCTTGTCAGATAAAATAGATGAAGACATATTGGCTGGAAGCTGGGTGGTATATTACAACAAAATGGCAAAAAGAAGACAAGAGCAAGTGGATTTCTCTTACGTTTGATAGTACAAAAGTTAAAGATTCTTAAAAGGGAACATAAACTCTGCTCTGAAATTAGGCTTTCTATTTTTGATCCTCAAAAGAAGATTCCCCAGTTATCTGAGTGAAGTAGAATTAACATCCAAGAGCTCTCAAGATCCAGGATGGTATTACATTTTTACCGCTTCTGTAGATTAAACAAGGAAGCTACTCTCTTCTGGGAAATACCCATTGCAAAAGCTGGCAGAACAACATGTTCAGAGTATGGAGGGGTGTTTCTGAGGGCCGTCTGGCAATACCGATGGGAATGCTAACAGGCAGACTGTCAAAGAAATGAAAAAACTGCATATCTGATGAAATAATCTTAATATGCTCTTGTAAGAGGGTCATGGTATTCCTCCTTCCCATGGGTACCTTTCTGCAGAGTTTTCCATGCAGTGCATTAACTGATACAGTAAGCTAAGATTACAAATATGTAGCCCTCCTTATCAAAGACAACAAAGGAAGTGCTTCCAGCAAAGGTATGAATTTTAATTCATAAACCCAGGCATTAATTACAGAGGGGAAAAAAAGGACACTTAAACAGGATTATCAGTTTGCAGCAGCATATCTGGGTAGCAACATCGTGTCACCAAGATAATTGTTCACGTCAAGAAGGTCAGTCCCGCAATCAAGAGACTGATAGATGCTTCCTCCTGCCAAAACCTCCTGCCACCATTTCCATCATGTCGCTGTGTCTCCACAGGCCCCTATGCAGGTTCCTGTCTGAGAGGAGGGGCACTCACCTTGCCCTCTTTCTGTTTGGATGCACTCATACCCATGCCCTGAGTATCCAGCAGTATCTCTGAGTATATTCAGGGCAGCAAATGAGTCTCAGTATTAAAAGAAAGTGAATATATACCTGTCTGCTCACAAGACCTGCACAAAGCAAACCTTAAAATGACACCTCTTTTTTTTTCTAGGATTCGGAGGGTTTCTTATTAAAGTTGGATAGATAAACAGCAAGACACAGGTGATTATATGGACCATTCTTTAAACTGCAATGGTGTCCCAAACACACTGACAAGATTATAAAGGAACAAACTTTGCTAGGGTTTATGGGGAGCTGTCCTTCCCAACTAGAGATGAAAATCCTCACACGATACTGGAGAACTTCCTGAGATTCACAGGCATTATCATGTAACAATAAACAGAAAATATTAGTAGTAACCTTTTGAAATGTATTTGTTTTATCTCTAATCATCCTTCACCTTATTTACTTTCCATAAATATTTAACTATTTGAATTTATTCCTGCAAGTCATTGTGTAAACCTAACTTTATGTTTATAAAGTGCATACTGTTTTTAAAACATGAATATTTACACCAGAAGTATTGCATGTTTGTGCAATAAAAGAAAATGTTACCTTGAACAATTATAACTAAGCAGTATAGATCATGTCCAACCCAACAATCTTCTAACTCTTGAACTCTCACACGCAGTCCAGCCCTGAGTCCACACTAGCACATACAGTGTTCTTACTCTGCTGTATCAATGGGGAAAGTACTTGTGTGGATGAACCAGGTGAAAATCGAGTGCCAGGACTACATAGTGTGCTGGAAAGCACATCTGCTTTGCTGGTCAATAGACACACGTTTTTCTATTTGCTATTTAAACAATCTCAGGGTAAGCTTTACAAGAAACCCAGAGATTTATAAGCCATCAGAACTATTTTTTTTTCAATAATGAATAAGATTTAAGAATCTTTAATTAATAATTAATTAAGAATTAATCCATTCATAGATACTCTACAACACAATCATGCTAAATGCATTTTATATATGTATGTGTATATAAGTATGCACACTGTTTGATCAAAGTTTGTCTCCAATTTAGTGGAAATGATTTATAGAAAATAATTTTTGAATGAAAAAAGAAGTGTTCTTGCATTGGAAAACCAAATGCAGAAGTAAAATTAATCAAATCAAATAACAGAAATATGCCATCTGGGTGGTTCCAATCAAAATTTCCTGGTTTTATAATATTTTTAACGGGCTATTTACAAATTAATTACATACAAAAATGATTCAGAGAAACAGGATATATAGCTTACATACATTTTGCAGCCTGCTACAGACAGTGTATGAATTGAGAGGCAAACTTTAATTAGTATAGCTATTAAACATTATTCACTCATTCTAGCAGTCATCTGAATTTGGAGTTTTCTTCATGTAAAAAATTTAAACTATCTATGCAGGAAGAAAACACTGTAATAAAAACATCAAAGAAAAATAAACCGGGTGTGCTCAAAACATAATTTTGCATAACACATCAATGAGAAATGATAGTTAATAAAAATCTAATCATTAAGGAAACAACTCAACAGAGGAACAAAGAGAAGATAAAAACATCTGAGAAAATCAGTAATTTGGTTTATAAGATTTGTACAATTATGTTTGTTTCTTTAGTTTAATTACAGGGTAAGATATTAGCATACATCATTTTTATTGAGCTCAAAGGAAAGCTTTTCTCAATACATTGTACGAAAGAATAAGCTATTCCTGAATTTCTGTGTGTTTGTTGCTAAGAAAATACACCCGTGAGGTTGCTACTATGATTTACAGCAAATAAATGTGATCAGATTATTTCTTGAAAAGTTAGATTGTGTCTGTGAATATTTATACAAGAAATAAAGCATGATCTGCATTTTTGTGGCAGAGTATCACTGTAAAAGCTGGATTTATCACAATAAAGAAGGTACAAATTGCTTATATATACTTACTAAATGAGATGACAGCATGCTAAAATATTAAAACTCTATTACTGTTACTCATTTCCTCAACCTTTTCCACTATAACTTTAGCATCAAAGACGGTGTTATTCTGTCTTCTTACTCATTTTTAATTTCCAGACTATTGATATATTTGTTCTCAAATTATTAAAGAGCCTTTAATTCCTAAACCACAGATCTTATTGCAATGTCATTGGTAATTCTTGTAAGTGAAGCCTGAAACAATATCTGAATAGTACAGCTTTGGATATTTCTTGGATATATTTTTCCTGAACAGCAAGCACTAGAAAAATCAGAAGATTAATATTTTTAAAGATAATTATTTCTCAAATATGTGTTCTTTTTGATTAGAATGTTGTTCATTGAGAAATATGGTTTCTGAATTTAAGCAATGAAAGATCTAAACTGACATTTTATCACACTTTCATTCAGCATCAGCTATAGTGCACTTAGATATTCTAGGCACAAAAGCAACATGTGAATTAAAAAGGAAATAGACAAAATGGATGAATACATTTGATGAAATATTTGGCCTCAATTTCAGAAAGTGTTTTCCCTATGCTTTTATTTAGTAAAAAAACTTGAACACCTAATGTTTTTTTCTACATTGCATTTTCTGAACATCACTTTTGCCTTGAAGTTTCATTATTGGGCATCAACGTTTGAACATTTAAAATGAATTGATATGTAAAATGAGAAGTCATTACAGTGTTGCATGTAGATTAGACAAAGACTTTTGTACCATATACACTTTTTATTCTATCCTTAGAAATCTTTTCCCAAGACCTCAGATTTTTGTCCCAGCTTAGGTATTTTTTCATTTCAGTACACACCAGGATATGCATTAATTTTCAAATGTTTGTACTAATCCTCTTGCATCCACAGGCTCTACTCACTTTGCAAGCTCAGCACCTTAGTTGATGTGTCCAATGAAAATAGGTCATTATTCGTCTGCCAGGGGACTGGCACACTCACTGTATGTGCTGCTGTGTGCCAGGGGACTTTGAGGGTAATGCCAGCTGTGTGCTTCATTGTTATGGGCACCTCTAACCTTGCCAGTACTAACATGAAGTTCTTCCAATCAATTTCTTCACTGAAAAAAATGCAGTTTAGTACAAAACTGCTTGGTGTCTAGCATTTTTATATCAGCTATACAGAAAGGCACGTATTCAGTTTAAACAGATGTTGGTGATGCTTTCTATCCCTGTAGCAATTGGAAGTCAGGTCCTGAATGTGTTCGAAGGTCTCAGCTGCTGATAATGGCAATCATCAGAGTTTTTTGCCTGACATGCAGGCTTCCATAAAATGGTAGAATTCCCTGAAGTTCTGATTTTAGCTGTAAGAACTAGACCTGTACAATGCTGGTGTTAATAAATATTTTATTAAATACTGATATAAAAATGTCAGAATCTAGTAGACTACAGAAACACAATGTTGATATAATTGCTTGATCATTAAAGGTTCAGAGCTGTATTGAGTCCTGTAGCTGCGATCTCTCTTTGTGAGTTTTCTGTTCAATAAACCTTTTGGTTTGTTTCACAGCGTGAAGTATTTCTGGGAGCAAAGGGTGACTTACTACTGCCCGGCGTACCAGTGGCCAGGAGGCAGGAACTGTTGTTGGGTATATTTGTGAGGACTCTTTTTGGCTATCACAAACACTTAGCCTTTGTGCACCTGTTGGTGTAGGTAGTCTGGGTGGAGGCTTTTTGGAGATTAGTTGGAAGCCTGCCATGCCCATCCTCTTACCTGAGAGGTGAGAGCGATTTGTCCCTGTACTTACTGTCTGCACAACAGCAAGGTACCACCAGGAGATAAAGAACTCTTTTCAGTTCTAGGAAACTGTATGGTTGGATAATTCTTGAAGAAAATTTTCTTCTTTTCTGTCACAAGCAATTTTTGAAGGGAAGTTTAAGGAAAGGTGTACTGAAGTTGGGAAAACTAGAACCTTTTAAAACATGAAAATTCAATCTACCCCAGGATGTTAACACTGTATCGAAGTAATGCATAGTTCCCATGCTTCTATCTGGTGGGAAATTTTGTGTGAAGACATTTTTTAATGATGCAGTTCAGAAAGGCCAAATTATTTTTTCAGCATGTATAGTCTAGGTAAGGCTGCAAGTGTTTAATAAGTGATTAAAACCTACATAAAAGATGAGAACTTGGAGGTACAACTGATTCTTCATAAAATGTTTTATTAATTGAAATGCTAACCAAATTGTCAGACTGTATAAATATCTGTGTGAAGACCAGAATAGCTGCTTACGATGCTGTGTGCATGGGTGATTAAGCGCTTGCTTTTCCTGTTCCACCACATCAAGGTCAAAATCCTTGTCCTTGCCCTCAAGGCCTGTCACAACTGTTTTAGGTTCTTTTTCCTTCTATTTTTTATTAGTTAACCTGGTTTCCCTGCCTTGCCCCTCCCAATTTCCTTACTTGTGCCTCTGAGGTATCATCTGCTGCCTCCTTTTTGCACTGTCAGCAGTAACCCTGTTAAGACATCCATTGCCCTCTAAAGCTGCCCTGCCAGCTGCCAGCTGGCCAATACTTAAAAAGTGGGGAAGAAAGGGATTATCAGCATATGCTTGACTTTTAGTTTTGTGATACGATATGTGGTTACATCCTTGTACCAGCAGTTGTCCTTTTATGTCATAAACGCTTTGGGGCTTTTGGGGTAACACATACATTTGACTTCAGATAAGAAGTCTCCCAACAAGAAAATAAATTATTAAGGTTGCAAAATGAAGGATTCAAAAGGTATGAAACGCCTCAGTTATCTTCATTTTCTCAGCAGATTATACACATCAGGATGAAGCTTTCTATTAAATGATTACCGATTATTTTTTGCACAGTTGTCCCTTTAACTAGTGCACTGGGTGGCTTGAGCTCTGAGGTTTCGGTAGTTATTCTCTAAAATATTCTGATTTCATCTTTAGCAAAAGTTGGAAGACATGTACAGAATAAAACAAGAGTTTTGAAAGAGTAGCCAGAGGAGGGCCGATGCATACTGCCTTGCAGACCTGGATGGTTTTCCTCTGGCAGCTACAAGGTTCCTGTATGATATGGGGCAAACGACTTAAGGATCACATTAAATGCTTTGTTATTTTTCTTTATTTTCTGGGTGTCTGGCTTGAAATTAGCACCTTCACTTGCATGCACTTAATGCTCATAACTTCCTGCTACATCAGAGCTTCAGCTGCCCAGTGACTCTCCTCATTCCCCATGTCACTTGTGCTCCTTGTTTTGGTTTTGTCTCACTTTCAGTTCCCAGTTCCCATCTCCTTAAAAAAATCCCTGTTCTGGTCTCCCATTCCTCCTGTCTGCTTCGTGCCCCTTCCAGGCCCAGGTCCCATTTCCTTCCCTCCTCTTAATTCTTTCTCCGATCCCTCTGGTCTCCCTATACCTTTGCCTTCTCTGATTTTCCCCCTCTGCTGTCAGCCTGGCAGCCTCACTTGCCGCACTGCCTGAGCACCCAGCAAGGACTTGCAACTAAAACAGCAGAGCTGCAGGTTTGGGACCTTGTCCTGACCCAGCTTTTCTCAGCAAGCACTCTTCTAAAACTTATGAACAAATGAAAAGATTTCATGCTGTGTGGCAATACTGAAAATGACAGGCGAAACTTGTTTAATATACTGATTTGGTTACAACTGTCATTCCGGAAGGAGCTCACCCAAAAGAATGAAAAAGGGATCGCTTGGATATGGCCTCATTTTGTTTTGTTAAAGTCAGTATGATCTGGACAGAGGATCAGAGAGAACAGACATGCCTGGCTACCTGTGGAGTCATCCTATTGAAAATTATCAAAGACCTATCAAAGGTCTGTGCTTATTTAGTACCGATTTCTTTCAATCTGACAGAAAACACTATCATTTATGATATTCAGCAGACTATAAAACAGCCTAGAATTATATGAATATATATTATATATATGAAAATCCCTTATTTTTTAGACAACTGCCAAGTACACTGTAAAGGGATGAAAACTTTCTGTCTGAATTAACACAGAAATGTTATCTTGAAGTTAAATACACATAAATGTATTACGCAAGATATACCTGATCTGATCTCATTGCTTTTCTGAAAGTGTCTTCCTCAATGTAAAAGCATGTAACGACCCCAAAAATATGTTTATTCAGCTTCACAGGCTGCACTTGTGCTTAACTCATTTCTTCCCTGGGTATAGGAAGGCAACAATCAATTCACAGTGATTACTAATGAGTCAGCAGTTTTACAAACTCTTGCTGTAATGAATAGGTTAAATGAGAATGGAGCAGAAAGCTGTATTGGAGAGTCCAGCATATTCCTTTGCTAGGAACCATTTATTTCCTTAAAATAACTAAGGAGCAAGATGCAACTGGCCTGCTAATCACAAACACCAGATGGCTGTCTCAGGCAAAAAACTGCTCAGTCCACATAGTTTCAACCAAATCAGAATCAAAGTGGTTTATTGATTTATTAACAACATGTAATTAACCAGCAATCAGTGAACCATGTAAAAGAGATCAATATTTGCAGTGCAACAGATAAACCACATTACAAGAGGTAAAACACAATACTAGATGTTTAAAAAGGTTAACATGCAACTATGAATTTCTAAATACCCTTCTGTAATGCACCCCAGAAATGTTCTAATCCCAGTAGGTAGTTACCTCTCCCAGCAGTGTAGGTTACGCACAGATCCCTTCCCAGGAGTGTGGATTCCCAGTTGCACACCCTCCTGGGGGAGAGGTGGGTGCTCTGAGTCGGAGTGTGCCCCAGTACTCCCAGCAAGCAGTGCCAAGGCACCCCTGGAGTCATGTACACACCCCTGAGGTGTGGGTCCCTACAGCCTGCCCCCTGCCCTGTCACCCCTAGCTGGCTGCGAGCTCCTCGCAGTGTCTGCCTAGCCTGAGCAGAGGCTGTGACTCCGGCAAGGCAATTTCTAGTAGGTTCAGACCAGGGCATTTAATCATTCACACTGATGGGAAGACAGGAACAGTCTTTACAGACCAAAACACCAAAAATAAAATAGACAACCAACCCCCCCCAATTTGCTGTATAAGGAAATTGCAGAAATGTCTGCTGGCATTTTTCATGTCCTGAATCCAAAGCATTTTGCCTCCCATGCATATTTTAGTGCTTTCCATCTAACAAAAAAATTCAGTTTTCAATCAAGGTCTCAAATATGTAGCTAGGGGTGGTATAACAGTACCAGTTAGTAAATATGGTAATAAAGAGATCATTTAGATAGGGAAGTTAGGATACAGTGAGCTTGAGAGTGAAATTAAAATGCAATAATGGCTTTCATTAGTGGGTACAAGGAGCGGTGCAGTGTGGCTCCATAAAACACAACAGCAAGTGCACTTCATGTTCCCATCTCAGCTTCTCACTGTAAAGGTATCTGAAATGTCTTCAATCCCATTGATAACATGTGATCCCTTCACATCTTATTTACTGTGGAGCAGAAGAAAGCGACAACTGTGATGAGATTTTAATTTAGAAATACTGGAGAAAATGTACGAATCCACAAGCTCCAGGTTGAACACTACAATTAAAACTAAACTTTTGATAGCTCAGTAAAGGACAGGATTTTCCATGATTGGAGCCTACAACAGTATGTAGTTGTAATGTAACTAGTGAGCAAAAAGCTGCAATTGTATAACATCCAATAGGAGATAAAACTCATACTAATTTTGATGATTTCATAGTCCTTATTAGGTACCTAGAGAAAGGAATGACTGGTGTGGAGGCACCTTATAGAATAACTTGCTCCCAAAGCAACAGGTGATTAGAAATTTTTTGAAATGAAAATGTGAAACTGTTTCTCAGGATGTAGCTAAAATAAATAAATCAAAGCACTGTTAGTTTACAGGACACCTAAACTATGTATTAAGAGACTAAGCATACTTTATTTGCAGAACAAAATAATTTAAAGACTACTGCTGACAGACTGAATAGACTTTATTTTAATGATGATGACTGCTGTTAGTAATAGCAGGTGGAACCATCATCCTCATATAACCTAAACTACATATATAAAACATGTGCAGATGATATATGTCATAACCTAGACAACAGATTATCTTCAGTCAGGAATAGCAGTCAACGATGCCTGTGTGCTTTCATCGTGGGAAACAATCTCTCATGCATGGCTTGAAGATCAATCTTTTAAGAAACTGCAGAAAACTGGGAGAATGAGGAGGTGAAAATCACTGCAGAAACCACAGTGAATAAATTATGATCTTGGTTCAAACTGTAGATTGCAGCATAGAATTTGCAAAGAATCTATAAATATTTAATTGACCAGGCAACAAATTGAGTGTTGAAACTGGATTTCCTAGAAAGTGGGAGAAAAAGAATTAAGCAACAACGTTATGGGTTCTGCTATTCCTGATATAACTACCAGAAATGAAGAGGGAGATTCCAGAAAGCTTCACTGATATGAGAAATGCAATCCTCAACTTTGAATATGATCAGATAGGAAGATGTAAGAGTGCAAATGGCATATGCTAAATCTCTACGTGACAAAACAGGAGGTTCCTGTATTATCCAAGAAAGAGAGTGAGAGAGAGATTCAGAAGGAATAGCAAAGCACCAACTGCTACTGGTCAAAAGGCTAATATTAGTATTTACAATATAATTATGATTAATATAAACACAGAGTTATCCAAAACTGCACAAAGCACTCCCAATACAGTCTCCCAAGTGACAAAAAGACTCACATTCCTCAACCCAATGGCTACACCCTTGCCAGTGGAAGTGTTAAAGAATGTGAGCAGCTTTTAAGGACAGAGAAGGTAAAGGAATGTGAGCGATTTAACCATCCTATACAACTAATCAGTATGATGGGCCTATAAACCACCTTTGTTGAGGAGAGCATCTGTATTTGCTTTATGACTGGGAGGGAAAGGGATTGTGCAAGAGTGACTTGACCCCATTTTGAGCTCTTTGAAGAGCTGTAGCATGCCTTGTATTTACACTTAGGAAAAGTCCATCACTGATTGAAACCTTGGATTACAGAGCCTGAGTTCTGCCCTTTGGGTGTATTTGACATCCAGAAACATGGATGTCAAACATTTTCCTCTGTGGACAGAGGAAAACGGAGCCAGAGCCCAAGTCCTGAGTAACAGTGTCTCCAGATCACCTGTCCTGATAGTAGTAAGTTACAGAAGACAAATTTATGTACATAATCTATTTCATCAGTTTTCATCCCAGCTCATCGTGCCCATGCCCAGTCTTATAAATTAAATAAATTCCCAGCTCTACTTTGAAGAGGTCTGTTGGTCTCTTTTCACTCAGCTTGTCCCTAGCTTTACATCTACTGGCAACTATTTTCACTGCATTTACCTATAAAAGGTGGGAACTAAGTTTATTGAATTCCAAAATGCCTCTTCATGGGTGGACCCTGTAGCTCATTGTTCATTTTTCATTGCACTGGCATGTAAAAACCACAAGGAAAATGGGGTTTTCCAACTTCACAAACTGTCCGAAATGCTGGCTGAAGACATAGCATGTTCTCTGATGTGTTACCAATGATCTTTAAGCATATAATAAAGAAGTGATTTTACATTTAACTGTGGTGGGCTGACCTTGGCTGGATTCCAGGTGCCCAGCAAGCTGCTCTCTCACTCTACCTCCTCAGAAAGACAGAGGGGAGAAAATAAGGTGAAAAACCTGTGGGTCAAAATAAAGGCAGTTTAGTAAAGAAAAGGAAAGCCTGTACCTGGAAGCAAAGGAAAACAAGAAGATTTATTCTTTGCTTCCCACTAGCAGGTGATGTCCAGCCACTCTTTGGGAAGGAAGGCCTCTGGATGTGTAGTGGTTTCTTTGGAAGACAAATATCATTCTTCCCTGCACCACCCCATTCTCTTAGATTTTGTGGCTAAGCATGACATCATATGGTATGGAATACCCTTTCAGTTTGGGTCAGCTGTCCTGGCTGTGTCACCTCCCAACCTCTTGCCCACCCCCAGCCTACTGGTGTTTGGGGATGGAGGTTGGAGAGAATCCTTGATGCTCTGCAAGTATTGCTCAGCAGTAGCCAAAATATCGGTGTGTTATCAACTTTGTCCTAAGCTACAAATGCAAAGCACAGCACTGTAAGGATGGATGGGGTACACAGGGAGACAGTGTATATCTGAAAAACAAAGCCGGGATTAAGATTTCCTTGGCATGCTCATGTAGGAACAACATTGTATACAATGACATTTCAGAGAAGTGGGTTAGTGGTTAGAATAGCACCCACACCTGTTCTTTGGCAGAGAGCTCTAGAAGAGATATTTTTGGAAGTCAAAGCCATTGCTGTTTATTGGATAAAACACCATCTGCGGGAATGGGTGACCACAGCACTTTAAGCTCTTCTAAAAGATATTCATGGAGGTTGTCTCAGAATATTGGTTTCACAAAGCATTTGTAGACATAGACGAGGCATGTTTGCCTGGGGGGATGGATATGTTCTGGACTAAACTAGATCCCAAGGGATCCTGCAACTTCTACGAACATCCAATCTATGTGAACTTTAAAGGAATCCTAGACAATTGCCTGATACCCTCCCTTGGGCTGTGGTAAAGCTTGTGTAACCAATTTTTTTATGAATAAGACATTTCAGAAGGCCTGGATAGCTGATATTTTTCAGGGAAACTTTGTTCTACTGAAAACCCTTGACATCCAAAAAAGATAAAACCTGCAGTTGCTTAGGTACAACTTCTTAATATAAAAGTTTTGTGCAAACTTTCAGCCAGCATTTCAGATACGTAACCAAGGCATGTAGGGCACGATGGGCTATCACTCTTTCGACATCAGCTATCCAGCTGTGTGTTACATATCATCCATCTCTAAGCTGCAGATACTGAGACAGATGAAACACCACTAATCACTCCAGTCAATTGAAACAGACAGCAGCTTTTCTATTTTGCACACTCATCTTAAATTCATATCTCTGCTCAGTTTGTAAACATTACTTGCAAATCAAGCCAAAGGCTTTCCACTAGGAAAAAAAATAATTCAATTATTAATTAAAAGCTTTTGTTATACTGGGGCAGTTGACCTTTTGAACTACTGTAAAGGTACTGAAAATAAGTCTTAGGGGAATTAGGTTGTTTATAGTGTCTGGAAATTCAACTAATTTAACAGTTTGTAAGACATTTAACAACAATGATATGAGAAAGCACATTGGAATAAGTACTCTGGTATGCAGAAGAGAAATTAATTTTGTTTTGACACCTCTTCTTTAGCTCAGAAATTATGATCTGTGCCCTAGGCTATCAAACATCAATGCACAAAATTATTCACAAAGGGTTTATGGTTCAAGTGGTAAATCCAGTCATTTGCAAAATGTTGACCCAAGTGAGTCAGCACAGAAAGCTTGATCTTTCAGTTTGATGAAAATGTAATTTTATGGATGTCAAGTCGAAGTTCAAAAGTGACATATAGTGTCATACAGATAAATAGTTTTGCCGACAGCAATGCCATACTTCATAAGTACTTGTTTGGCCAATAGGAACTACTACGATTATTAAGAAGGCTGCTAGTAAATGCACATTTTATCTCATTTTACATATCATGTAAGTCTCCGGAATGAAAAATTAAGACAGATCTGATTAAGAACTGCATTTAATACTTCAACTTCATATTTCATTTATATGTAATGAAGATCTATGGAGATATTATTTATTTTTAAGTTATTATATTCATTACTATTATTTTATATGTACCACTTTCACAAGATTAAAGATAATTTACAGTCACTTCAGCTTTGAACCAAAGACAAATTGAAGAGAAAATGCTGTGTGGAATTATGGCATTAGTTATACTGTATTTGCTAATAATCAGGAACTGAAAGGAAAGGAGGGATTATTTTTATTACAAAAAAACCCCAAACAAACAAAACAACAACCCAACTTTTCCATTCCTCTTGTAAGTTCTGAGAATATTATTACTCCTTATATATGTTTTCTTTCTTCTTCAAATGATTTGTATATAATGAAAAAGCATATGAAAAGTAGTCTGTAGAGTTATGTGGGAAGTGCAGAAGAATGTAACTGCCCTGACACTATTTTTTTTCTCATGAAGTAATGTACAGCAATTAGCTTCTTTAATTATCTGTTCCTGTTCAAAGCAACTAGGTAAAGCCCGTCTTTCAGTTCAAATGTAAGCTTTCTAGACCGTTCCTTAAGTATCTCGAATCCACACAGAGAAAAGGAAGAATGCAGGGGACCAATTAATATTTAAGACTGAGTTATGTATTTACTGAGAGATGTTATATACCCTAAATAAGTCTTGCCCTTCTGAGTAAGTAAAGCTAGTGAAGATGTTTGTGTCCAATTGCCTTCAACTCATACTGAGTTTCCACATACTTCAAGAACACACAGACCTGTTACCTAAACTTTTCCTTTCTGTATACCTTTCATAAATGCCTTGAAACAGGAATACAGGTGATATCATGTTAATTACTCTTATAATATTTATCAGTAACTTGCACTTGTGCTGAAACTCGATAGCAACCCCAATATGGTTCCTGCTGTACAGCATGCAGGATCAGTCCACAAAGGTTACATTCAGTATCAGGTACTCCAGGATCGAGCAAGTCTATGTTATCATGTAATAAAAATGTTTAGGAAATTAGAAAATATGCATAAATCTTATTTTATGTTCCTTTGTTCAGTTCTCTTATTTGAAGGGTAGGGAAGGAGTCTCAGCACTGTTTCAGTAAGGAGACTAGATCCAAGAAAGTCTCTTGGGCTTTATACTCAAGATAAACCAGTGCAAAAAGATCCAAGTGAATTCTGTCCCAGGTGCAGCCTTGCGGAAGTGTGTAGCATCTGGCTCCAACTTTTCCATGGAGCTTCTCCATTTGGTCCATCCTAAACACACTGGAGATTATAGATCCAGACAATGGGACTTCAGGTTGCACCTAGCACAACCATTTAGAGGAAAGGGTTGCGATTGTATCTCTATCTGCCTTCACAACTTGCATGTTACCCACACGTAACAGAGAGAGCTTTTCTGTCTTTCTTTGTTCCTTTCCCCAAAATATCAGTCTTGTGCTTTTTCTCCAGATTTTTTGATCTGTGACATTAAAAAAAAAAAAAAAAAGGGAAAACAAAGGGGAAAAATTGAGAGAAAAAAAGTTATTTTTTTGCATCAGGGCAAAATTGTGTTTAATCCCGTGTATGCTAACAGATACGTAAACTTAATCATTATAATTATGGAAGTAGATAATGAAACATCACCAACAATATTCATCAGTTTCCTTATTCTCATGCTTTTGGCAACACAGCCATTAACATGCATCCTTGGTAATAATGTTGTCCAGGACTATATTGTCTCTGTGCAAAATTAATTTTCAAGAACTGTGAAATGTGAGCTCCTGCCTGTCTCCTCCTCTTGACCCCTAAGTGAAGGCCTTCTGTACTGTCTTCATCTCCATTTCTCCACCAAAGTTTTCAGCCTCCTATAGCTGCCAGAAATTGCACATACTTTTTGAGTTATTCCTTCCCAATTTTTAGAGAAAGTAATTTTAATTACTTCAGAGTTAAATGCTTTTTCTATGTAAACAAAGAAAGGTGAGAAGAATGCAAATGCCACTGGGGAATTTTCTCCAGGCCAGCGTTCACACTGGGGATAAAGCTGCTTGTTCACAAACGTCTCCTACTTACCCTGCAGCAAAGATTTTTTGAGAGTTCATTTTCCAGCTTACCATAAATACTTCCACTAATATTTCAGTGATGTCTTTACTTCATTCATCATTGTAGTTTGATATCTTTAAGCCTTGTCCTCACAACTATAATAGCAAATTTGAAGATGTTTGTGAACATGTAAGGTGTTCTGCCTTGCCATGGTTTTCTTTCCTCTTCTGGTTTCCTCCATACTAAGCAATTGAGTCAGTATGAGTTCCTTCCTACATTTTTGGTTCCTTCATGCCTGTCCTATGAATTTCTTGTGAAGCTATAAAATAACAATCTGTGAAGCAATCCTACAAAATGCTCAGTTAACCGCAAGATTAAACTAAAGAGCAGGAATTGCAGTAGGGTGCAAACATTGCAAAGTTTACAGACTCAGATATATCCTTTGGGCACCTGAGTCTCTTAAATCCCATCAGTCCTGCACCAAGCATCCTCTGAAATGTTTTCGGAGCACTCCAAAACAGCTGATTTAATATTGCTGAGTGCAATGCACTTAGCTAACTTATTCTTTGGATGTTCCATCTATTAGTGAAGTTTGCTCACTAAACTATATTTTTAATAAAACATAACCCCCCCACACACACTTTTCTAAAAAATTCTGGTAGACTGTGCTGGAAAGTTATTCCACATGACCCCAAAATGTCAGTTAGGAAGCAGTGGATTTCCTGAAACAGTTTTTTGCTCTTTTACACCAGTTAAAAATCTTTTTTTCCTGTAATTTGGAATGAGTCCTGAGAAAATTTCAAGAGGAAGCAAACATAAAGCAACACTCATAAAAAGTCTTAATAAATCCAAACATTGTTTCATGTATTCAACTTGCAAAAGAATTAAAGGTTTACATTAGAATCTGTTACAGGTTTTTTGCATTGAAGAACATTATTTTTATCACCTTTCAAACACATTTTAGCAGTAAGATACATCAACTATTTTTCCAGCACTGAGTTTGCTAACAGCAATCTCCTGTTTTTCAGCCTATGAAAAGCATCAGTCTTAAGGCAGTTCATTAACTAGATGCTCTGCTGGCTCTGTCTCCCAGGTTATCTGCCTGTAGCATGAAGCAACAACTGCAGATGCAGTAGAATTGACCTTGCCTTTTTTATTAATATCTATAGTACTATTAAAGGTTAAGGTATCATGAACTGACTTGTATATCACTAAAACTGATTCACCACTGTAACATCAAATATTTACCTTACCTAGAGCTGCAAGTAATTATAAACTTATTTTGTTGGAGCTCAAGCAACATGGGCTAAGATTTTCTGTTGATTATTAGGCCATGATAAAAAATATGATTTGCACACTCCCAGAGATATTATGTGCATATGATCTCTCAGTACCATGGAAAACTTCAATTGATGTGAAAATATTCAATTGCTGCAAGGAACCACTTCAAATGTATCAACTAGAAGTAATTACCAGCTCAGGAAAGTGATTAAAATGGCTTAAAATTAAGATTTCAGCTTGACATGGTTATTTCTATGCAAATACGCTATATTTTTTCAACCAACATGCAAATCTTAATTAAAAGCAGACTGAAGTTTTGAATAACAAGAAAATTTTAAAATTCATGCTGTAAACATAATTACTTCAGCCACAGTTGCAAATGAAAGTCATATTTTTTGCTTGCTGTACTTGTTTTCCCTACTCTTCTAATAAAGACAGACATTGCACAATACCCTGTTAAATTGTGTGCCGAATGAGTGCTTGAAACTACCAGTCAATTTCCTTTGTAGTGACTAGCTGTAATAGCTCAGTGGTATGCAATATTGTAGAGTTATTTTTATATCTAATATATATGGTTTTCAATGTATGAGGGATTAAATCTTCAGAATATGACACGAAAATTTTGCCGCGATTTGCAATAGGAAATGGAAATCAAGAGAAATATTTTGTTGACTGTATCTACTCAGGCATATTTGGTTGACAGTTTGAGATCTTCTGAAAGCTGGGTTAATGTCCTTAGAACTCCCTGGAGGTCATTCTGCTGTGTATAATGCCTTCTCTTAACATGACCCATTTCACATATGTCACATATGATAGGCCATGCTTATCAAAATAAGGCATGATACCTGCAGAACTCTCAATGGATGTAGGTTTTCCTTGCCCCATAACAGTGGGGCAATCAAACAGGTAAGGCTCTGCATGGGTTAGCTCTCCTTTGACCTTCAGGTAAGACAGAATTAAATAAGCAGCAGGAATAACATATAGAATTTTAATAAAATTTACTATTTTCCACCCATGTTTCTCAGTATCTGAAAGAGTTGTAATAATTTCAGAGGTTCTAAACCTCCAGTGTCCAGTGAACTTGCTATTTGCTCAAGTAAATCTCTTTCCCTACTTTTCCATTCCTGAAGTATATTAACTTCAAGACAGTTTATTACTAGTTCATATGATGGGCTGTGAGAAATCTGCTGGAACTTTTGCAAAATTCTAGGTGTGGATGGCTTTTTGAAACAACTCTGTAAAGCTCTGACAGTTCAGGATTTAATTCAAAACCCAAAGAAGCACTTAGTAAGTTAGAGAACTCTGGCACAGTCAATCTAAATATCTTTTATCTGGTGTACAGTTCTTAAGTTTGAAACAATGCAGTTTGATAGTTAACATTTTCTGATTGAGTTAAATGAAACCATTAAAGGCTAACTACCAAGTGCTAGAGAACCAGCTAGTGCCAGAAGCAAGATATTTTCTGGTTGCTTTCCTTTTTACTGTCACTAATGCCTTGGAAATATGGAATGAAGCTTTGTTTGGACGTAGATCAGATGTTTTCAGAGATTTCTGGTTCTGATGGAGCTTCTAAAGTCTCCGTTCCTCTTCCTGAGGTATTTTTTATATTGTGTTCAGAAATTATGAAAGGTAAAGCAATCACAGAGCCATCTGCTTCATTCAGAATATCCCTATATAATAAATTCAAAGTGCTTGTATTATCTGGCTTGGAGGCCAGCTGGTGCAGACTGGTCTGCGCTTGTGTTGCTAAGTATTCGTCCTTTCTAAATCTGAGTGGCTGGGTGGAAAATGATTCTTGGAAATAGTGTCTCTCCTCTACTTACTCATACACCCCAACCCAAGTATTATTAGGGAGAGTGCTGCTTGATCCAGAAAAAAACTGTGCCGGGGACTGCTTCAACAAATCATAGTTTAGACAATCAGGTTCCTCATTAATTTCCTATTACACACATAGCCTTAGCTCCTGGGGTTTGCTGATTTTCACTGCAATTCAACTTATTGCTAGCTAACAACAAACTCCTCTAGACAGGGATACTTACAGCTACCACTACTTACACACTGATCCATTTAAGGCTCTAATTCACTGAAAACAAAGAGCTCATCTGGTATCCAGAGTTCATCAGGAGAGAACTTCTCAGGGCACAGAGCTGCATTTAAAGTTGACTTACTTTGCTGCTGCTGTGTGACCGCCTCTCTGTGACACCCCGTTACAGCTGCTTTTTCACAAATAAAAGCAGTGACAGAGATGACTACCAAAGAGTAGGTGCTGGAATTGGTTGACATCTGGTCCCCAGAGATGAAACTTACCCTCTGAAAACATTTTGCCATCCTGTACTAACAATGCAATATTCAGTTTCAGAAATAATTTCCTTCAGTAACTCCGTAGCTATTGTGTGGAAACAGGAGATGTTCAGATGTTGTCGCTAGCGCTGTTCACTTCTTTATCCTTGTACTTTACAGAATTTCAGCTTG
Source organism: Falco punctatus (assembly GCF_963210335.1). Taxonomy (NCBI): domain Eukaryota; kingdom Metazoa; phylum Chordata; class Aves; order Falconiformes; family Falconidae; genus Falco; species Falco punctatus. The sequence continues at coordinate 52,758,187 of NC_137585.1, forward strand.
TTAGTGATGGAAGTAGTAAATATATAAAACAGAATATAAAGCATATTTTAAAAGTTTAAATATTTGTTATATTTCTACCGACGATCAAAGCTGGAAAGAGGAGCAAATGAAGTCTGGTCTCCTTTTGTTGTCCATGAAGAAGGTTTCTTTCCTGTCCATCAGCCCATGACAGCCATAGAGCTATTAATGAGAAGTCTATATGTTGTTTCATTTCAGATCACATATTCTTTAAAAACAGGAGAATAGACATACTTTCTTGCTGCATGGAGCAGCTTGAAAATGTTGACTGTGCCTTTACATATGAGGATGTTTAATTAAAAAAAAAATTAAAAATTGAAGTATTCTGGCTAAGCAGATAGGCTAATATTTGGTCTAGGGAATTTTAATGTTTGGTATTTTTTAATGCTTCCTTACTATATGGGATTTCTCACCGTTTCTGTGTGCCTGTGCAGTATGCTGTCAGCAAGGACTTGTCAATGCTTTTAGCTCCCCTATGTTGCTATCACCAGACCAAGCTGGGAAATATGACACTATGAATTATACTGACTGAAACTATCTAGATGGTCAATGCTACAGGTGTTCAGCAAACATATTCTTTCACTTCTCCACATGGACTCTGCTGCTGCTGCTCAACATCTCTCCTGGGATTAGTTTGCAAAAGAGAAACCATAGGGAAAAATATTTCCTCAGTTGACATTTACAGATACACCCACATTCAGTGATACAGAACCCACATCCTCTCAGTATGCAGTAAGTACGACAAAGACTGACAGTTTTAAACCTTTATACGAATTCCTGAGATAGGTACGCAAAAAAAACCCCAAAAAACCACAAAAAAAACCACCAAAACCAAAAAACTTTTACTTCATTAAAGTCATTTTTTTCCCATACTCATAAAAAAAATTACTTGAGCAGGCAATGTTCAAATATGTCAAAAATATGTCTTCTTGCCCAAGAGTAGATGTGACATATTTCAGTACAAATATTTGAAATACTGCAGCACTGAGTGGAGGAATGGAGAAAGCAAAGGCACTCAGTACTTTTACACTGTGACTGCACAGTTCTTGCAAGACTGTTTGGGGTACAAAATATAGCAGCTAAGGAAAATGTCAAGAAGTAAAACATTATGTAATTTATGGTGAATGCAGTGAATGTTTTTTACTGTTACATACAACAAAATGCATGTGGATTTTTGTAGGAAATTATATAAATAAAAATCTACTCCTAGTCAACCAAATTACTTAGTCCTTTTTGTTCATGAAATTCAGCTACAAAGAAGAAAAACCCTTTCTTGATATGTTAGACTTTTTAATAAAGTCCTGGCAATTTTACTGTTAAGCAATTCAAACTCATTCTGTGTTGTTTTCTCATTAGTATAGTAGATGACTTGTAGGAATTTTTTCCCCAGATTTAAAATTAAGAATACAGCCTGAACGCATTGCGAGAAAATTAAGAATATCTTCTATTCTATATTCTCCCTTATATGACAATACCTTCTTATGTGCTGCTCCTCACATTTAGAACTGATGCTGTTTGTATTTAATTTAGTAACACCTGGCAATCCTCACTGCATTGAGGTATTTATCTAGAGAGGTCTGGAGAGCATTGTTGCCAGGAACAAGTTATCAAGGAATCAGAGATATTTCTTGTAAATTCAGGTGATGTATGGTAAAAAATTGGGCAGGCTTGTTGACCAGCAGATCAAATAATTTATTCTGAATATATTCTGTATGTAACAATTATGTAGGTACAGCTGTTTTGTTTTGGTTTCTTTTTTTCTTGTGATACTCTTTAGTTTATTGGAATTATTTTTTGCTCACACGTGAATTTAGATCCTAATGCTCTCTATTTTTGTGCAAGGGTTGGGACTGCAGCTGAAAGAAGACACATAGCACATTACACACACTGAAATGGATACAGTTGTCTGTAGATTTCTTTGTTCTCTGCTTTAGTACTTATGTACTACAGGTTATTTCAAGTGATATAATAAAGAGATTTTTTTTTCAATTATGTGTCATAATACTGCAGACAGATGTAAATAACGTCAGGTTTTTAAGACATATGATCAAATATAATCAATGAGTTTGCAAGACCCCCTACAAATTGTAATAGAAACATCAAGCAGGCTTAAGGCACACATAAGATTCATTGTTAGAATATCTTTTTTTACTTTATATCCTTATAGTCAACCTCTGGATAGCTTGTCAAACCAAAGAATTTTGAATTTTCAAATAAGCTACAAGGAATTTTTGATTAAGAGACTGCAATGGAAGAAACAGTGATATAAGTGAGATAAGTCTTCGGAGCAGCTGACCCTTGTTAAACAGCTGACAATATGCCATTTCATGAATAAGCCAGCTAAAAACATGTGAGTAGGAAATCCGCCCACCAAAGATGGCAAATAATAACTGCTTCTAAGAATCAGCTCCACAAAAAGTAGGTAGGTATTTCACACAAGAATAATGGAGGGCATGGGTTTGATAATTTGGAGGTATCTAAAATACCCCCAGCAATGTTTGTCTCCTGAAGAGTCACTAAACATTAAAGAAGGACCATGCATTAGAAATAAAAGTATGATGCTGATAATAAGCCAGTTGATAGCCTGCTAGGAAACAGAAATGTAAGATTATTGGAATGGAAGACATCTTTTGGGGAAAGTGGCAGATGCTGTATCAAGTAATCCCTCCGACAAATTTACCAAGCTTTAAGTTAAAAGCAAGAGACTGCTCTTTGAAAAGTTCTCTAGACTCTGCTTCTGTCATAGTTAGGAGTCTTTTACTAGCAAGACTGTATTTATTCCTGACTGGTTTTTTTATGCCTGCTGGTCTTATATCAGTTCCGTTCCTCACCTCGTTTGCTCTCCTTCCCTAGTGGAAAATCTATAGCAGGGGTCCTCAAACTACGGCCCGTGGGCCGGATACGCCCCCCCAGGGTCCTCAATCCAGCCCCTGGTATTTACAGACACCCCCCCGCCAGGGCCGGGGGGGCGGGGGAACCAAGCAGCCGCAGATGGCTGCCTGCCACTGCATCTGTGCGCCGGCCCCCTGGTTAAAAAGTTTGAGGACCCCTGATCTATAGGGTACACTCATATCCCTCATCTGCTTATTCTATGAAACAAAACATGACTACCTATCTGGGCTGCTCTTGGTAAAAGAGGCACTTCTTCTGACCATTTTAGCAGCCCTCCCCACTACCTGTGATGGCTAAAGCATTTATTTTTTTAGATTTTGGTTTTGAGCTTGTACATCTAGGAATATACATGTTATACTAGGCTAATTTTTACCAATGCCTGCTACAACAGTCTTCCATACTTTCATATCTCTGCTAAAAATACAGCCTTGTTAGGTTGCCTCTCACTGAAAATCACATCCTTACTGCAAAAAGAAAAAGCAAACCACACCCATATAGAACCTCTGAATGACATCGTGCTCAGTCTGAGAGAAATATGGCATGGGAAAGTAAGAAACCTGTGTTTCATCACAGCTGTAACAGTATATTATCTAATTATTTGGTCGATTTTTGAGCTACAATAGAAACTATCTAGCCATTGAAGAATATGTTTGAAGAGATTAAACAACCAGAAGTATATAATCTACACATATATGACAGGTAGTGTTAAAAAGCAGAATTCTACTAGAGCTTGGTTACATTTTCTTGACTCTGTTTAAGCTCTTGAGTTTCATCCTGAAAGGCAAATAAGACTGCTGAATCACACCCAGACAATGTTTAATATAAATACCAGAGAATGAAATATAATGTAAATTTTCATACAATGTCATGTTTGTCTTAAAATTATGTTAAATCCTATTTTTTAGTCAAAGAAAAAATATTCTAAATTTCATTATTTCTTACTTCAAATTAAAATAATCACTTCACATTCAAAACCACATTTAGCTCTAACAAAATTAGTTACAATGGCTAGAATATTATGAACATCACACTGGAGATAAAAAGATTTTAGCTCATCTAAAAGACAAATTTCACTAATGATTGCAAAGGTCTCTGTGAAAAGCTTGGAAGACAGAATATATTGGTTTCAAGCAAAGCATTAATATCTTTAGAAACACAGCTGAGAAACATTTTCTGCTTACAGAGTAGCACAGAGAGCTAACAGTGTAATAGCAGAGAGCATGAACTGAATACTGTAAGCAGAATTGGGCTCAATTGCTTGAAAAAGGGACATTTTTACACACAATATATGGCCAAGTTTATATAAACATACACCAAATAATTTCAATGGATTTGGGGAGTTTTCTTTAGCTGATACCTGTACAACTCTGGCATTTCAAAAATATGAAAACAAGCTGGATAAAAGCCATTCTGGGTCATGAAGAAGAGATTAGACATGATGATTGTTCCTTGGATCAGCAAGTCATAAAAATCCAATGGAGACACAATATTCTTGCACGTAGCCATGGACAGTGCACAGTACATGATCTAAAATATAACTGTGAGAAAGTAAATAGATGAGTATTGTCTTATACAAGCATAGTCAACACTAATATTCAACAGTCTGGTAAGAATGAAAACACAGGAAAAAGTTCATAACAGTATCTAAGGAGTAAGAGTGAGGATTACGGCCTAAAAGCAATTAAAAGAATCAGTTTGAAGGATATTGTCTAGCTAAGTCTGAGGCTTCCAGAAATTTAAACTAAGGAACACACAGCCTGCTAAGGTTTTGGTGAGACCAAGAGGCAATATAGGGGTCATCTGAAAAAAACTTGATTTCAAAGGAAAAGCTGAATCAATTGTTAGCATTGGTGAGGTGAGTAGGGAGGTTCCCAAACTGGAACCTGTCTTTATGGGGTGAATCTGAGGAACTGTTGGGAACAGTAGAAAGGATTACTTGAGAGAGCTGGTATAATGAACAGTTATCAGTCACCAGTATTAGACTGAAGATTATTGGGAGCTGCAGGGAAATTGTTGAAGGTGAAATTAGTCATCTACTACATGCAGTGATGTCCTGTTGCTTAGTCACTCTTGATTCATGCATGGAATGGAGGCTGCAGGAGCAGAGAGTGGAAAATCCAACAATCTTTGAGGAAGACATTGAATAAAATAAGGAAATTGCAGGCCAAGTCCTGGGCGCTGACAGAGAGGGAGAGGTGAGAGGAATGGGCTCTAGCTGTCCACCCAGTCCACACAGTGTGAAGGTCGATTCTTACACAGACTAAAATTACATTTTTTAACAGTTTTGCATACAGCTTCCCAAAATCACAGTTTAGTCAGATTTCACTCAATCAAAACAGGATGTAAGTTCTCCAGAAGACTGGCACTTTTGAAAAGAAGAAGCTATTCAAATTAAGGATTAAATATATTATAATTAAATATATTATAATATATTATCTAAAATAAGGAAATCAGTATTATAAAAGATGATCATAAGTCCATCTTCCAGAAGCAAATGCATTAATTACATTTTCCACTAGATTTGCTTCTTGGATTTTTAAAGTGGAGTGATTTTTTCCTGCACTTGTTAGAATTCTATAAACAAAGCATCTATCTTTTTTTTAATCATTATGTCTTTTATCTTGCCTGCAGATCATATGTAGATGAGGTATTTGTGCATTTGGTGTCTCCTTATGGACACAGTATAGAAATTCTGCACATTTAAATGCTCACACTGCTAAGCACTGAGAGTAACTGTTCATATATATATTAGCTTTACAAACTGATACTGAAAAAAATCTGTTGTTTTTTTTTTTATAAAGCAGACTTACACTTGTCATGCAGGATGATTTGGATTCTACTGAATTTAATTTTACTTGGCATCCTGGGAAAGTATTTTGTCTGGTTATACAGTAGCTTCCTCATTCAGCAGGTTTATCTGAATTTTACAAGCTCTGCTTATTATTTTTAGAGGCTTCACAGTTAGTTTGATAGCAAAATAATACAAGAAAAATCAGTTTTAAGCAACAATAATATTCAGATATCTCTGAAAAAATCACTTATTTTCAATGTAACGTATGCCCTCTTTTGTAAAGTTCAAGTTGTTTCTGTGGTGTTAAGAAGTTAAAAAACTATCAGATACTGATAATTAATTGTATCTTGCTCTTCCTTCTTTTTTGGTTGTTTGTTCTGGTTTTGGTTTTGGTTTTTTTCATAAGGTTATTCTCTAAAGACAATGTATATATATAATATATATATTTTTATGTGTTTTTAAACTTTTTTATTTTAATTAAACATCACATAAAAAACAGTAACATGTGCTTGATTCTTATTGTATTAGTCTTATGATCAAAAACCCCAGAAAAAATCCTACCAATAAATATTTATTATTTCTGTTATCTTTCAGATTAGACTTGGCAAAATGTGCACAGACTGTGTGCCTCTCAGTCAGCTGCAAATTTAACCATTAGTGATCAGCTTTGTGTTTACTTGAATGTTCAGGAGCAGAACCCTAAGAGGTTTTGAATGTCCTTTTCTGTCCAAATGATGGACAGTTCAGGAACCACCTTTCCTTTTAACATCTGGTCTCTAACGTTTGCAAAAGTAGAATGGGAGTGAAAGACCAGCTATTTCTACTGATTAAAATCAGGTTTGAACTGTACTATTACATGCTGGAAAAGAAGGTGACAAATGGGGTCAGGTGTGTAAAAATATAATGAGGCAACTAGCTACATAGAGATGTGCCTAGCCTAATGTTAGTCTGCAAGAGACCAGCACTTATAATATCAAAGAAAAGGTAAGTATAAATGCTGTGATTGTGGATTCAAACTGACTGCATTCCCTGCTCTAAGGAGGGAAGACACCATTCTGTCTACTCCAACATAGTGCCTGACCAACTTTCTTTAAATGTGTCAGCTTAACGCTAAACGCAAAAATACTCTACTCAAATTCCTCCTCACATACACAAGGATTTTATTAGTAGGTACATGGTAAATATCAGATGGAAAACAGAAAACAAATTAAACTTGTAATCCACGATAACTACAAAATCAAAGATGAAAACTAACCTTGCAGGTACTCAGATGGTGGAGTCCAAAGAGTAAAAACTTAATAATTGACAAGTGTTTTGCTTTCTGCTTACTCCAAAAAGAAACCTAGATCACAGGCGACATTCACAAAAAGGCAAATCCTCAGCCCAGTACACACAACTGAGTATAGTGGTCACACTGAGTTCATGCTGTCTTGTAAAACTTCACTGGCCTGTGAGTATGTCTTAAGGCAAAGAATCCCACTATAGCTAATAAAACAATTCACCTTGTATCTGTAAAGTTGAATTACTACTTATACTTTGGAAAAATGTGCTTGGTGTCTGTGGGGTAATGGGAAGAAGGGATGTGAACTCACTGTCATTTCTGTTTAGCAAGTAGTTCAGGTATCAGTAGATACTGTACTGTCAAGGATTTCTCTCTGCATCTCCATTATAATATTATGGAGATAAGAAGACAATGAAAGCTGATATTGTTTTGAAAAAGGAAAAAATCAGACTTATCTTGTGACTAATGAAATCTGATTAGCTTTGGATTTTCATCTGAAAGTCGTCCTCCACAAAGAACTTGGTTTCTTGCACCTGTGATATTTGCACTACAACAGTTTCCAAATCATGCTCCTTCTGTACTCGTCTTTAGTGAATCCAGCCCTCCTGTGCCCTTAATCTGTGTGATGGAGTAAGGGGTGTTTCATAGGTGGGTCAGACTAAGTTGGCAGGTTGGTTGCTGCCTTTTGAAACAGAACAACTGTGGTTTAGCTTCTTTTAATTCCTTGCAACATTTGTTGGGGCTGCTCTTTCTCCAGTCAATGGTCAGCTTGAAGAAACCTGTAAGTTAGTCATATTTCCCTACAGATACAAAAGGAATGAAGGGGACAAAGCTAGCAGATTTCCATAGGAGATCAGGAAAAATGCTCTTAGAGCTCTAACAGACAACAGAGAGTTCCTTTTCAGGCTAAACACTTTTTATTTGGAGGGTACTGAGGGACTTCGCCCACTTATTTGATAGAATAAATTTAAGCCATCAAAAATTTTACAATAACTGTGCATGAGTTCTGGACATTAAATGTGTTTCTGCACTCAATATAGAGATTGGTATTTTTTGTTTCTCCTCCATTTCACATCAATACCAAAACAAATCTAAATATTTTCACAAAATAAGAGACCCTGTCTGGAATGGTTAGCAACTGCATCAATAAGACATCCATGTTGCTGGAAGGAGGGCCGAGGTCAGATCTGAGCTCCAAGCAGGTACAAGAAGCACATTTCAGAGGCTGAAAAAATTGTAATGAAAAATTCCCCCTTGGCTTAGACCCTGGCCATGGACTTGCAATGAGATTTCTGAAGGAACTCAGAACAGAGGGAGTCAGGAATCTTCTAGGAATGTTGGCTTTTATTAATCAAAAGAGGTTTTAGAAAACATCTGAAGAACTGAAAAATCTGAAGTTGAAAGAGAAAACTGTGACCTTCAGATACAGAAATTTGAAGAGCTTTGTGTATGATTTTCAGTATATAATGATTTAAATTAATCTTTTAAAACTGGAATCCCGTGCAGTTCAATTTGACTACTTTGCCTAGACAGAAGACAATGTTGAACTGAAAGATGTCCTTCTGACTTCATTTTTTTAAATGGCATGTATGATAATCCCAACACATAAGAGTTCAGAACCAACATTTGCCTCTGCTAAGAACACAGCATGCTAAAAATATTTGGATTTTGGAAGTGAAGACTACCAAAAGTAATAAAGAGCAGCTGAAAGATAAAGAATTTGTAATAAAGACACATACCTTTTCTAGGAAGCTTGACAAAACACTTCAAAATGAGAAAATCATAAACCTAATCTAATAAGAAAATCATAAACCTAATCTAAAAGCAAATTCAGGATGAAGTTTTTGTGGTGGGTTTTTTTGTTGTTTTTTTTGTTTGTTTGTTTGTTTTGTTGTTGTTGTTTTCCTTGCACTTTGTGGGAGTACAAGACTAAATATTTATGTTCCTAAAAGTGAGGGAAAACTAGGCCTAGACAACTATGTTAGCAGTAATTTATAAATAGTGTAAATTTAAAGGGAAAATTCTTGGTGATTCCCTGATTCCCCCTTCTTTGATGTGGGTATGAGCAAGCCATTCATTTGCAGCTTCGGAGGGGGGTGCAGGATGCAGCTGCCCTGCAGAGATGAGGCTGCCGTAGATCCTTGTTCCCAGCTGCAACCAGAGGTGAGGCTGAACATGCATTCCCAGTAGGCATGTGCACAAACACACATGTAGTGCATATGCATCTAAACACGTGGCCAGCCACACAGATCAACATGAATAGACACACTCAGCCCTAACACAACACAACACAAACAGTGCCAATGGCCTCATCCTCCTCCCCGCTCTCGCTGGGCAGGATGAAAAACATACAATTACGTACATATATATACACGGGCTGATTTTAAATACACGATTTGCCCAGTAACTGGTCCCTGGATCCCCCTGGTTCAGCCTGAAGGAGAGGTGGCTTCAGGGGGACCTCACAGCAGCCCCCCAGTACTTATCAAGAAAGAGGAGCTGGGATCTTCACAGACATAAGAGACAATGAGCATAAATTGAAATGAGAGGTTTAGATTGGACATAGGGAAAAGCTTTTTGAACCATGGGGAGAGGCAGGCAGTGAAACAGGCTGCACAAAGAGGCTAAGCAGTCTACCTTCTTGAAGGTTCTGGTTTGAGCTTAGAGGTAACCCTTCTCCAAGCAGGGGGCTGCACTACAGTCATCCTGAGGCCACTTCCAGCCTGAATCATCACCATGTCATCGCGTGAACCCATGAGAGCTGGCATGCTAGATTGGCTCTGGGTTTAGTTTTACAAGTCCTCCTTTTCCAGCTGCATATAATCACATACCCCAGGGGATTGCCAAATCATTTCCTCAGCAGGCTGAGCTGTGACTGATGACCCAGCACCTTCCCCCGTCCCCTGTACAGACAAGCTGAGGTCAAGGCAATGGACTCTGAGGCTTCCGCAGGGTGCATGAGGCAGGATGCAGCACAGGCACCCCAGTACTCCCACCACAGGCAGGGTAGGCAAAGCCAGACATAGAGCAACAATGGTGCTAAGCAACAGGAAGAGGGAACAAATGTGATTAAATACAGTACTGAGAAACCACAATGTAGCTGCCAATTGGTCTCCAGACAAGAAACAGCTGTAGGGAAGAAGGATGTTCAAGGCAGCATGCTTTTGTGGAAGAAAGTCTGTAGGTAGGAGGTGTTTTCAGAATGATACTCTTGCATGCTAAAGCATCACGGAGCTATCCCTGAGAAGAACCTATGTGCTGAAATGCCAACGTGAGCTACTGCACTGACCAGAGCCATGCTTTGTAACCCTAAAATATTTTATTTGATTATCTTCAAAATTCAACCAGCTCCTGGGAAAACAAAATCACAGTTATAGAGTGACTCAGTTTTGTAAGAGAAAGACTATATATTTATATTATAGACGTTTATATTGGAAAATATAAAGGGAATCTAATGAGAAGTACCAAAAAGGAAGTAGAAAAAGAAAACCAAGCTCAGAACATGAATCACTTTTCAACCCCAACTTTATAATCATTACTATAATTAAATCCTCATAATTTAAGCTATGCTTCACTCAACAGAAAATTAATGACTCATGTTTTAATGGAATTTTACTGTATTCCATTAATCTGTTTTGTATAAATTAAGTCTCTAGGGTACAATAATCATTTTGAAGCATACATTTGTTTGGATTTCCTTTTACACTACAACAGATTTTATTCTGAAAGTGGTTAATGCTCTCAAAATTTGGAAACAAGGCAATGATTTACTGTCTGTGGTATTATTTAAACAAGAAACACACTGACAACAGGAGCCTTATCAAAAAGAAAAAAAGAAGAAAAAAAGGAATGCTCTTTTACACTAATCCCCAGCACTCACAGCTTATGCTTGAAGTAAATTATTTTAGTCTAAACTCCTTTACTATCCATGCTCAAAAAGCTTTTATTTTCCCCTCTGTACATTTAAGTCTCAGCTTGTTTCTCTGGTGTGCAGAGGAAAGCAGAAGTCCCTGGCTTGTGGCTGAGAATAGCAAGCTTCCATGAGTTCCTCTGGTGTTGTCCATACCCATCAGAGAGAAAAATGTTAACAGTAAAGTTACCATCACTACAGTCCAGCCAGAGCAGGATAGCAAACAGTAAAGCTTGCAGAAAAGGTGAAGGCGATGGGTTTGCAGTATCCTACAGTAAATGCTGGGTAGTTTACCAGTTTTACCTCACAGAAACATCCTCATGGGCTGTTCACCCAGTCCCAGGCTGCTCACCCTGCTAGCGTGACCTGAGACCTGGACCTTTCATTGTGTAGACAAATATTACATTTGGTAACATCAAATCCAGTTTTGGTAACTAAGTTTTCTCAAAAATTTTGGGAAGTCATACTTGTCTGCTCAGCTATGTCCTACAACATAAAGCGGCTACCTCCTTAAATAGCACTTTGTGTGTTGTCTCTTCTTTCTCTCCTCTAAACCCTTTCAAGGAGATGTTGTCCGAGCATGTTGTTGGCTGATCAGAAACTGACCCCTGAGTGTCAGAGGCTTCCTGCAAAGGCCTACGGTGACCACGATTTGAAGAAATATGCCATCTCCTGACTGAAAACATATCCAAGAGATAGAGAAGAAAAATAAGAGGTCGTCAAATCAATGCAGAGAGAGAATTAAAAATGAAGGATATGTCTTTTAAATAAAAATTCTAAAGGTTTCAACAGCAAGGTTTGTAATTTAGGGCAGGATTTGGTTGTCCAAATGTAGGTGTCAAGTCACAGAATCATAGGATCATTTATGTTGGAAAATACCCTTAAGATTATTGAGTTCAACCATAAACCTAACACTGCCAGCTCCACCACTAAACCATATTCCTAAGTGCTGTGTCTACTTATCTTCTTACAGTGAAATAGTATACAAGACATGCACAAAGCAGGGATGACACAGGGCTTGAGGTAACCATGACCTTCTAGTGAGGTGGCTAGAGGGGAGGTAGAATATCCCAGGGCACTGGAATGGCACTAGAGTCCTACACTTGAAAAAATTAGTTGAGTCTCTTTACCCTGAGACTGAATAGGTGCTTGCCTTTTTCTCAGGCTTCAAGGCCCCTGCTAAGGGTACTATTTGTGATGAATTAACACTCAGTACATGCCTACCAGACCAGGCTTTTCATGTTTTTAGTCACTGTCTGACTTCATTTACACTGCTCTGTGAAGTTGAGGCACCTGGCAGTTTGCCTGGGGTAATGGTGGACAAGTGCAAAAAGAATGTAGGGACGTTTCAGATAAAAATGACACACTTGTGTTAGCTAAACAGGATATTATAGAATAGTAACTTAGAAGACACCTGAATTCAGAAGTCCTTTGCACTTGGAACTTTAGAAGCCTTTTAGAACTGCTCTCTGAACAACATTTGTATGTCATTTAACAGAGTGGACCCTGTTCCCACACTTGAGTGTCAGGACTTTGGCAAAATCTTTATTGAAGATTCAGTCTCAGTGTGAACACCTGCACCTGCACCTACTTACAGCAGTCAGTTAATGTTCAGAGTCTTCTGGCTGGTAGTTAATAAACTCTTTGGGGATTTCTTGGAATATGGCTGGAAATGTGTATGCCTTCCCAGAGACTGCCAATTCCCAACATCATGCTTTGGTCTCTCTGTGGCTCATAACTAATTCCTGCTGCTCTTCTTGTGGAAGAGAAAGCCCTTTCAGCCCTAGGAAGCTCTCTGAATAGGGGGAATAACTGACCCAGGGTATTTAAACAGAAGATTTTGGGTTTTAACCAATAAAACTCTACAGCTATAAAATGCCAAGCCAAAATTCCATCATTTTGCAGAAAAGAACAGCTCAGTTATTTCCCCTAAAAAAACACAGAAAGGCTTTGATGATTTTGCAGCATAAAAAAAAGAAGTAAACAGAGAAGGAGGTGAAATGTTACAGGGTAGTAACGAAAACTGATTTGCTGAAAAGTTTGGTTGGTTCCTCTGATTCTAATTTTCTTTCTTGTAAGTTTTGTCCTTCTACATTTTTTGAAATAAAGAAATGTCTGACATTCTGAAGTATAGCAAGATTATATAAACCTATCTAGTAGAGCCACCTGAGAGTATGTCTAGTTCTTCATCTTTATGATGGAAACTTTTATACCCAGCACTAGTAATACTGAGGAGGTAACACCTATATTTAACAGAAAAAGGAGACACATATATCTCTTCTGAGTTACTGCCAAATGTAGCATATTGTAGGATTCAGCTGTCACTAAGCCTGGGGGACTTGGGCTTTTTCATTACAAAATCTGCCTGAAATTCTCTGCAGGCAAGCAAACCAACTGCTGCTTAACTTTCAAATTGCTGTTTTAGTCATTTAAAGTTTCCTTAATTGGATTCTCCAACCTTTTTCACTGTTTGTAAGTACATTCTGTTTGAAATATGGCTTCAGCTAGCATGCTACACATCAGGTCATAATCAATGGCAAAAGGACAGATTTTGATTATTTTTTTTCAGTCATGTTAATAGCTTAGGGACATTGTTTGAGAAAAATATTGCAAAACATCCTCAGCTGAGGTAAACTGCCTTTGGCTGTTGCTGAGTTATGTCTTTTTCCATCAGTTAAGACTCTCGTTTTAGACTGTTAAATGTGTCTAAGTTAGGAACTATTCTGATGACAATAGCTCAAGAAACAGTTAAAAATAAAATTATCTACCCTTTTATACTACTTCTTTTGCCTTTTCTAATTTTAGTTCACTTGGGCAGAAAAGCCTGTGCTCAATAACTTGGGTTTGCTTCTCACATATTGGGAGAAAATATAAGTGTAACTGTAATTGTAAGCACCAATCCCATCCATTTCCCATGCTGGTGCAAGACAGTGAAACACAACTAAGCACATGGCTAGAAGAAACAGTGACCCCCGAATGAACTGGGAGTTACTCAAGTAAACACAGCATTTTCCTACAGAGACACCAAAAATACAGAAACGGTTCCCCAAGGGTAAGAATAATCCAATATCTGTCTGGTGTTGTAACATCTCAGTAATGAATGGTATGACAAAAAACAATTTTAGTGCTTTGGGAAAATAAAAAAATTGCCTCAAAATGCCTTTCCAGAGTATTTCTGTGTTCCTTTTCTTGTGCAATATGGAAATGGAACCCTTGATAAGAAGACATAGCACCACTTACACAGAGCTGTTGTATAAGAAATGTCTCTATGCAAAGAATGAAGTCTAAATATATGGTTTTTTCTCATTATTCAATGTAAGTGTAAAGCTAAACCATACAATTTTATTTTTAACATTGCTGAGCAGTGAATTTTCTTGCAAATGTCTGACTGAGGTGGCCAGCCTCCTAAACTTACCACCTGATTTTCTAATATTCATGTAGCTGAAAACTGCTTCTTCAATATCCCCTTATCAGATTCCCTGCACTCTTCTGAACCCCTTTTCTCCCTGTGGCATGACACTTGCTGATGCAAGCCTCTGCACTCATCCATTAAGTAAATAAAAAGCTACATTGAATTTTAAAAGTTTCTCTCTTCTTTGCACAAAAATTCATGTACTTTTTATTCACAGAGCTTATAGCAAAAGATCTCCATCTATTTGGTAGCTTTTCTTGTCACCTAAATTAAATAACAATACTGTGTTTTCCACAGTAGATTTTCAAAAATATAATGTGGACCACCTGTTGGGATACCGCTTCTTTCTATTCTTTATCCCATTTGCCTACCATCTTTAGGTTGCATTATAATAAAATTTCGACCCAGTTACCTTTTTAAAACTCAGATCCACGATCTGATTATTAAGGTTAGATTGGCCTGTGGCTTTGTGATGGACCATATCTGTGTTAAAAACATTTGAATCACTGAACTTGTGTATAAGAATATGATTTATGGGATCAAGTACTGTCCAATATCTGGGTACATTGGGACTCATGGCAATTCCGCATATAACTCAAAGATAGATATATATAAGGCCTATAGAGATAAACAGTGACTCAAAGCCTGGAACACTAATACCCTGTGCACTGCACACAATAATCATGCAACAGGAGACATTTTTATATGTTATTCTGTCCACGTCTTCTCCCAAGATCACTGGGAGATGAAGAGCTGTATGAAATAAACCTCTCATTACAAGGCAGACTCCAGGTACACGATCAACAGAGACTGGAGAAGGTTCCTCAGCATCCCCATACTTCCCCTTTGGTGATTAGAGATACAGTTAGTGAGTTAATATTAATTTTAATATTAAGCTTAATGATATTTTTAAGAAGTTAATATTATTAATATTAAATACAGTTAATATTAACAGTCACGGGTCTGGACATACCCATATATTACTCATGGTATGACCTGGATTTTTCCAGTCATTCCTAAATGCAGTAATTCTTGGTGTGCAGTGCAAGAGATCTGAGGAGGTTTAGAAGATTATTTAAAATGCTGCTTTCAGTCTATACCGAAGATTTGCAGCTCTTTAAAAACATGTCAATAAAATGTGTGTTATACCAGGAACCCTGAGTCAAAGACAGAAGAACTTTATAACAGTTGTGCTTCAGACCCCAGGTATGAATGAACAACTGAGCAATCACACAAGTCCTCAGACAGTGTAAGCAGAGACAGCAGTGTTTGCAGAGGGATCAAACCGCTGTGCTAATGCACCTTCTGAAAGCCGATCCGGTTACAACGTGGGTATGAAGTAATTCACTGCACAATTCATTGGGAAGAATAACTTAAGCATTTAAATTAATTTCACTTGCACTTTGCTTATATTGAATTATTAATAGAAGATGTATAAAATTACTGAATGTGTGAGTCAGACATTAAAAAAGTTCTTAGGAAGAGATACATCAATTTACTATTAAATTTGGATTAGTCAGAAATTAAGAAGATTTGACATTGACAAGATGAAACCAGCAAGAAAAAGTTCAGTTGGTGATACTGATCATCTGAATTAAGAATGCAGCTTCAGTAATGACAAAAATATTACCTCCTACATTTCACAGAACATACAACTGACTCACAAAGACTCACACATAAGTCAGATGAATTCAAGTTGCAAATTTAACACCTAATTAATGCAGTTTAAAATAATCAGTTCTCCATGGCAAACATGATCAGGAGATTATTTTTTTTTTAATTGGAAGAAATAGATATATGTAAATGTAATAGTCAAGACTTCTCAGAAGTTTAGAAGTTATTAATTAAACTTATTAAATAACACTTATTTTATCCTGTGCTCTGGAAAACTTGGGATAGGACAATGGGAAACCTGCTCATAGATATTCAACAGCTACTGCCTCTGAGCCATCAGCGCCTACCTACCAGATTGTGTACTGCTCAGATCATGTCCTCGGAGAGGATGAACTCCTGTCTTTTTCTCATTATGGATCACTCATTCAGCACACAGGAAACTGTCTTGTGTTAGGCTTTATGTCTCAGACAGGTTTCACAAACATTTTGAGTTACTTTTCCCAGTGACTGTGGTTAAAACCTGGCCTCAGAAAACAGATGGACAAGTCCTACATGTAGAAAACCAGAAAAAAGACTGAAATCTACCCAAATGGTGGATGCTGACTGAGCTTAGTTCTAGGGGGTGCTGGCACCTGCAAGGTTATGCAGCAGGGAAAGGACATGTAGGTACCAGGTATGTGAAGAAATCTGGTTTGTGAGGGTATATGGTTAGGACTCTTTAACATTAAAAACAAAAAGAAAAAAGAACATAGAAAAAGTAACGTATTGAACTCCCGATACACAGACAAACAGGAGGAAATGTAGACAGCACCAGAGGCAGAGCTCTCGGGTCAGTGTCTGATGGGCTGTTGAAGGAACTGCTCAGAGCATAAGGGAGGCTCAGCCACAGCCACATAACCAGCGAGCAGCGGGAACAGGAGCAACAACAGTCTTGGGAAGGAGCAAACTGATTATGGGTTGTTTTAAGGGGAATGGCCAAAGGCAGGGAAAGGGGGGACTCAAGGGAGGAACAAGCATGGGAAAACTGAGAGAATGGGTAAAAAGGGGCCAGTGGCAAGTAATCCAGTCAGCAGTGTGCTTGTCTGACTGAGCCTTGCACCTGTTGAACACAGTCTGTCCTTTTTATTATTAGGATCTGTCTGTAACCTCGCTCTCTGTGGTGTGTGTTTGGGGACGGAGAGAGTGAGAGGTAGGTGCATCTTGCTGGTGAGCTTTGGTCCCAGTCAGCCAGAAAGGAGAAACAAGACCAGGCTGCCTGTGCTCACGCTTGTGTGAGGGCTGTTTGTGTCTGCATGGCACTGGCAAAGGCATGGCTCTCTGCCTGTGCTGGCAGGGCAGCCGCCGGTGTGTGTGCACATGTGTGTGTGGGTGTGCATGTGTGCACTGGCATCTGGGACAGACACACAGCCTTGCTGCTGGCTGCAGCTGCAAAGGGCGATGGCTGCAGACTGTCCAAGAGACCAAATCTACCAAACCACTGCATTAGGCTTCCCTTGGTGTTGCCTACCTCCCTTATTTATTTTTAATATAGGTAACCCTTCATACTCAGGCAGTTGGTCCCACCTCTCCATTGCTTCTGCAGTTATGCCAACATAATTTGTAAAACGATATGATGAACTTGGTAAGAGAATTATTTAGACAAATCCTTTATGTTTTGGAGAAAGGAATATATTGTTATTATATCAGCTCCTTTTATGGTTCACTGGTGGAGAAAACAGTTATATCAAGATACTTTTAGGGGTGTCAATTTAAGTTAACGTGGAAAGTTTTGAAACTGGGCCTCAATATTCTTTTCTTTTTGATTGACTCTGCAGTTGAGTGGATAGTTACCAGAAATTTACTCTTCTTTTATTCCTTCAGAAGATCTCATTTACTTATGTAAGTAAATGAAGGAGGTGAAGTGTGAAGTGCTCTGAAGATCCTGTTCTGTCATCAGCAAGTAAGTGTTGGGCCATTACCCATTATTGCTATGTGCGGTGAACATCTTCATCAAGTGAAGCAGAGTGTACAGAATGTCTGACATTTTGGAACAACACCAAGCAAGTAACAGGGAAGTCTTGCTTTCATGTCAAGTGCCACAAACAAGCAAATATCCTGGTTGGTTGGGAGATGTAGCTGCTTAACTCACTGAAACATTCATAGAAGATAGAACTGCAAAGCTTTCACCTGTTAAGAGCTGTATGTGTTTGTCAACTGAGAGCTTCTCTAAGTGCTGAAAAGGGATGCAAAATGCAATTCTGAAGATTCTATACAATAATTTTGCCAGCTCATGCCACACATCATATGCATGGTGTGACTCAACAAAAGTAGTATAAAATAAGCCAAAAAAATTAGAAAAGGCACATATATGAGAGCTCATTGGAAATCTGAAAGCAAGGAGAGAGAAACAACTCACTCATGTAACAGAGAAAAATCTGTGGAATAACCTATGGATGCCTGCATCTGGACTTTCTTGTTTGATTTCAATCTGAAGATGCAGTGTACAATCACTCAACATCTAGGTATACTTTGAATTGTTTGCATGCTTGTAAAGAGTCACACAGAGGAAATGAACGTTTAGCGCTTTAAATGCTAAGTGCAGAAATATACTGTTTGCTTTTCATTCCAGTTCACCTGTTATTATAAACTTTATAGTGTTGTTTTTTGTCTTTCTCTTATTATGTAAACAAATGTTTGTGGTTTGAGTTTTTGGGTTTGGTGTTTTCTTTCTCTGTTTATTTATTATTGAACATTCTTTCCTGGTGTTAAAAAGTGGTTTACAGCAATTAGCTGAACCCAAAGCCACTCTGCTCCTCTGGTGAACAATCCTAGAATAAACAGTACTGGGCCACACTAAGGTGACCGGTGCAAACTTTTATGTAGAAGGTATTTAAATGATAACAAGGAGAGGCTATTCAGAATTATACAGCTTTATCTGAGAAGTAATAACACATGGGTTCTCTAAGAAGAGTTTTGCTTGGGTTTTTTTCAGAAAGGCTTAATCTGCCTGAGTGTTGGCCTCCATGTTTCAGCTCATCCCAAAAGAGATATCACTAACAGGTAGATAAATAGTGTAAAGTGCCTATTTTTATCCATTAGTTATAAAGGAGCCTAGTGTTATTACCTCAGATATGGATGTCCTCTTGAAATTTTCTAAAGTTAAGGAAGTATATTGTGGAATATGAAAAAGTAGAGGGGAGAGTGCCTGAACCCCAAAGTTTAGAAGTTCCCCCTTTGAGGAGTCCCAAGGGAAATACAACACTGGTGGTGATTGCCTCAGTTGAAGTAGGAGGTCAGGAGTGAATGGCAGTGATTAAGCAGACCATATGGATTCCTCCAGGTGCAGCTGTTCGCAGGACACTGGAGTGCACCACTTTTACAGCAGGTGGAAATTCATTTTCTTCTTGCCTAATGGTAGACAGAATGGGAAAGCCTTTACCTTGCGGCAGGCTCTCTCCTGGTGGCTGTCCACAAAGGCATGAGGAGAGATATCAATTAAAAAAGATTCTTCATTGTGGATATTATGAAGTCCATATGAAAAAATAAAGTTTTGATGTGGTATTAAAAAAAGAAAGAGAATTGGCATAGAAAAAAGGGACTGAAACCAAGTCACAGGCAAGAAGTACCACAAAGAGATGCTTCAAATGTAACACAGAGAAACCTGATAGACTGTAGGAAGGAACAAAAATGCTTATGAAGGAATGAGATTAAAGTGAAAGATGTGGAGAAGTTGGATCATATGGACACTGGGACCAATACTTCTAATATTTAAAATACTGTGTTACAGCTCTGTGTTTTTAACCTTCATAGCTGCAAACAGGAACGCTGCCCAGCCAGGAGACCTTGTTCCACTGGGAATAATGAAGTGCACACGCTCACCATATATATAGCAGTATATATAGCATGCATCAGATATATAGCAGTACCAGCTGTTTCTTAGTGGCTAGGAAGTTTGATTTCAGCAGTTACTTAGAAATCATGTCAAGACCAAAGAGGTAAGTTTTATTTAGGAAAGATATATAACATATTTCATTGAAAGCAAACACTTTCCAAATTAAACATATGAATTAATCAAATTTTAATTAATAAATAACATTATATTCAGAAAGACTGGACATCTGAATTAACAAAAATACTCTTGGCATCTTAGGGAAAAAAGTGACATGAACGCTAAGCATAGAAGTACTTAAAGAGTCCCATGTGTGAATTTGCATGAGTAAGCTCAGTGAACCTTATGTGCTTAAATTTGAGCAGGTAAACATGAAAATGCTTTGACTGATGTCTGGATCAATGATTGACTTGGACAGGTAGATCATGTCCTGGGCACTGCTTGGGGCCATGGGACAGGAACGTCTGGAAGAGGAGCTCTGTCAGCACCTGCTTTTCTCAGAGCCACTCAGAGCTCCCAGGGGACTATGTTGAATTTAAATTGCCCAGGGCAAGATGCAAAGGTTTAAAGATTCAGAGTTTGCACTCAAGAAAGGCGTAAAAACAGCATAAACCTGCCTAGGTCCACTGATGTATGGGAGATGAGGATCTGGGCCACTATTTTCACCCTGATGTCTATGTGCATCTAATTCTTTTGTTTGTACTTTATCTGCCTCATAGCAGCATAAAAAAAATATTGGGTGTTATTTTCACATAAATGATCTCTTCAGCTTTTATATGTAGACTAACTTGAATATTACCTTTTTTTAGGTGTAGAAAATAGTAGTACTCTGGAGCCTTTTTTAATCTTAAACCAGCAGATTAAGTGTAAGTATGCAATGCAAAATTTCTATATTCCCCTCTGCTTCAAAAAACCAGTGTGTTTGACCATTTTATTTCTATTCCTTATACTGTGTTAGCAATCTTTTTTTATAAAAATCCCATCTCTATTCCTTATAGAAGTTTTAAAGTCATTTCACAGCTGAGTGGAACCCTAAACAGCTATCTTAGTGTAATGAAGCAGAAAACGATTGCTTCTTAACAAGACTGGTATATAGTGACAAACAGCTCATAAAATTCCCATCTGCCACGAAATACTTCTATTTTAGTTGCTTTCAAAACTAAATGCTGTTTCCTGTTTCTTTTCCGAAAGAAAAGAGGATATATAAAACCTAACCCACCAAATTGTCTTTTGACAAAAAAGACAAAAAACCCCCAAACAGCTACAATACAGCCACAAAATAATCATCTTATAATACACTGACACTAACCATTCCAAACACCACAAAGCTATAATGTCACTTTTGGATGCATTTATAGTACATTTTTTCTTAAAGCAAAAATATAACCAGCTGTACTATAAAGAAAAAAAATCTGATGATTTAACAGCTCAGGACTACATGTAAAAGCAATGTGCTGCTGGATTTGTATTGTAAAAATAGTCCTTTAGTGACTACAATCAAATAGAAAGTAATTACCTGCAAACTGATAAGTAGTTATCCCATTTAAATGATTGTTAACTAGCCTTAGATCCCATCATCCTGTAGCCTCTTTCCCATCCTTGGACAGAATAATGCCCACTGACCAAATTTTTCCATAGTATTTATGGGAATTCTTCATCAGAAAATATTGTAAAGTCTCCTGGATTTCGAAACAGTATCATGGATTGCTGCAGGTCACTCGGATTTGCTGTTAACATGCTATGACAAATATGCTGTTGGCATTTCTCCTTTCCTTCAGATGGGACCAGAACCATTTCTTGGGTCCAGTTTTGCCCAAGGAGGTTATGGTTTAGTTTTAGAAGGACAGTAAGTCACCTTTCTCTTCAGCAAGACACACTGCATCGTCAGAGTAGCAATAAAACTTTTTTTCTGATGCTAACACAGCCTACTGTGAACAGCTATAAGCCCCTGAATAGTGATCATTCTTATCTGAACTGACATATATATCTGTTCTTCTACCTTATGGAAAAAGATATAATTGCTTAGCTAAGCCCTCCCTATACTTAGACATAAACTTTTGCATTGTCTTCAAATCCACTGTTTTTAGTGTGTCTTCGTGGTTAATGCTTTTTCTGGAAGATCAACATTTTTTCTAGCTAAGAAATCAGTTTTTTGAGCAATAGTGTCACCTTCTCCAGAGATATGATTTCACACTGGATGCATGAAGACGGATCATTCGACCTCGGTAAGCAAATCAAGATATAGAGTTCAAAGCTAACTTCCAGTTCTTTGCTCAAGACTTGGATAGGTTTCGGCTTAAGAGTTGCCCTAAGAGTGGAGACAGCCAAAGAGATAACCATCACGACACTTAACCAAGGAGAGGGAAAAATCAATAACATACATTTCAGCTGTTGGAAATGCAGCAGCAATTATCATAATCTGTTTTTAACAGTGATGCATGCTGCATCTTATCTGCAGACAAGAAGCATCATATTAAAGAAATGTTAGATAACATTCAAAGGATCAAAGTACCTGTTGCAATCTTATTTCAGCTATAAATGTTAGCTGGAAAATCTTATGGCATTTGATGCTCACAGACGTTTTTACTCACTGAACTGTTTTTTCGACAAGTTGACTGTAGTTTATTTTAAGGTATGTAAAAAAGACATAGCCAGAAGGCTTCTTTTTCACTACCTAACAGCTGTGGAAGTAACATGATGGCAGGAACATCACTGAGGGTGCCTGGAGGTTGTTCAGTAGAGTGCCCTGAGGCTAGGAGAAGCAGAAAGCGCTAGAGGGATGAGGCAGAGAATACTTGATTCCCACAGGTGTAAATGTAATCAATGACAATGAACTTGCTTTAGATTCATTGTGGTGTAAAAGGGTAGTGTCTGGCCTGTGCCTATCATCTTGCTAAATCTGATTGCTCCCCTTGATGACAAGAATCGGGATGTGCTGGCAGGGGCCTGCTGGGCTATGCCGCAGCCTCTTTTTTCCCCATCCAGCTCTCCTACCATGCCCTCATCCCTCCAGCACCAAGTGAAGCAGCAATTTGAATTGGATAAAAAAGCAACAGAGCAAAGGGAGAAAATTTGTCTTGTAAAGATGGCTCAGTGGAAAGTTGCAAGCAATTCTGAAATTTGAAAGCACAGTGGCTCTGCTTTTCTAGACAAAGACATTGCTGTTACTATGTGATCTGACACTGCTAAAGCAGTATAAGGAGTTAAGGCTGAAAAATCTTTCCCTTTCTTGCTCCCCCACCATTTTGTCAGCTTTTATGGAAGCTCAGATGAACCTGGCATAAGAGGAATAGTGGACTATTGCCTGTATACACACACACTCCATGGGTAAACTGTGAGTAGTTCAGAGTATCATGCAGTATTCTCAGTATACGCTAAGAGCTCCTTAGCTTTTTTATCATTACCATGTAGGCACTTCACATTCAGTTGTGCTGGGGGTTATACAAAGGAAGAGCACTGCTACGTGGTGCATTCAGAACCAGCAATGTGAAACACATTGCTAATAACATTGTGTAACTAATAAAGCCAGCTCCTTAGCATTTATTAGGAACCTTTTGTGATGAGAACATATAGAGGCACCTTCAAGTGGACTGTTAAGAGCCAGTGTTCCCTCACTGCAAAGATCATCAGGAGGTGTAATACCATCAGTTTTAATTATTTCCAAAAGTGGTTTCAGGGCAGCTGTGACTGCCTAGACAACTGGTAGCATCCTAATTACCCACAGTTTCATCACAAAACTATTTTGGCCTTTAATGAGGATGATTCTGTATTAAAGCACAGAAATTAGTCTCAAATCCAGTTTATAATTTATTGTTCTAGCCCATATTTAGATTCCTAAATGTTTAAATGGGTAATTAAAGAACTAAATAGGTGCTAGGAGTTCAAATGCTTTATTGGATCTGGATCTGACCCCTATGAGTTTTGATGTGAAACTCAACAATGCTCAGTAATTTACAGTGGGTATTTTTTTTCCTTGATTTGAGCTAGCTGTGTAAGATAATGTGAATAGCTCAGAAGGCATTTTACAAACTAGCATGGTAAGGAAGAAGTGTCCCTGCACAATGGCATTACATTCTCATTTCAATAAAAACAGCTTGATGCCATAATTTTAACAGGACCTCACTGGCTGTTTAACTCCAGAGTGGCAAAACCAGAAATAAGTTTTTTAATGTAAGAACAGAACAAGCATTCATCTAAGTCTGTATTCCATCTTTGATGTCTGCTGGCAGCAGATGCTTAGAGAAAAAGCAAAAGATCAGTACAAGCATAAAATGACACTTTGTTGAGCAGAACTTTCTTTCAACACCTGCAAATCAGAACTATTCAATTCTTCAAAGGGTTATCTTTTATTATTTGTGATTTAATCTGGCTGGAATTTTTTTTCTCCCAAAGGATTAGTTTTTTAGCAAAACATCTCCACTCAGCCATTAAGAAACAATAGTTTTTCCTTATTTTAGCTTAATCTATGAAATCATCCATTTTTCTTCATTTTTAGCATTTTCTAAATTTTGACAGATGGGAACTATCACCACTTTCTGGAAGTTTTTCTGTTGGAAAGAGGTCAAATCATTGCTTTTGTTTGCTTTCTCTTTTCTTTCTTCATTTTTCTATCAGACTGTATGATAAAAGATGTGCATTCATGAAAACCTCCAAAACCAAAAATGAAAAATAACCCCCACAAAATTGAAAAATATCAGCTTTGTTTCCATCAGGTTTTCTAATTCTATTTGTAACAGTAATTTTTTTTTAAAAGGCCAGTTGTAATAAACATGAATGTGATATGCAAGGCAGAACTGACAACAGCTGATAAAGATGCTGAGTCTCCAGGATGTGAAGGGAGCAGCCAAATTCAGCAGACTCCAGACTCCAGGACATAGGGGTTGCTTCCTCCTGGCTGCTGCAGCCCAGCCAGGCATGGTGTCAGTGCCTGAGGTTCTCTCCATCCCAGCTCCAGGAATGCAGCTACTGCTGCTGTACCCGTGTGTGGGTTTGGCCAGTAGCTGGCCGAGTGTGGTCCCAGAGAGGCTTGTACACACTGATGCACACAAACACACACACTGATGCAGCCAGACATGCAGGATGTCACTGTCCTTAGCAGCATGTGCACGTAAGACTATGAAACTTCACATAAAACATAAGTGCAGAGAGTCATGTCTTGTTCCTTCCCTCCAGCTGGTCAGGATTGAAGTCTGTTAATGACCCCCCCCTCGCCCCTTTTTCAGATTCACAAGCATATCCACCAGTGATGGAGCCTTGAATATCAGCATAGTGTGTCATTCTGTCTAATGCTCGTGCCCAGCCCCGGGTCCCCTTTCCTGTAGGGAGGTCCACCCCTGCTCTCTAGCTAGTCCAACACACGTGTGTGCTCACATACATGCTTATCTCACAGGCAGTCCCACCATCACAGATCTCTCAGATATCAGCATGGAGTCTCAGACTGCCTGAAGTCTATGCTCAGACCTCACGCTCCTTTGCTTACTTAGTGTTGTACTTATTCCCTTGCTCACTTACTCAGACCTTGAACCTTTCCAGATGTGGGTCTCCTCCTACCCATGAGCTAGTTCAGCCGGAAGCTGTGAATTACACTTGTATACCAGAATGAATACCATTGAATTCAATGCAGGTATTCATGTGTAGTTCACTAGGAGATGCAAACACACCCGTGTTTGGCTGCTGGCAGCCAGCCCTGTCCTGCACACTGGTTCCTCTTGTTGCTGGCACCTAGACCTATGAGTGCTGTGACCTCATCTCCAGCTGCCGGCACTTAGAATGCAGCAATCACACACAGAATAGAGGGTGAATTACATAGAAAAAAAAATGAAGAAAAAGATTCAGCAGCAAGATAGGACAGGCTGTAGTAATAAGGTGCAGAGCTCAGTCAGACAAGCACACTGGCCAGATTACATCTTTCTGACCCCTTTTATTCCCCCCTCTCTTACATTTTCCCATGTTTGCTCATCTGTGATCTGGCCTTACCTCTTCCTTTCCCTGCCTTTAGCGCTTCCCCTAAACACTTCATAATAAGGCTTACATAACATCTCAAGTTTCTCCTGATATCCCAAAATACTCATGATTATCACCTTGACCCCTTGTTACCGGTTAGAAAGTTCAGTCTGATCCTTTGCAAGGCTTGACCTGAACAGGTCCTTCAATAGCCCATCAGGCAGCAACCAAAGGGTTCTGGTCTGTACGGTCTCCCGTACCACCTGCTCCTTACTGCCCGTGTCTGTGTGCTTACTTTTGAACTTTCCTTGTTACCTATTATTTCTTTTACACAAATACACACATTGTCTGTATCCAAGTGACTTAATGAATCCTGTGCTTTTTCAATCTACTTACCCTTACATTAAGGAACCAAAAATTTTTAATTCTCATGTCCCATGTCCATAAGTAAACCTGCTTAAATCGATACAGTCTTCTAAAATAAGTGAAAAATACATTAATTAACTAGTAATGAATGTTTTACTTGAACTAGGTATCTGTATGAGACTATCTGTGCATTTAAATTATTGCTGGTAATTACTACAGGCTAATGATCTAGAAGAACATCATGCTGTCATGGTTTAATGCCAACCAGCAACTAAGTACCACACATCCACTTGCTCACTCCCTTCCTCTTCCCCCCATTGGGGAAATGGGGAGGAGAATTGGAGAAAGGTAAAAACTGGGGGTTGAGGTAAGAACAGATTGATAATTGAAATAATGTTTAAAAATAATAATTAACAACAACAATAACATTTGGAATGAAAAGAAGATGGAGAGGAATAAAACACAAGGGGCAAAAAAAACAAGTGATGCACAACAAAATTGGTCACCACCTGCTGACTGATGCCCAGCCAGTCCCCTGGCAGCTCCTGGCCAGCTCCCTGCCCCAGTTTTTATACTGAGCATGATGTTCTATGGTATGGAATATCCCTTTGTCTAGTTCGGGTCAGCTGTCCTGATTATGCACCCTTCTTGGGCACCTCTTCACTGGCAGAGCATGGGAAACTTGGAAAATCCTTGATTTAGTGTAAGCACTACTTAGCAACAACTAAAACACCAGTGTATTATTAACATCATTTTCATACTAAATCCAAAACACAGCACTGTATCAACTACTAAGAAGAAAATTAACTCTATCCCAGCTGAAACCAAGACACATGCTAGGTTCTTCTGTAATGTGCTATCATCTCCTATATATTTGACAGTGTAAAAGGACTGTATTCAAACCATCTGTTATAGACAAACATCAAAATAGTGCTGCTATCATGGTTTTCATCAAAGCATTTATGAGCAAAATTTAAACTACATACAATTCAGAATGGATAGACTCTGCTCTGTATATGGTTAACAGAAAAATGTGAGCACGTAGGCTTTGTGAATACTGTCTGTATATATTCAGTCCAAAGGAAAGTTATTCCCTTTGTTGGAAATTCTAATCTCTAGTTTTCTCTACCCAATGCTTAACAATAAAGAGTAGTATTAAGACAGTGAGAAGATTCCTGATGCAAAAATCAAGGTTTTTAAAAGACATTTTCAAATGCACATCTTCATGAGTAATGCATTTTCAATTTTTCATTTACTTTACTATTAGATATACAAATCCCGTGAAAAATTAAAGCTCGTAGATACTGCCACCTAATCCCCTCTCCCTTATTTGATATAATGGAATGAGAATTTAAAATTCAGAGGATTAGGAACAAGTCCTGATCCCCAAGGTATAAATGTTCCAACTGACTTCAGTGGAAGATTCACATGTGCATCAAAGGGAAGGATACAGACTTTATCATTGAAAGATTCCTACTAAAACTCACTTTTTAGTAATGGCTTCTTTCTCTATTTCAAGGACTTTCAATTTTCCAGGAAACTTGAGCATAAACAGGATTTAAATCATTCAGTTGCAACGCTACTTCTCTCTTTCTATCAGGATATAATAGGATTCAAAATAATTATGAGATTTCTCACGAAACTAATGAATTTGAGAAAAGTACAAGCTACAGAGGCTTACCTGTCTACACCAGTGCCTTCTATCAATGAACAGCAGCTCAGTATTAGCTGGATTAAGGCAGAGATTACTTCCAAACGTGCAGGACTCAATTTTAATCAGATCACTTGAGAGTAAGCAGAACATCCTACTAATGTTTGGCAACACTGACAAGTTTTAGTCACCCATAAATAAGCAAAAGCCCATACCACTTCGTCTTTTCAGTAACTTGTTGTTCACATCGTGTAGCCACACACACACACAGACACACACAAAGGTTTTCATACCAGATTGAAGTTTGATAGAGACACTGAAGTGAGATAGAACTAACAAGTGATTTAAGATGACCCAAAATGAGATTTTAGTCTCTAACATCTGGAATTCAATTCACCTTTCCTTTCAGTGCCTTTTAGAGGTGGGACTTTGTGTCTAAATTTAAGTGTCTGCAGTGCAGTCCTATATACTTATATAGGGTGTCTCACTTCCCATGATAGTTTCTGGAGTCCCGTTGTGATTAATACAGTAAGTAGACACTTGAGAACTACTCACCTCATAAAAAAGTGGACATGAAAGGTGTAATTAATTTTTCTAAACATAAGTAGTTAGTGTCACTTGAGATGTGATACACATAGCTGGTCATGTGAAAACCTCTCTGGACTCCACTGTCTTTATTGTCAATGCTTTAGATCCAGTCACCCACATCTGTGCCTTTTAGGCACATTTAGGATGCCCTGGAACAGGAGACCTGGCCTCCATCTGCTGATTCACAGGAGCATAGGTCTCTGCTAAGTCTATGTACAAGTCTGCCTCAAATGTTCTCAGGTATCTTACACTGCACTAAGCTTCCAAACCCAGGCAACAAATCATGCCCTGCATCACCATTGAGTATGCTGAGGTTGAAATAACTAATTCTAATGAAGACAAAACAGACATTAACATTAAGGTGTCTGAATCTCATCCTGAATGTCATTTGAAATGCTGAGTTCAGCTGTGTAATCACAGGCGCCTAGTATAATTAAAAATTCCCTATAGGGTGTCCTGGTCCCACCTGCCTGTTCCCAAGACCACGGTTGTTCCCAGGCCATGTCTGCAGAGTCTGGGGCATCTCCAGTGACACTGCATGCCTTATGCATTTAAGTGCAAGTTGCCTGGACAGCTGACTTACTATCTTTTAGGTGACTAGCAAACAGTTTGTGAACATAAGTGTAGACATCCAGCACCGTTCCAGACATCCTAAGCAGTCTGAGATGTGCATAGAGCTGGCAAGAATGGACTTGTGAGACACGGGCTCTCTTCTTGCAGTGGCATCTGCAGGCCAGGTGGGACATCCCTGGGGTGTTCAAAATGACATTCGATGTGTATGTTTATTCATCTGAATAGATCCATACTCAGATCTACTGAGTATGACACTAAAAAGATCTAGAAAGCATTCCAGTTTTGGTTTGATTTTTGAATACAGACAGAAAAGCAAGCTGCTCTGCCAACCAAACCAGAGCATGTGACACAATTGCTTCCAAATTTTTAAGTACCTTAAAAATAGAGTTGGAATTGGGTAAAGAACACGTAGCTAATGAAAGGTTCCTATTAAACAGGTAATTAACATTTTAGCAATTTCTTTCAGCATTCTAGAAGAGATTCACTGAATTTCATCTTACTGCTGCTGAAAATTACAGCTTCTTTCTTGCTATGTTACTTCCAAATATTTTGTATACAAACTTCTAATATAATTCATAATTGCTACATTGCACATCTGAAAGTGATATTTAAGTATCAAAAATTGCTCTCATGAGTCAGGAAGAGCAACACTCCCTTACACAATATAGTATTTGTTAACTCATGACAAAGTAACTATAATGATGCACTAAGTGGAATTAATGAGTGAAACCTATTGCTTCATAGAGTTTCATGTATAACTTTACTTTGCATGGGTCATTAGTATTCATAGTTAAACTGTGTCCTTCAATGTGTATTAATAATGTTCCCTGGGACCACACAAAAGATAATTCATAAATATGCCTGCAAGGAGTAAGACACCGTAATTAAATAATAATAATTAACATGGATAACAGATTACTTTGAATAACTGATCTGGATAACACATTCTGAGATTTACAGATGGACATGTTTAAGGGTAGTCCAGTTCCTGCTGCACAGGTATGTCACCCTTATTTTGTTTTATACCTAGCTATCTTGTTCATGAAGTAAATTGAATTAGTTAAGGATCTACATGAAATTTTAAGATGGGAAATACAAGTTTTTATTTCTGTCATGCTGTGTGGCATAGGAGAGGAACAGACAATTCCAGAGGTGGAGTTAGCACCCATGGGCAAAACACTTTCTCAGCTGTGCAGTCTGGAAGATGAACCAGTACTGCACCTGGGTTTTCTCGTCCTCTGGGTTCATGTTTGTGTAGAGAAGAGGAAAAAAGGGGATGGGAAGAAGAGGCAGTCTCGGGACAACATGCTGTCTGCTGCCACCATCCAAATGCCTGCTGTCCCATCCAGTCCCATAGGCTGGAAGAAAGAGAGCAAAGGGTACACCCAGACTTTTCTGTAACAGCTTTAGGGAGGAAAGCAATAACCTGGAGCTGCCACACAAGGTCACAGTCAAAACAGTGAAAAATTTTATTCCAACCTCTACTCTCTCCTCTGGGGTTATTCTTTATTAATGTCACTTCCTCACCCTCCTTCCTCTACTTTCTTCCCTTGATATTTTATCACCCCTTCTGCATCCTACATACCATCATCTGCCTCTCAGGTTTCATGATATTCTCAGAAGGATCCTTGTCTTCCTATCCTATGGGAAAAATTATAGCAGGGTTCACTGGCTGTCACTGTACTGCTAAATAAAGTGTTCTCCATTCTCGAAGACAAGTGGTATGGTGGATATGGAAAGTCATACACTGTCTCCTGCCTCTGCATGGAGTGATTTGTGTTTGAATTGCCTGTTGGGGGAAGAGTTTTGGCATGAACTATGCCCTGAGATGTGCTCCAGCTTCATCTGGGAGTGAGCTCATCGGCATGGGACAAACAACAGAAAATGGACAAAGGTCTATTAATGGTAATGTCAAGATTGTTGCTAATGTTCTTTTTCATACAAAAGACAGATATATTTGATTAGATTATTATCTCCAGTATGACCAGTATTTTAATTTCTGCCTTTTTATTTCCTTTTAAACTATTTTAGTTCATAATTTCCTTTTAATCTATTTAAGCCTGGGTACTGGCAAGAGTACAATGAAGATTCTCTCGTGTCCAAGAGGATTTTAGAAATACTCATTGCACTGTTAATTCTTGTGATTTCTTAAGTTGTTTAATCTTTAAAACAAGAATGCTTATATCACAAGCATTGTTAATAACTTTCTGTCTCTGTTACCTTGCTAAAAGGTATCTATAGGCTACTTTAGTAAAGGTAACTATAAGAAATATACAGTACCTGTGTCACCATAAAGGGTGGAAAAGTTTAGTTTATAGGATGCAACTAAAATTCTGAGAATCAAAAGTTTTTTATTAGATCTTTAGTAACCATTTCTTAAATAGTTATGCAATTTTTGTTAAACCAACACTGGAAAATGTTAATTTAAAAATTATTGATATAAAATAATAAAGCCCACAATCTGAGAAAGTGACATTCAGTTCATGAACAAGTCACAGAGAGATAAAATGGGAAAATAATCTAATCTAATATTAATTTTTAACAATGATTGTAATACAGTAGGACAGCTGATAAGTATCCTAGGCATCAAAATTGCTAGACTAATTTGCTTCTTTCTGTATATGAAACATTTTTCTACCTGAAAACAGTTCGAGTATATTTGTAAAATAACTGTTCTCCCAATATATATTCTAATCAGAGCTTTATCTTATACATATATATGAAAGAGCCCTATCATACAGGCAAAGAATAAAAATTAAGGGCAGGGAATGAGGGAAGAAAACAACAGGACACAATGCAACTAACATCTAATTCTAAATTGCAGATTTAAAGTACCTCCTTAATATTTCAAGAGTATATCTTCTGCACTCCATAAGCACTCAGATTTTGTTGCTGACACAGACAGGGGTTTGCCCAGAAGTGACCATCAACACAAAGTTTAGATGAACACCATTCAGCAGAAAGAGAATGACCATGGTGCATCCTATGGTGACTGCACAAGGAAGCAGGAAGAACACTCCCACTCCCTTGCACAGCTGCCTTTGTGTTTCATCTATCTTGTTTGGTGGGCTTGGTACTCATTGGGGCCCAGTACTTATCATATCCAGGCACCAGCTTATTCCCATTTGTATCTAATGGCAGAGTGATTCTAAAGTGATATTTTTATTATATATAGCTTGGGTGCCTAAATTTCATAGCTAATCTTCCGTCTTACCTACAAAGTCAATAGAGATATGGGATCTCCTTGAGGGCAATTCTGAGTACTTAATTAATTCTTTTTCTGTACTACTGTCCCATCTACAATCCACACAGAACCCAAGGATCTTGCCCTTAAATTGTGCACCCTACATGGAGTAATGGGAATATATGCAAATATCACATTTCTCTCCCCATTCCTCATATATATCAGCTGGTATTTCTCCTATATTATTTGCTTTCACTTTATAACAACAGGCAATCATTACTGAAAAAAATAAGAACATTTTTTCATGTTTGGAACTTCTCACTAAAAATCTGTCCTGTAACTACTGACAATCTCCTCTGTGTTAGGTCCAGGACTTAATACCTGTGAGGTTTCTCAGAGAAACTGATGGGAACAAAACCTGCAACACATTCCATTTCCCTTTCAAAGGAGTGTTTTGAAACCTTGGAGGAGGACAAATATTGTCATTTAACTGGAAATGATCTGATTTGCACTAGCCTCTGCCAATGACCTCTCCTCCTGCATTCAACTATTTTTAAACAGAATTGAGGCCAAATTCATCTTTACAAATAAAACATCTCAAAATCCTATTTTTAACTCTCATTTTCCCGGGAGGACTAAGACTGAAGTTTTGCCTGGCCAGTGCCGACCCCAACCCACCAGAATTTCCTTCTGTGGTATGTGAGGGTTTTAACTAAGCTCTTCAGAAGCAGCTAATTGGGCTTTGTTGGCTTTACATACTGTTTTAAGAAATCCTTCAGGAAGAGGAAGTTAACAACCAATGTTTAATATTTTTTGCTGTGTGGCAAGATACACCATCAACTGTGTCAGATAATCTAAACCTATCTTGTACCTGTGTACTTACAAGAACAGTTTCTTCGGTAATTTGCTCACATAAATGTATATGCTAGGAAGTACAGATTTGGGGACTGAAAAGATTTAGGAATGAATTACTTGTGTATTATGCAAATATTCAAACTGCCACATTAGTGTGACTTGGGGGAAAAGGCAACACCATACTTATGTTATCAGGACAAATGTTTCTACTACAAAGAGCAAGTATCAAACCTGCCACTATTTAAAATGCCACTGAAATTAACTGAGTTATACACCTGTGAACTGGATCAGGGACAGCTTCCAGTAATGACTTTCTAATGATTCATCTCCAGATGGTTTATCATATATAGACTTTTCTGCTTAGGGGCCTTAAAACACAAAATAGGCATATGGGGTGGTTTTAAAACTAAATGTGTCTGTTCCAAATGTAAAACTTCCTTAAAATGTCCAGCAGAAAAAAGCTTCTCTATTGGCAACTTTTGAAAAATTATATTTAGATGTTTCTCTCACAGAGTGAGTACGTCCTTGAGACACACAGAGAATAACATTTGCACAGTTTATGCTGCCGTAATGTAAATTCATCCTATCACCACTTGTTGAATATTAGCTGCATATACTTACAAGTATTTCCTAGCTCAATTACCATGTGAATCACCATGAAATAAGAGTTTTTCGATGACAACAGCATAGCACTGTGTGCTTATATTATTTTTCTCCTTCCTCTGTAGCACTTCTGAATGTACTTGGAGCTTATTTAGACCTTAAAATGAAGCATGCTAATTATCGCAACAATTACAGCAAATTTACATAATTACAATGATGACCTGCTATGGCATGCAACCAAAATAGTTAACGACATACTGCAAAACCTCCTTGAGAAGTACGATTCAGGCTTGTTACCAAAGAAAATGTTTTGTTGCAATGGAAGGCAGGTCAGGTGCTGTCAGGGGTATAGCAGAAGGTAAAGAAAATGAAAAAAGGGACTGTGGAATCACCATTTAAAAGAGACAGCATGAATCAGATTGTTACAGATCTCCTCACCAAGAGGTTTTGTGCATTTTTGACACAGCTGCAGCTGTGCTTTGCTGCGTGTGAATTATACATTGCGCTGCAGGGAGGTGTAAAGCAGAGGGGCAGGTTTCACAGCCCTCCATTGATTAAGCTCCTTATTTTGTGCCCTTTAGATCTTCAGAAGAAGTTCTGCTATGTTCCTTCATTTTGCACTCTAAATTAGTTGCAGATAGTAGCATGTTTTGTGCATAATTGCAGGGAGGTGCACAGCTGCCAGCTGCCCATTGCACAGCAGCTCGGAAGCACCGGGGTGCCAGCCTAGTCCTGGATGGACAGCTTTTTCACCTTGCCAGGAATGTGTAATTCTCATTGACAGTAAAAGCATCAAATCATTCTGTTACAGAGTAGAAACTTACGTTTGTCTGACATCTATCCAAAGGATGTCAGGAAATGCTGTTTTCTATACATTAAGGCTGGTAATCAGAAGATTCCATCCAGTAATGAATCATTTTCACTTATTGACTATACTTCATTAACAAAAATGTTAAAATTCTCATGTTACCATAGTGTAAATACAGCAGATGGTTTGTCAGGTCTGTGCTTAGTTCTCAAGATGTGGCTGTGCTGACAGTGATAACAGGCTGAACTCTTTGCCATAAGATTTCCTTGCTCCTATCCAAAGAGGTGACTGCCTTGCACAGAAAGGAAATTAAAGTTAGAAATACTTGAGCATGCCAGTTCCTGAAGGACACTGCTGCTTGCATCAGCGTTTTTAAAATGAAGGTCACAGATCCCTGAGATTTTAAAGGACCATTGCTGAAGATGAGGTGAAAAGTCACCAGTTAAGACAAGCCTGATCACAGCAGGCTCAGGTTTGGTCTAGAAGGCTCTGCAATGCTGCCAGGAAAGCCATGGGGGTATGGAAAGAACTGGACACCAATGGTTTCCAGTCCAGTCTCAAGACTTAGACCATCTCTTATGCCATCCCTGAACTCAGCATAATCTTCTTCAGACCCTTAATTTTCATTTTCATTTCCAGGATTTTACATGTACTTGTATACTCAGTAAGAATTCGACAAAATGTATTTTTTCCCTTAATATGCTGGCATTAGTGGGGTACAGTCATGTCCTGCATAATCTACTTACAATAAATCAATCAGAGGTAGGTTCTGACATCCACAGAGGCTGTTCTGGCACCCGCAGAATCGAGCTTTCATATCACCACCGTCACAGCATTGTCCCTTTAAAATTCTTCCCAAATTTCCTTCCAATATGTATGCATGTACGCACTTGCTCATGAAGTTAGGAAAGCTTAAGTATATTTGTCAGTTTATCTTCTTGTCCTGTCTTTATCACAGGGTATATTGGGTCAACAGGTCACTTTATTTGAAGTTTTCAGATGAAATAATTTTCTTCTCAATATGAGGGAATTAGAAGGTTTCAGATTTTGACAGATTTTTGCTTAGGAATCCCAAGCCAAAATGTCTGACTGACATTCTTTTTTTTTTTTTGGAAAATGAATTTATCAGACCTTGACATCCAATGAAAACTTTGTGGTTTCAGCTTTCCATTATGAAGCAAGATGAAAATAATTTCAAAATTTCCAGCAAAATGGATATTCCATTTTCAACACAGCTTCAGTTTGAACCTGATCTTCCCAATGCCGAAAATATATTTTCAATTGTGTCACCACCTGAAGTCGTAATTCAGTCACAGTTTGTAAACTGGAGTCTTTGTCTGAAAAGTGAAGTGCTGGGAGGCATTGTAAGCCTATTGAAGGGGCATGTGCTCTAAATTCAGGGGGTTGCATGCTGCAAGCTCTGAGCAAGAAATTGCCTTGTCTCACACTAACTGGCCAACAGTTGCTTAATGTATACTGTAAAAACACACCGGTAAGTCTGAACTTTTTACAAGTTTCTTATAAATTCAACTTTCAGATAAACTATGACTTAAACGGTTACCAAACACATAATTTCATCACACAGAAAACAATAATGTTGCAGACAGAAACTTTATGACTTTCTGTAAGAAGGCAGCAACTGAAAGCAAATCATTTAAAAGAAAGATCACCTTTTTACTTGAGTATTTCTAGAAATAAAAAGGTACAAGAAACAGTGCAAAATATATGTGATGGACTGTATATGCTATAAATGTTATATATCTTCTTCCTGTTGAAGCCAACGGTGAAGTTTTCCATGAATTTTCATAGCATGTGTACTCAGGTTCCCCAGGAAAAGAATCTCTAACCATAGGCTTTAATGCCATTTCAAACCTTCAAGCATCATTAAATTTTCAAATCTTTAGTCTATATGCAAGATCTAGAAACATCACTTCCTATTAGGCCAGTTCCAGTTTTACCAAAAGAAACACCTTTCTGAATATAATTTGCCTCTGCTAGCAAACACAAAAAGGTGAAATAAAAAACTCTCATTGACAGCAGCTTTAAAAGAAATCATAATATATTTTTATCTGCACAAGAATGCCACTACAATACTTTGTATTTTCTTTATTTTTCAGGCAAAAATCTTCCCCTAAATGAAGACAAGCACTTAGTTTTTCAAAATCCATCAGTATATAATGCTTACTATTTCCAAGAAAGCAGCAGAAAATAATAGCATTCTGATGGTGATACCAATTGTCTGATGATAATAATTTACAACTCAACATGAAAGAAACCCCAGTCCAAAGGATGCAAAGAACAGAAACTCTTAGTAGGCCCTTAAGATAAAATCATAGGATGGCTTGAGTTGGAAAGGAACATAAAGATCACCTAGTTCCAACCCCCTGCCATGGGCAGGGACACCTTCCACTAGACCAGGTTGCCCAAAGCCCCGTCCAGCCTGGCCTGAACACTTGCAGGGATGGGGCATCCACAGCTTCTCTGGTCAGCCTGTTCCAGTGCCTCACCACCCTCACAGTACAGAATTTCTTCCTAATACCTAATCTAAATCTTCCCTCTTTTAGTTTAAAACCATTATCCCTTATCCTTTTGCTAAAAGCCCTGTAAAAAGTACCTCACCATAGGCCCGCTTTAGGTACTGCAAGGCTGCTGTAAGGTCTCCCTGGAGCCTTCTCTTCTCCAGGCTGACTAATCCCAACTCTTTCAGCCTGTCTTCATAGAAGAGGTGCTCCAGCCCTCTGATTATCTTCATGGTCCTCCTCTGTACTCGTTCCAACAGGTCCGTGTCCTTTCTACATTGGGGGCTCCAGAGCTGAATGCAGTACTCAGGCGGGGTCTCACAAGAGTGGAGTAGAGGGGCAGAAGGCAGAATCACCTCCCTTGAACTGCTGACCACGCTTCTTTTGGTGCAGACCAGAATTTGGTTGGCTTTCTGGGCTACAAGTGCATATTGTTGGGCCATGTTGAGCTTTTCAACCACCAGCACCCCCAAGTTCTTCCCCTCAGGGCTGCTTTCAATTTGTTCTCCACCCAGCCTGTGGGTGCATTGATACAGGGCATTGTCCCAGCCCAGGTGCAGGACCTTGCACCTGGCCTTGTTGAACTTCATGAGGTTCGCTCAGGCTCACCTCTCAAGGCTGTCAAGGTCCCTGTGGACGGCATCCACATGTCAATCACACCACACAGCCTGGTATCATTGGCAAACTTGGTGAGGGTTCTCTCAATCCTACTGTCCATGTCACTGACAAAGACGTTGAACAGCACTGGTCCCAGTACAGGTCTGCCCCTGAGGAATGCCACTTGTCACTGATCTCCACTTGGACACTAGGTTGTTGACCAGAACTCT
Organism: Falco punctatus; assembly: GCF_963210335.1. Taxonomy (NCBI): domain Eukaryota; kingdom Metazoa; phylum Chordata; class Aves; order Falconiformes; family Falconidae; genus Falco; species Falco punctatus. Next base: position 52,795,891 of record NC_137585.1, read on the forward strand.
CTGAGTGTGACCTTCCAGCCAATTCCTTGTACACTGAGTGTCCCAGCCATCAAATCCATGTCTCCAGTTTAGAGACAAGGATGTTATGTGGGGCAGTGTCTAAAGCTTTGCACAAGCCCAGACAGATGACATCAGTTGTTCTTCCTTTATCCACCAATGCTGCAACCCCATTGCAGAAGGCCACTAAATTTGTTCAGCCATAATTTGCCCTTAGTGAATTCATGTTGGCTGCCACCAGTCATCTCCTTATTTCCCATGTGCCTTAGTATAGTTTCCAGGAGGATCTGCTCCATTATCTTGCTGGGCACTGAGGCGAGACTGACTTTCCTGTAGTTTCCCAGGTCTTCCTTTTTTCTCACTGGAGAAGTGAGAACTTCTCCAGACTGCCACAGCTTCTCAAATATGAGGGACAGTGGCTTAGCGACTACATCCACCAGTCCCCTCAGGACCCATAGATGCATCTCCTCAGGTCCCTTGGACTTATGTACCCTCAGGTTCCTCAGATGGTCTCAGACCTGATCTTCTCCTACCGCAGGTGGTTCTTCATTCTGCTAATCCCTGTCTTTGCCTTCTGCAACTTGGGTGGTGCAGCTGGAGTACCTGCTAGTGAACACCAAGTTGAAAAAGTCATTTAGTACTTCAGCCTTCTCAATACTCCAGGTAACCAGGTTTCCTGTTTCCTTCAGGAGAAGGCCCATGTTTTCCCTAGTCTTCCTTTTATCAATGATGTACCCATAGAAGCTTTTTTTGTTGTCTTTGGTATCTCTGGACAGGTTTAATTCTATCAGGGCTTCAGCATTCCTAATTGGATACCTGTTTTCTTGGACAGTTTCTCTGTGTCATAATTACAAGATCGTAATTACAAGCTGTTTTAAAATCTGAGTGTCCCAAAACTTTTCTCACTTTTTTTTTTTTTCTTTTTTCTCTGCTACAGGGCAGAGATTAATTCCTTTACAGACTTCAGAGCTAAGTCTTGAAAGATGCTGAATTCCTATCATTCATTGCATTCTCTGAGAGCTGTGGACACTCACGGACTACTTGTTACAGAAGAAAAACTGACATGAATTTAATAAAAATCTAACTTTGAGATTTCTCATGGATCCTGGAGAAATCTGTGATGGTTCACCAGATCATTCTAAGATGACCCATATAAACCTTAAGAAGGGGAGGGTACTGACTCCCTCTTTAGGTGGAGTCACCACTACATTCCGGAAGACAGACTGTGCTTTTTCTACATAGATGTCCTTGGGAACACATCAATGTACCCTTGTACAATGTACCCAAATCGATGCCCAGATATGAGAACAGGAAAAATGAATTAGATTTGGTTTCTTATGCAGAGAAGCAGTTACAGCTAGAAAAGTCATTAATCCAAAATTAAATGCAACTGAGTTAAATAACATTCCTATTCTCTTTTCTGCCAAGGAAAGAATGCCTCGTATAATAACCTGTGTCTCTGAGGTAAATGGATGCGTTGAAGCTCTAAACTACTCTTTCATGGACTACAAATGGATACAATGCAGGACAATATTTGAACAGTAATGATTTGTCCTTTTTTCTTCAAGTGTATGCTGACTGCAAAGGTTTCAGGACCGTAGATTAAATAGCAAAAGGGGTCATGAATCTTAATAGCTTCTAAATCAGAGAGCTCTGCAACTTACTTGCTCTAACTGGAATGTGTATGGAATGTATAAATATTAATAGGTCTGGCAAGGGCTCAGCGGATGAGCTGTCTAAAATTTCACAGTGGGAAGACTGGAGATTGAGGCTGCTGTGTACAGATCAGCTCTCCAACCTGAAAATGAATTGTCAGCATGTGTGTAAATACTGTTTTCCTGAATTGATATTTAACACTCTGAGCTACCCTTGTACATAGGCACTATATGCATAGGTGTCTAATGCCATAAGGATACTTAATATGATGAACACTCACACTAGGCTGAGTGCCAGTGTTGGGGAAAGGAAGACTATTGTGAGCCATGTGTCTGAGGCTTGCTCTGATGATTATTCTGCTAAGACAACTTGCTTGTAGGGACCACCATGAAGTTCATTCCTGTGACGACGTTAGAACAGAAGAACAAAAATTTAAGATATAGCTCAAAAATGTTAAGGCTTCAAAAGTAAATGGCAGAAGTAAAATTTTTCATCTGCCTTTAGCATTAGATGGTCTTTTGTATTACTTTGGATAATAATTACAAAGATATATTAACTTCTTAATTCTCATAACACAGATAGAAACGCGGGCCTTTCTTGGCATCAAGCAAAATATTTCTTTGAAGTTTTCCCATTTCCATACAACACAGATTTCACCTTTGTGATTGAAATCACTTTATTTCTACTGAAACGATAGTTTATTTACTGCTTAATTGCTGCGAAGGAGTCTGAATCAAAGTCACAGAAGTTGTATGAAAGAATAAGGGCAGGCTCCACAGAACATATAAGCAGGAATATGATTGTGAACCGCACTAGGATCAATAAGATGTGCTTCTTTCCCCCCCCCCATGTTTCTTACTTTGAAGTTTGCAGTATATACTGAGTCTCAGGTGCTTCCCAGCTGTTACAAAAACACAAGAAACTTAAACCAAGACCACTGCAAACACAAGGGATTCCCTTAATTTCTCTGTTCTTGCCCTCATTTATCCTCTTCTCTTACCTCTTTATTTTGAAGGCCCCCTCAAACAGCCTCATGCTAATGACTATCATGGCTATCAGCTGCAATCCTAAGAGCTGCTCTCACAGCCTCCTTCCTGCCGTAACCACCTGCTCCTGGCTTCTGTCTGGTCTGGTAATATCTGTCCTAGTCCCCTCCATGTGCCCTGCGTACCTTCTACATTCTTCTCTTTCCCAGGGACCCTCATGAGCCCATGCCTGGTATGGAGTAAGGACACAATATTCCCACCACTCCTCTGAAACTAAAGTTCTGTATAAAAAGTATCCGCTATAACAAGTGGAGTATATGACTTCAACTAATCAAGTAAGAAGAACACTTAATTTGTCTTGACCCTTTTCCCCATTAGAAAAGAAAACAGGAAAAGCTGTCTGTAAACAACCTTACAACTAAAAAGGGGGATCCTTCTAGTCATTCCATTCCCAGTAGGACACCTGAGAAGTAAAACAGCTTTAAAATCAAAATCAAGAATTGGAGTAGCCATTAGTTCCACTGTGTTGACATGGCTGCAATACAATGGGTGGTCCTCAAGATAACGAAGTTACTATATCGTCTGCTATTCTCCTTGCTGTTGCTCCTTGACTCTTCAGTCTTCCCATTGTCATCAGCTTTTCACATTCATTTCTCATTACCTCCAGCTCTCCAAGCCTCCGCCTTACTCTTTCTGTTTCCTGGATGCTTTTCGACTCAGACTGTCTTCTGTGGGAGGGGGTGGGGGGTGTTCATGCCATCAATTTCTTGTCTGTGTTCACAGGTGGAGAGAAAAAGTGGCACCTACTTTCATTGTTGCCAAATTGCCTCTGAACAACCAAGAATAATGCATTTCCATTGTGGCCAGTCTCTCTGAGGTTACAAATAGGTAAAGGAAAAAAGGGCAGCTTGGGATTTCAATCATAATAATTAGAAATTCAGAAAATACAGTCAGAAACTATTGTGAGTTACTAAATGAAAGCATAAGTCCTTTAAGTATGAAGAAGACAAGGGTAAAATGCAGCAGAAAACCACTAAATTCCAAGTTTTCAAAATAAATCATCTTTCAAGCCACAGTAGGAATCGTCACAAAGAGCAAACAGGGATGCTCCACTAATGAAAAAATAAACAAGAACCACACAGAGAGTCTTGTAAGTGCTGTGAAAGACTTTTTATTTTGCATGTGCAAAACATGAGATGAGGTACAGCAAGGTCATAGAAGAGAGCGAGTACTGTTACCAATTCAGTCTAGCAGCATTTTGTTTCAAAAAGTACAAAGGAAAATTCTCATTCCTAAGAAGTCAGACAGTGGACCCAAGTAGTTAGTCTAGATGTTCTTACTGTTAGAACTGATCCTAGTTTCTGTGACTGGAAATGTGATGATTATATTCCTTTCATTATTCTGTCACTTTGGCTTCTAAAAATTTTTCATGGCCCAGATCTTGTTTTGCAAATACTTTTGCTTTCTTTATCTCTTGTTTTTGAAGTCCTTCATTTAGTTCCTGAGAAGTATTAGCATTGCATGCTATTCTTCCCATCTATTATAGAGAAAGATCTGTCAAGGGACAACTGAATGCATTTTAAATGAACTCAGAAAGCTATAACAATTGTATAGTATGCCTAAGGTTGGCTGTTGTTGATTTTTTTGGGTTTGGGGTTTTTTTTAAGATGTAAAAGTTAATACATAAATTGAAATTTAAAAAATGTATTTATTGTACCCTCCAGCTGGTGTTTATTTGTGTACATAATGAATTTATTCTTCTGTATGAATTTTTATAAAGTTATGATTAAACATCTTATATTAACATGTCAAGTACATTTCCCTCAAAAGATTTTAATCTTCAAATTCAATTAATCTAATTAATCAAAAATGCATGTTCATGTGGTGAAATAAAATTCAAAGAATGGTCAAATCCATCAAGAAAGAACATCACTGTGTTTCCATTTAAAAAGTATTTGTATTTTTTCAATGTCTGTGAAGATAGTGTAATTTGCAATCTGCTGTGATTAAAAGACAGAGATTATTGAAATAGTCTTCACAAATATACACAAGAATAAATGAATAAACAAATGTCAAGAACACTTAAGCTATTCCAATTTCCATTGTTAAAACAAAATAAAATGTTTCTTTTTTTCTTTTTTTTCTTTTTTTTTTTTTTTGAGACTTCTTTTTTAGCATTATGTGAGAGTTCCACTTAACTAGTTTTTCCTCAACTTTTAATGATTTACTCAAGGTAATTGTGGGTAAATTTTTAGCACTGGCCCAAGATTTCCTTTATCATTTTGTGGCACAGAAAAAGAAGGGATCACAGTCTCCAGTGATGTGGCCAGTGATTTCTGTGGTAGCCATTCTCATGACTAATTCTTTTGGTTTTGACTAGTAGTTGTTCAGTCCATGTACTGTTCTTTGTTTCAAAGGAAAGAAAGCTCCATGGGAAACAGGCATTATCTTCTGCTTGGGAGACTGTAAACATTCCTGCAAGCACCAGTTTGTTGTATTTTTATAATAGGAGTAAAGAAGTAGGGAGAAGAGACACACTGATTATCCCTCAATGTGTTAAATCAGGTAGACTTGGTCCCTAAGGACTGGCAATGCTGTTCAACTCACCACCACCAAATCCCTTTAAAGCTATTCTGTTATGTATACATGCTCTATTTTTGACTTGCCACTAGTAGATCTCACGAGATCAGATCAATACCAAGCATCCATTTCATAAAGGGAAACTTGGTTTTGGAAAACCAAATTTTGAAATAATGTATTAGCTGCAGGATAGAGATGTTCTGAACTGAGACAGGTCACAGGGAAAACACTCATAAGTCTTAATTGTTGAGGTTCAAACCTCATTTTTATTATTTCAGTTTTGAAGTGTGTGTGAAGGAACTCTTGTGAATTTGACTACACTTGCAAATACATGGAACACAGCGATGGAAATACTAGGTTGAAAATATCTTTGGTGTTACAACTTCTCTATCAGTCTGAGAGATTAATGAACTTTCTATGTTTGTTTGAAATACAAGAAAAGCTCTAAAATTTCAAACATCATTAATTGTGAACTTAGATCTCCAGTTCAAATTGTGCCCATCTTAATGATATATTAAACTAACGCATTTCTTCCACTCCAATCACCTTTTCAACCCTTCTCTAATGAGTTTAAAAGGAACAGTGGAGTACTATTTAAATATCACCAATATTTATTTGTACCAGACACAATTTTGCAGAGTGACTTCCAGTGGCTGAAAATGGATTTGATTCTTAAGTTCCAGATTTGGTTCTACATGAAAGCATTGTTTGTAACAGTGTGTCTGTTTTCAATGTCTATTAAGATTAGTTTATTTCTACTGATCACTGATTATTATTTTATTCATTTTAATCATATTACTCAATAAGTTTAAGAAGAACCACATCTATGTAACCATCCTGTCAATAAGGAGAAGAAATATCTTGTTAAAAGTGTCCCACTCTTAAAAGACTCAATAATTGACACTGAAAACTGAAGTCAAATGCAAATGTTAATATATAATCCAAGTCACAAAGATTTTCTTTTGTTCACGTGAATGGGTAATAATAGAAAGAAACTTATTGTGTTGTAACAAAGAGGGGGTTTGTGTTCTAGCAAGGGAATTAAAGATCTAGTTTTTTAATTTGATCACACAGCTCCTCTGCACAACTGTACTTTGCTAATCCCCAGGTTCTGAATTAACCTTCTCCCCAACTACCAGAAATCATTAGCCAGATAATAACCTTTTCCACCCTCATTTTATTACCTGCAATGACATTTGTTTAAATATAAAATGATAGAATGCAATAGTCAAGCAAAAAACCAAGATTGAACTAGCCCAAAGGAAACAGCTAAATTGAATTAAAAACCTTCTATATATAAAGTGGATCTAGGTAGTGGATGAACCTTCTTTAGAAAACACAATGTCATATCAGTACTAAGAAAGAAAGGGAAGTTTAGAAGTTTATAATCTCTATCCTATGGAGTAACTCATGATGCTTCAGAACTAGAAGCAAAAGGCGTATTCAAGGTTCTTCACATGAACAATAGCCTGAGTCAACATAACCGAACCACTGGATATTTCTGAAACAGACTTCAAAGAGGAAAAAAGACAATCAATTACCTCAGTTACCTTGTGTATAATAACAGCAATAGAGAGGCATTACTGTTCTTAAGAATGCACACAAAGCCTGTACATGTGTGCCTCGCCCTCACAGTTGTCTTCATGACTAGATGTACATGAACTGCAGGTGGATGTTAATAATCAAAAGCAAGTTCACACAATGCTGGCAAGCAGGCACAGGAATCGTACATCACAGACAGGCTTATTAGGCACACCACAGTCATTGCTATGTGCCCCAGAATTGTTGCACATTTCCCCACTACATTTACTTAGAGCAGGGGTCCTCAGACCTTTTAACCAGGGGGCCGGCGCGCGGATGCAGTGGCAGGCAGTCATCTGCAGCTGCTTGGTTCCCCCCCCCAACCCCCGCTGGGGGGGGGGGGGATTCTGTAAATACCGGGGATTGAGGACCCTGGGGGGCCGTATCCGGTCCACGGGCCATAGTTTGAGGACCCCTGACTTAGAGAGTAATCCAATACAAGGTGATGGAGCAGCTATTTTTTTGTATAGGGCATTATTAACTTAGACACCAAGGAACTGACTACATTTGTAATAAACACAAATATGTGGGAATAAGATTACTTAGCAGTAGTTGCTAGCAGTGCACAGAATGTCCTGGGCTCTGTACAGAGCTTGACTAAGCACTGTTACCTTTCCTGAAAAGAAATCACAACAGCAAAAATCCTTGAATAAACGTTAAGAATCACAACTGCTTCCAGAAAGAAATCTGTCAGGTTTGTGCCAGGCTTACATTTGTCAATGTTAGGCATTTTCTTGACAAGCATCAGTTTATTAATGAAAGCATTTGCAAAACTTGTTAAATAAAAAACCTTTATAAGAAATGACAGCCTATAGGAAGATTCAAACTGACTTTGTTTTAATATCGATCCAGAGCTAGCTGTGAAAGGGCCAAGCTTTTTAGACAAAAAAAAGGAAAGCTTTTTTAATAAACTTGCACTGAAAGTGCTAGTTTTCAGCCAATTTCCTTCTTTCGCTTAGAGTTGCCAGATACAGAAACACTGTAACCAAGGTGACCGTATCAGCTATCAAAGTGAAAAACTTCTATACTATCTGTAGACTAAAATTTACACTGCTAGGTAATGCTAGAAATAATGAGAGTTTACTGCTCCTGACTTTTATATCTAAAAGAGTAATGATATGAATTGTTCTCTGGTGGCAGAACTGAATTTGTAGAGTGGGAGGAAGCATTGCAGAGATGCTAAAGTTTTCTCTGAATTTACAGTGACTTTTATCATGAAATTTGCGGTAACGGGTGAGTTCCTGAGTGTGAACAAATAGCCTGCAAATATGAGCATAGTGTGTGTAATGGAGTATGGTTGGAGATCGCTGAACTAAATCAAACAACGTGGGGTACAAGCAGAAGTTGTACCCTGATGCAATGAGACAAAATAATCTCTGCTGAGCGATGTGGTCAAATAGCATATCATAGGTGCACTAATGCTTTTCTGGGCATCAGACTGTCTGCAGGGATTGTACTTTATGAAGTCCTTTTTGGGTCTGCTAGATACCTCAGGGATTTTTCACAGGGCATTGTGTTTTGCCATAGACCAACAGCAGGCTGAGGTGACTCTTTGGAGAAATGCCTTGTTATCATGAAGACAGCAGATCAGGAATTTAAGACTTTATACTTGTATTGTCAAAGAACTGGTAGCCACAATCACAACAAGATCTGTCAGATTCACCATGCCTCTGGCTTGAACATTTCCAATCCTTGTAAACCCATACATCTGAAGCAGGGAGGTAGTTGTGATTTGTAGCTAGTTTTTTTTTGTCTTTCAGCAGCACAAGAGATTATCCACACTGTGCTCAGAGATTTTTACCTAACTCTTTGCCTCTTTGCCTAACCTAATTTTCCTGGTGGTTAGGTTTTCCTCCATTAACCATTGGGCATGCCTCTGAATGTATACTTACTTCTTTCTTTTGCTTCCTTGCTGGGGGAGAAGAGGGAGTTAATTACCTACATTCCTTCCTAAATCCTTATACTTACCAAATCATCATTCCCCTCCCAGCTTCTCTCCTCACAATTTCAGCACATCTTGTTTCAGAAAGAGTTTGGAGTTCTTCATAAAATCTATAATTTCATTGGTTCTTGAAAGTGTTTCTGGATCATGCATGAGTTTTGCACCATGTTGTGACCATGCTGTTCATGGATTGTGTAAGGTTACTGTAAAGGTAGCAAATGCTACATTTAGCAATTGTTAATTGTAATGGTATCAATTTATATGCCACACCAACATTTATCCCATCCTTGATGGCATAAAATAGTCAACAACTTTTCTAAGTGATCAGTTGTTTAACTCATTGAAGCAAGCCAGTAGTCTGTGCTTTGGTCATGTTTTTTCCAACACAACCCAAGCCTGAGTCATTCCTAACCAAGCTCCAACTGGAACTGAGTAATCACATGGAGACTGGTATGACTTTACAGGAAAAAAAAAAAAAAAAAAGGAAAACAAAATGTTGTTTGAGCAAAGCCTAACAATTCTCTGGCTTGCAAAATCAGTTTTCCAAGAGTTTTCCATAAACAGATCTCCTTCAAAGCTTAAATTGCACTGAAAGTAAAGGCAGAGTTCCCTCTCAGGTGAGTCCAGTACACCCATACGTACCCTTTTTTTTTTTTTTTTCCCTAGATATTCTGGTTTAGAGTTCATACAGGTTCACATTTAGAGGTACGGAATATTACACTGAAATGGAACCGTGAATGGAAACGTTTTGTAGGATTCTCCTGCAAGAAATGTATTTTGTGATAAGATTTATGCTTGCAAATTAGAACAGCATTATACCATAAGCTTTCAGAGGCATCTTTTGGAGGACATGAACCTTCTGGGTACAGTGAGTCTGTGTGGGACAAACTAACACAAGTAGCATTGTACTAGCTCAAAGCCTTGAGCACATCAGAAAGGCTGCCAGAAGCCTTTTTAGGAATGTTTTGATTCTAAGACTGAGATGTGAGCTCCTTCAGTATTTTACAGACAAGCATATAGCTTGAACTGCTGTTTGTAGCAATGAATTTTTACTGAACTTCAAATTACTGGAAATAAAAATGTATTTCTTTATACTAAGTTGCTTAGATATGTAAAGCAAGGACTGGCTTGGTGCATATTTTACTATGGTTTGATGAATGTGATACAATAAAGGAATATAGTAACATCTTCAGTAAATGAATAAAAATCCTTTTTAGAGTCTCTTGGTAAAGAATATGTTGAACATTCAGGTATTATTCATAAACAATCCAGTTTTGAAATACTAAGTATTTTGTCTACAAATATTATTTTGGCCTTCATTGCACTACATAAAGCAAATAAAAAAATCTAAATTTAAAAATAGAGGGCTAGAACCTCAGACTTGGCTGATCAAAATCAGCATAGCTCATTAGAGGCAAAGGAGCTATGCTAATTCATGCAACCTGAGAATTTGGACCATTATCTTTGAATGAAGAGTTGATATTGTGGCAAGATGATCAAACAACATGAGACAGAGATTTGGTTTGGAGCAGAGAGGTCCTGGATAAAATTCAGAAGTTAGATATTAAGTGCTTTAAGTTAGGTCTCCTTTGACTGTGTAACAGCAAGTGACTGACATTAAAGTGATTTTGTGTTTTGCAGGGAGCTACGAGAAAGACCAAGGTAGCTGCTTTCTCCTTTTCCTTTGAATTTCAATGGAGTGATTTTTCCTTCTCCAGAGGAGACAGTGAACTGTTGCTCTAGCTGCATTAATTAAATTACCATTGGCTCAGTATTAATGGAGGAGAGTACAGGTTGCTAAGAGGGAATGATAGCCCTCCTTAGCTTCCTCCAGCAAATCAGTCTGTCCAGTACAAACCAAAACTACACTAGGTCATAATAACAGCTTATCATTCCCACTCTGCCCTTGTGTACATGGCTTCAGAAAGAATAGCACAGGTAGGCTGGCGAAGTACACTGCTGTAGACCCTCTTACACAGCAAAACCAGTTCTAGATCAGTGTAAGCTTTTTTAGTTGCACAGACTCCCAGTTCCCAGTGTCTTTAAGTTCACATAGCTAACAGCAGCCTCTGCACAACCAGCCTGTTTGCAAATGTTTGCTCCATCCTTAAGGATTTTTTTTCTACATTCTTCCACCTGGGCCTGATTTTCTTGGGAAGAGGATAGGAGATCTATAATAGGAGCTATAGCTCCGGCTTTCTATAGGTGTAAGCCCTTGTAATACTTGCTCCACACAGCTAAAGAGTGGAGCGCCTGTGTCTTGTCTTCCCTTACATCTACACCTGGTTCTTTCACATAGAAAGAAAAGTATCTTCAGACAAAAAGCCTTCTTCCAGTGTATAAGCAGCCACTGTCCCCTGTATCTTTTCCAGGCATTTTCATTTTGACTGCTGGGCTCTCCTGAGATAAAAAATAATTTTCTGTTACCCTAGTTTTAAGATTCAAACATGACATAATTATAGAGAACTGGCAAGATTTGTTTTATAGGGAAGAAGTCTGTGATTGCTTTTTGTTTGGAGAGATGGAAGACTGGAGGACATTGCCTGGGTATAAGCACAAAGGCCAGAATATTTACTTAATTGTACACAAATATGGAACTATACATGTACAAAACTGAACTATTCTAGTTCCATATTTATACATTACAAGGCCTAAACAACTTTCACAGAAGTTCCTAAGTGTTATATCTGATTGGAAATATCTGCATCTCAGTAGATGTGTGACATGGGACATATATTTTTTAAGAAAACATAACTCACTACTGTTAGGAAATTGTCAGCTTTTATTGAAATATTTTCAGCTTGCTCTCACTTTTTTTTAAGTATGAGAGATTATATGGGGTCCTATGAAGCACTGCTAAGGCAGAACTGGTTAGGCTGCTTCCCTCTTACTGATCTATAGATTTCTTTTCAACTGGCAGTTTTGCAGGACAAAGTTTACAAGCATAAGAAAAATGTGGTTTTACATTAATTCTTAAACTTATGGTCATGCTTAGAGACCTGAATACTCACTACCCCGACTGATAGTGTTAATACTATTAACCATATAAAATATATGAGTGACTTGGTTTCACATACATTCATTTACTTGCTTTTTTCTTCTCCTCCAGCCAGGGACCTCACTGTTTTACCATGCTAACTGCCCATAGTGAAGAGCTGGGTGTGCCCCACTCGTTGGCAGTGCTCTCCAATTTGTAGGCATACCAGGAGAGGAATCACAGGTTACTCCAGAAGGTCTCCAAGCCATGCAATGAAAGATCAAGATTGGTGGATACCCCAACAAAAGTGAAGTAAGAGATACGCCTGTTAGGCACATGAACGAGCTTGTTATAATTGTCTCAGACTGACTGTAACACACTCTGCAGATCTGTAAGCTGACTGTATGATGCTGTCTGTTATCTCCTGTTCCATGAAGCCGGAGTTGGACCACAGGCACTCTGAGGAATAACTTACCATGGAACATTTCCAGTTCAAGAGAAGTCTAGGGGGAAGGTCTGGGAAAGAAGAAGGAAGGGCTGGACTGTTCCTTAAACAAAATAAGAATAAAATAATATCAGTATGTCAGTGAAACCTATTCTTTAAACTAGGCTGTTCATAAAAGTATTTATTTTGCATCAATTTTTCCAAGCATATTAAATTGTCAAGTGCAAGTTTCAGTCTAAGGATTTGTTCCTTAAAAATGGCATAATAGTTACACACAGGCAGCAGTGACGTATTTAGTTTCTTCCTTGATTGAGAAGCCAATCAATAAAATACACTTTCAGTGTATGCACTTTTAAACTTGCTTTTTGAATAGTGTCCACTTTAAAAGATTGATTACAACCATTTTATGCTAAGAAGAATTAAAAAAATCTGCATCTTATTTTTAACATACAAACAAAAAAATCTAGAGATTTAATCAATGACAAGATCAAATTAAAAGCCATTATAAAAAAGGAAATAGTCCTGATATTACTGTGATCTCACATAAAATTTCTTGCTCTGAATGAATGAGATTACAAGATTTAGCTCACAAAACCAACAGAAAGCAAATTGGGGGCGGGGGGGGGGGGAGCGGGGGAGGAGGTGGGAAGAGCTTCTGTGCGAGGTTAACTTAGATTATGATGCTTATAAGACTGTAAACTAAGGACTGATATTAAATCAGAATTTTTGGGTTTTTCAAAGGTTTTGGGAACAAAAAACTACTATATTTCAAACAAAAATTTAAGGGTTTTTTTATATCCATCTGAACTTGACATCCTTGTTACCCTCTCCAGAGTCACAACTGGCAAGGCATCCACTGGTAGCTATTAGTGGATGTAGATATGTAGAGGTCACAGAGCAAGTTATGACCAGTAATAGCAACAGCCAAGCAGCTCTCAGCTAATAGCCAAACAATTTTTGCTGTATTCAGAAATAAATCATCTCTGATTAAGCAACACATCTCTGCAGAAGGTTGTGATTCACTTGTCTTCAGCTTCAGCCATTGGAAAGCTATGCAAGTTTCCTAAGCAAGTCATCTAGTCTCCCCTCTCAAATGTGTTGAGACACAAGATTTTCCAGTTCAGCCTATTCCAAGACAAGTGTTTTTCAGAGGTGTGATGAAACATTCTCCCAATGTGCCCTTTCTCTTTCCATTGTCTGTATAGAAAATTGAGATTAGAATTCAAATAGAAAACCTCACATGGAGGCCAGAGGTTATAAGACAAGATAAAATAAGAGATGATGTAAATAAATGAGAGTATATTTGGAAAATATGTATGCAGAAAGAATAATTGGGTCAACCCATATTAAATTAGTATTTTAAAAAAACAAAAACAAAACGCAACACTGAGACCAAAAAATTCTATTGGTTCCTTCATGACTTTAATATATTTTTCCTCCTCAACAGAAGAGTTACAACAGCTTAACATCACCAATACTTCAATGACCTATTTGCTCAATGCCATAAGAAGAAGTGGAAGACAACTGTTGCATCAACATCAATTTCTGCTGCTCCTAGGAAACTGGAATTTTAGTCAAAGCTATGCTCTATTTAAAACAACAATTATTGTGGAAGAATAAAGTCCTCTGCAAATGAATCTGAGATTTGACTGACTGTGGGTGATATCTACTGGCATAAAGAAACAATCACCTCTCTGCAAAACAACTGAACAATCAGGGTTCAGTTTCGACATACTGACCTGCACAGTTTTGTTATGTCCACTACCACTTATGACATGCTTGGAAAAAAAAGATTCACAAAAATACAGGATTAACAATTTGTTCATCGTAGTAAAAATTGCAGTTTAAAATTTTCTTCACTAGCAGAGATATTTTTTACAGAATATCCTATTTTATTATCTTTGAAATAATTTAAAGAGAATAATTATTCTGTCCCTTTAGGGAAGAAAAGAAAGACAGCTGAGAAAGACAGAGACTTTTACAGCCTTTTGCCTTCAAGAAAAAAGCTAAACAAATGTAAAAACAAAAAAGATGATGAAGATAAACCAAATGCATTGGTGCCAAATTTCACTTAGTTTTTCATTGCTATAGGTGTACACACAGATGAAATTTTATCAGCCACTTTTCCATCTGGCAAACTGGTACATAAATTTCTGCTATTTGAAGGCTTTAAGATGGCTGTGGTCATAAGCTTATGTTGTTAAAATTACATTCAGTACTGTTCAAACAAAATTATACTACTTCCAGAGAAGAGAAAAAGATAGCTGAGAGAAGGAATAGGTGTGAGGAGGGCAGGGAGGAAGGATGAACGGGTGAGAAGACGAGAATTCATCCCTCAGTTCCACTTTGGTTTTGCAAAGCCAGGTGTGCATTGTGTTGCTAAGCAGGCCTGCTTTTTTCAGGACATCTTTTTCAAAGGAAGCAAGAGAAAGTAGCACATTATTTCATTCACCAATTAACTGCAATTTCCAGGATCCTGATTTTGGTCTATTACTTTCCTTCTCCATTCTCCTCCTGTTTACCTAACATATTTCCACACCTCTAAGTGGTATTAATGCATTTTTTTGTTTGTGCTAATTCAGTCCTCTCCCTTTTGTACGTTTCCTAATAATGGTTAAAAAAACCTCAACAAAACCAAAACCAAACAACGCACTCTGAGTAGAGCTTCCTTACTTTGGTTAATGGAGATAAAATAGGAGATAAACAAGTGATAGTTACTGGCAGAACTGTACATAATGCCTCCAAATGCACTCTTTTCTGCAAAGCACCTGTGTGAAACATTCAGAAATAGATTACAAAACACCCAGTGATATTCTGCTTTTGTATTTATAACATGTCCAGCTTTCCTTAGCTCAGTGACAGATTCTGCCTGTTGGCTCTGAAAACACCAGATCAAAACTTAGCTGATTTTTTTCTGAGCTCAACAAGCTGAACTTTTATTCTCCCCATCCACCCTCTGTCATGCTTCCTAACTCCAATAACGTCATGTGAAGGACCCTTAAGACCAGCCGTGTTTGCTAGAAACATCATTTCTCCTTGACACATAACCACTTTCACAGGTATTATCATTATTAGTTTAATTATTTAAATTAAATAATAATCAATAATATTTTAGTTTAAATAAGTATTATTAATACATACTTGTTACCCTGGCCCTTAATTTACCCCTAAAAACATACTATTATCAAAAATACTAAGAACTTTAGTGGTAATAAAATTAAATACAAGCAGCTTGAATGCAGACAGACCACAATGAACCCTTCTGCTTCTACTTTTTCACCCTATATGAAATGTAAAGGTGTTCCCTTACAGCTGTCTGGGCTCACTCTTTGTCACTTAGAGCCTGTCACCTGAATAAGGCAATTTTTCAGCTCATTTTGGGACCGTGATTGGGCAGGCAGGTATGTTGGTGCTCCTTTTCCTTTGTGCTAAAATATAATCATATTTTCCCTACTGCTGTCTAGAACTTGTCTTTTTCTAGCCTCAGTGGGTTCTCCATGAAGTTTCCTTTTTACTGTTCTCTTTAAGGATTTTTCATCCCCAAGCCCTCTTCCTGGGTACAATTAAACCTGGAAACTACTCTTTCAACTGCCGTTTATGTTAGAAGATACAAGTTACCTTGTCAAACACTCAGTGATTAAGATTAAATGCTCTCTGTTATTTAGATATGGAAAGCCTTGTCAGGAAATGTAGACAGAGGAGTTTTTTGACCACAGATTTCCCTGTAACAGTGTCTCTGTTTGATTAGTGAATGGCCTGCTTTGTGTTGCTGCATTTTGTTGATACCTTTTGTCTTGTCTGCGAAGGGCTTGCATTAATGGGGCCAGAAATTAACCAACAAAATTATTTTCTATCTGAAAACTGACTGACTTGAATTGTTTTTACTGACCAAAATTTTCATATGTGAATTATTCATAAGAGAGAAAAATATTTTTAAAACACCTTAAATAAGAAGTGAACAACCTTTTCAGAATTCAACATAAGTCCAAAGTCACCTAATGCCATACAGCTGGATTTAGACTTCAGAGTAACACATTCCAAAAGGTGCCTAAAATGCATCCACAGGTGCCCAAAAGGTGCCTGTTAGGCATCATATGATGCTTAAAGTCTTGCTTTTTGGTTTGTTGTATGTACAGGCAATGAATTTACCCTTCAGAGGATTATTGAGATCTCTCTAAGACAATCTAGACACTGACAAACTTTCAGTGGACTTTTCTGTGAAGGATATGTTGACAAGTCTTAATGATTAGGAAATCTTCCTCCTTTTGAGGTTCCTAGGAAGTGGGCATCTACACTTACTTTGTCTTGGAGATTTTGAGAGGTGCAGGGGGAAAGAAGAATCAAGTGTTTTGTTGTCCCAGATTTAAAATGTGGAACTGTCAAGGAGCAAGCTGCCTCATTTTATTTAATACAGATTGTAGAGAGGAAAGGTAACAAGGGAGGATTTTTTTTTTCTGTAATGTGGAAATTCAGCCAAGAGAGTTTAATTATTTTCTTTCTTTCAATTTTACAGTTTCTTGTTGATGTAGCTCAAGAAAATCTTGACCAAGAGAAGTGCCCTCAAAAGGAAGAAAAACATACAGAAATAAAATAAAACACTTAAAACAGTTGCTTCCCAGAAACAATCCAGAGTGAAAAAAAATCTACAGTGTTGTGTTGGAATAATAAGGGCTGATCAGTCTGGTATGATGTAGCATTTTCCACTTATTTCCATTTATTCAAAATTGTGGAGAGGTTCAGATCTCAGATCTCAGCTGAGAGCTGTAAGTATTAGACTAGATTGATTTAGCCTGATCTTTCTGTCTCCAAAAGCATGAATTCTGCATCAGCAGGAGATACAGGCTATAACTGGTATGTGTGAGAGTTGGTAACTTGGCAGCTTTATCTGGGCTGAGTTGAATCCCACCTCCTGAGCACATCTACTAACCATGATGCCATTGACCACTGTGAACCACCTTCTCAAAGGTAAGAGTGAACTTGTCCTCTCTACTCACAATGATGTTGCAGGTGCCCAGCTGTAAGAGAAGGTGACAGGCTGTAGATCCCCAATCCCCAGGATGCAGAGTTCAGCCCTCAGTGACATTGCTAAGGAAACCATAGAATTGCAGATGCAGCTTGTCCCATTTTAATCACAAACTGGCTTAGATGTCCTTCAGTAAGTTATTGGATCACTGTGAATTGCACCCTTACAAAAAGCTGTCCTCAGTGTGGCTGAAACACTGGCCTCAAAATTCTGGCTTTGACTTCTGGGTTGGGAAACCCGCCCCTGTCTGTGTGCTGCTGAGCATCACACTGTCTAAATGTCACATTAGATCTGGACAACTGTGTTTATTATTCTAACACTTTTCAGGGATTGATTGGCATGTTTTATTCTACAAAGTCTTTAGTCTAAATATGGGTCCAACTTTCCATGAAACATTTTCTGTTCTTACTCTTTTCTGTATAATAAAACATACTTAATTGGATTTTATATAAGTCATTTGAATGACTTGGGCTGTTTAATATGTTACTTCACAATTATTTAGTCCACTATATACAGGAGACCAATATTTTAATAAATAAAAAGTCTGCAGGTCTGTTTTGCAAATTGCACTGGCACAAAGTGTTTGAAAGGAAACCAAATAGTTTTTAAAGGATATTTTATGCAGAATATGGGTCCAAGCACGTAACAGTTCACTGAGAATAAATTTATAACAGAGTGTGTCTTCCCCAAGTGTAGTTTTGATCTGGAATTTCAAGGACCCTGAAGAAGAAGCATCTCCCAGAATTCATGCAAAGCTGCATGATTGTGTAAGCATTGCTGTCCTGTATCTTGCCTGGGAAGTCTCCTTTGCCTTCTCTTTCCACTATCAAAACCCAGACAAATCACATGGCATTAAATTCTTGTGTAAAATTTACACACTGAAATATGTAAATTCTATTTCTTCCATTGAATGTCAGCTCCCTGGCCCAACCTAACCTAACCCTGCCTAGCCTAATCTAACCTACCTTAACCTTGTCTAATTTTCTGGTTCTTCTGCAGCCTCAAGCTTTGGGCTTAAATAAAGAGCTTGTTGAGGGATTCAGTGATGCTTAAACTGGAATGAAGACATGTTTCTGATAAAGCCAAAGACTTTGCATCAAAACCACTGAGGCTGGAATACATGCTAAATGCCACTTGCAGTGCTGTGGCTGAGGGACAAAACCACTCTAAGAAATAATTTGTGAAATGGCTGCATCTAGTGTGCTTGTACTCATTTGTCATCACTCTTAGAAATTATTTAAATGAACTTTATTGACAATTACCCTAACAGTTTCCTAGAGGGCCAAAATTGTTGTCAGGGAAGACAGGATTGAATTTAAGACTATGGGCAGATGTGCTGTTGGTTCTTCAAGTATTATTCTTTTCCCTGCAACACAGTGAAAAAATAAACCCCAGAGCACGTACTGGTCTATAAACAATTACTAGAGTCCAAACCTCAGACAGTCTTCAGAATGCAAAATAAGGGGCTTGCATAATTAAGAAAGTTGAGAAAATGTTTGGAGGGAAAGAACAAATGCAATTGCTGGTTAGATTGCAAATTAGCTCTATGATGAATACAAAACTGTGCTTAAGTAATATCCTTAATATTATTTAAACCGATAAAGACTAGGATGTTTTAATTGGGTTCATAATGAAAAGGCTAACAGCCCTTTAACTACAGTCAGAACTTACCAGGGTATAGTATTTCAGTGTAAACACAAGATTATCTGCTATGCTTAGGGAGTAAATGGAACAGCTAGAAATTTCCAATCCCATTCAGGAACCATTAACTGTAACACCACTGCTAACTAGTAAGAGAAAAAAAGCATTTCAGTGGCTTCCTGTCAGCCTGAGAATTCTTTGCCTAAGTTTCTGTCAATTAAACTGGCAGAAACTGTTGAAAAACTATCAGAGAGGGTTTTTTTATTATTTCTGAAGCATTTTAAATATACTTTCAGAGAGGTTTATGATGATTAGAGGGTTCTTTCTGCAATATAGCCGTGCAGAATTCAAACATTAGTCTAGCATCAACTGGGAAAATTTGTATGGCAGTCATCCTATGGCAAGTAATCAGGCTAAAACGACTTGCACAGGCTACAATGCAAGGAGGCAGGGGCATATAAACATATGGGTGCAAAGGTTCTCTTTGAGGAAAATTACCATACTATTTCAGTGAAAAAGATAGTAAAGTTTTAAAAGGTAATAAGAAAAGAAGTCATATTCTTTCAGAAGAGGGGTTTTTTTTTAAGAAAATAATGCAATTTTATGAAATGGCCACGTTTCCCTTAGTTATATGTTCTGATATTTCTTAGATGACAGTAGAGACAATGTTTACTCTATCTAAATACTCTTATAAACAAATAAAAATCTACATTTGTCAGAACAAAGAAGGACCTGAAGTTTCTGGTCAGTAACAGGTCATACCAAGACTTCTGGCACTATTTGAAATATCACTGTTTCTAGTTTACTTTACCCCCTTTGAATGAATTTAGGTTTTTAAATACCGTTTTGTTTTACGCAATGCTTTAATTACTTCTTTCTGTCACCATCTGTGTCATTTCGCTAACCTTCCATTATCCCTTATGTCTTTTCCATTTTGCTCTCACTTCCATATGGCCTTACTCTATTTTGTGCTTTCCTCCTCTAGATGGCAATTTTTAGATGGTAGCTGTGGGAGTTTTTCAGGCTGGAAACCAGTTGCCCAGAAAACCGTAGAAATCTGCCTTTGCAGCAATTCAACACCACCAGATACAGTCCTGAGCAACCTGCTGTGCTGTAAAGCTGGATCTAATGTTGTAAGAACCCTATGCTGACCAGGGGCTTGGACCAGGTGGCCTCCAGACCTTCCCTCTGGAGAAGGCTTCCTTAGATTTGTGATGGATTCTGGTCAAGATTGAAGTGTGACAACAGGAGTGACAGCTTTTCTCCAGAGTCTGTTGATGTGGTCCCTTCACTGATATAGAAGACACTACTCATCATTCACTACCGTGACACAACAATCACATTTGACCTGAAATTTGTACTGAAAATCAATCGACAGTTACTAGTACCTTTTAATTCCTGTAATATTGCTGGCTGTTTTGGAAATGAATAGGCCTCCATACGTCTACAATCTACACTTCTTAATGGAAACTAAGGATTTATTTTTTTTTTTCAGCATAGTCTGTGTTGGTGTTCTGTAAGACATTTGCTATTTTGTTCTATTTAGAAAAGTTGGCTATGTAATACTGTTTACAGGTTGAATTTAAACCTACGCAGATTGAGTTTCATTTTATGATGCAGCATAAATATGAATTATGCAACTGGTGGCCCTCCTTAAAAATTCTAATTTAGCATTAGGAAGTTAGCTCTAAATTGTAATTTGCCATCTGCTCACCATATATCTACCACTTCTGGAAAAGATAAATTGAATTATTTGCCTTACCTAGTGCAGAAATAAACTCTCATTCAAAGACCCATTTACACTTATTAAGAAAGATTTGCTAACTCTTTAGATAAGATTCATGAGTAACTTTTAAGTATCAGTACAATATATACAGAAACACATTAAAACCTGCTGTGACACTTTTATTTATAATACGAAAGGAAATATGTTGTTTCCACAGCAAAAAAAAAAAAATAAAAAAATCTTAGAAATGCTAAACTCTCATTCTAGTTAGTGAAGGGTTGAAATTAGAAGAAGAAAAAAGAAGCATAAATTTTACAGGAAAAAAGTAAACACTAGTAAGTCAGCAGACAGAATCTAGATTAATTAATGAAAACTACCTTTTTTTGAAAATTCTTTGTCTCAGACAGCAGAGGATGTAGCAGAGGACTGATAAGGCTTTAATTCACATCATCCTTATTTTATAGCATAACAGTGAGCTACATAGGGCTCCTCATGCAAATTCTTTAGTTCAAGTGCATCAGTAGAAACTTCAGCAAAAGCCAGACTGTCTTAAGGCTCTGTCTAGTAAATCTCAGGGGGCTTCACTCCTGTAGACATTACTCACAGGTGCCTAGATGCAACCAGAAGACAAATCAAGGAGCAGGAAGGGGGCAGAACGGAGTCCCGTATGCACGAAGTTTGAAGTCTACAGCCTTCACTTAGCTGCTACAACCTCCAGGAACCTCTTCTCATTCAAGTTTGATGTCCTACAGACCTCAATGAGGGCTTTAAAGCCTTGACTCAAGGCTCTCGTCAGCTTCCCGTATTATTTAGTCTTAAAAATGCCAACATAAATGGATTTAATGTAATATGGATAACTTACTGTGGGAAAACCCCAACACACACTAGAGTGCACAAACGCACACAAGTATATGTAAAGAGATTCCACTCTGGTCAACCCAATCTATTTCATCTGCCCTTGACAAAATTACATGAGCAGTGTTAAACAAACATGATAACCAGTTTTTTTTCATACAGAAGCCCTGAATTTCCTAGGACAAGATGATGTGTCATACCGAAGCTGTCTGTATGATCATTTGAAAAAAAAGACCTAGGTCTGAGAAGTCAGAGCAATTTCCAGCCTCAGCCAGCTGATGTACAACATGGACTTGGACTTAGGCTTCTGTGACTGGGTATACTGTAAAAACTGAGCCCCTCAGCATCCACTTACTATCAAAGTCCAGTAGGATTCAGGAAAAGGGATTTGTCTACGTAACATTCCGGATAGGTCCACACCTCCAGGACTGGATGCTGCTGGTAGTGCCAGTCTTTTAAACCCTGGCTTTTTATTTTGTGTATTCATTCAACATGTAGATGAGCTGAATAAAACTTTCCTCATGAGTGTTCAACATGACATTTACTACCTCCTTGGAAAATGCCTTAATCATTAGCCTTTTGGCAAATGGCAGGAGAAGGGAGACCACTCCATTTGGCTAAAGACAATATGCTGTAGAGTCAGTTTCATTATTTACTCTGCTGTTGGTAATTTTTAGACATGATCTTGGCTTATTACTCTGCCAATTACCTCCCAGTCTTGTCCCATTCCATAATGATGCTCAGGAAGCCCAGAGAGGATTCTTGTCTCCAGCCTTTTCCTCTCCTGTGTTCAATATAAAATAAGGCACAGCTCTAGCTTCAAGCAGATTGCAATAGAAGTAAGCTAGTTTGAAGACTAGAGCTTGCAGGAAGGAGTAGAAAGAAGTGGTGCAATGTGCACTGTAAAACTTGGAAATACTGCCAGTCTCATGACTTCTTAGAGTTTCTCATTCCTTTATTCTCTTTCAATATAACTTACTTTGAGAACATATATTACTTGGAATGACAGAGTGCAAAGGCGGGGGGGGGGGTGGGGGGGGTGGGGGGGAAGAGCAAGTTTAATGGTAGCAGAAGGAGAGAACATGTCCCAGCAAAATCTATGAAAGCCTGTCAGACATTGACAACTTCATCACTAGACCTGGCAGGGATTTTTCAAGCAGAAACCAATTTAATCAGGAAATGTCAATTTCTTGAAGAAGGAATTTTCTTCATGCATGTTTTTCTTTTACACAAGTTCAATGGACCCGAGTTTAAGTAATCTTTTAGTAAGGATTTTGGCAACCTGAGGACATTTGACTCCAGAGCAAGGATTAGCAGCTGGTCCTGTCTTTGAGCAGTCTTTCTATTGGGACACCCAGGGTAAGTGGCAGTACTTGAAATTTCTCAGTAGGACTTATTTGATTGTTATCAGCTTTACTGCTTCACGACACCGAAAGACAGGGGCAAGACCTGGAAGACTATTAAGTTTTGCCCAGCTCTGTACGTTGGTGTGTAAAGATAAAAGTCACCAGGGCCCTCTCCTGTTAGGACAGTGTCTGGGGACTCCTCCCAAGTGTTACTACTCAAGTTTACATGTCTTGACACCATATCTGTCAAACACTTGTACATGTTTAATTTCTGGTCCCACTCCAATGAAACAAAAATGCTGACATACATCACGCCATGTAATATCTAATAAACTCTATGGTTTCCCTTCCTTCTTTCCTCATTGCTTTGCAGACTATGTGTTGTCTGCAAATACACTGATCTTACATACATACGTGTGCATGTGTGCATGTGTATGTGCACGTATGTATATGCTACAGCTTGACCATCATACAGATAGCTTTTCTATTTGAAGACCAGACTAGATTAATCCTCTGTGTCATTTGAATATTCTACTGAATACTGTGCCTCGCTATTAAAATTAAATTCCTGTTCTCGGGATGGGACAACCCGTATGCTTGAACACTAGGAAATTCTAGCACTATTCGTATTTGCTGGGGAGTGTTTTGTTCTCTGGAAACCCAAAGCGCTGAAAACTTTAACGCAGGAACCGACCTTCGTTTTCTCTGGGATAAAATATTTCTTCTACCACTAGGGGACAATGTTGCTCTTCATTTAATAGATTAATTCTGGTGGCACTGGTGAAGCATTTTGCGTTATTTTTAGCAAATTTAAGAGAAGTGTTAAAAATGATTTCTTTAATACAAAAGAACACTTTTCCTCAGTATCTGTAGTACTTTTGCAATGCATGCTTTCATTTGAAACAATCAAAATATTTCTATTTTAAAGAAGAACCAAAACCAGAGCCTATCAGCGTGAATCTCACTTTATTAGCACAGCATTAAATGTGAATTTATATTAAGTATCCGCTCCTATTTTGGCACAAGGAAACTAGGTTTTTTTATTTCTCTGTTTTGTTTTGTTTTTAAATATTCCTTCTTTTCCTTTGGGATAGAAAGATATTTGGTTGCAGAGCTCATTAGTAAGGAAGAATTAAGATCAATTAACAGAGTCAGATGTGCACATACACTGCATGAACCATTTCTCTCTGTGCCCTGCTCTGAGGCACTAATTTGATGTTGAAGGTCCAATATACACAGAGTTGTAGAAATGCATAGCTTCTGGTAAGTGAGAGGCAGCAGAATTTGAAAAGCATATGGAATGATTCTAAGAAAAAAATCTGCCAAACACAGCAGGAATATACAATGGTTTTGCTTTTAATATTAGTCATTTTCCAAATATGTGTAATTATCAAGGCAAGCAGCTTTACTGCAATACAGAAAAATATTATGAAATCTCAACAGATAATATACATCTAACTGTGTATGAATTAAAAAGCAAATAAAAAAAACCTCAGTGAAAATATATCAAATGTATTAAGCCCCTCTTTTCTTCCACTGTCTTCAGTTATCCTTTTACTGCTGTGTTTTACATAAAACACATCCACAGTTTTCAGCTACCTCAACAGTGTTGAAACAGAATACTTAGTGGAACTGAGTCATATAATACCAATTACACTCACAGCAAATGTTTTATGTGTCATAATTACTGGCTGTTTCATTATTCCTTATGTCAATAATACAAGTAGAGTATTTTTATCAACATCACCTTTAAAAATCATAATTGTCAAATATTCACCTGTTTTCCTTGATTACCTTGCTGTGTACTAATGTAATTTAGATCTGCAGCAAGTCATTAGGGGTACAGATTAGTGTGGTTCTTATTTGAAATGCACCTCATCAGCAGAATTGCCCTGCATTTTCTCTGTATTTTCCCTCAGGAGTGCTGAGCCATTGAGCAGACAGTGCTCACTTAGCTGTAATGGAGGGGACCTGCACGTGTCTCAGGGGATGCTCAGAATAGACAGATCCTCTGATGCAGATACCCCATGTCCTAAGCAGCCTGGATGTAACCTATGAGAAATCAGTAGAGCTGGCCAATACTCTTCAGGCAGAATGATAATCTTGAGAAAGTATTAACCAAGTTAAAGGTAACAGAGGTTTCTGTTAGTTTTGAGGATATGTTTTTCTTAAAGCAAGGTAAGTTTTGGATGAAAATTAGGTGATGAAACCCAGGATAACCCCCAACACAATTGTTAGGTTGGGACACTGGAGACAGAAGTCCAAGGCACCGAAAAAAACAGACACCACAGTGATTAAAGCCAGACCATTACAGTGTTTGTAAGTACCTCATCTGTGTGTGCTTACCATTTCTTATCAAAGTCTTTGAGAGCACTTGCTTTTAGTTGTATTTAGTTATTTTAATGTGTGGAGGAAAAAACATTACCCTAGTTATAAATGGGGACTATAAAGTCAAGATGAAATAGTTTCTGAAACACACATAGAAATTGTGCAACAGAGCTTGAAAATAATGCAGAACACCAAAAATACAACCTGCTTTCACACCCACTAGTCCAAAAGAAAGTAAAACTCCGTCTTTTTCAAAAAGCAGCCTGACAATAGAGACATTGGCAACCTGCATTCAGGCACAGAGCCCAGTCCTCTGCCTGTATGGATCTGCTTGATGCCATCATCATTTCGATTCCGCTGCTTTACACAGTCTTTCTGCAGCACTTTCTGAATCTGACTATAAGATTATTAATAGAATAACAAAACGGTGTGGTATAACTAGTCAGTAATTCAGAATCACTTGTAATTGACAAGACCGGTACAATTGAGGTGGCTCCTTCAAAAGCCTCACAGCTTCCCAGTAACTGATTTTGCTTTCTACCTATAAAATACTGCTTCCAAGGTCACCAACATATGGGGCTGGCTTTTACTTGCATTCTTTAGTTGTAGAAAATATTTTGTTTTACTCTTGAGGCCCACCTAGAACACCAGACATTTAACAAACCAACCAGAGGAGTTCATCTCCTATTACTCTAAATGCCATTTGGCAATGCTAATTCTAAGAGTGAATCACAAATTTTAATTCTTCCCTGTTTAAAATAAAATGATCCTTGATCATAAAAAGGTTAATTTAGAAGGAGGAAAATGTCATCTGCTTAAACACAAATGCCAGAAGTACAATTGTAAACATGAGGACTGGACACTAATCAAATAATTTGAGAAGGAATCATTTCAACATCTGACCAACACAAACCAGTGCCTTTTAAAACAAAAAGCAGATGGCAGTCTTGCCAGCAGTAGCCTATAGAGAAGCAGCTGGTGGTTTGGGGCTCAGTTTTGCAAGATGTTTAACACTGTAATTTCAATCACACTATCTGGAAAGCTGTCCTAGAGCACAGATATCAAATGTGAGCAAGACTTCAGGCAGGTGGAATTCATAGTGCTACAAACTCAGTGAGAAACTAGGCAACCTTTCGTATAGCTTTCAGAACAGAAATAAGCTAATGCATCCCTGTGGCTAGCGATAAGGAAGAAAGTCAGTACGTGCGGGCACAGTTCAGTCTCATCAAGTCACACAAGATGCATTCAGATTAGTCTGAAAGGCAAGACAATGAAAATTAGCAAAGAAACAAGATACAGAGGCAGTCAATTATACACAGGATATTACAGTATGAACAATTCTGCCTTATTTGTAATATCTGCATAGAAATGCAAAATTGCAATGTGCCTCTTTAGACTCTAACATCAGTTGAAGTTACATGTATTTCTGTCTTTGGATTGTTTCATACATGTTTTACCAGTTATGAAAATAGTAGGGTGTGGTTGTTATTCCAAAATGAATCATAATTTGACTTCTAGCAAGCTTTGCATCTGAGCTACAAATGAAAACTTAGCATCAGCTGATTCTGACTGCTGCAGAAGGGATGTGGAAGAACAAGCAGTAGTTGGCCATTGTAACTCATGAATTATCTTCTCAGCCAAGATTCTTTCTACGTCTTTTCCTAAAAAAGGGCTGCATATTGTGGCTTATTAGTAAAACAAGTATATGCAGAGGCAGGTAAGTTGACAGTTGCCAGATAAATTCATCAAATGTTGACAAATTTGCATGAACAGAGAATTTAGAGGTGAAGTTTAGAAACAGTTTCTAAAAAAAAGGAAAAAAATCATAATTTAGATGAAATTATGAATCCAAGAATATGTCTAATGAAGGTTTGCATTCTGAAAGCAGAAAATTTAGTTTTGCCCAGGGCCCAAATGATCTGAAAACTGTACTCAGCTGTCACCTAATCCTAAAGGTGCTTAAATTTACAGGCTGTGTCTTTCATCTGTTTTGAAAAGCAAAAGGGCCCTTTAAACTGCTTCTGGAAGTACCTGAAACCACTGCAATTCTCAGCAACTCAGGACTTGAGTCTTATCCGAGCCTAGTCAAAGTAGGAATAAAAGTCATCACTTCTAAGTTTAGATGTCTTTAATGTACAGACATGTATGCCTGTGCAAACCTTCGGAAAGAATACTTCATAATAGGACAGATTTTATAATCTGTTCAGAACTAATGGAAAGAAATAGGCATTTCTGTTGCAGGATTGAACTGATCTGTTTTCAATGTCTATATCAGAAGATGAATCACACCCTGGATGTGCCCAAGCGGCTGTCTGCACCGTAGACATATAAAATAGATTAGACTAATCTTGCCAAATTAGTTTTTGCTGATGTCCCCTAAGGATTTTGATTTGATAAATGACCTCTCAGTGTGTCTAATACATATCTAAAGAATCAAGGACCCTAAAAACATTTTTAGGTGCCTACTTTTTACATAATAGCTAATCATTGGATTGTTTATGCAGGGAACTGGAGACGAGCCCAGAACGCACCTCAGCTCCCTGTGGTTCAGCCACCTGTGGGTTCTTACAAGAAAGTCTAGATCTTCATGTTATAAGTAGTGCTGACTGATGGAAAGACTCTCAGTTCTGATTTTTAAGGAAAGAGTCCATGCAAAAAAGGATTTGAACTTCATCTGGACAAAATGAGCAGAAGTCTGCAACTTGTGGTTGGCATAATTTTCATGTTGTGGTACCTTTCGTGTTTTCTATAACACATGGCTGAGCCAGTTCACATTTATTCTGGTTTCTTGCTGCCAAAAATGTTTCTGTATTTCATACTAAAAGAATCTTTGCATGAAATGTGTGAAATTGCCATGGGAGTAGTTACCAGAGCCCAGGACTTGGATATAGGCCAATTTTTGCTCTGTTTCCAGTTTCAGGAAACCTGTGCTCCTTTCCTGAGCCATGGTACCCATTTCAACAAGTGGAGTATAAAGCTGGACCCCAGCTCTAAGTCCAGACAGTGATGATTACACAAAGTTACCTGGAGACAGAATTTGCTTTCCCTTTAGACATGTGTATCATGTTCCTATATCTTTTAGTACATATATCTTGACCTGGTCTTGATCCTAGCAGATTCTTCTTTTTTTTTTTTTTTTTTTTTTGTTTTCCAAACACTTATAACGTACATGTAACACAGGAACACTTACTAAATCCTACACCACCAACTGTAATTTTCCTTGTAGTGGCTGCAGAACCCCAGGCACATTACAACACATGAGTCTCACTTAGACACTGTTATTTCTCAGCAACACCACCACAACAGATTTACCTTTCCACCCCAGCTTGTGTACTGCTATTCAGATTTCTCTGCATGACTTCAACCAGCACATCTGTATCATGTTTCAAGTGCATGTTCAAACCCAAAACTGGCTTATGTTCACAAAGCTTGCATTAGCCTTAAGCCTACCAGGAGGCAAGATCCCCTCAAGACGACACCTGGATGTGTCCAGGCTTTGATGCAATGGGTCAGGCAGTCTGTCTGTCCCATGGGCCATCTGTTCTTTTGCTCTCATCACAAGGCAGGCATCCATCAGAGGTGGCATCCATCATACAAGCTTCCAAAAGCTACACGCTGTAAAAACAGGTGAGATTTTTCTAAAGTCTGTCTCAAGCTTCTACTACAATTGCACTGTATTCCCAGTGATGAGAAAGCACCTTGATTCCAGTCTGCTCCCATGCTTGGCCATGTCAAGAATAGCCCTTAGTAGAAAAAAAGAAAGACAATGATTCCTGCGATTCCAGCACATACCACCATTCCTGAGTAAGTGTGGAGTTGAGCCCACACTCCCACCCTGAACATCATACTTTTTCGAAGCTGTGGAGGTCTGGCATCTCATTCCCTTCTCAAGAACTCATTCCCCCTTCACACAGGGCTTACAAAATCAGATGCAGTCATTGCATTACAATCTGATATGTCAGGCCTTGTATGACTTACCCTTCTCCTAGTCCCAATCTCTTACGACCTTCCTTTCCTTCTCATTTAGGCACTCTGGTTTTATATACCCTGTCTAAACTAAAGTCTCAGCCACTCCCCTTCTAATGTCACCTGCAGCATTTTTCTCTTCTGAAAAGGGCCCAGCCTTTTTTTTTACAAAAACCTTGTGTTTCCAGATGTCATCGAAGTCTTCCAAGGGAAGGATTTGCAGTTGTACCAATTCCAGAAAGCCTGATGTAAAAAAAAAATAATAATAATTTAAAAAAATCCAATAACAAGGGCAATAGAGAAGTGAGTAACAGCTGGTCCTGACTCTGCCCCAGCAGGGCATCACTTGGCGGCTTTTACATAAAGGTGAAAGTAAAACCAAGACATTTTTTGTTGCCTGACCTTTCTCTCACATTACCATCTAAGATCCACTTTTCTTCTGCCATAAGAAATTAAGTAGTGCTGAAATATTAAAATAAATTCAGCCATTTGTGTGAATAATTGTGAAGACTGTAATCTTCAATTATTCAGTTATTCATTCAATTTAACATGTAAATTCAAATCATTTGGACAAGGAGGATAGCATAGACACAGTATTCTCCTATTTGTTGTTTTTCTTTCACTTCCTAAAGCAATTGGACATACATAAGTTGCTAGAATAGCAATGAAAGTAATTAAATGATTAAAAATGTAAGGTCTGTTTTATACTAAGGTTTTTGCTAGAAATAAGTTGTTTTCATGAATGTTAAAATGTACACCAGTTAGAATAACAAAAATAACAACAAAACCAACACTAGTAATGGCAATCAACATTTTTTTTCCCCTGTGTCAAATGGTTTGTGAAGTTACTGAAATTTTTCAAAATCCATCCCAAAGTACTGTTTCTTAGAAAATATTTAATTATGGCATTCTAGAGAAAATCTTAGTTTGGGGATGGTGGTGCTTTTTATATGGGAAAGGACAATTAAAAAATAAGTATTAATAGTATTTCAATCTTTCATTTCCCCCCTAACTAAAAAAAAACAACGTTTTGTTAGCTTTTGAGATTGCTAAGTGGAAGTCTGTGAATTGCACCACCCACCCACCCCCTTGTCTTTTCTGTTTCTTTCTTTCTTTTTTTTGTGTGTTTCTTCAGTATGTTATCTTTATTTTCACCTTAAATAAAGGTGAAAGACAGAAAAATCACAAACATTCTTGTTTACTAGAAAAAAGAGGATTTTTTTAGGGAAAAAATTTTTTCATTCCAAAATATTAAAGATAATGCAGCCATACATACTTCAGTGAGCTCATGTCATAACTGTTCTATCATACAGTAACCCATAAATAAATTCCTTGAACAGACCTTTCTGGTGCTACCTCACAATTCATATTTAAGTTTCAAACCCTGAGAAAACATGCTATATTTAAATGTATATTTACTCTCTTCACTGCAGTGTAAAGATCGTACAACTCACTGCTGAGTATGTTTCTTTAAGGGTATCATTGGTATTGTTAGAGTAACCTCATTTTTTATTGAATACCAGAGTGAATAACTACGAAAAACCTGCATGATTTGTTGGCATTAAAGCTAAGGCTGCCTCCAGGCACTTTTAACTCATGCATCATCCTTTACTTAATTTCTCTGTTTTGTTTTAATTTATAAACAGTCTCTGAGCTGGAATACCCATTTTTCAGGTAGGTTTGCTTCACTGGTATTAAGAACATATCTTACTCTCCTGAGCCTATGATTTATTTTATAATAGGTGCAGAGGAACAGAGTTTGTTAAATTGCAGTAATACTCTGCACAGTTCATAAGTGTGCAAGAATTCAATGTAAGCAAGGTTTTAATTTTGCGTATCTCATACCTAAAATTATATTTGTGCTGACATACCAGATATAAAATGATCAGTCTGCTCATCAACTTCCTCTGTTGCGTTCATTTACCTCCTTTCAAGACAGCCATGTTAAAAGCCTTGTACAGAACCAGATCATCACTTAAGTCCTTGAAGTCTCCTTAAAACTAAAATAACTAATTTAATTGGTAGCTTTTTAGCTCAACCCATTTATTAGGCATCTTTTTTTCAGCCAGAGTATACATGTTGTCCAAGACTTTTCTTTTGTCCTCCCATTCTAATTTGTGAATAAAAAGAACAAGCCAGAGGGTGAGATGTAGCATGGGGAAACTGAAAGCTAGCCTGGATCTGCCCCAAATGAAGATCTAAATTACATTAATGGATAGTCATATCCATCTTCTCTACAAGGACTTAAATATTCTTGCTCAGGGAGGCAGCTGATTTGAGTTGAGCCTCAGTGCAGCCAATCCTCAAAAGCAATGGGAATCACCAGTAGATCTGAACATCTGTGGAAATTTCACACTGAGCTCACATGATCATAATAACATCCTTAAATGAGCTCTAGGGCTGCTAGGAGCTGCACCACAAGCACAAGCTTATTACTGCAAGCATAGTCTTAGCCAGCTGAATTACCCTTCCCTCTCTTATGCCCACTAAGCAGTGAGTGACAGCAACACAGCTGTCAATATGTCCTACCAGTTACTCTCTAGGAGAACTAAATCCTTAAAAGTGGTTTGGTCTCAACAAAAGTATGTTGGGAAAAAAAAACCCATAGCCTCTGAGTGTGTCATTTGGTCTATGTTCAGTGAGAACAGTTACATGCAGCCCTTTGGTACCTGGTAAGAGAGGTATCTTCTCTGATAAGAGAGAAATATGCCTATTTCTGGTAGAAATTAGGGATGTCTTTTCTGATTCCTGTCTTACTGACTAAGCAGCTGAATATCAGAGTTGCAAAGTTTCTCTTTCTATCACAAATTTGCTAAGACACTTGACTCAAAATTACTACATGTGTTTATAACTAGGGACAGGACAGTGATGTGGGAGTGAAAGAATCAGGTTCATTATTAGAAGTCTACTAACATCTGATTAGAGATAAAATGTGATATTTAAGTCTCTTCCTAGAAGAAGTTACTTTGCATTTGCAAATATAAAGTAATCAGTTTGCTGGTCACCACATTTTAATCCTGTGCTTTTGTTTCATTTCAATATTTAGGTCTTATTAACTTATTAATTAAAGGTCTTATGCAGAATCATCTAATTTCATGAACACCACTCAAAATTAAGCTGGATGGCTAGTTTTTGAGGTATTTTGTCAGAACTGTAGTACTATAGCAAAAGCAATACACTGGGCAAGGCTATAATTTTGAACTGCAGATCAGAGCATTAAAATTCAGGCTTTTACAAAAACATCAATTAAAAAAAAATTATTCCTCATTGATTGTGTAGTAGGTTGTCCACCTAGTTTAAGAATGATAACTTCAAAACTGA
Source organism: Falco punctatus (assembly GCF_963210335.1). Classification (NCBI taxonomy): domain Eukaryota; kingdom Metazoa; phylum Chordata; class Aves; order Falconiformes; family Falconidae; genus Falco; species Falco punctatus. Next base: position 52,828,261 of record NC_137585.1, read on the forward strand.
GGTAAATTATAAATGAAGTTGACTGAGGGAGATTCAGAAAAAAGCAGGAGTAAGAATTAGGATTTTTTTTATTGAAGAGACAAAAAAAAAGTTTGTAGTTAAAAAAAGGGGGCAATTTCCCTACATCTAACTAAATAAACAAACAACTACCAAAAATATTTAACAGGCAGGAAAAATTATTTGAGAAGAAAAGCTGAAATTATTGGGCAAAACTTGTAGGGGCTGAGAAAAATAAAAGGAGGTGCCTTTAAACAAAATTCAGTGCAATGTGCCAACTATTACATGCAGACAATAAAAATATTAATGATCGAGTTTTGTTTTCAGGAAAAAAAATAGAATACTTGTATCACAAACATTTTGCTCCCTACTGATAACTTCAGAAAATGTTGAACAGCAGCTTCTAGAATCAAACTGTTTTAAAATTAGTAGGCCTAGATTGTCTTGCACCCAGGAGTCTTAGCAGAGCTGGCTGAGGTCTCTTGCTTCATAATATTCCCATTTTCAAGATAAAATGTAGTGCATCAGAAAACTGGAAATTTTTTGCTAATATTCATGAGGTAAGTGTAATGATTCATTTAAATATAGAGTACTTAATGACATAAATCTAAGATATGATAATACACCTGATATGAGTTTAAGTTAAGAATTGCTGCCAGCCGTGTGGCAGTTTTCTAAAGAAAACATATCTTAGCAAATATTTCATTTTCTGATAAGGATGCAAGTTTGCTTGCTAAAAGTAACTGCATAACCATAATAGATTCTGTATGTATTGCCTAAGATTCTGATTCATTACTGCTATATAACATCAATAAAGCATGTGTTAACATTGATTTAGGCATGGAGGACTGACATATCTCAGGAAATTGTTCTTAATGAGGAATTGTTGTTGAAAATAATATTTCCAGTGAGATACCACAGCAATTGGCAACATGTCTGGCTTTTCATATTTTTTTTCTTGATATGGCAGTAAATATATAAATTACTGCTGATGAAAGTAAGTGAGGGATCCTTACATGGATCTCTTGGGCTTTAAATCAGATCTTTGTACTCACAGCTCTGAACAGCCACATTCTCTATTTCTATTCATGTGGTACTTCTCATCTGCTATTCCGTCTGGATTTTTCATCACCATTAAAGGTGGGGATTTTGTCAATCGTCTTGACTGTTTGAAAGCCTAATTGTTATTTGTTCCATATGCTAACTGAATCTCAGCTTTTAAATATTCTGAAATTTTATTAGGTCTTCACAGAGTTCTACACCAATATTACCCTATAAGCTCCTTAAACACGTATGGCAATTTCTTCTCTTTAAGTACCTTTCCCAGAGCCCAAGGAATCCTGCTTATACAACTTTATATTTCATTTCAAATATGTACTTATATACACTGATTTGGGATCTTAATAACTTGTAAGTAACAAGCTTTTAGCTTTTGACACTATACCATTAAGATCTAAATTTAGTATCCACTAGTTTAACATCACCTGTTTTTTAACTCCATTTCAATCTCTAAATTGAAATTTAGAGTTCTCTAAATTGAAATATTACCATGCCTTTTCCACCTATAACAACTAAGTCTATATTTTTCATAAAAGTTTTAAACAAAAAATAATTAACTTCTTACTTTGTGTGGTACTTCCCCTTTCTAAATCTACATTCCACTTCTTGAACGGCAAGTAAAAATCAGTAACTAACATTGCAGCATTATAATCTTTAAATAAGGATCATCTTATCACTGAAAAATATGAACTTCAGGTTATGTTTTCTCATTGATGTATCATGCGTGTAATTTCCATTGAGGGGTTATGTTAGCACATCCACCAAAGAATTGATCTTATTTTTGTTGTGCAAGTCCATCTTCAGTCATTCTCCTGTGTCCTGTTCCTCCGGCATTTCCCATTTTGTCTTGATCTACAAATTAACTCTTTCCAGGTGTAGCTCATATAGATAATTTCTGCAGCAGCAGGCATGCATATCAGTTAATTGCCTGTTATTAAGTTTGGGATCTCAGGAGTGAATTAATTAAGCACTCACTAAAGCTTCAAGGAATGGCTGGTATATTTCTATTGCTTGGATAACTAAAGTAGAGGAGTGGCTTCTACTATGCTCTGCAGTAACAGTTCAGTATTTGGTTTATCTCCTGTTTAGAAAGTTCTCTTCTTCCTTTAGATGCTACTCATTTCCATGCTGTTAAACCAGGAAAGCTTTGCTAGAAACTCAGTCTAAACATGACCTTAATCTCTTTACAACTTGCAAGGTTTTGCCTCCTACAGGATGTTTGCAGCCTTCAGTACAATTAGGACAACATTTTCCTTCTCAGAGCAAAGGTGAGAAGCTGAATTCCTAGTTGTTCATATGTGGGTCTGGGCTGTACCAGTTAAAATTCCAAATTGAAACTGTTTTATAACACATGTGTACACTATAAAATAAAATAGCATTCAGACAGTGATGTATTTATGAGGGGAGGGAGCAGAGGAACTTTCCTTTAATCACATCCACTGTTTAGTGTGAAACATGCTCCAGTTCACAAGGGAGTAATGCCACACAACCACCCCCACCCCTGCCTCACTCAGCACCTCAGAGTAGCTATTTGGATACAAAAAAGCAACCTGTATTTAAGGCACAGTAATAATTCTGAGATATTTGCTCAAAATCTGAAAATGCCTAATGAGTTCTGAGTTTCCGATTTACTAAAATATTAAACGTCATGGAGAAGTAGCACATAAGGCATATTGCCAATAGATTTGCAGTACTTCTGGCTAACAAGCAGGAGGCAAGGAGGTGTGTATTCCTTGCATTGCTTTAGTTTTCCTCTATTTTTTTCTTATTTCAGCAATACAAATCCTGTAGGTATAATCTTTAGGGAAATTTGTGACAACATAATCAATATTATAATTAATAGAAGACTTTACAAACAAGAAATTCTAACTGCTGATAAGAACTTTAAAACCAATGCAAGTTGCTGATTTTTTTATAATTTAGAAATGACAAATGGCTTGACAGTAAGTCTATGCAGTTAACTATTACTCTAATTGGAGTTTCCAAAAGGGAGGATGTTCTGACTGCTGGACAGGCTCAGGAAACAAGGAATGCATTGCTTGGCCTGTAAGGGCAAGTTGATTTCCATGCCTCTGTATAAAAGCCCCTGTTAAACTAATTTCAAGGCAGGACTGTAAACCAAAGCTTTCAGTAGAAAGAATGCTTTGTAAAGAACTGCTGTAAAAGCATGAAACTCGAATTTATTTATTCAATCAGAAAAGCCATATAAAAACCTAACAAGGCTGATACTCGGTTTCTACAGTCAAACGTGTTGCTTTCCATTAGTGCTTCTGTTGGTAACTAGTTAGGGCCTCATCTTATTTCAGTGAAGTCAGTAACTATATTTCTGAGCTGACAGCAGTACTGGGTCCCAAGGAATTGCAGCTTGTGTCCTCGGTACTGTTTTGTGACAGAGGAAATACAAGCTTTGGTATACACAAGAGGAGATACAGCAGAAAGCAGCTAGTCCAACAGCTAGCTAGCCATCTTATCTGCAGGTCGGACTGAAAAGCCAAACATTGAAAAAACTAAAAATAATGTAAAAGAGAGTTTTACCTGTCATCTTCCAGTAGATGATACATGGGGGTTTTTTTGTCCTTCAGATAAATCAACTCAAATCAAATGTACACAGAAATTGTGTGTATATACTAAAATATAGATTTTAATCTGGATCTTCCAATTGGATGAGGAGTGAATAAAGTTTACTTCTAGGCTGAGTATTTTCTGTTTCTTTTATTAGAAAGATGCTCAATGACGCTTTGTTTTTATCTGGGAGTGGAACAGGAAACACTGAAACTGGAAAAGCTTTGTGATAGAGGCAAGCATTTCTCGATGAGTTCTCCATATGCCGCTTTCATCTCTCCAGATGCCTTCATCTGTTTGTACTGTGCTCTATACAGGGATACCTAGCTGAATTTTAATGGCCCCTAAATCAGCAATGCCTTGGAAGGCAGACTAAATGAACTAATAGACTTCTTTGCTCATAAATGACAGAAAAATATTCTAAACTTCCTCTTTTTCTGTTGTGTTAAGCTGTATTGTGTCTTAGAATAACACAACACAGCATGAAGGACTACACTTTGACTGCATATCATTCAGCCTTTATTGAGCTGAATATACTTTTTCCCACTCTTTCAGCTCCAGTCTCCCTGCCCAGACACACCTTACATTTTGTCTGTCCTCTGCCAGAGCCTCTGGCACAGGAATCTTTTTGATATCTATCATCTGTTACCTTTTTGCTTCCCCCACTCAATTCCACCCTCCTGGTTTCTCATAAGTTAGAGTCAGCCATCATTTTTAATTCAAGCCAGCCTTAATTTATGATTTTTTTCTTTTTGTCTTTTAATATGTCATTGTGTGGTTCAGTTCCTGCTGTGATGCACCTTGTCTTTTGGTGGCTGCTGCTTCCTCCTGGCTGTCTCAGCCCCTTCACATGCCTCCTGTCTCGGCTGCTCTGGCTCCCTCTGTGTTACGACACCCCTCAGATCCCCCTCAGCTGCTCTCTGCCATTTGCACTCCACTCAAACAGACCTTACCAAGGTCAGCTGTGACCTCTTCTCTCTCTAGACCTCCTTTCTACTCTCATTCATCTCAGTCTATTGGCTATACTCAGTAAAATTTTCCCTGCCTTAATCCTGCATGGCACTTCAGTTTTCCAGCTCCTCTCTAAATGCCCTTCAACTGTATTTTACAATTGCTTTCTCCTCCCCTCTTGCACTTAACATTGAAGCCCCACGGGACTCCACTTGCATTCATTTTATTTCTTTCCCTCCTATATATTATTCCTGATCTCAGATGATGTCATTCACAAAAATCAGTCTATCCTCATCTTTCTCACATTTGAGTTCATGTCAATCTATGCATGCGTATACATGTTTATGTAACAGCTATAACAGCATTGTTCCAATTCCATGTTGAAAAGTGAGACCCCCTTCTCTTTCCCTGCATTGATTCTCCACTCTCCTTTACACTCCCCATTCTCTTCAGAAATTCAGACTTGATTTCCAGCCCTTGTTAAGCCTCTGTAGTCTTTCAGTAGGACTCATGGGTGAGATCTCTCTCTTTTGACGTTCCCTACCAAAATCATCTGGGTATCCCAATGTAGTAACATCTTCCTTACATTGTCACAATACTCTTTCACCTTGTGCCTTCATCTAGGCTGCTGCTGTAAGATTTCTGTAGTTACTCATTTCCATTTAGTCCACCCCCTTCACTTTCTCCTACTTTTCATTTCATATTCTCTTTAGGTCTGTTGAGTACCATGCCACTGCTCTTGCTGATTCCAGTTCACTGTCCCTTAAGCTATATATAAGTAACAAAATGGATTGTATATTATGTTCTCCATATGTCCTTGACCTCCCTGAAATGGTTAATATGCCTGCACATCCATATCCCTCTAATGTGCTTCTGGTATACATCAGTGCTCTCAAGAATGACTCTGGGAGACATCAGGACTGATGTAAGGCTTTGCAACTGATTTCTCTTTGCCAGCAGTGTGCTCTGTATAATAGTGGCCAACTTAATACATGCCTAGTATTTATACATGTTCAGTTTCCCTAGGACAGCACTTTTTTTTTCATCTGCCTTGTAGGAAACCGAGCAAATTGCCAGACCTTGGCAAATAAAAATAAGATAATAAAATGCAAAATGGAATACAACCACAGTCCCTAGTTTCTCTCAAAGTATTCAGTGACAAAGGAAAGGCTTACTGTGTTTTTCATCCTATTCATGAGAATACCAGGCAGCTTGATTATTTTCTCAATTAAGAGAATAAATGGAAGGATGTATTCCACTTTGTTCTGGGTAAAAGAGCAGCAGTCAGAGGCACTGCTGCTCAGGCGGGGCACGTTGCAATGAGCAGTGAGGTAGTACTTCAGCTGTACTGAAGAGAGAAACATCAAGGGAAAGAAAACACTGCAACACCAGTGACAGTGAAGAAAGCTGAGTATGCAAATCAGTAAAATTCCCCTTCCTAGTTATATGCAGAGGTATGTGACTCCTTCCTTTTATTTTTTTCAGATTCCTTGGGTTTATTATCAAGCACAGCACGGTGGTAACCATGGGAACACTATTAAAGTTCTATCTAGTTTGCCAGGATAGGACTTTGCAATCCCACAGGATGTTCAAAGTATTTTATTGATTTTTTTGTCCACATTTCAGTATTGCCAACATATGTACTGTAGCGTAATTGACAGGGGTTATTTTGCAATACCTTAAAGTTTTTCACTAAACTTTTTGCATAATCATATTAATACAGGTTTTAAAGAGAAGCTGTAATGCAACAAGAACACAACTTTACCACTTTTGTTCCACTGGCAATTTGTTCCATTTAATTTTGTTGTTTACATTCCCTTTCTACAATCTTCTCTTATGCCTTATGCATCTTAAAATGCCTTACATCCGTAAAATATGTATGAGGCCAATGGTGAGACTGAGATAACACATCTTTGTTTTTACAGCTGCAATCTGCAGTCCAGACAAAACATGATTCACTTTTCCTTCCAAGATTAGTGTATGTCATTGCATAGACTGGCAAGCTCAACTTGCCCAGTTGATCCCTACACATTTAGATTACTTTATGCCAAGGATGCTGAGAAGGGGGAAGATGTGTGAGGGAAAGGAGGGAGAAGACTATACACATGCAAATAAACCAGGTTCCACCCTCACTCAATCCTGGCTCATAGTGATTGTGCAGCAAATGTTATCCAAAATGCCAACACTGTGGGATGTGAGAAGCCAGAATCTCCTCTCATTCACTGCATTCTGGCTGCATACATTAGTGCTTGCAGATAGGATTCCCTACCCAGTTTTGGTCCTGATGTAAGAATGTAGTATCTTACAGGGCAATTTGGAGGACAAAAGCTTTGGCTAAAAAAGTGTATAAGTCTATCTTCGTTCTTACCATCAACTATTGAAATGGGAACACATACAAGGTGGTCCCTATCTCATTTTGTAGAGATATCATTGGTGACAAAAATCAGCTCTCAGTACTTGGTTTTATTTCTGATTTCCTGACTCATGCAAAACCAATGATTCTTCTTTTAGCCTGGGTGAATTAGGCCACTATTTACAGAATACATAATAGCAATTAGAAATTGCTTTGTACTTTGTAGGGTTATTGTACCAGATGTTGCCTGACAATGTTACAAAAATCAGGCATTTCACTGTCAGCATTGCTGAAATGTTGGAAATATTCGTCGATGCTTTTTCTAGTTTTTAAGAGGCAAAACCATAAAACCACTGGAAACAAAATGCTGGTGTGCCAATCCATAGCAGTACCAAGAAGAAGTGTAATATTGAATTTGGGAAAACTTTGTGACCTTTTCTTTTTTCTTCAGGGAAGGGACTTTTTTCCTTAAAGTAGCAGAAAAATCCCTGAAACTAATTCTTACTCCATCTGTTTTCCCATGACAGTCCCAGCTCCTAGAAAACACACAGATACTGCTTTATAGCTCAGGAAGGAATGTGCCAGACCAAGTTTTCATTGCTTGATCTTACAGTGCTCTAGTAAAACACACCATTCAGAACTGCCAAGAATGGCTCTGGGCTTGGGTGTTTTATAGCATTAGAGGGAACAGAAAAAACGAGAAAACAAAGTGTCCAGTCTGATGTCAGTAAGAAGTAGGGAAATAAAACAGAAAAAAATTAAAGTGCTGTGGAGGAAATAATATTAATGAAAACAATTAAAAGGAAAGTTATGCCTGTGGCAAGTAGAGGGGGATATTGGAACACAAGCAGCTTCAGGCTGAGTAAGGTTCACAGCAGAGGGCTTCAGCAGAGAGGGTTGGAAACATCCGTTTGCTATCAAAGGGCACATGCATACAGGTGCAGCTGAACGCTCTACAGTGAAAGGAGAGATGGCTACCAGAAAACCAGTAGTCCTACAAAGAAAATAGCAGTAGTCTGTCAAGGAAGCTCAGCTGTTATGATCTAAGTGACTTTGGAAGGAACCTGGTCAAGTGTGATGAATCAGAGATTTGGAGGGGTGAGAAGTCCAAACCCACTGCTCAGATCTAGGACAACTAGGGACAGGTTGCTCAGGAGTATGTCCATTTGGGGTTTGAATATCTCCAAGAACGGAAACTCCACAACTTCTGTGGGCAATCTGCTTCCATGTAATGTCTACTCTCACCATAAAAAAGATCTTCCACATGTTTAGATGAATTTCCTGTGTTTCAGGTTTTCCCCATTCCCTTTTGTCCTTTCTCTGAGCACCAACAGAGTTTGAGGGAGCTCTTTACTTCCCACCTCAGATATTTATATACATTGATAAGATCCCCCTGGAGCCTTCTCTTCTCCTGGCTGAGCAGTCCCAGCTCTCAGTCTCTCCTCATTTGACAGGTGCTCCAGTCATCTTCATGCCCCTTTGCTGGACTCTCTCCAGTCTGTCCCTTTCTTTCCTGTACTGGGGTGCCCAGCACTGCACACAGCACTCCAGATGTGTCTTACTAGTGCCCAGTAGAAGAGCAGAATCACCTCTCTCAACCTGTTGTCAGTGTCAAACTATAGTTAATAGTATAGTATCATTACTATTGCAACTTTATATGTAAATCTTTTTTAGTTAGATGGTAATTTAAATGTTTAGAAGTTCTTTCTACTTTGTAATGACACTGACAACTTCAGAGCACTCAGTAAAAGTTTGTTTTTCTGAAATTTTTAATGGATATTCTTCTGACACTGCAGAACATTGCTTCTAGAGAGGCAGTGATCACACAGAAATATTTAAGCTTATATTGCCTAATTAATAAGGATAAATGCAGGTAAGGATTATTGACACCAATAATCATGCACTGCCTGTAATATGAGGAAGATTTTGAATCTATTGGGCAGTGCCCTGTGTTGTCTATAGTACTGATCAAACATCCATTTTCTGAGCATCTGATAAGCAAGAGCACTTCCCATGATTAAGATAACTAAAAACGCAGCCTGTGTTTTTTATGTTAGGGAGGATTCAGGTGAACTGCCCTGCAAAAGGCAGGGAGCCAAGAGCCATGGCAACAGCAAGGCAAGCAGGGAAGTTACCTCCCCAGTATAGGATCTAGTCCCAGGCCTTGCTTGAAGTTGGAGAGTGGGGCTGGCATAGCCCAGAGATAGCCAGACACACTGGCCATGACACTGAGGTCCAGCCAGCCAGGCAAGAAAGGCCAGGCACAAGGCTGGGCACAGCAAGCCTGCAAGGAGCTCAGGCAAGGACGATGGGTGGCATAAATGCAGTTCCTGACTCGTGGACAGCAGGTGCACAGATGGAGGGCGAGAATGATGCTTCTACCAGCTCCTTCTCACAACAGAGCTGCTTTCACAGCAGTCAGCTCCAAGGTGGCACATCTGCACCAGATCAGAGCAGATCCTGAACACTGGCAGCCCAAGCTGGGGTGAGGAGGGGGACAGAAGCTGCAGAAGAGGAACATGCAGAAAAATATTACAGGACAATAGCAACCTGCTGATGCACTCAGGGGCTTGATTTATCCATATTATTCACTAAGCCAACAAATATTTATTTGATGACATTCTGGTCTATTCTGAAATACAACACTTCGGGTTAAATTTCACCCTTTATGTCAGTAGTTCATGGTGGAAGTAAAGCAGTGATATGAGTTTCTCATTTAAATGTATGCAGTAGAGTTGCCTTCTGTAAGCTGATCCTTACTCACATAAAGTTCTTGTTAATTCCAGTGTAACTTTTCTTTGGGAGCCTAGAGTAGCAGTAGGTACTACATGCTGAAGTGTTTAAGTCATGGTAATGGATCCTTCTGTTTAGTAAAACACTTACATCCCCTGTATTGATTCAAGTTATCCATCTACCTGCTGCATTTCTTTGTCTTTAATGGGAGTCTGATTTAGAGTTGATTTCTTCTCTGTACCAAACGTGTACAGTGTATTGCAGATTTGACCATGATATTTGTCCCTTGCAGAAGAGCTGGCTTTTGATTCTCATGCAAATAGATACTTCCATTCTGCAACAGAGGACACTGAAGTGCAAGAGAGTTTTTAAGCTCACTCTTCCACCATTTCCAAAGACTTTCAAGTGTAAGACTTACCATTCATTGTGACTCAGGAAGTTTATTAATCCATTTAATTACAATCATAGATCGCTGATACACAGAAATAAAAAAAGTTTAGATTGGTCCATTATTTTAAGTTAATCATATACTGGAAATACGTTTTTCTCTTTTAATTTACTCCTAAAGCAGGATAACAGTCTGGAGTAGATGTGCAGTTCCTTTGTACAAATGTGTTTTTAAGGCTTGGTAGGTGCTTTAGAAAAGATTTTGATTAGTGATAAACATTTAGCTTGCATATAGATTCTGTATTTCAACTGGAAACACTCTATTGATCCTGGTAGACAGTACGGCAACCACAAGATACTATTGCTCATAATGAACTGGTCATTTGCCTTTATGGGATCTGTAATCTCGGTAAACATCATTAGAGATCACTAGAGAAACAGTTAACATATTTACATAATAAAAAAGAAGATAATATTTTGAGAAGATATCTGGCAAAACCCAGCAGCTGCAATACTTAAAACCAGTGAGAACTTATATAAAATGTTATTTTGAGGAAGCATCTCCCTTTGACCAGCAGAGGTAACATTGCAGCAGGAAGACATTAAGCTGACAATGAGCATAAAGAACTCTTTCTAATGTACTTCTATTTACTGTTTCTGACTTTTGCCCTTTCAGGTTAATAGTAAATTTTACTGAATATTCATTTATGAAATATTGTTTTAGAATTCACAGAAAATTGCCATTATAGCACAAACAGTATTTACTGATAATAAAATCTACACTACCTACAGTTTCTGTGTTTCTTTCCTTATAAGAGTCCATTTTGAAGTACAATGCTAAACAAACTAAAAATAATGGCAGAAGAGAAGAGAAAACATAATTCTTTCTGGTTTTCTTTTCTTTTTCTACAATTTTAGATGAAATTTGATCTTATTAAATGCATGTGGTATATAAATCAAAGAAGTTCAGTAGAAGACAAATCTTTTTAAAAGGATAGGGAAACATTTTTGCCATAAATGTTACTGAATGTAAGAAAACATGCTCTATTCATTTGGAAATTTGAGATATGCTACAACAGGATTGAACCTTAATATTTGCTTTTTCATCTGTTTCATTTTTTTTTCTGTCAGGAGATTAAAATACTGAAGGTACAAATCATTTGAAGACCAAGATACCTGAACAAGGGTATCTGAATACAGTTTTATTCAAGGGAGATGGTTCCCTAAACTCTTAACTGCAGTCAGTCAGTGGAGATCTAGGACTCCAAGCATAGGTGCCACCTAAAGGTGGCTGCGTGGTGACATTTGAGACACTCTCACATGTCCCTGACACTACACAGGGGTGACAGATCAGTGGGAGATCTGTGTTTTTGTTGGAGGCCAGATGGGCGTATCCTAGTGCCATGTGAATGACACCAGGCAGTTGAGCGTGGGCGACTGAACTGAGCTCCCTGTCGCCACAGCCTGTAGTGGGAGTTTAGACACCGAACTCACATATGGGTGCCTCCATCTAGATATTTTAATCCAGAATCAAATCCCATCCAAAAAGCCAGAAAAAAAGCTGCATGCATAAATTTCCATAACAGAAGCATGTGAGTATTTTCTGCCTGTTAAATGCTCTGCCATGACACATACAAATGTCACATTTGTGCACACACCAGAAGTTCAACAGAGCAATGTCAGATGAAACTAATTCTGCACCATATGATAGGAAATTGTTTTCAGTGTGGTATAAATGCTTTTCCAGTGTCACATAAAATTGAAAACCTATGACTACTGCAAAGCAGCCTAATTTATGCCTGATGTGCTCTGTGATGCATGCTCATGCAAAATCCATCATAATCATGCAAAGTATTTTTTCAAACCCATTTGCATGTGTGAAATAGTTCACATCTGCCTATGATCACATCTCCCATCATTAGTGGTCTCAGCAATTACATGTGTGTCAACTCCCCAAGCACCTCTTCTGCTTAAGGCCTAAAAGACTGTATTTTCTACCTACATTAAACATATGCAAGAGACTGTATTAAACTTTACCAGACTGTGAGAGTACTTATATAGGAAATCCTTGAAAATATTTATGGGAAAGAAAATGTACTTTCTGTAAGTGCACAATCCATTTTCATATCAAGGGTAGATGTGTGTAAATCATACTCAAAAAGCGTTACAGACACAACAAACAGCACATTTTGCAAAGCTATATTGCATTCTATGTCAGCATTTCTAAGAATTCAGCAGTGTGGGAATCTGTACACTGATTTCTCAATATACTTTAAGATCTGCAAAGTCCAGGAACGTTTAACCACACACATCCACCTCTAGAATCTAAATAGATGGCATGCAGCTAAAACCTACATAAAGGAATTCCACTTCCAGTCTAAAGTTTAGGAGGTGTTGATAGGTTTCAAAATCCCTCACACATTGGTATTGATTGTTGCTTTTCAGGTTTGTTAATGTACACACATTTAGATCTGTTTGTCTTGTTGCTAAGGATTTGTATTTCAATATGCTCGTATAAGAGCAAAAATGCATGAAATACACATATTATATATATAGTTCGAAGGTACATGCATACTTCTGTAATTAATAGAGCAATCTAGTAAGAGCAGATTGACCTAATGGTTTTGTGGGTGAGATAAGCTGTCTGAGATCTTCATGGTCAGCTACAAATTCTGGCACCAAACTCCTACAAAAGCTATGCATTCAGACTTCTCTGCCTAAGCAAAGGCTGCACAGTTGCTACTTCTTTTCTCAGTCCTGCAGAAAGGCTTGGTGTGGTGGCAAATTTGTCTGTGCTTTTCAATTGTAGTAATAAATCATATAAAAAGTTTTACTATTCTCTGAGAATCTCACCTGGCTGAAAATACTGATTCACAGAAACAAACACATCATTCTACTCAAGCAGAATGAAAATGACCTTGATTTAAAACTGTCTATATTTTTATTTACTTAATTAAATAAATACCTTTCTGATGGTTTACTGTCACACACTCTTCCAGAATATTGAGTTGTCCTGGATGTGCAATAGTATCAGCTCTGACAGTCAAACTGACATCCAGTTTTCACCCTCTTGCACTTGTTTTGTGATTTAATTTAATCCAGTTGACCTCTCCGTCTTTGATTTACCATATAATTTGGATAATGAGGAAAAAGAAAAGGCAGAAATTGAGGTATGTGTCTAAGTAAAAGAGCAGCAAACTGTATTTTACAGCTTTTTATATGTTCTAGGTCAACTCCCATTTAATTACCTTGGCAAAAGTAAGATTGACTTGTATTCTGTAGTTGAGTAGATAACATCTGACAGGAAACATTTTTGCCGCTAATTAGCAGTTCAGGTGGCCTACCAGATGAGGAAATGTTTTTTTTTTATACCTCAAATGGGAAGATAGAGACTTTCTACAGTTCAGCGTGTCAATAGCTTGCTGTCACTGGTTTCTCTGATACACAGCAGTGATGGTAAATCTGCCAAGGTGAGCTTTGTAAAACTGCACTCAGTGCTGTCTCAGGAGTGATGGTCAAACTCATCACCATGGAGACTGACACAAAAAACCCCTGCCATTTGACACAGAAGTATAAATCTGTGACCAAACCTAGGGTGCTCTGTCTTGAGTTACGATCTTCTGAAGCATTATCACCAGGTTGCTGAGCTACTATATAGGCTCAGTGAGTCTGCTTTCCTCTGCTCAAAACAAGTCTTGGCATCCAAGCAAGGATGACTCAGCAGCACTAGCAGTCAAAGTACACACTAAGTGGCCTTTGTGCATTGACTTGAGGATTTGTACCCTTACTAAACACACAGAGCACATTGCTTTGTTTTCTTTCCAGGAATCCTACAGTTATTCATTCATAATAAACAACAGACAAATTTACTGGTCCTGTTCATGAGACTAGAGATCATCTTCTTCTCAATGTGGTTCCTACAGTTTCTTCATAAATGCAAGACACATTTTAAAACCCCTGGGTTTTTTTCCCTGATTTGACTTCTTTCTATGGTAGGGAATTAAAGTCTAGTTTCACTCAGGTCCAGTTGAGCTGGCAGTCAAAGGCCAATCATGTCCTATGGAGGATGCCCTTTTTAAAGAAAAAGTAATTCAGAACTTGAAGAATGAGAATAGAGGTACTGCTGGCACGTAAAAGTTGCTCTCTGTGGTTCAAAAGTGGGGGCGAAACTGTCTTTACAACTGTAGTATGCAATGGCTAACACTAATACGTGTTAAATTCACCTGAGAAATACACAGATAAGTAAATATATAGTCCTAGTTCCTAGCTCTTCATTCTGCCTTCTTGCTCTGAACTTTAAGACAGTCCATACAGATGAATAAATCCCCAGCTCTCCATTTGGTTTTATTGACCTGAATTTTAAGGGTGGATTTGGGAAAGAGAGAGAGTTTGCACTTACGGTGCCAGAGGAAATTGTGGAGTGAGGGCATGTGATGTGCATTGCATTCTTCGCTTTTCAAGACAAGGTTTCATCTTCACAGTTACACTCAATGTGGATCTGAATCATACTGATTTGATTACAAAGTCACTGTAAAAGCCTTAGTACTGCACTGATCACCTCTTCCAGTCTGAAATATTCCAGACTGCCAACAAAATTCCAAATGTCATTACTGAATACTTGCATGTGGCTGTAGCAATGCAGTTTATGTACCGAAGTTTTATAATTTGCCCAGTTCCTGAAAGCCATTATATTCTCAGGGTATTAATCCAGTTAACTAGACTGTAAGTACTAGAAAGTAAGCAGTTTTTAAATTAGTAGGATTTTAACCAAGACAGTTAATATTCCCTTATCCAATTATTTATTTTAATAGCTCACAGGAATCTGTTTTGATATGAACGATCTAATTTTTTAAAGTATTTTAGAAGTGGAGAAAGCAACCTAATATAGAAGAATAGTTTAGTTCAGATCTTAATAGAGGACTTCCAGATGGCCAGTAGAAAAGAAAAGCACTTTTGTCTTCCCATAGTACACAAACCATATTCTTTAATTTTATTTTATATGTGCTAGAATAAATAAATGCATTAACTGATGTGGACATGTTCCTGCTCTGTTCCATCATACATCAAATTGTTCCCACGTTTCCTAACCAAGTTTAATAACAGTGAAAATACAATTGTTATTCAAGGAACTTCTTGTTACAGAATAATAAATTCCACACACACACCCCCAATGCATTTTGGATCAGATAAAAATTATTTATAAAATCATGTTATTTACATCGAATACCTGTACCTGAAAAAGAAGCAGAGGAAATTAGTCAGAAACTAGTAAAACTTAAATAAATGTTAAATACTTCCACAATCAAAATTAAACTGTTCCTTTATTTTAATTCAATATGTAGACATAATGTTCTTTTTACATTTACAAAGGATCAAAAAATTTTCACACTTTGCTCCACTCTAAAAATTCCTCTCTCTACAGCATTTCTATGCTATTAAGAATGGAATTAGGCCTGTTGTTCTGTTTTATGCATGTAAGAAAACCCAATTCATATTGTCTATGTGAAATAAAAACAGAAAATAAAAATTAATCTTCTTTCAGGAATAAGGAATGCAGGGCTGGGATAGTTTTAAATTCTTACAAAAGTCAGAAACCAGAGGGGAAAAAAAAATCAACCTCATTCTCTTTGATATCTTTCTTACTAGACCCTCAGTCTTTCTATATCCATCTCACATTTCCAGGCAAAATATATTTTTACTTTTACTGCATAAATAAATCCTTCTTGGAGAAAAAACCTATCACTTATATTTTTATAATTTTTTAACTTTCTTGAACTTCAGTCTATGTGAACATTCTGCATGATAATGCTTTTACTGTGAGTATGGTTGAATGCTGGAGCAGATTCTGAAGCCTCCAGCTGTCGAGATGTCTGAAACACAAACTGTCCTGGGCAGCCTGCTCCAGCTGAGCCGGCTCTGAGCAGAGGGGTTGGACCAGATTGTCTCCAGATGGTCTGCCAGCTTCAACCATTCTCTAAGATACTCAGAGTTCCTCCTACAGTGGACAAATGCCCAGTGAACGAATGTCTGGACATTTTGACATAAATAGCATCTGTGTGGCTGCATACAAACCTCTCCACCTGAAAAACAATTCTAAGCCAAAAAGATGGGTTGCTTTCACAATAGCTCAAGGTATAAGTAGTACAACTTAAGGCTGTCTGCCATAGCATGAAAAATCTGAACTGCTGTACTATTTCTAAAATACAACCTTGGAAATCTGAGAACAGCAATGTCCTATTCATTGTAGTTCTGGATCATATTTTTAGTTAAGAATCTCAATTTCTTTGTCATTCCTGCTTCAAATGTTTGTTTAATAATCTCTGAAAAACAGCAACTATGACAAGCCATTCCCTGAGTCTAAGGGAAAGTGCCATGGCATGGCTTATGTTCTTATGTTCATACTCTCTCTCACCCTTCCCATGATAGCCTAGCCTGGCAAAACTCCAGATGACCCTTCCTTCTTCTCTACCACGTATAGTCAGTCAATAAAAAGTGCAAGTCTTCTCCCCTGTGGCCTGAGACGAGGTGCTCGGTGTAGCAGAACACGATGCACAACACAGCACTCGCAGTGTCCAAAGGCAGCATGTGCTTTCCAAAGGCAGCATGTGTTTCCATAGGCAGCTGGGGCTGCATTTCTCCACCATTCTCCTATCCCGATGGGCCAGGGGAACCAGGAGGCCATGACAAGGCAATAAGAGGACTGCACAATTTGCTCCAGCAGTTCTGTCTCTTTGGTAGATTTATTTAATTAATTATTTAATTGTTGATAACTCATTAGAACATCTTCCTTCATTCCTGAGAAGTTCCACGGGCGGCTGCAACATTACTCTTCCCTCCAGGTGGAGTGGTTCAGGCCTCATACTGGAGCTACTGACTAAGGAGTAAAAGAGACATAACCTAAAAAGCCTAGAGGAAATGCTGCTCAGACGAAATACAGATTGTGATCAAGATAGGTTATTTGGAAGTAAAAATAGCTGTCATCTCTTTGCTTTTCTTTTTCACTTGTATTTGAAGAACAGTATCTCTCAGCTAAGTGTGACACCATGATTCAGTAAAAAGGAAATAAAATTAAAATGTCCCCAAACTTGAGCATACTACTGTATAGGTACTGTATGCATCTATATGGACAATAATTTACTGTCAGCCTCTGCAATATTCTAGCTGTAGAAAAATCCGTTTCAATGTACATAATAACATTAGAAGGCAATGCAAACACAATGAATTTTTGTAAGCCTTATAATTCATCACCCTTTCAAAGAAACCACCTAGCATTCATCCTAGAAAAGGACAATTTTTCTTAAAAAAATACACTCCTGTTTCACAATCTATGCTTACTTAGATAAATAGCTGCCTTGGGAAATGCAGACCACCACTGGTTATTAGCAGACTGGTCAGATTCTTTCTGTTATCATCCCTGGCTGAATCTGAATGAGTAAATGATTTGGGGTCAGGGCTTGGATTTAGAATGGGGCTGTGACTGTCCACAACTCTTTGTACAGTCTCTGGCAAGGCTTTGGTCTGGAACAGCAAGTGCTGCCAGAACAATGCCTGAGCGCACCTCAGCAGACAGCCCTGTCTAGTGGATATTCCAAAGCTGCACCATGTATGAGGCTCATTTTTGGGCAAGAGGCAAGTTTAATCGAATGAGCGCGATCTGAGCTATGCCACATGCCATCAGGGCCAGTGAATGGTCCTTTTGCTAGTTTTGGGTAGTAGTATAGACATAAGCTGTGTGTAATGCATGTTGTTTTCCCTACAAGTTGTGACAGTACATAATAAGTGGGCTTTTCATGATTTGCTTTAAGTGATCCACATTTCCATTCATAGAATATTAATGAAAGATCATTCTTCATCCCATTCTCAAGCACTTACAGAAATCTCAAATTCACTGATGTATTCAGTATCTTGTCAAGTACTAGGAGGAATATAGCAGCCGTATATTTCTTGGTTTAAAAAGCTTCTTTCATGTGCTCTGCTCTAGCACACCTTGTTAATGTACAGAATGAAGCATTTCATTGTAACAGAAGGAGGAAAACTATACCTCAAAGAGACTTTTTTGAAGTGACTGTCCAACAGTGAAGCTGCATATTCACACAAAAAGCTGCTGTTAACCTGGAGAAGGAAGTCCCACTGGGGCTACTTAATTGTGTAAGGAAGTGAGAAAGATTTTACTACAGTATCTCAAAGTGCAACTGAGTATAAAGGAATGTGAGTCACCCACACATCTCTTACAAAAAACATCACAATAAAAATATGCAGTAAGAAATACTATCTGATCTTTTTTTTAAGAAGGCATCACTCCATGAGAACTTGGCCCACTCACTTTGCCTACAAAAATAATATTATTTCATCCTAATTTCTGAACAAAGAGAGGAAGGAAGTCAAATTATATATCCATAGTCAAAACATTATAGAAATTGGAAGCATTAAATTTGGGCTATGTCTGGATCCAGACAGCATTAAAAAGCAGTTTCTTTAAGACATCTCTGTATTTCTGAATGTGGATTAAAGACAGTATATAGACTATGAGATCTTCGTGTGTCAGAGATTGGTGGCTCCAATGTACAAATTCATCCACAGAAAGACTGGACATTTATACTAGGATTCTAGACTACTCCGTTACTGTAATTTTCCATCATGAACACTGTATATCACAGATTAAATGCTGGGCTTATAAATGTACTGTCAAAGTTTTCTTTTGTTTTTACATTTCAAGAAAAATACAGGAAAGCATCATTTTTGGCTCAGAACTAAATATTGCTTACTCAGGAGAAATGAGCATCCTTTCTAATGCCTGATTTGAAAGTCTACTGAAGTCAGTAGAGAGACTCCCTTGGACTTCAATGAACTTTAGATCAAACCTTAGATGAATCACAGTAGGACAGCATTTAAATTCATTTTATAGGCATTTGCTAAGCAATGACCTTCTTCTGATTCTTTCTCCCAAGCATGCTATTCTGTGCTCAGGCTGCCATTCACATCAGTGGGAGTTCTGTACATAAATCTGGCAGGAAGTGAGCTCTCCCCCTACTTTTTGTTGTTGTTCATCAGACAGGTTTCAAGGTTTTTTTTCTGTCTCAAATCATGAGTCCCATCCTTTTGCTTAGTACAGTAGCTATCTAGCTTTATACCCTGAACTAATGCACACCTTACTCTCCTCCCACTCCTGTCTTTGTGTCTAGACAGCACTCACACTTAGGACAAGACTGTATCTTTGCTGGCCCAGGTGCATGAAAGACCAGCACAGTGTGATCTAAAGAGATTGGAAAAGATACCCTCATCAGTCTGTCTTGCCATCACTTTCCTTTTGGCAGTGTCACTCTGAGACAAGCTTAGTCTGTCCCAAACTCTTTTGCGATTACCATCTGTAGGCTAGGTATCCCACTTCAGACACGAATTTCATAGTAGGCGGTCACTCACTTGTTTGGTTTTTTTTTGTGATGCTATTAGCCACATTTTATTTACACTATTTATGCATGCAGAACACTTCCTGGAATCCCTGACTAAGACTGGAACCACATCACACTAGATGGTGCAAAATATACTTTAAAAAAAAAATATATATATTCTTGTCCTATCAGCTGACAAGGACTAATATAAAGGAGGTGTCACTGTCTCCCTTCTGCAAAACAAGGAATTAAAGTATAAAGACATGGGGAGAGAATATAAAGTGGTGTCCCCAGTGCTGGAAATCCTAGAACCTATTTGAAAGAGCAAGCAGCTGTAGGAAGAACTAGTATCTCTAAATACATGACACATTCAAATCTATTGTAATAACAAATTGTCCTTTTCTTTGATACCACAAAAATAAAGACTCCTAGGCATGCTGAAATCCCAGTGTGGATTTGGTCCACATGCAACTCCTCATCCACTCATGCCTAGAGTTATTCAAGATCTCAGAGGCAGACGTGTCTGAATCCAGATCTCCTATGATCTAGGTGTGCAGGTTCTGCAAGATGGCACTCCTGCTCCTGCAGTTTGCTGGGGCAGAAGTACATGTGGCTTTGGATGTGCACAAAACAGTATCTGGGACACTGGGGCTGGTGGGACCATTCCAAGAGGATGCATATTTCAGTGTGAGTGGATAAAGCAGAGAAGGGCTCTGTCACAGAAGAACTGGTTATGAGGAGAGAATATTTTTGTTGGTTAGTGACAGCGTATACTTAAGGCAGCAAATCAGTCAGCAGATCCCAAATTAAATAAGATTCACATTTTACATTTGTACTAACACTCTTCTACAGGATTTTCCTTATCTTCCCTTTCAGACCTACTCTCTCACCTCCCTCCATTCTCAAGATGACTACATCTTCATCAGATTTATTGATTTGGATTGTTCAAAGAAGCAAGCTTGTTTTCATAGCATGGAAAGCAGCACAGATTACCATTCGAGAGTTTGGAGCTACTGAATAATTGAAAGCATAGACTTCCAATTAGGTAAGCCTGAAAGTGAACTGAGTGTTATCTTCCAGTTTCTCTGTGTCTGAATTAAAAATTGAAGTTTCACAGAAAATAAATGCCTTTTTTCTGCCTTAAAATAATAGCTTTATTTCTATTGCTCAGAAGATGAAGGTCTTGGTCAACATCTGCATAAATTACAACCTGTTATATGACCAACATTTTAAGAGCTTTTTATTTAGCCTTCTTCAAAACAAAAGTCCATATAAGAATGTCAGGAGCAAAGTAAACTTAGAGGCCATGACAGGTCTTATCACAATGGAGATAAATTTTCTATGACATTTTTGCTGTTGTTTCCAAATGTCTTTTTTTGTTGTTGTAGGAGTTTTTTTATAGACTTTTCTAACCATATAATGATTTTATTACCATATTATTCTGTTTCTTCCTTCCTTTATCTTTTTTTAATTTAACCTTAGGACATCAAGAAGGTAAAAAAATAAGAGCACACATATACGTATATGCACATGTACATATACATAAACATACATTTATACAGCTGTATATAGCAGTATTTTCTTTATTCTGAAACACATCAGATAAGGCAAAGCTTTTTCTTTTCTGAAACCATTCTGCATGAGATATTCAGGTTGGGTTTTTTTCATAGTAACTGAAAAAAATCAAGCATCTGATAATATAATGTTGGATGTAAGCATAAACTTTTCACATTTAGTATTATTGAATGTTTATCTTTTCTCAGTATATTAAATATCCCCAGTTTAACTTATGGCCTCGGAAATAAACTCAAGCAATATGAGGACTGGAGTATCACAGCATATCGAAAGCCTTTGAGCTTTTTGTTCAAGAAAGCTTTCATAAAACATATGATCCTTGGGTAAGGTTCCCAGTGAGACGATTGTTCTTACCAGGAGACAGCTACTGAACAGGAGGAAAGAAAATCCACAAAGTCAGTTTATAAAATTTGGAACTATCAGTAGTTACTTAGCAGTTACATGGGTTTAGTGGACTATATTGAATGGTACTAGCTGGCTATCTAGACAGAAATGACCTGAACAATATATGGACTGGAACAAGCCCTGATGCTCTTTCTAGTCCCTTGGTGGTCAAACCCATAAGAATGAAAACATTCTGCTGGGAGATTGGCCCCTAAACTCTCTTGGGGAAACAGCACATTTTGCCTCCCATGGGCTGCAAGACCTATTGCAGCCCTGTGTATACTTCAAAAGCTGATCCCAGGGCCATAAGTAGGGCAGACAGAGCACTCTGTGCACCAAAAACACTTCAGTTTATTTCCTTGCATAATAGACCATGCTGTTCAGATTGCTGCAGACATCCCTGGCAAAGGGTAAGATTTCACCCCTCGGGCTTGGTTTGAGGGTGTTCATTCAGCTGCTCTATGTCAATTGATTTTGCACACAAAAGCTCACTAATCGAGAGGGCACTGTACTGGGGATTTTGTTCCTCCAGGCACGGTCTGTTTGTGGCTTGACCAGATCCCAGAATCAAAAGTGGTTATGGTCATGCCATCTCATCTAAAACAGTTGTCACAGTAAATCTGAAAGTCAAGTAGTAGAACAAGGCTGACAAGGTTCCTTGCAACAAATTGATTTCATGACCCTTGGGGAGAAACAGATTGAGACGTCAGCAGAATACAAGGGACCTCATGGGAAAAGCCATTGGAGTCTGTACGAGGTGTCTGCCACTCTGATTTATCTCACAGCTCATCACCGTGTGTGACTGCCATAGATAATGATAATGAAAGTGAACTCATTTATGGAATGGTTATCTTGATCACAGCTTGGACAGAATGTAAAACTTCACGTGAGTGACAATATCGTGAAATACAAGGAAAGAGTTGCATTTACTTCAGTGAATGCTCGGAATATCCCATCAGGCAAACCAGGGAAAGAAGGGGAAAAAAATTAAAAGTGATGGATGTGACTTAACCTTGAGCTTTGATTTTGCTTGAATAAAAGAAAACAACTTCTTTAATCTGGTATGTAATTAAAAGTACACTGTTTTCCACCCACAATTAAATTCCATTCCAAGCTCCAGCAGAAACATCACCTTGAAGTTAGCCCAGGACAAAGCAGGCAGCTCATTGGGAGACGCTGAGGAAATAAAACGTCTGTCTCTTGCCCATGACATTTAGAGGCATTTGAAAGCAGAATCACCACTATCATTTGATAGCCTCCTCACACCTTCACCATGAGCCTAACCTTGAGCTGCTCTGCTCTCAGGAAGCCTTGTAATGCTATTTTTCTGCCTTGTGACACCGAATACCATGTTAGTGTCCCTTACAAGACAGATTTTTTTTTTCCTCCTCCTTTTTCCCAGCTTGCTACCAACATGTAATGAAAATATCTAGATTAATTTATGCCTACTTTTGTCACCCACTGCTTGTGCCCCCACTCTATCTATACTGTAACACTTTGCTCAGATGTAATTGCAGCCACAGGCTCTGTGAGTAAAACAATGAAGGTGAGCCCAGGGGATTCACAAGGCTGTTCTCTGAATGCACTGCAAACCTAAAGCAAGCATCTCTGTTAAACACCACCTTAGCTTTCTCTCTATAATAGCTAATCGCATCTTATGCCCTCTTAGTTTGGTGCACAGCTTTGAACTAGATCCTCAGAGGTTTTCCCCAGCTCTATCAAACATGTATTTTTTTTCTTCCAAATAAATCACATTTTGTTTTCTCCTAGTAGTTAAGATAAAAATAAAGCACTAGAAAACAAACTTCAGTTCCAAGAGAATATTCCATTGGAGGCAAAGACATCGAAACAAGGAGTTCAGCACAGAGCAGCAGCTAGGATGTTTGGATCTGCCTAAGGGCTAAATCCTGTAAGCAACAGAGGAGCTTAAAGAGAGACTTAGGCAGAGCTAGGATTTGCAAATCAAAACTGACATCCAAAATATCCCCAGCACAGCCTCACCTCAAATGAAGGCTCCCTGCCTGCCCTTTTCTCTAGGCACCTGCAGCTCTTTATGAGTAAAAGTCACTTGGCCTGTGCAGGGACATGTGCAGCTCCTACTTAAGCACCATTAGGAGTCCAAAAGCACTGGAGATGGGTCTGATCTGACAGGGGCTCACAGGGCAAGCTTAACACAAACTGGTAGGATGGGTCCCTCACAAAATATACGTGGAGTGGTTTTCTTTTCAGAAGAACTGCTGGCACAGTAATCAAGCGGTAACATCACTGCCACCAATAAAGGTGTTTGGAAACTGGTTCAGAAAGTGGGAGTCTACTTACTCCACCAACATTAGGTGGTTAGTGGGGTATTTGCAGCATAGAGAAAAGAAGCACAAATCCTGTGGCAGAGGGGACTGCTCTTTGCAAACTTGTAGCTGTCTTATTAAGAAGGATGACAGTTCCCCATTTACATTTAGGATGTTTCTGTAGTAAATCCAGGTTTCTGATTATGAGAAAATTCTTGACTTACTAGGTTTACTATTTAGTAATATATTTCTGCTAGCATCTGACAGAAAATAATAACAATGGCAATGATAATAATGAAAAAAGCAGATTAATACAGGAAAAAAGAGCACTGAAGTAATTCAGGAAAACCTCTACGCTTAAGAAACATTGCTTAAAACCAGCTTCCAGTAATGCCCCCACAAAAAAAAAGCACATAGATTATTATATCAGTAGGAGGTCTGATGTCGTCACCAAATGAGACAAGCGGTCACCATTCAGATATGAATTAAGAGCTTTCAGACAAGCTAATTCTAGTTTATGAGCATTCAGGCCACACACTTGTACCCACATGCACTTCCATATTTCAGTTAATAATTTTTGGACTGAAAGAAAAGGAATGAGTCAAAGAAATAGAGTATGATTTTTTTCCCCCTTGGAATGGAAAACATAACTTAAACAAGAGAGCAGTACAGCTTCATATCAGAGCATGGAACGTGGGAGTTGTGCTCTGTAATTGGATTGTGTGGGAATAAATTACCTTGAGTAAAACGGGATCCAGACCTCTGCATCTGAAAGGTTTGAAATCTGACTTGGGAACGACACAGCAGCATCCAACAGCTCACCACCATTAATGAAAACAGGTGTATTTAAACAAACAAGATCAACAGATACTGTGCTATTTTTCAACCTGTTGAGAAAATAGAGGAGAACTGTCAGTGTTCCAGGGAGTAAGGACTTCTTGGTTCTTTACCAGTGCTATTCTTTACTGGAATATAAAATCATCAGATTGGTTTGTACTGGGTGTCTGTGTCCAGATGCTGGCAGCGGAGGGGCTGCAGGAGTGTCCTCTGTGAGAAGAGACCAAGGGCTGCCCATGTCAGACAGAACAAGTTCCAATGGACCCACAGCTGCTGCCCAAAGCTGAGCTTGTCAGTAATGCTGGTGCTGTCTCCATGATGGCCTATTCAAGAAAGGTTAAAAACTTGGCATGGCAGCTGTGAGACAGTTGTTCCCCTGCAGCCCACGGAGGACTCCATGCTGGGACAGGTGGACATTTCTGCTAGATCCTGCTATGATTCTTGCCTCCTCTTTCCCACTCATTGGTTCTGGTCAGGCATGACAGTGTCTGTCAGGTTCTGTTCCTGAAGATTTTTGTATTTGTGTTGGCTTCTTCTCTGCCTTGCTGGTGGGGCAGCAGCAGTCCCAACCCTGTTGTCCAGCATGTCAGCAAGCAGGACTCCCAGAAGTCTCACCAGGCCACTCAGTGGCCTAAAATGGCATGTGCTTTATGAGAAGAATATCTTTGGAGAGCCTGGTTACCTGGCATATTCAAAGCAGATTTTTTAAAAGATCAGGTTTTCCAGTCCTATCTTCTCCAGTTTGGGGCAGATTTTCACAAAGAAATTAAAACAAAAATAAATCACATTTCTCATATCCAGCCCTTGTACAGATCCCTAGATTCTTAACCAAACATCTTCACCCAGGGCTTTTTGGTTAATACATTAAACCATTAAACAATGGAACTGGAATTCCCCTTCTTATAATTCCTTAGCGTATTTTTACATGTACATATCTGATACTGTTTACAGGTAAAAACTGATGCACAGTCCAAATTATTTTTTTTCCAGCAACACAAATTCTTCTGAAGGAGTACAAATGGAATGGCAAATTCCAGCTCAAGCACTCAAGTTTGACACAGGTATTATCTGCTGAAAATCTGTTCTTATAAATATATATGGCAACTCTAACACATATTCTGCTCTATCTTTAGCAAATGTATTACTAGTCTGGGTAACTACTAAACCTCTGTATGGTGTCATAGATTAGTGATGGTCTAGTAACTAATCAGCAAAGCAGAATGAGGACAATGCCTTTCAATCGCTCTTAACCAGATATGTTACAGAAAGAGTTTGAGTATGAGCAGCAAGAGGCAATAAAACAGGATTATGCATCAGCTAGAAAGATCTTTCTCATTTAATATATAATTGCCAGTGGTTTGATGCCTACTCTGGCTCTGCTGAATTTTATCCGTTATCTTTCTCTTGCTTGCTTTTTTTTTTTTTTTTTTTTAATCAGGACCAATATATTTTGTGGTTTGTAGTATATATTTCATATTTATATTTTTATAAAATATATTTAAATATATTTATGCATATTATATTTATGTCATGGTTTAACCCCGGCCAGCAACCAAGCACCATGCAGCCGCTTGCTCACTGCCCCCCACATGGAGGGGTGGGGAGGAGAATCAGAAAGGAGTGTAAAACTTGAGGGTTGAGATAAGGACAATTTAATAATTTAAACAGAATAAAGAGATAAGAACAACAGTAATAGCAATAACAATAATAACAATTAGGATGGAAAGGTAGGGAAAGCAGGGTAAAATCCAAAGGAAAAGGAAAAAAAAAACAAGTGATGCACAGTACAACTGCTCAGCATCTGCTGATCGATGCCCAGCCAGTCCCCGAGCAACGATCCCCCCCAGGTAACCCTCCAAGTTTATGTACCAAGCATGACGTCCCATGGTATGGAACACCTCTTCGGCTGGTTCAGATCAGCTGTGTCCTGGCTGTGTCCCTTCCCAGTCTCTTGTGCCCCCCCAGCCCTCTGGCTGGCAGGGCCCAAGAAACCGAAAAGTCCTTGACTTAGTATAAACATCACCCAGCAACAACTGAAAACATCAGTGTCCTATCAACATTGTTCTCACATCACAGCCAAAACACAGCACTGTACTAACTACTAAGAAGAAAATCAACTCTATCCCAGCTGAAACCAGGACAATTTATTAAGCCAAATTTATTTATGTTTTATTTTATAGATAGATGCTTTTATTTTTTGCTCTAAAGATCCTTCTTAATTATACACAAGGACAGAGAGCTTCTTTATTCTTTGGTGTTTCAAAAAGGAAATATAATTTTTAGTGCCATGTGATCCCTGTAACCAAAACCCCTAAAACACCTAAACCAAAATTTGCCCTAAGAAAGTGCTATGACATATAAGAAGAAATCTCTTTGTAAAAAGATTAGTGATATCTGTGTTTGGTGGGGTTTTTATCTTTGATATTATTTTCATCATTGTTTCTGTAAAATTTTTTTTTTAGTGTTTCATGAAAAACTTTAATAACTATTTTAACATTCCTCTGCAGTGTTTTTGTTCTTCCTATTCTGAATAATTCATATTAAATGCATGATCTACTAATATTTTGACTACTTCACAATGAATTGCAGGATGATAATTTGATTCTTAATTTAAATAGGCATCTGTGTAAGTATCTTTTCTCTGAACTGTGAAAGACAATTCACCATAATCTTCCTTAATAATATTTTACATGAAGAAATAGAACTATGCCATTATTATCTCTTTCTAGATCAGTTCCATTTTACTAGATGTAATTGTTCCTGTGTAGTTCTCCACACTGCTTTATTTTATCTCATCATATAACTGGGAAGATGTTATTTGCATGCCATTACTAGCTTTTTCACATTGAGCATAAATTCATATGAATTTATATTTAAAGTTGACCATCACTAAAAAGGATTATTTTCTTATATGTTATAAACATGGAAAAGGACTGGATGATTGTTTAAGAATAAATATCTGTTAAGGCAGTATGGGAGATAAGAGATAAAGCAAACCTCAAGATTACTATCTCTCTGCCTGTTTTACTTCTTGAACAAGATTTGTGCACTGAGAGGAGAGCAGAAATATTTAGCTTCTATATGTGGTTTGTTTTCCTACATGGTGTAAGTGAAAATCTTGAATTCTGTACTCAAGCCACGTGGTTGGAAGATATGACTAACTTTAATTGAATCCTGAATAAGGACAGCAAATCATACTTGTAATAAAACACAACTTTTTCCTAATGTTGCAAGATAACAGATAATTGCTTTTTTCCAGTGATCCTCATCCTGTAAAACTAGATTTTTATGAAGACTTCTTAGCTAACAGGGAGTAGAAATTGGTTTCCATGTAAGGATGAGTGCAGTCTACACAAAGTGAATAAAGGGAGTGGTAAAGCTACTTGTGCTCTGTAGTACAGGTTCTGCTGACTGATTCCTATGTGAGGTTGTCTCACCAAATGTGAACTCTCCTGTGCTCCACAAAAGAACAGTAAGGATTTCTAATTTTTTTTTCACATTCTAAGTAAGGCTGACCCAAAATTTTTTAAGGTTTTTTAGACTCTGAGGCATTTATTTTTAAGGCACTTACCCATGGTTTAGAAAAAAGAATTCCAGTAACTGATTCAGTATGAACACCCAAATCAGTGTCCTCAAACATCCCAGGAGAATGAGTCACTAGAACATCATGCCAGTTTCACTGTGTCTTAGTGAGGGTGTATTTACAGAAAATGAAATGTTTCCAATAAAAGATATAAAGAAAACCTTTTTGTTATCTTAGGATGTGGAAAGCTACACTTCAAACCCCTGAAATGAGCTAGGCACAGTGGGGCTCTCGAATTATAGCTGCGTATATCCATAGCACATGTCAAAAACACTTAGCTGTTGAGTAGCTGCATGGATGGTTTCATAACCTTGGCTTTCCATCTTGGTCTTGATATAGGACCACCCTGCCTGAGTGTTCAAATAGCTGTAGCAATCTCCTACCTGCAGTCATAAATGTCAATAAACCATATCCAGCCCATCATGCACAGCTGAATGACTCCTTGTTCTTACTGCATTCATGGCTGGATAGCTAAGAAGCTTAAATATGTAGATGCCACATTTTAGGTAAACATACTTAATACATAAATTTGAAGAAACTCAGTCATAGTTCTCAAGACCTCCTAATAGTAGCAATCTAAAAAGTTTACCTGCTGTCTCTTAAACACCACCAGAGTCAGCAGAAAAAGATCTGGAAAATTCAGTGAACAGCTGGTGAGGGAAAGTCCACTGAAAATTCCTGAGCACAGAATCAGGAAAGAACACATGTAAAAACAAAGAATAAACTACCAATGCAAGCACATCCTTAGAAAATGAGGCCATAGAAAACAATTACCATGAAACCCCCTACATAACAGGAAGAGATGAAGCATGGTTTATTACTACTAAAAGGTAAAATATGTTTGAAATGGTTGGCTAAAAGTGTTAAGATAAAACCTCTCCTAGATTCAAGTAAGTCCAAGTAACATACAATCCAAGATCATTTCTCATTACAGCCTGACAAATATGGAAAAGAACCAGAATATGGGAGCTGAAAACCTTTAATAGAAGTACATCTAAAAGGCAGGCAGATTATTAGTAAGACCTCAGCCACCTGTTACTAATTATTTTATCTTCAGGTTTTTAAGTAAACACAGATGCAACAAAACTAATCACTCAAGAAAAAGAAATGCTCAAGCATAATGTAGGAAAAAATCCCTATCCATTACCCTTCCCTTATAACACCCATCCTGAGACAGAATCATTTTTGAAAGGAACAATTAATGAGGCCTTTTCATACCTGGGGAAATTACTCCATAATGAGGTTTAATGTGTTAGAAATTAGGTGGAATTTATTAAAAAATAAATAAAAAACTTACCCAAGGTGAAAGGTAGTACACTGAATTGTTGAGATGCTGTGTTCCGAAGGGCATTCTCACCACAAATTTTTAGCACACAGGCAATAGAAATGGAATAATTATGTGGGGAAAAGCACACATCAAATGAAAGCTGCCAAAAACCAACCAAACAAACAAACAAAAAAACCCAAACCAAACAAAAAACACCCCAAACCAACAAAGCATAGGCTTTAAACATTAAAACAACTGCTCAATAAACCCTAGTATACTTTAAAACTCTATGGGATGCCTCAGGCTTACATATCAGCCTACTGGGAGAAAGGAGAGCTTTGCCCCCGTGCATCACTCGTTTCAGCTGTGCCACATTTCAGGAACATTTTCACTCTCTGACTAAAATTTTAAGCAAGCCAAGTGAGGACACTTTGCCATGACTTCTCATCAGGAAAGCCAGAAATATTAACAATTTGTAGAATGGTAATCATGTGCCATCCCTTTTTCCTGTGCAACATGAAATACCTCCTCACTCCAGCACAGAGAGGAAAGTTTTGCTGGATCTTCTACTGCTGCTCCAGAGTAATCCCCAACAGTTGCTTTACACTACATAAATCGCAATACGTGTATCAGGTCTTGCTGAAGGGTAAAGAAAAGTCATTATGAAAGAGCGAAGTACAAAGATGATCAATAAAAATGCAATATTAAGTAAAACCAAGCCAAACCCATGAAAATGGTATTTCAGTACAAATCAGAACAGTAGAATCTCATAATAATGCACTCAGGGAAATAAAAGAAGATAAACAGTCAATGAAATAGATTTGAAATGCTAAAGGTCTGAACACATTGAGGATGAAATCCACTTTTGTTCAGAGATGCAGTGAAAGGCCAGTACGCCAGCAAGCAGAACACAAGTAAGGTCTAACTGGTGCTGCAGAGTGGTGAATTTCATTCACAATGGTTTGGACTTTGGGAACACAGCCAAGACCACCAGTGCACATCTTGATACAATAATCATATTACTTCACTACTAGTGTTCAGCCTCAGCTACCTAGGACATGAAGAATGTAGTCTATTCATTATGACTTTAAAAAATATGTAGTTTAACAGCTTGAAAAAGTCCAATAGGTAATTCCATCATGAACAGATCAAAAGGCAATCATGGACTGACAGTCATCACAAATATCAAAGTTTGATTGCTATTGGTACATACATAAAAATCAAGGAGTGTCTATTTTACTTATCTTAAAAGAATAGCTTCAGTAATTAGCATAAAATAATATTTAAATCTAGATAAAGCTAATTCTTTGTACTTGTATGAGTCTTAACCACCCTCAAAGATCAGTTGGAAAATGTAAAAAAACCTTCAAGTAGAAGGAAGGTTTTGAAATTCAGCTGCTGTTAAGATGGTATCCAATCTCAGCCCCAGCATTGACGTTCTAGTAGGTTTGAGCAAGGGCCAAGGGGAGAAGTGAAATCAGCTGAATAGAAATCACAGCAGAAATTATCATAGTTAAACAATAGAGAAAATCCCTAATTAGAATGTATCCACGGACACTAAAGCTCATGCTTACACTTCATTAAAGAGGGATGTGGGATATTCAAAAGTCTTCAGTTTCTTAGTTGTGTATTTTGTATGGATACAGGAATCTACAAAGGGGAATTTATAGGTAGGTAAATGTTGTAGAGGTTATACACAATCCTTTAACTATTTCTTGGGAGTTTTATGCTAAAAACAGATGGAAAGTGGATACATCCTTAAAGTAGGCCAGCTTGCAATTAACTAGTGTAGTATCCCTGATTTTATGGCATGCATAGTTATCTTTCATCAACTCACAAAGAGTTTAAACACTTGCTTTATTATCAGAGGAAACTGAAGGCAAGTTTGAAAGTCTTTGGGTACTTAGAAACCTAAATAGAATTCTGATAAATATTTCTTGAAAGAAGAATTATCTGTCAGAACTGCGCGGTAAAATAAAAGCTCATCCACATTTTGCTTAGATTTTTATTACGAAGTCTGTCATGTATTGCTCTTGGAACATTCAACCACTGACATAAAGGAAGAAGAAAGTCTGGTGGTAGAAAAAAATCCCCCCCTAAAGAATAAAAAATCAGGAACCAAAAACATTAGGTAGTATACTAAACCAAAGAATGGTACAACGTTTTTATCAGCATCATTTCTGCTCACATCAAGATGCAAAAACTTCTATAGGTCAAATATTTTTTCATAATACACAACAGAAACAGAAGGGAATTATAATTTCTCTCTGCAAACTTCTTTTAAACCTGAAACACCAAAAATTCACAATGCACATCCAGGGAGCAAATGTTCTCAAAGTGAAAAATGTATATAGTAACATTATATAGTTAAGTGTTACAATTGGCTAATGTTTTCTTTCTGCTGATTTTCCAAATCTGACTTTCTTCTAAATATCAGATGCTTAGTAAGTTGATGTCTTCAGAGAATTATGGTCTTTGTAGAAATCCAAGCAAACAGGTTCAATGTCAACCAACAACAGGAATTAGTCATATTATGTTCTGATTTGTGCTGGTCCCTGAATTATAATTATCTTTTACATTACAATTACACTTAGAGGTCATTTCTGCTAGCACTAATACTGAACCCTACACGAAATGCTGTTGAATAAATAAACTTGAAACCTAAAAAGACTGGGAGATAATAAAGGAGAAGTTGTCTAGGCTTCATTTAAAAACCAGAAGACTCAAATTAAACAGCTTTACACAAAAAAACCTGTGTCAGAACTGGGTTCTGGACTCATTGTCCAAGGTACTTTTATCCCAGCTGACCATCCTTCATCATCATTACACAACTTGCTACGGGATTAATATTTTAATGCTGTTCAGAAGTAGAAAATCAGGCTTTGCATATTATTTACTATTGCAGACTGTATTTTCACCTGAGTGCAGGAAAAAAATAACCCAGACATGAATACTGCATGCTTGTTCTAATGAAAACACATGGAACGGAAGGACAGGTTGTTTTGTCCCCTGTATTTAGCTTGTGGTTTTCCATGGATAGTAGATAAAATTAATTGCTGGGACACAGTTTTAGAAGCAATTTAAATGTCTTTAAATGGGAAAAAAAAATATTTAGGCTTTAGAGAAGCACAACATGAGAGCTAAGTATCAGGAACAACAAACAAAGAGAAATTAAGCAACTGCAACAGGTACAGATCTAAGGTAGAAAAGTACATCAGGCTGCAGAATCTGAGATCAAATACTCTTGATTTTCCTTTTCGCCCTTTGGGGTCATTTCTCTGATAAATAATTCACAGACTGCAGTGCAAAATAGTTTGCATACTGACAAGATTAAAAAGAACGCGTTGTCTGGGTTAAATTTACAATCTGAAACCTTCCTTTAAAATGTCAAGCAGGTAATTAATTTAAGATGGTTTGCCAATCAGAATCTCTGACCCTTTCAGAGTAATTTCATTTCTTGAGGGTGAAGGGGATATTACGTTTATCTTTGTGGAGTCTCCGGTTTGTTTTCTTCTTCCCTATCCCCTATTTTTGCCATTTATTACTGGTTTTATAATGTCACACCAGAGCAAAAATTAGCACTGCAATCTCTTCCTTGTTAATCTGTGACGATAACGCAAACATTGGCTGCAAATTGCCAATGAATAGGGAATAGAGTACAAGTCAGACCTCTTGACTTGAACAGAAGATGAGCATTTTCCACAGGGAGAGCTCTCCCCTGCCTGAGCATTCAGACAAGCATTTTGAGTAGCAGTAGGAAATGCATAAATTCAACAGCATGAAGATTCGCTTTTGGCATAGCAAAACGTCCTGTCCCACATATGCACAGTAGTGTGCTTTCTTATGAATGAATGCCTAAATGCATGACAATCAGCAGGATTTTACATCTGCTCTACAAGCCAGGTTTAGCGGTGTAAAATTTTATTAGAAATTGTATCACCTCAGCTAATCCCTGCAGGCGGTGTGAAAGAGATTAAACAATGCAGTAAGACTATTTGGGGTCTTAATTCTAAGTTTGTATGGTTAGGTAGGAGAACAGGGGATTGGAAAAGAGAAAGATGCAAAAAAGGAAATAGAATTAACTTTCCTGAATGCATACTGCATTTTCTCTTAGAAACAGATTGTGACATTGTATACTAATTGGCTAAAACAAATGCCATTCCAACTAACTAATCAAGACACAGTAAGGTGATCTTGATTTTCTCCAAGAGGAAGAGGTCACACCAAGCTTGGCTGCTTCTGAAATCCAAAGAAAATGTAAATCAAACATTTATAAATTAAAAGTTGTATGTTAACCCAAGTTGTTAGTCCCAAGTCGTATGGCTAAATTTTTATGCAAATTCAGATTAGATATATGTTGAAGTAATTGAAATTGTTTGTGCTGCTTAGTTGTCATCCATGCTGACTGACTTTTTAAATTTACTATTATTTATCTTCTATGTGGCTACCCAATAGACAACGACTTTCTCTCTTCTAAATATTTCCTGCATCCAACAGTCATAAATCAGCCTATTTATCTATGATTTTCTTTCAGGAATCACTGCAGAAAAGTAAAAAAAACAAAACAAAACAAAAAAAAAAAAAAAAAAAAACCAAACCCAAAACACCAGGAATCTTCTGTGTTCTGTACAGAAGACTTGAAATGAACAGCAAGAGTATGAGACTGTCAATATTGGAAGATGGCTATTTTCAGTGGCATCTGAGAAAGGACATTGTGACCCCCTCATATATCGTTGTTCACTCAGCCTCTCAACAGATACCCTGCATAACCCCTAACAAGCTTATATTAGCTCAGTGGGGCTGCTCAGACTCTTCATCAGTAAACAGAGATCACATCAGGTGAATGAATCACAGAATCATTTAGGTTGGAAAAGATTTGAGATCAGCAAGTCCAACCGTTCACCCAGGACTGCCAAGTCCATCACTAAACCATGTCCCTAAGCATCACATCTACAAGTTTTTTAAATACCTCCAGGGATGGTGATTCCACCACCTCCCTGGGCAGCTGGTTCCAATGCTTGACCATCCTTTCACTGACGATTTTTTTCCTAATATCCAATCTAAACCTTTTCTGCTGTAGCTTGAGGCTGTTGTGACCCAAGTGCAGGACCCGGCACTGAACCTGGCTGAACCTCATACAATTGACCTTGGCCTATCGGTCCAGATCCTTCTGCAGAGCCTTCCTACCCTCAGGAAGATCAACACTCCCCAGCCAACTTGGTGTCATCTGCAAACTTACTGAAAGTGCACTTGATCCCCTTATCCATATCACTGATAAAGTTATCAAACAGAACCGGTCACTAATCCTCAGTCCTCAAACTGCACAGCAACAAAAGAAAGATCTTAAGTCTGCATTGTGGGTATTGTAGGCTGTTACATCTTTCACTGGCCAACATTTCTGCTGACCTCAGCCTCCTTCTGGAAAGCTCTCTTTAGTCATTAGCTTTCAGGAAGCAGCTCAACCAAATTTCCATTAGGCCAGATTTCATTCCTGTAGTTGAAAATGCAGTCATTTCCTTCCTGGCCAGACATTATCCTTATGGGAAAAAAAGGATAGAGCTGGACGCAAGGCCAGAACATGATACGCTGATGAGAGTTTTTATTTGATTTCAGACGGGTGAAGACAAAAGTATCTGGAGCACCTTTTTCATCCTGATTCTTCTAAGTCTCCCTTATGACTATAAACTGTAGATGTAGAATGTGGTCTAAAAATGGGAAAAAGGATAAATGTCATAGTGCTAACTCCCTAGAAATGGGAATACTTATTGTTCCATTGAAATGAGTGGAGCTCTGCCTAGCTTTTCAATCTTTTTGGTTCCCTATTCAGTGCAAAATGATTTCTTCTTGTCCAGTCACAGGCAGTCAGGCTGGCATAAAAGAGCTCTCTGAGCCTTCTCTTCCTCAACTTACAGATTTTTGAGTGAAACAAATTCATGCATTTTTCATGACACTTTCAAAGTAAATATATCTCACACCACAGAAAAAGATGTGATTTCTCTTGATATTCCTTGATAGGAAAGTACTTGGATACTCACAGATCAGACACATATCTGAATTACCTATGACTATTTCGTGTCAGTATGCTACATTCAGGCCTTGATTCAGTGAAATAAAACCCCACAAATTTAGTTTCAATCTATGAATGATAGTTCCAGCATCAGCAGAAACCCTGGTATATTCAAAGGCACTCATTTTAAGACAATTTTTTAAATAATCTGCTTATTGGGAGTGCCTCTCCCCAAAGGTCTTCAGAATGGATCTGGTGCTCCACTGTAAAAAGCAATCATTTTCCTTTCTGTTGATGAGAATTCCAAAAATGGATTAACAGAAGTTCAACTTATTCGACAGCAGTCATGAAAGTGCTCACCCGTTCTTGAGACTGTGAGATTATGTCCCTGTTCCACAAAGAACTATACTCCGGGCTACACATGCACTCCTTTGAAGATAACCAAAGCTGTTTAAATCTCTATTCCAATGACACAAACACCTTGCCTTAAGAAACTTGGAAATTTTGAAATTACAGTTTGTAAACTCCAATCTACAATGGGAACAGCTTGAACCAGTATGGTTTATAGCAGGTGTTTCCAGAAATAATAAACAAGCGATAGATAAAGAAAAAAAACTGTCGTATTGACAGTTTAAACTCATTCACAAGCAACTGATGATAATCAGTTCAGAAGACAAATTCGGTTAATCAGAAACCAAACTGCATACATTGGTCTATTAGTATGTTTTGTGGATAGTATGAACATACTTAGAGCACCCTGTAATATCTGTTTACAGAACATTTAGCATTGCCAAGTAAAAGCAGATGAATTATTTGTTATGTCAAGGCATCAAAGATAAAATAGTACAGTTTTCCCCATGAGTGAGAAGGTAGGTACCCCATGAATTTTAATATGTTGTCAAATATTCTGACAACAAATTATAAATAGAACTTCTATGATGCTAGTAAAAGAACAGCTGCTGGGGAACTGAAACTGAGAAATTACATTCAAGATACAAAAGGCAGTAAATGTATTAATACTATTACAAGTATATTTTCAAATTATTTCACTTCTACACTTTAGTGTGACTCTTCTAGTTTTCAGGCTTTTAGACTCCCCTAAAAGTAATCTTGGAAATGCTTGGAAACTACTTTCCAGTAACTTTGTTGTCATCCATAGCTTTCTTATCATGCAATTTCATTTGCAACACATCTTTTCAATCAGAATATCCAATAACATCTCTTCGAATCAGCAATGACTTCTATCTCTACAAATCCACAACAGTGTCTTCGCTACAAGCTTATCAGCAACATGAGACCAAGTTGAACACATTTCTTCTCATACAAAGTTTTGATCTAAGTAAACGTTGGGCTTTCAAAAACTGTATTGTCTTGGGGAAAGATAAGTGCATCAGAAAGATGCTCCATTCTTCTTTCATCCTACTGTTGCCTTCAGAGTTGAGGGCAAAGCAGGGAAAAGGAGGAGGGAAGAATGTTTCAGCTCTCACTCTAGCACCACAAACCTCCCTTCTCTTCCTCAGGTATGTGAAAGCTGCTGCTGAAGCTTTGTAAAGATGATAATTTATTGAAGGTTTGGCACATCAAATTAAGTAGCAAAATTACCAAGTATTTTGAAAGTATTTCAGGTGAGGAGGAGTCTTGCAAGATAGGTAATAGCACAACTATAATCAAGTAGATTAACAGACTGGACAAACCACAAGGTAATGTGCTCTAGAAGCTGTTATGTACTGACATTTAAAGACATGCTGGATGGTTAAATAGCTCCTTTTTGTCTTTGTCTTATCTGGACCTTATAGAAATCCATGCTAGGCTTAGAGGTGTTGTATCAGTAAAATTGTGAACACATTATTTCACATACAGAGTCCATAAAATCTGGGTAAAAAAAAAGAGATATTTAAATTCTACATAGTCTATGTATTTCCTCAGAGTTAATATCCAATATATTTTTTACAAAATTGTCAGGTTTACCCTCCACATGCAAGGAGTTACTCTCAATATATTTAGTTGGACCACAGTAGAAGTATGGAAGTAGAAGTAAATACTTTTAGAGAACACCACAGAAGTTTTAG
Source organism: Falco punctatus (assembly GCF_963210335.1). NCBI lineage: Eukaryota > Metazoa > Chordata > Aves > Falconiformes > Falconidae > Falco > Falco punctatus. Next base: position 52,865,699 of record NC_137585.1, read on the forward strand.
CAAAGATCTTCAATAAGAAAGCAATTATAGAATTAATGACAGTCACTCTGTTTTAACATGTTTGAATGTTTGGTGTTATTCAGGAATCCTAAATGAGACTGGGGGTAGGGGACGGGAATTACTCATAAATACAAAATCTGACAATTTAGGAAAGCCACTTTTGAGATTTGATTTTCAAAATTTATTAGCACCTTAATAATGAGACAATATCTTTCATATGTAAAAAAGTGATTCAAATATACTCCTCTGTCCAAGTACCATGCCAAATATAGCCATAGAGTTGTTCTGTACAAAAGCAAGCTGTATGTTGTTAAAGAACAGGTTGTATCGTAATTGACATATTTATATATTTTTCTCCCTATATTCCTGTCTAGTATTTATCTCACACTTTCTACAGATTTTCACTTAGTAATTGTCACTTCTGTAATACTTGAGGTGTCCAAATAATATGTAAAATTCAACTTCCTCAATAATCTAATTCTCAGTGAATAAAATATTCTAATTAGATTTGGACCACGTCTCATAGCTGGAGACATAATTTGGCCAAAGAAAGCAAAGAAAAAATGATTTCTCATAAGATATATCCAGAGGATTTCAAAAGTAGAAGTTAAAAAAGAAAAGTATTTTCCTAACTTCCTTTCACTCTCCCAGATAATTTTCATTTTACCAAAGAATGAGCAAATGGGAAACAAACCAAGGTAGACAGATGCACAGAAAATAAAATATAAGTTTATTAAAAGAATTGTGAGAGTTCAATTTTGTGATCACCACCCTACTTTCACAAGTCAGGCTGACAAAGTGGAGGAGTAACATTGTAAAGAAAGACTGCTCTAGGCTTTGCACAGGGGAGTCTGTCGTTGGACAAGAGGGAATTCCTGAAGGAGTTTTCCAGTACACAGATTTTATCATTCCTTTTTCTGCCAAAAACCAAAGAAGCCCATAAAAGAAGAGTTTATTAAGGTGGATACATATACAGGGGAACATTTTATTTAATTTGGACCGGAGCTGATTCTGGTGACTTTGGCCAGGCTGACAAGCTACTCCCTCTAGCCAGGCATGCCTTGTGCCTGCCATTTTCTTAAGATGGCTTTTTTTTCTTATCCAGTACAGCTGAGCCATGTAGCATGCTATTCCCCTGCTTACGTGGAAGAAGAGTTAGCAGCTCGTTTGAATTTCCTTTTACTAGTTACCCTAGAGTAATGAATAGGCCAGATCTTTCTCTTCCATAATGTCTTATCCAGCTAAACCCACATGGTTGTCACTGGCTTCAGTGTGCTATCCCTTCTATGCTGAGTGAAAGCACTTTTGCTTCTAAAAAGCATTGCAAGCCTTATCTCAAAGGCTGTGGATCCTGTTTCAAGGAATTCCTTCTTCTCTGTACTTACAGTGTTTAATATAACAACTTCCTCAATTTTTAGGAAGGCTTTGATTGATATTAGTGAGAGTTGGCTAAAACCTAAAGAACAATTGCATAGCTGTTAGCCAGCTGAAATTTCCCATTTATTAAGGTAATACTTTTTTGCTGGGTTTTTTTTTTGTTGTTTGTTTTGTTTTGTTTTTTTTTTTTTTTTTTTTAATTGAGATTACAGACTGTAAGTTTAACTGTTCTATTCCTGGACTTTTTGCTGAGACAAGGTGAGGGTTTACTGGTTTTCATTACAGTGTTTTAAGTGGTGCAGCTGCTCTCCCACTATGAACTAAGCTGAAATAATTAAATTCTGTCACTGAGACCAATGAATAAAAGTAAATTAGCAACAGTGACCTTCTACTGCAGCTACAATGGGTCACTGAATTTGAAGCAAAAATCTGCTGTGAAAATTCAAGTAATAGATTTGTATTTAGACTTCCTAGCCCCCAGCCACATAGTAAATAAACAGTGCAATTCTGCTTCTTGGTCATTGAAATTTTGAGGAAACCTACAATCCTTGAAAGGTCTATTCTGCATCTTAATTAACAGCAATAATGTCAGGTTTAAAGCGAAAGGGATAAAGACACTAACTGCAAACCACCTTTTGGATCTGTGAATAACAAACCTATTTCATTTGCTGCATTGTTTTGTTAAACACTTGTAATTCTCAGAACAGACCTTTAAAAGGTGTTGTCACTAAATTCCGTCAGCTCCTGCAATGATGGAAGCCTCAGTGGCTCACTGCTATTGTGAGTATGATTAGGTGCAGAAGAATCTAAGGAAACCATCAGCAACCACTAAGCTTTCTTCACGCCCTTGCAGCGTTGCAGCTAGAGAGAAGTTACATTCTGACAGCTGATTTCACGGTTTTACCCTTAGCAGAATATATCTCCCCTACTAGGGATATCAAATCCTTGACCTTTGCTTCTTTTACCTCTTTACTTTTGATTTAAAAGATTAGAAATACTATAAAGAATACAATCTTCTCAAATGCCTTGACAAAAACATTGGAAAAATCATATAGAGGGAATAAAAGCATTCTGCTTAGCACATAAATGGGCAACCCACTATAAAGCAGATTACTTGGAAATCTCCAGCCCCTCACAATTTGATCTCTTTATGGGGACAGAGATTCTTATATATGGCAATGTTTCAGCTTCCACATGAATATATTTTCTCCTGCCATTTATTATTATGGTATTATTATTGTTGTCACTGTTGTTATTTTCCTTCCTATGCCAGATACACTTTTCTGATATTGTGTCCATAAGAGCTTTAATATTTAGACAGCAGATGGTGATAACTGACTGTAGCCAAGACTGCAGGTTAAACATAACAGCCTTTTAGTTTTGTCAATGGTATTTGCACTTGTCTTCAAAATCACGGAATAATGGCATATCTATGAATCTCCTAAGTTGTTTGCTTTGGCAAGGGAACTAGGATGTACTCTCAGTACAAAACTTAAACTTCACCCTGTTTGGGGTGTGCTGTGAATTGATTACTACAACAGAGCTGCATGTCTGCATATTTCCATGGACTTGTGTCACAACTAGAGATTGGTAGTTTAAAAAGTGTGAAAGTGTTGACTAGGGTACCATTAGCTTGAACTTCATCCATCTAGAACACTGCCCTTGTGTGATACAGCCAGTATTTTCCACCGTGATTTTTACTGTCAGACAATGACATTCATATGGATGGAGGCACATCACAACCGGCAATGGTATACAGGACTTGCAAAATGACAGTTGCAGAACTTCCCTCAGTATTCACCATGTTACAACTTAAACAGTTTGGTCTTAAGAGAAGAAAAGCACTTCTTGTATATGTGTATGGATATATACCCATATAGCTTGTTTGCCCCCAAAGTCCTGAAATGATAGAGCTCAGCTCTGGGAGAGGAGCCTGGCAGATCAGGACCCTTTGTGATGTTTAACAGAATGTTATAGGATGGGAATGAAGAAGCAAGGCTATAGCTGAAACTTTAAGCATTTATTAAGGCACTCTGCAACCTCTGTCATGATCTGTCCTGCTGAGACTGCTCAACAGGAGTGACAGCAAAACTGCTATGACGGAAGACCTACTTTGCTAGAAAGAATAAATGAAAGATCTAGAATGATCTAGATCTAGCTAGAAAGAATGAAAGAAAGATATAGATCTTCTGGTCAGTGCTAACACTGGTACCTTGGATTTAGCTTTTCAGAAATAAACTTTTAAAATAGAACTCAGGGATATCACTGACAAGATTGAGTGCCTTCTATTTTAGTGTCAGAAGGTATTGCTGACTAAAGCTAGAACTGGAAAAGAAATAAAGATCATAATATAAAACCTATTTTTTGATAAAAGTTTCACACCAGAACCTAATGCTTGCACCTTTAACTAAACACATTCAAAGTGTATCTGTCACACTGTCACATTACCACCATCACCTTTCCTTGTCATCTGCAAGATGCAAACTAAGAAGTGTTTTAGATTGTTTAATGTTTGGTTTCAACTTACTTTTGCTCATTCTCTAACAGCTACATCATCCCTCTCTGTCAGGAAAACAAATGTTTACCTGAACCAAGGCTGACAATTGAAAATGAACAGAGAGCAGCTGGCAGTGGTACAGGCCTTGGCCTACTCCTCCACTTTTATCAGTTTCTGACATAGCTCTCCTGATAAATAAGCAAGTTTTCAGGAGAAATGTGGACTTAAGAAGGGTGAATTGAAAGAAAAAAAATATTAAACTAAATATTAAACTGATAACCGAGCTGATTTGTCCATTCTTCAGCATACCCAAGTGCTGAGAGAGCTGCCCGATGTCATTGCAAGGCCACTTCTGATTATCCAAGGGGAGGATGCTGAGGACTGGAGGAAAGCAAATGTTACTCCTACTTTTAAAAAGGTCAGGGAGGAGAATCCAGGGAACTACATGGTAGTCAGTCTTTTTTCAGGCCCTAGGGAGGTGGTAAAGCAAATAAACCTGGAACCAGTTTCCAAACACATGAAGGTCAAGAAGGTACTTGCAAGTAGTCAGCACCAGTTTATGAACAGACAATGACTTCCTTGGTGGATGAAGGAAGAGCAGTGGGTGTTTGTCTCAACCTTAGAAGAATTTTAAACAGTATCTTGGACCATCCTCATAGATCAAGTGATGAAGTACAGATCAGATAAGCAGGCAGTGAAGTGGATTGAAAACTGGCTGAGCTGCCAGGCTCAGATGGTTGTGATCTGCAGTACAATGTCCCATTGGAGTCTGGTGTACTCATTTTGTCTGGGACAGAGTACCCCCAGTGTTGATACTAGGACAAATATTATTTAATGTCTACATTAATGAACTGGATGATGGGACAGCACCCTCAACAAATTTACAGATGACAGAGCTGGAAGGAGTGACTGATACATAAAGTGGTTTTACTGCCATTCAGAGGGACCTGGACAGCATGGAGAAATGGGCCAACAAGAATCTCATGAAGTTCAGCAAAGCGAAATGCTGACTCCTGCACCTGGGGAGGAATAACCCCAGGTGCCAGTAGAGGCTGGGGGCAGACCAACTGCAAAGCAGCTCAGCAGAAAACTCCCTGCAGAGGAGTCCCCTGGAGTCCCTGCAGGTCTTCGGGGACAACAAATTGACCATGAGTCAGCAAGACATCCTCATGGCAAACAAGACCAACAGCTTCCTCAGCTATGTTAGCAAGAGTGTTGAGGGAGCAGGTTGAGGGAGGTGATGCTGCTCTTCTACTCAGCACTGGTAAGACACAACCGGAGTGCTGTGTGCAGTGCTGGGCACCCCAGTACAAGAGAGACCTAGGCATATAGGAGTGATTCCAGTGAAGGCTCATTAAGATAATAGGACTTGGAGCATCTGTCACAGGAGGAAAGGCTGACAGAGCTGGGACTGTTCAGCCTGGAGAAAAGAAGGCTCCAGGAGGATCTTATCAACATATCTAAATACCTGAGGCGGGGCAGGGAGAAGGGAGTAAAGAAGATGAAGCTGTAAAGGTGCCCATAAGAATCAGTGGACATAAACTGAAATATAGAAAATTCTATTTAAAATAAGAAAAAAAATATTTTTTTTTCCTGAGGGTGGTCATTACACTATAACAAGTTGCCCAGAAGGGCTGTGGATGTTCCATCTTTAGAGATATTTGAAATGGGATTGGACGCATCCCTGAGCAACCAGCTTTACTAATCCTGCTTTGACTAGGGGATTGGGATATGTGATCTCCAGAGGTCTTTTCCAGCTTCAGCTGTTCTGTTTCTCTCTGACAGAAAAAGAAATGGATGATGTGGTGGTGGTGCACTTTTCCCCTTCGCCAGGCTGTTCTATTACCTCAGGAGCTGCCGGCTAGGCCTTGGCACCTTGAGTAATGGTTTGGGAGGTTAAGCACCCCTTGACTGTACTAGTAACTCCTACTCAGCTAAGGTGGAGAATGGCAATGTCCATACTGAAACACTCGTTGACTGTTCAAAGCGGGTAAGAAGAATGGAAACAATCAGTTACTCCCTCACATCCCTGGAATGCTCCTGCTAGATCATAGCTTGAGCGGTAAATGAGTGGAACGATAAGTTGTTCCTAGAATTTTTGAGAAAATTACCAACTCAGGTTGCAGTCAGGATGGAAATTTGCTGATGGCTAAAGCCAATTGTCTCACAGCCTTATTAAAAGAGGTCCTAAAGTGAGACCCTTTTGAGCTCTCCTGGACTGCAGCAGGCTGTGACCACCATCTGCCTCTGAGTGGGATGCTACTCAGAGCTCATGAACCACCAAGTCTGCAGTACTAGGGGCACCACTGTAGAAAGTTGATGATTGGGCCTGGGCTGATACCCCTGCTCCTCAAGGCTCAACCCTTTGCCTGCTGAAGAATGCAGCGGCATTAGATGGGAGTATTTCACTGAACTTGAGGACAAACTTTCAGTAGGTATACATTTACTGTAATATATATTGCAAGCTTGAAGTGATCAGGTTAATTATGTAATTTTATGATGTATCAAATTTTATTAATTTGCTGCTAAAATCTTATGGGTGTTCTTGAACTGTGAACATTTTTCTTTTTTTTTTTTTTTTTCTCTCTCTCTAACCTTTAGATCTAAACCATAGTCCAAGTCTGAGACTAGGAATAGATCCAGCTGCAGCTAAGCTCTATGAGGGTTTATAAAGCACGGAGATCTATTCTGAATGGTAAAATTCCTCTTACCCTTTATATTTCTCTAGATCTAATCCACGGTCCAAGTCTGAGACTAGGAATACATCCAGCTTCACCTAAAATCTGTTAAGTTTAGAAAGCAAGAGGGTCTGTTCTGAACCTCATGACTCCCTTATTCTTTACCTTACATTCTGTATCTTTCCCTTTTAGACATAAACTGTTGACCAAGTCTGAGACCAAGACTGGATCCAGACACACCTAAACTCTGCGACAGTTTAGAAGGCAAGGGGGTGTACTCTAAACATTGTGAGTCAATGAGAGGATCTCCTTTATCCGTTTATACCTTTAATCTTTATTAGCTGGTTCCAACTTTTTATTCTGACTTGATTTCAACTTTGTTTGTCTCTGTGCATTTACTCCATGTAATAAGTAATATAGTGAACCTTGCTATCAAATCTTGTGCAGTCACATTTCCACAAATTCATATTAAACCTATTTCACTTAGACTCTTTGGTGGTAATTCTTTAAGTGACCTGACCTAACCATTCCTTTCACAACAAATGTGCTGGAGAAATCTTAGTTCTAAACTGAAAATCTTTGTTTTACTCACAATTAGCATTCATTCTTTATCAAGCTCAGGGACGCTGGAACACACTCAGGAAATTCAGTAGTCTAGGCTCATTGGGGAATGATGCCAACATGGGAAGAGAGTTAGCTGCTCTCAGCACCTTTGACACTGAGCAAGACTTCCTCTTCCCTGACTGCGTCTCACTGTAACGACATTCTTTAGACCCATCCTAGGGAAATGTATGGCTCCTAAGGATGTATGTTGGCTACAGGTGATACTAAACTTTGGTCAGAGTTATGACTTTAGATTTTATCCGCATACCCAAGCTGGTTTCTAACAAGCTTATTTGGATATTGATAATTGTACCTGTGAAAATATGGGGATTAAAAAAAGTCATAGATACTTCTGAGATCCTCAACACATTTGAACTGTTGGCTTGTGCTCAGCTCCCATGGTAGGGGTAGGCACTGTAGCCTTGTCAGCACCAGCAGCAGCTTCTGGAGGTACAGGCAGAAGGAAGGCGTGAAGAATGGAGGCCCTGGTGCAAAGAGGTAATGCTGCTTCTCCCCAAAGGAGTGAGGTTTACAGCTGTCTCAAGCCAGACTCCTTAAAGTGTGGGTTGCACTGCACTCCAGACACCTGATGAGTACCAGTTGGTACTGCACAGTACCAACCTGAACGAAGTGTTGTGCTTGTATCCAAGTCAGTTTTGAAGTCAATGTACAAAGCTAAAGCAGCTTCAAATAATTACAAAGAATTAAAATATCCATTACTATTCAGGTAACATTTCCATGAACATTAATTTCATATACTTATCTTTATAGCAAAAAGGAGCCCTATTAACCCTCTAAGAATTTTTGTGTAACCTTTAGATGTATTTACTGTGCCCAATACCTGAATTTTCTCAGAGATCTGCCTTATAATGCAAAAACACTACCTTTAGCAGTTTAGGGTACACAGGCTTTAATGAGATAGCATGCCAGTGGTTAAAGAGACCTATTACTAGAGAAAGGGATATAAAACTAACGTACTGTTTGTGGTTTGCAAAACCACAAAGCAAACTGCTGCTGTAGGGTAGAAACAATGACATCAAAACCAGCATGTAAGTTATAGTTTCATTTGTTACCCAGCCTTTTCTTTTGCTTTTATAGGTCATCATCACTTTGGCTGCATTTTAAATATTACTGCTTTTCATTTTCAAGCAGTAACATAACATTAAATAAATACTGGCAAGATCTACATGGCACAGCTATTTCACAGCATGATTTTATGCAGCTCAGCAAGTAATTTCACCTGCTGAGGGAACTCAGGAAAGCAACCAGGCAACCTCATAAGGATACTAAATCAGTGCAAACAAAGTTGTATTTAGACTGGACCAGAGAATGGTCTCAAGTTCATAAGCATAGGAATTTGCAGCTTATACTTCTTAATAGCAAATTTAATACTAGCTGAGTTTGGAACAAATCACAAAATTCCTGTCAAGCCATTCTGGCTTTTTGTTTGTTTGCTTTTTTTAGATGAGATACTAAGAGGTTGCAGGAATATTCATTTCCTGGGAAATACTGTACAGAGAATGTAAGATATAATATATTTCATAGGAACAATCTATGATTGTTGATTCTTTCTTGCTGGTGTTACGTTGCTTTTTTAAGCATGTAGCTTGGAAATGGATAAAAACCCTTTAAATTTCAAATAGTAAATAATAGAGGAAGCATAAAATAATAAAGTCAAAGCAAACCAAATCAAATCAAGAAAAATAAGCCCACAAAACCACCAAGCTCCCAAACTCTTCAGATGTTGCCCTTGTGTCTCAGATGTATCTGAGGATGTGTTTGAGCTGCCCGTTCTGCTCTCTCTCTCCAGCGGGCCCTGGCACCCACCCAGGCACTGCTGAGGCTGGTGCAGACTGGGGCAGGGGGCCGCCACCCCTCACTGCCAGCTGGGGCTGTCCCACTGGCCACGGGAGGAGAAACAAAGCAGCAGCCACCACAGAGGCTGCCCTCCCTCTAGCCACTGTTGAACAAATTGGTCACTTATTGTTCTATTTCATCATTGTACACCCACATGGATCTTTCTTGGACCCATGAAAAGCACAAACTTCCAAAAAAGAGATTTTGTTCAGTGCGTGTGATTTTTCTTCATAGGTATGTTTTCAGCTTTGCACAAGCTGCAGTATAAACAGTGAGCTCTAAAGGACAAATCCATGTCATACAATGAAATTTCAACAGGCTCCAGCAATTATGTTTTGACAAAATTAAAATACGGTTTCAGGTAAAAGCTTTTACTGAACATGCATTTTAAATATTTTCCTGACTGCAGGCAGGCGAAGGGTTTATTACATTTCAAGAACATGCTGAACACTTCAACAAGTAACTGTGTGCATTTCTTTTTTAGTGACCTCCTGGAATTTGTTTGTTTGAAGTGGATCAGAGATTTGGAAAACTCCTGAGTGATCGAGAAGGAGAAAGAAAATGGTCAAAGATACACTAAAGTAAACAGTTATCAAAATGGCTCAGTAATTTGCCACATAAAAAATGCTTGTCCTCTTTGCATCTTGGGTACACATTTGTCACTTCAGTTTATCTTTTTCTTTTGTAAGTGTGGAATGATATATGTCTTTATAATGATATGGACTTGCCTTGATTTTCTACTGTGTCTGAGCTTTATTTCATTTCTGTGAAAAAGACTGGTGTGGTAGCAAAGAATCATTTGCAATCGCATGACCCATGACTGATCAGTCTCAGTGCATGTTAAAGCAGGGATGGTTCTGCTGTAATTTATACCACTGGGCTAAGGCCTCTATCATACTCCTGTCAGTCTTAAACAGCCACTCTGACCCATCACCACATGCTCCTTCTCTTTGTTTGTGCTGGGGGTAAGAAGATGAGATCGAATAAATTACAGGTTTAGCACATCCATCAGATTTACTCCAAAGCTTCTATATAAGAGAATACTCTCCAACAAGGACCTTCAAACAATGCAATGCCACTTTACACATGTTAAGTGGGATTACCAGAACAAAAAATGTGTGTACCTTTACTTTTCACATAATTAAATTCATGCAGATGCACACATAGACAGAAATTATTTTTCAGTGTTAAGTTCTACATGTCCAAAACTGAGTCTAAAACATTTGTTTTGATGTTCAGCACAAATAAAATTACATAAAATCATAATAAAAAAAATGCTCCTTACCATTATCCTTTGGCTGGTGCTATGTTTTTATGTGCTTAAATCATCAGGGCAGAACAGCATAAAGTTGATGATCTAGTGCTGAACAAAAACCCAGCTGTGTCAATATGAATCTACCCCAGCAAAGCAATATTTCTCAGACCCCTTAATGTAGGATTGTAAGTCAAAGTGACAATTGACAAATGTTCAATAAGAGGTCAAAAAATAACCATGCAGACAGATTTGTCAAGGGCTTATGTTACCTGTTTTTGATAAGTGAAACAATCAGCCTAAGTCATGTCACCTGAGGCTGTTCACATCTGAGTGAAGAGCAGTTATAGAGCTGAAAACAATTATAATGGGTTGGGTTTTTTCCCTTTTGTGCCCTTCCAGGAGACCTTGCTGTATAGTTTCAAAGGCAAATGCAGTATCAAAAGACAGCTTGAAATAAAGTTAAGATCTCTATTTGGTTTACTTCAGTTTAAATAAATTTATCTAGGAGTTAATATGACTGTGTAGCATACATAGTTAGGTCACCCAATTAATTAGCGTATCTTATGGAGAGGAAGAGGAAACAGCTTCTTAAACACAGGTGAAACCAACAGCATGAAACAAAGGGAAACACAAAGCTGTTCACTACTTATATCAAGTGATTTGCAGGCAGATATAGACAAAATGCTTTAAGAATGTCTCTTCTTTCTAAAGAATCTTTAAAACATGGTTACCTGTAGAGAATTTCCTTAATGCTCAACCCATTTACGTATTAGGGATGGAACCCCATTGTTAATTTCATATTTGCTCCGTCTGTGTTGGTAAGTACCGGGCCTTCTTCCCCCTTTTCCAAGAAGCCATGCTTTTCCCAGAAAAGGGTTTTCCCTATTGCATGGCATGCAGCCAAGGTCCTTAGAGGCACTTTATTTCTATGCAATAAAACATAGCTGAATATTTGTCTAGCCTTGGACTGGGGTGTACTGTTTACAGGGAAGAGGATTTTTGATCAGTGATAACCTATGTGGGTCAGTGATGCTAAAGTGTGGGGAATTGCTCTAGGAGTTCTGGCTGCTGCACTGGGAAGGAGGGAGGGAGTCAGGGAGAGAAACACTGGCTGAACCTCCTGGAAGCCTGTCCTTGTCATTATTGGCCCAGAGGCCAGTTAGGGAGGGAAATATAAATCCCAGTTCTTATAAGTAAAGAACAGAGAATGTTAACTGTAAGTATTGCCTACCTGTCCTAAATTCATGGCATCCTGGTTTCAGCTGGGACTCGGTAGCTGGTGCAGTGCCATGTTTTGGATTTGGTGTGAGAGCAACGCTGGTAACACACTGATGTTTTTGGTGTTTGCTGGGTAACACTTATATTAAGTCAAGGACTTTTCAGTTTCTTGGGCCCTGCCAGCCAGAGGGCTGGAGTGGCACAGGGAAATTGGGACGGAACACAGCCAGGACAGGTGACCCAAACTAGCCAAAGGGATATTTCTTACCATATGACATTATGCTGAGTATATATAAGCCTGGGAAAGATTGGAGGGAGGGACTTTCTGTGTTATGGTGTTTGTCTTCCCGAATAACTGTTATGCGTGATGGAGCCCAGCTTCCCTGGGGATGGCCGAACACCTGCCTGCCCATGGGAAGTGGTGAATGAATTCCTTGTTTTGCTTTGCTTGCACGTGCAGCTTTTGCTTTACATATTAAACTGTTTTATCTCAACCCACAAGTTTCCTCGCTTTTACTCTTTTGATCCTCTCCCTCATCCCACTGTGGGGGGACTAAGCAGGTGAGTAGGACTTGATTGCCAACCAGGGTTAAACCATGACACATGGTGACAGTGTTTACCCCTGCTTTTTCCCCTGGTGCTGAATGAACACATCGGCCAAGGCAGGGGCAGGGAGCATCTCCTCAGATTTTCACTGACCAGATGGCAAAGAGCAAGAGGCTTTTGAGCTAGATGTTCTTCACCTTATCTTTCCTTCTTGGCTAAACATCTTTCTCTTGTTTACCTTGGAAATAAAGGCAAAATGATAGATTTTTCTGTGTCTCACAACAATACAGTAGAGGTGTAAATGGAGATGACCCCCACAACCACAATTTTAATGTGAACCTGATGCTGAAAGTTAAAACAATGCCAAAAATAGCAGAGGAATGATAATGTTAACTGGAAGTGGCTTATGTAAGCATAAAACAGCATGAATTATTCTCTTTAAAATGTGGAAGAGTATACCCTGTATATTTACCACATATATGGGGCATGACAAGTCATTCCTTGCCTTTACTTTCCTAGTTTTATGTCCTTACTCTGAGAATCGTTATTTTCAAATGTACTTATTGTACTTTTGAGCTTCACCTCAAAGTACTGGACAATTTTTTCTGCAATTATTTGAACTAAAGAACAATTCAGGCATTGTTTATTTCGGACTAAATAAATGCAGTATTTGTTATATTAAAAAGATGCTGTAAATGCAATGGTAGGATTACAGACATGATGGATTGAAGGGGGAACAAAAAGTGTTCTTAAAGCACTCTCCTATCTTTACCTTGGGGGATAATAGTAAAGCTTAACTCTAGGGGCTTCAGACTGGGTAGGGAATGCAAAGTAGAGTGATGGAAGGACTGCAGCTATGCAAACTGAGCAGGATCTAATTGAATTCTAAACAGATGGGAAATAATTAAATCATTTATTATCACTTCACAATTAGTTAACTCACAGGTATACCTCAGACAATAAAAAGGTTTTATCCAACCTTCTGCTAGGGATTTAAAGTTTTTATCATCTCATCTTCTCTGGATCTGTTACTTCATTGCTCAGTGTAATCAACAGCAAGCTTGTCAACATGAAATGATTTCTCTGGCTATTTGAAGAACAAAAATACAAGTACAAACAAACTGCTTGAGTGTCATACTACATACAGGCAGTACCTATTGTGAAGATATTATTCACTCATACACAGGCTTCTACTTTGACTTGACATCTAAAAATTTCTAGATTATATGACTTAAATGTTTGGGGATCTTAGGCAAACTGCTATAACACAAAATAACTGGATTTGCAGATGAGGAAATGGTCTGCTTTGGAATAGTGGCAGTCCATTTCAGCCAACTGCATCTGTTATAATTTTTTAGTGTCCTTCCTACCTTTCCCTAAGACTTAATTCACAGAAGAATTTGATTGCTTGACTGGTAAGCCCAGCAGCTTGTCCCCATTAGGCAACTAAATGTCTGATGGACATGTCTCTGGCTTAGGCATTCAAGCTTTGCACAATACTGAGGAAGAGCTTGGCACATCATAGTGGGATGCAAAAGTCAGAATAATCCTTTAGCATTTTGGAAATGCTAAGGAAAGGCATATAGTTGAAGTGTGCTGTGTTTCAGACACAAGCCTAGCTCGCTGATCCAGGGAGGTGTCCAGTTCTGGGTAGCATTCATGGGTGGAAATCTACCCATGAGGAAATGCTTGCAACAGACTCATTCCAGCTACAGAGCAACCAGATTCACCCCCTTCTTGTACCAGAAAGGATATAAACCTTCAGTGCAAATACTGAAACTATGAAGTTGAAGATTCCTGGCCTGGGCATTCTGAGTCATATTTTGATATCATTTGTTCTAATATATATATTGTGCTATGGAAAATGGACTATAATCAGCCTGGGAGGTGAGTGATGTAGGTACAAAACCCCTCAGGCAGACAAGAGAGTAAAAACTAGCTTCCTAATTAGGGGTGTACATCTTCCACCCCTTAGACAACAGGGAGCTAGCCAGCTATCTGCTTAGAATTTAAACAGTTATGGATAAACTCAGGGAGTCATTTAAAATTAATTAGTGGTTGCAGAATCACAAAATTACCAAGGTTAGAAACTACCTCTGGAGGCTGTCTAGTCCAAGCCCCCTGCTCAAGCAGGTTCAGCTAGAGCAAGTTGCCCAGAATCATTTCCAGTGAGTTTTGAGTATCTCCAAGCATAGCAGCTCCCCAATCTCTCTCGGCAATTCAATACATAACAATCCAGGACAAGAGGCAATGGTCACAAGCTGAAACAAGACATTCCATCTGAATATATGATAACACTTTTTCACTGTGAAGGTGGCTGAGCACTGGCACGTTATCTATTGAATTCAAGTGACTTCAGGGTAGCTGGTACCTAATTTGGGGTTGAGTGGACCTGTATTCCAGTCTTAGAATCTTCCTGTAAACTCTTCTTTTTTCCTTTTTTATTTTTTTTAAAAAAAAAAAAAAAAAAAAAAAACAAACAAAAAAGGATTTATTGTGCTGTGCACTCTCCAACAGAAAAGTGGCTTCCTGAAATGGTTGCAGATCACAACTGCCTCCAAGTCTTTTGCTATCCTACATTTATGAAATCTCCAGAACACTTCATAGGTTTCAGCCTCTTTGGATTATCAGTGTCTCTGGGTTAAGATTTCATCTCTCATTTATATGAGCCAGAATTTCAACCTCCTATGTTTATAGATAGGCTATAAACAGTGATATGCATGGCTTCTTTAAAAGTAACTGGCTTCCATTTAATTATAGCAATTATATAAACTCTGGGTCTGACTGTGTATACGCAAAAAAGGGTAATCTGAATTATGAAAAAAGGGTAAATTGCTAAAGGCTTTGGAACAAACGTGATATGTTTTTTGCACCATATTTCAGTCTCCTACATGGAAAAATAGACCCAATGTCTAATAATTTGTCATTAGTTAACCATATTGAGATCAGGTGTTTAGCTGCTTCATTTAAATAGCTATAACATGGAATTACAATTTCTTATGAAATCAAGCAGGTGAAACTGTAGAAGTCTCTGTTTTCACATCACAGGTTTATATTAACAAATAGATGCACAAAGTCTGGGAGAAAACTTTAATTCTTTCAGACTATATATTAATTACAATTTTCTCCAAAGACATTACTGATATTGCTTAATGCCTATTGTTATGAGGTTATTGTTATGAATCTAATTTTCAACTAGGATAATTATGTTGGGGTCATATTCTGTTATGTAACTACAGAACGGAAACTGTTATGGACCATGCATTGTGGCGTGGAGGAAGGGAGAGCTGAAGCTATTGCTCTTGATGGCTATTGTTAAGGTTTGCAGCTGTGAGAGGGACAAAGATTCAGGAAGCAAGGAAAAAAAGGCACTGGGGCACAGTCTGAGAAAGCAGTAAGATGCAAATCTTAAGAATAAGGACATGCAAAAACTTTTGCATTAAGTAACAACAGAAAAGATTTTGAAACTGTGGGGAAAGATACTCTTTCCTTGATTGCTTACCTGATCCAGTTCCATGGAACATTGTATCTGGGCATAGTACATCAAAGAAGCACTCAGCTACATTGCCAGTTTCTTCTGCAGGAGATAAAATACAGTAACCCAAAACTTAGGTGATTATGAGAAAGGGTATCACACTGTACTGTAAGAAAGGAAGCTTGTTCGTATCATGGATTGTCCAACAGAGGTTCATGAAGCCAAACAACTTTTAGGTTAATGCACATTTTAGCTGGAGGTGTGGTTTCTTGGGTTTTTTTTCCAGTAATTGATTTTGTGCATCAACTAGATATACACCATCACATCTCAGATCAGCTGTCACAGACCTGTGACACCTACTTCAGAAGTTTCAAAGCAACCTCTTGAAAACATGGCTGTAAATGAATTTCAGCTACACATTGAGCTCATGGGAGTTTGCAGACCATGAATAATTCAGGAATACAAATAGGCCATCTTGAAACTGGTTTTCTAATTCAGCTGTTTACAAATGTGCAATTCAGGTTGTTCACATCTGTCTAACCTCCTGCACCAGAGAACGGGAGTAGAACATGCAAGTGCCTGGAAACACACAGGGGCTCATCCATCTTACTGTCTTGCCCAAGCAGCCTGTACCACATGCTTACCAAGACCTTAAAGTGAACCTGTGTCACTACATTTTCCACTGGTGAGATCCAGAGGCAGCATTAGTTTGACAATTTTATTTGTAAAGGCTGAAGTGTAGTCATGCACCCCAATCTGTTGTGCTCCTGGTGGCAACAAAATCCAAGTCTAAATTAGAGAGAAGAGAATGGATCCAATTTTAAATGTAACTGGTAAGTGTAGTAGTACATAAAAGGATGAAACTGCAACCATATAAGAAAATATATTGCTGTCCCCCAAAGGCTTACCTGTCTGAATAGACACTGTAAAATACAAAAACATGGTACATGCCACTTGGAATTGCTGGTTTTCAGGAGAAACATCTACCTGCTGGTAGGTTTCCACCATCTCCTTATGCAGCAAAATAGCACCTCAGAGACAGTATCTTCACAAATAAATAAATTCCTACTAAATGCCCAGCCACAGGCTTCACCATGATCATGCTTCTGTATCTTTTCATAGCGTAAGGGAGGAACTCTCTGGGAACAGAATAATTCAGCTGAGTTGCTTTTTCTTTTCCAGTTGCAAATATTTTGCAAAATTAAACACCTTTAGCACCTTTGGGAAAAACAGCTCAGGAAACGCTTTGAAATCAGTTTCCTTGCTGAGGATTGATATAAGTGTATGTATTAATTTTTTTACAGTTTTAAACAACACCACAAGTACTTCATCCATCTAACCACAAAATAATAAATTTCCATACACGTTTAATATTATTTTAATTATATTTCAACTCCTTAAACAACAAAAGCCTCTTCCATAAATGCATAAAATATAGATCTCTATAGAAAGTTTTCACTTTTTTTTTTTAGAAGAATGTTAGCACCTTTTTTTTTTTTTTTTTTTACTCTAGGAGCTATAAAGCTGATGATCTTTTTAGAGTGCTTTTAACAGAAATGCTCAAAACAAGTTTTTTGAGCTTGATCTCAAACCTGAAGCTGTTATAAAGTAAGATTCATCTTTTGAATCTGAACTATCAAGACCCTTGCATTAAACTTCTCAAACTGGTAAAAGTACGAAGTTTAAAGAGGTATTGATGGGGATGGGAGTGCTTGTAAAATTTCTTTGTATTGTGAACCACGCTCCTACACCGAGCCACTCATTAATCTAGATTTCATCATTTCTGAGCCTGATCAGTATTCAGATATTGACACTCCAAGTAAGACAAGATTGAGAATCATAAACAAGGAAAACAAAGCAAAATCCACTCTCTTTTCTCCTCCACAGTAATAAAACTCCAAAGAAAAAGAACTACTAAAGTGGGAGGAGTCTCTTGATTCTCTCTCATGTTTTCAAATTGATCAATTCCTAGAATCCATTTTTTCTCTTATAAGTTGTCTGTTTCAGATCCTAGAAAAAGTCAAGCCCCTAAACAATCAAGATCATTGAAAAATCATCTGGTGCTTTTTCCAATATGTTGTTAAACTCCTAATTCCACTTAAAGTCTTTGTCAGATAGTTGCAGTCTGTAAATATCAAATAAAGGATATGACTTTGTCACCCCAAATTCATCTAGTACAACATGCAAATGATTTCAGTTTCATTACATTTATAGATAGCCTTTCCTCTGGATGGTTTAATCTTACTCATTTTATCTATTTTCAAATATTAAGACCAAAAAAAGCTATCTTTTAGTCTGTTTGTACAAATCACAAAGCACTGTATAATTTTTAAACTTTATATTTGATTTTCACTTTGCTTCTAATCATACAAGTCTGTGTGATCATAGTGTTGGCCATATTTTGGATCACATCAGCACACTGATGAGTTGGGTTTGTTCTCTGTTTCCCCAATGTGTTTTTACTAAACAACTGCAGTCTGTCATGTTGCCAGTCTCACAAAGAGTTTGAAGTACTGCATCAGCACATAATCCTGTTCCATGAAAAGGATGGGAGATGAAAATTACATAATTATATTCATGTTGGAAGGCTTTTCTCAGGGATGAAATACAGATCCTGCACATGGAAAATGTTCTGATCTTGGAAAAGAGCTATTTGTTAACAGAAAGTGAGAGTTCACACAGCTTGCCTGTCCCAGTAGGACAGCCCTTTGTTTATTCAAGGCAGCCAGAAAAAACTTGCCTGTGAGCAGATGAAGGGAAGAACTTTAAACTACATATACACACATGATGAAAAGTTTAGTAGCAGGTGTTAGAGCAGAATAACATCAGCTTCATCATTGTGAGAGTCTGGTATGGCTGCTAATTGCATAAGGGTTATATCACTTTCTGAGGGACTCGAGAAAGCTTTCACAAGGTTAGGGGAGAAGAAGAGTGAAAGCCAGATATTCTAGTGACCTACTGAAATGAAATGTTAAGTAGGGAGAAATAATTTTGCTATTATTGGGAGAATAACAATTTTGTTGGTAGAAATAGTCAGAGTCCCCATATAAGGTCTGTGATTGAAAGTATTTCTCTTTTATTCAAGTACAATAGTCAATTTCATACCACTTTACCCCTTCCTTCAAACTGTACTTCTATATGTGAGGCCACCATGTATACAAAAGCTGTGAATGATTAAGACTAGTTACAACATAACAAAGTGACAGGTTAACTGTAGTGTTTATATGTCTGGAAGAGGGCTTGAATGGCTTAGACTAACGCCACTCTTAGTTGTCACGTCTTTGGATCCAGATAACTCTGACTCCAGGTCTCTTCCTTCCCCAAAGTAACAGCAAATCTAGAAAAGGCAAAAAAGGAGACTAATGTGTTGCCAAGATTATAATTCAGCACGTTGGTCATTTCAACTGCTAATACAGTATTTAAAAGTGAAGCTGTAGCCCCATGCAATGTGATCTATTGGCTAAATAGGAGCTGTGACATTTTGCAAAAGCCAAAAGAGGTAATTATGATGCTAAAAGCTTTTAGATTGGAAGATGGAAGGCAATAATAAAAACGAAGAGAGGATGAATCATTACAGCCTCTATTGTTTACCATTCAGGGAAAGACCACAGATTTTGTTTTTATTGGAAAAACTCTAGTTTTTCAACTTTCTGAAAAGCAGGATCAATTCTCCATTAAATGTGATCTGTAGAACTATAGAGGCATTTCTTGGATTTCTTTTAATTATACATTTATAAACATAGGAAATTCTATGGAGGAAAATCCTGTTTTATTCCTCTTCCATGCCAGAACAAACAGAATATAAAATTACCTGTAAAGATACATACCAATACTATTTCTCTGATGTTTTCACCTCGCTCTAGCCCCCAAAAGAAGGAAAACTTTCTTATTGTATTTAGGAACATTCTTGGACAGTAGGATGTCGTGAATGAAGAGTCTACATCACCATTTCATCATTCATCTTCCTAGGAGGATACCACCATTAGTTTAGCAGGAGAAAAAAAAAATATCTTTGGTTAATAAATAGCCATATTACTCTGGCTGGAAGGCAGAGCTTTCATTCTCTCATTCAATATATCATACTATCCCTGGGGTTTTGCTTTAATTGGAGTATTTTATTTATGCAAGCAGGATTAACACATCTGCCAGCCTTTGCAAGAGTGAGAATAATGCTTGATTTATCCATGTTCCCTGTTACAGGGATCCAATTCTGAACTATACAGTCCTGTAGATCATTGTGATCTTTGAATACAGAAATCTCTTGCTATCCCTATGTTGATGTCAAGATGTCAAGAAATGGCCAGGCCTTTTTTATTTTCCTTAGACAAGAATGCAGTCTAGATTTCTGTGTGTATGTGTGATGTCAGTTTATTGATCTTCTCCAGCAGATAAGTTTCAAGAAGTATTTCAAATTCTTTCTGTAAACATTTTATTCATTATTTCCCAACCATTTCTACATTAACGCTTGGTTATGGTAATAAATAAGTAAAAAATAAACCCTTTCAATTTATCCTAAACTTACTGAAAACCCAAACTTTTTCTGTTGTGAGTTGTAACTGGATAACTGTGTATTCACTGTGGCATGGGCAGACTGAAGTGTGCTGTGAACACATCCCTGTTTCATCTTCACTGTACCCAAAAAGAAGAGAACTGAAAAGTATGAAGTAAGGGGGAACTGGATTTTAAACACCGTAGAGGAAATGTTTCCATGCTCAGCTTGGGTAAATTTTTCTGTCTATAACCAACTAAGCAAAGCATAGGAGGCTTCCATGAATTATAATAGTGTGAAAGCAGTTTCAGTAGTGGAAAAGACAACAGCACAAAATAATCTGAAACCATCATGAGGGCTTCTTAAATTGAGAATGCTTGTGATGAAAGCTGCTCCCAGCAGCAAATGGTATATTTCAGAGAGAAGCCAGCTACCTGTTAGCTAGCAGTGGTATGGAATGTTTATTCAGAAATTTTGATTATTTTTACCTTTTCCTCTAACTTCTCATGTACCATCCTGTATCACATATGGTTTCCAGTTCTTGTGACACAGGCTGGTGCTGGCATTCCTCAATACCAAAACAAACATGTCCACTCCATTTACAGGTCACAAACTGTACAACTATGAAATTTGTTTCCTTGAGGGAGACAAGACATAGGAGGTTCCCCTTCTCTTCCCAGTAAATTTAATAATAATCAAAATCAATATACAACAATTTTTAAAATAATTTTCTTAGCTTATCTCTGGCTTAGTGTGCCTTGTGCTGGCTGGAGGCCAGCAACCTGTGTTGTACAGAAAGCCTGAGTCCTTAGTCAATACAACAGAATATTTCCATAGCCTCTCAGTATGATAAAAATCAGGTAATCAATTATTTTGTCATAAGCTTGGCCTGTTGTAATCATGATTAAAATATTCCTCAAAAATTGCTGTGTACTGATCAAAAATTGTGGAGGGTTTTTGCAAGCTGAATAACAGAAATCACTGTTAAAATAATGAAACGCTGTCACACAGATCCACAAAAGCAGAACACATCAGAGCTAAGGGGAATAGGTTAATCAAAGAATAATAAATTGAAAGATGATCTTACTCTGCCTTTAACAAACCCTTCCGTATGTGTCCTGAGGCATATATTGGTAGTTATAATCTGGAAGGGAGATTGCCCTTGCAATTATGTTTCTAAATCAGAATAGGCATGGGATTGAAAATATGCTCTTGGAAATGACAATGTTGTAAAATGCTATATTCTGTGGAAAATTGCTCCATTATCTCCTTTGTTAACAGGCTGCCTCTGGTACTTCATTCAAAATCAACAAAACTTACGGATGCGGCTAAAACTGCAGACAGCAAACTAGAGTTGCCACGTGGTAAGATAAAATGTCAGGTTGCCGAAGAGATTCCCTCCAAAAAAAAACTTCAAAAAAAGTATAAGAAAAAAAAGTTACTTAATCTGAAGTGCTGGATATACTTCTCAGGAAGTTTGAATTCAGATCCAGTTAATCGTTTGTTGGTTGTCAGACCATAATATAATTTTTAAGGAACAGGGCTTAAGGCACTGGCATAAAAAACAGGAAAACTGAGTTGAGAAAGGACTGTGTACCACGGGAGAGAAACATGAGGTGGAAAGAAAGATCAAAATTATGTCAAAAGTCTCTACAATAATAATCTATCTACATATTTCATAGCAGATAAAGGGCACAGAAAATTCTCTGAAAAAGACATTAACCCACCCCAACCACACAAAACACAGTTTTAAGAGAGTTCTATCACCAGGTACTGTAGTCTAATGCATGTAGTTCAGCTCCTGAAATGTGAAGTCCTTGTGCTGCTATAGAAATAGATATAATAAAGAGGGCGTGGAGAACTTATTTAATGGCCAAGGGTTTCTTCCTGTTGTATAGGTCTAGCCTCACTCACCAATGCCCAGCTTCCTTCACATCAAAAGGAAACATGATGTGCATTCCCCTTCAGCAAAATTGGTACTGGCCTTCCTGTCTTTATACCTTTCCCAATGAGGGCCTGACTGAACAATCATGTGTGCCCTGACTGATCACAATCCACACAGACATTACTGGTGATTTAAAATGTTAGAATTATCATTAGTGTGATTTATTTCCTGTTCCTACATAAACATGTTTACATCAGAGAACCAATTAATTTTCACTACCCTTATTCTCCACTAGCAATGAAGTGGCCTCCAAAAGAATCAATGTAGTGGGGCTCACCCATTCTCTTCCTAGCCTGCTGTTTGCCCTAGATACCTAATGAACTTTTCGCTTTTACCTTGTGACACAGAGATGTGATAGTAGTGACCTTGACAGCAAAGGAGAGATGAGACTGCAGTCCAGGGATGTTCTGCTTTCTGTTCACACACATTATCAGATTTTTGCATAGTCTGAGGGCTGCAGAGCACTGACTACAGGTTTGAGTCAGGCACTGTCAGAGATCTCAGAAGAGGAGCTAAAGGGTGATCTTCCCAACTCCTCCCTAGTGCTCACAGCATTATGTCCTCTTGGAAATCCTAAGGGATGCTGGTCTTCATTTAACAGCCCTTGCTCTTTGCATCCATCCTTGCTAACTCCAGAATCAGTGGTTCAGTCCGCATGTTAACATATGGCCGTCTGCTTTTTCCAGTTTGCTCTATTTGTCTCATGCATAGTCTCAGCATCACAGGGGACAGTCAAGCTGCATTCTTGATGAAAATTCCAATTTTCAGGTAATCAATGTTGAATAAAACACTACATCATATATATTCTGAAGAAAAATAAATTTAGCACCTACATACTGCACTTAAAATATTCACCAGACATTAATAACCCATGAAAATGTATTCAAATCTATGTAAAATAATATTACTTTCTCTCAGAAATTATGCCTGGATACAGATACTACGAAGTGCTGAAATTTCAAAACAGCAAAAATATGCTGCTACCATCTGTGGCGTTGTAGTCCGGTTCCAAACTGAATCATGAGCAGAACTCCCAGGTAAAGCCAAGACATCTGTATTCTGCGGTGTGCTTGCACAGAACTGGAGATGAAACTGCTGTATGTGTTGTTTATTTGGACTCTAAATCTTGTTAAATAGGGCACAGTTAAACAAATGCAGTGTGGACACTAAGTCTCAGAACATATGTCTATTTATAAATAAATTATCCACATTGAAGGACCCCATATATTTTACTTTGATTTTCTTTTGGTTTGTCTAAATAATTAATTATGCTTCTCTTCATTACAATTTTCTCACCTGAACTATTTTATTTCTTCTCAAAATGTTTTCATACAAGAATATATTTCACTGGCTTTCTAATTTAATTCCCCAGGCACTGCATTCTTTCTAAGTCATTTCCTATGTTCATTCTTTCACAACCTAAAAGGCATTGCCTGAGCATGTTTTCCATCGTTGTTTTTTGTTTTCTTGGCTCAATGTATTAGATTCTAGGCAGAGCCAACTAGAAATGGTTTGGACTCAAGTTTGGGAGGGAGTGATGGATAACAGCAAAGAGTATCAGACAAATAGTAAGGAAAATATTTTGTCAAAAATTTATATATTTTTATGGATATATAAAATTCATATAACAGTCTTAAAGGCGTAAACTTGCTAACAGCTAAAAATCATCCCCATGAATAAATTAATACCCTAAATGGACTGTAAACGAAATATGTTTCAGGTCTGCTGTTGTATCAACAAACTGCTAATGTTAAGACCTGTGGGAAGTTGCTTCAGCTGAAATTTCAAAGTGCTGAATGGAAAAACTGTGACAATAAGAATGCAGCTGCCTTCCCAATAAGTGTTATGTCAGTTTTTGCCAGTTTTATCAGATATACAAGGACTTTGGAGGGTTAAAAAGCACAATCTGTATCAGAACTTTTATCTCTAGGAAAAATGCCCTTCAAAGCTCTGGAGGCCACCCAGAAAACTAACATCTGGCAAAGAAAAGTAGCTTTCCTATGTAGTTCTGAGCTCATCAGTTTCTTCTTTGTCTATACAGGACCTCATTCCTGGGTGAAATACTGGAATTCTGATTCATGCCTCCTAGCTTCCTTCTCACAAACTTCCTCAGCAGTCTCTAATGATAAAGACAAAAGAAAAAGCAACTTCCATAACTTGGCGCCAGTTTCTCTCCACCTTTACCTAACAGGTGAGACTTGGGATAAGAACAAACGAGGTAGCTATATGGGACTGTATTAACTATATAGCCACATAAATATATGAGAACAAAGCTACTTTAAAGCAAAAGCAAGGCTATTTTTTCATTATTATCTAGCACTTGAGGATGTTAAAGCTAGTGATTCTTTGAAGACTGTGAGAAGAGGCAGCAAGCAGCTGAGACACGTTCTTTGGGCTGCACAGTCATCCTCCTTTGTGTGCCCCAAGTTTCTCAAACTGTTAAGCTTCTGCTTAATGTCCTTGGGTTCTGTCCTAGGTCTCCCATGCTGCTTGCAAAAAGTGTTTCCAACCTTGCCCAGCAGATGAAGGACAAGGCTGGATATCTGATCTGAGATATATACTAGTGCAATGCTTCGGCACAGAGATTGAATTTGGGTTGAAGTCCTGATGTGGAGGATGAACAAACTCAGATTCTGCTTCCTGCCTCTTCACTGAGAGTGCTGACTTTCTTTTCAATCACCAGTATCACTGATGCTGCTATGACTCTTTCAGAGAAGAAGGAAATGGAAAACTGCTAGATACTGGAAGGATGGGTGGTAGGGGCTGAGCTGAAATGCTGTTACAGTTTTCATGAAGGTCACCAAGACTTAGACTGTCAGACAAGGCAGCCCAGCTCCAAGCAAGAGTCTGAGACCCTCCTTCTTATCCATGAAGAATACCATATCTCAAGGGGAGCTGGCATCTGTGTTCAACAGAGGCAGAAGTGCAAAATCAAGCTGGGCATAGACCACAACCATGTATTATTTTGGCTGGGGAGCCTGCTAGGGCCTTGGGACCCTGAATCCCTTTGAAGGGTACTGAATGTTGACACACAAAACTGGGCTTTCATATACCTACAGCATTCCTTATTTTTGCCCATGCAAGATTAAACTTTGCTTATGTGTTTCAGAAACCTTGAGCAGGCCCTTCTAGAAAGTACTCCCATTTGTGATATAACTTTATTTTCTCTCAATTCCATTGAGAAATATTATATTTCTTGTACCTAAGTACATTTCTCCTTACCAGCGAAAATAAGCATCTGATCAAGAATTTGACTTCTCCAGAAGGCTGAGCAGGGAATTCTGAGACATAGTCCTTGGTCTTCTGAGTAGTTTTCTACCATGTCCTGTACAGCAACCATGCTCTACTAGATGTTACACTGCTATTCTTGCTTCACTGACACTCCATTAACCTTATGATCGAAAAGGTTGATCTTAATGTGAGATCAGATTTTTCTCCTGCATGTGTATGTATTGTAGCTGGCAGATCCCTCCTGAGCTGGGGAAATTTACAGACAAATATCCAGTATCCAAAGAACAGTTCCAAATATTTATCCAAGTAACTCACTCCATGGCCACTTTCCCTACCTTCACCATGAACATGCATCTCTTTTTTTTTTCTCCGAAGTCAGGCGGAGGTTTTCGTAACAGCAAAAGCAGAATCTAAACCAGATTTACCGAATAGCAGTAAATTATCTTCTGGAGTTTTCCTTCCCCTCCCTGCCCGGTGTCGTCTGCTGTCGTCCTCACCCCCTACCCCCCCCCGACCCCCCCCCCCGCTTTATTTTTTGTCTGCTCTTGGATGACCTGTGTTATGACAGACACATACTGAGAAACTAAATAACTAAATCTCACCTCTCTGCACTTCACTGAAGGTAGAGATAGATATTAGCACACTGTGGACTACATTTGTTGTGTTTCTTATAGTATACTTTGATCCTTTGATATTTCTTCTTTTTCTCCTCCTTCGTTTTGTAATGTGACAGATGTGGCTTTGGTGGGAATGTATTTGCAAAGAATGCCTATAAAATGTCACAGTAAAAATAGTTAGAAGAACTTCCCAAACACTTCTAAGGAGCTGTGTTCTCTTGGCTAACATTCACTGCCAATTTTTGCTGCGTCATTTGTGCTGAATCACTGTGTGCATTACTGTGCCAAAAGGAGACAACATCTTTGTCATTGCAAAGGAGACTGGATGCTGGTATGCCAACTGCCTACACTTTCAGCCAACATCAAGATCACACATGCTCTGTGATTAAAGGAGGTGATCCTCGAGAAAGTCAATTACATGCTGCTATTAGAGTGAACAGTTGGCAATCTGAAAGCATAATATTAAAAGAAGTTATTACCCTAATCTGCTCTGGAAAATGGACCATAGTAAAGAGTCAAACAAATATGTTGAAACCTATTCAGATGGATTTAATTACAGTACTTAGTGGCTGGAGTCTCAAAATCAAGAAGAAACCTAGAAATTGACCATAATTTAGGGTCATAATAAAATTTTACTCTGCTTACAACATTCTCCTTATAGCCTCTGTATTGGTGAAATCATTGCCATTTCCAAAAGCAACACACACCCCTTCACAAAACATTTACTGACTTGCAACATTCTTCAAATCCCATGTTTTTTAAGTGGTTCTTTATGTTCAAGTCAGTGGAAAGTTACCTGGACAAGGACTGAACTAAAATATCAAAGTTGCAAACCTCTCATCCTATATAGTTCTGAGTAGTGCAATATTTTGGGAGAAGTCTGACTGATATAGAAAGGTCCCCTTTAAGTTAATTGATGTCTTCCTGGCCATTTGTAACTTTCCAGCAGCATAATGCAGCTTGATCGCATCTTTTGTTGAAATAGGAGGCAAGGTTTCCATTTGCCTTACTGTTACAGAATCACGTCCCTAAAGAACTTAAACTAGCAAAACACCAAAGACAGAAATCTGCTTTACTCATGATTCCCACTGGTGTTTATCTGAATCACTACTCACGAACCCTGTAAAATAAAAGGCAAGACATTAAGTAACACCAGATAACAAAAAAAAAATATATAATTGTCAAAAATAGACTATGTTGTACAATTATGAAATGGCAAAGTATTCTCCAAATTGTTTTTGGTTTGAGCAAGGTGACACTGTAGCCATGGTGCTATCACATTCACTGCATGCAGCATTAAGTACAGAATTATCTGGATATGCTATCAACAAAAAGATGGCTTTGTTAGTTTGCCACTACTAGTCTGAAATCAAAGCCTCATGTCCTGAAATGATCAAAGGGCTCTTTCCTGAGGGCCTAAGTGGCTGTTTGCTCTAAATGATCTCATCAGGGTGCCAGAAGTCCTGGGAACTGTGAACATGCAGGTCTATTTGCACAAGACAGGTCCAGCATTTCATACTGATGCTGTAGCATGTCCTTAAGCAGAGCAGTTTCACTGGGGAAGTGATGTGGGGCTGGATCTTACTGCAACTGCAGCACATGGTCTCCCTGCACGCAAGCACTGAGGAAGGTCAGTCCAGTGGCAGGCAGAGACTGCACTGGCTGTAGCATGGGAAGTCAGGGCTTGGTCCTAGCAGTAAGATAGTGATGTCTAGAAAACTTGGGAAAAGGAGTCAGTTCAAACTTCATCTTGTTGTGGGACAGGGTCAGAAAAAACAATTTATGCCAGTTTGGAAAGCTCACCGAAACTCAGCTTATGAGCACCACTGCACCTCGCAAGCGCATCCTAGCTAGAATCATACAACAATTTAGGCTGGAAGGAATCTCTGGAGGTCATCTGGTCCAGCTCACTGCTCAAAGCTTCCACCTTGCACCCAAACTTCAAAGTTAGATCTAAGTCCAAAGAGTTTTCCAGGCTACAGGTATGTGGACAAGGAAGAGTGAGAGCATACAGAGAGAGAATCCTCATTCAACTCAGCTGCCTAAACATAAAAATTGTAGTGGTGTATGAGAGACCTAGGGCATTGTAACCTACCAGTCAGGGCTGTCTGTGCCTGAGGGGCCGATTGCTCTTAGATTGTAAAGAATGCTAAAGACATAGGAGGTAACTGGTCTGTTCTGTGGATGAGAAATTGGTTGGATGGTCACATCCAGAGAGAATGGTCAACCGCTCAATGTCCAAACGGAGATTGGTAAACAAATGGTTTCCTTCAGGGGTCCATACTGGGACCAATACTGTTTAATATTTTCATCAATGATTTAGACAGTGGGATTGAATGCATCCTCAGCAAGTTTGCAGATGACACCAGGCTGAGTGGTGCAGTTGACATGCCTGAGGGACAGGATGCCATCCAGAGGGACCTAGACAAGCTCTAGATCTGGGCCCATGTGAACCTCATGAGGTTCAACAAGGCCAAGTGCAAGATCCTGCACCCGGGTTGGGGCAACCTTCAGTATCAATACATGCTGGGGGATGAAGTGGTTGGGAGCAGGCCTGTGAAGAAGGATTTGGAGATACTGGTGGGTGAAAATCTGGACATGAGCTGGTGCACTCGCAGCCCAGAAAGTCAACCACATCCTGGACTGCATAAAAACAAGGGTGACCAGCAGCTGGAGGAAGGTGATTCTGCCCCTCTACTCCACTCTGGTGGACCTGTGAAGCATGTCCAGCAGAAGGCCACAAAAATGATCAGAGGGCTGGAGCACCTCTCCTATGAGGAAAGGCTGAAAGAGTTGAGGTTGTTCAGCCTGGAGAAGAGAAGGCTCTGGAGAGACTAATTGCATCCTATCAGTATCTAAAGGGGCCTATACTAAGGATGGGGAAAAACTTTTTAGTAGGGTCTTTTGTGACAGGACAAAGGCTAATGGTTTTAAACTAAAAGATGGTAGATTTCAGGCTAAAGGAAAAAAATTTTTACAGGTGTGGTGAAACACTAGAATAGGTTGTCCAGAGAGGTGGTAGATGCCCCATCTCTGGAAACATTCAAGGTCAGGTTGGACAGGGCTCTGAGCAGGGATCTAGTGGAAGAACTCACTGCAGGGGAGTTGGCCTGAATGACCTTTAAAGATCCCTTTCAACCCAAACTATTCTATTATTCTATGATCCTGTGATAAGTAAAATAAAACCACAGAGCTGAAATTGCTGGCTTAAGTAGTACTAATCACTAAGGGAAGTTATTCAGAGAAAAACACCTACACAAAGAGATATGAAAACCTGTGAGAACCCATCCCCACCCCCACCCTCAACAAAAATATCAAGTTGGAAGATGGCAATGCAGCAAGGTGGAAGATGAGACCAAATGCTGTGGAGGCTCCTTCTTCCCCACCTGACTGATGAGTCCCTGGTGCTTGACCAGCAGAGATTCATCAGGAGTGTCTTAAAGGCGCTAAGAATATCAGAGTTAAGAATATCGAGGAGCCTATGACTATAGTCCAGCTGTTTGCGCTGTGTGTTAACCAATAAATAAGATCATTTTTCTACTCATGAATTATGTATGAACCTCTTTGCAAGTGTCTGCACATAGTAAAATATCCAGTAAAGAAAGGTTTATACACTTGACTCCAGAAAAGTCTACTTGGACTGTAGAATTTGTTACCTCCATGCAAATGTTTTAAACACCTGGGAAGTCTCAAAAGGCATGAGATGCCTATGAATAGGAAATGAAATCAAGGCATAAATTTCTGTTGCTAACACAGAGATTAATAGTGTTTTGTAGCACTGTGGGTAAGAAAGAAAAGAAAGCTTTTTCCATGAATCAGTATGAGGTTCCTCTCAATGTCTTTAACCATGTCCTGTCATCTTTACCAGACAAAAATTCTTTTTTTACTTGAGATTAATTTGTTAAGTGGTTTTCAATGAAATAATAAACAGGATGTGTGGGGTTTGGGATGTATATTCCTGGATGGTTGTGGACAGATCATTTTGCCAGTATTTAAACTGATATCTCAGTTAAATAATAATAAAAAAGTAATAAATATATCTCATTTTGCCAGTATTTAAACTGATCAGAGATGTGCCAGGTTTGACCCAGGAGCTGTATGGCCTCAATGCCATGTCTCAATGGCAATTCATAAACCTTCCAGACTGTGAAGAGGAACCCACTTCTGTTTTCATCCCTCTCTATAGACATATCCTACACACAAGATGTATAGGTATTTTACACTGTAAAATGTGGAAAACAGATTTGGTGGGGTTAAATTCTATAATTTCTCAAAGCCTGAAAAATACCCCTAAAACAAAGCAGAAGCCAGTCAAGGAAGGACACTTGCAAATTCTCTGCCTGTGTCAGCAGACGCTAACTTTGAGTTTGTTTGTTGAGAGTTTCATACATACCTGTCTGTGTTTCAGCTGGGATAGAGTTGATTTTCTTCTTAGTAGTTAGTACAGTGCTGTGTGTTGGCTGTGATGTGAGAACAATGTTGATAGGACACTGATGTTTTCAGTTGTTGCTGGGTGATGTTTATACTAAGTTGAGGACTTTTCAGTTCCTTTGGCCCTGCCAGCCAGAGGGCTGGAGGGACACAGGAAACTGGGAAGGGACACAGCCAGGACAGGTGACCTGAACTGGCCAAAGTGGTATTGCATACCATATGAAGTCATGCTGAGTATATAAACTGGGGGAAGAAGAAGGAAGGGAGGGACATTTGGCATTATGGTTTGTCTTCCTGAGTAACCATTACCTGTGATGGAGCCCAGCTTCCCTGGGGATGGCTGAACACCTGCCGGCCCATGGGAAGTGGTGAATGAATTCCTTGCTTTGCTTTGCTTGTGTGCACGGCTTTTGCTTTACCTGTTAATCTGTTCTTATCTCAACCCTTGAGTTTTACATTCCTTTCTGATTCTTGTCCCCATCCCTCCGGGTGAGGGGGAGTGAGCTGCGTGGTGCTGAGTTGCCGGCCGGAGTTAAACCACAACAATATCTATACAGAACTGCTGTAACACAGTGATAACTATTTATTTAGAGGCACAGGGATCCCCTCATAGAGAAAGCTGTTGAGTGTCACAAGCAGATAAACAGTCACATGCAAGCCAGTAGCTATACGCTTGTTAAGTTGGACTTCTGTCTTCAAGGACGTCTAAAAAATACAGTATAGAAGGAAAAAATTACAATGTTTTTTGCCACTGAAAAACAATAAATAAGTGCATCAAAGATTTTGTCTGAACGTTATTTTAGTTTTTCCTACCCTGCTGCACGTGAATATGAAACAGAACTGAGCAGGAAAAAATGACGAAGAAATGACCAAAATTTAAGAATTTGTGATATTAATGTTTTGTTTTCTTTTGCATTCAGTAATAAAATATTTTTGAAAGATTTATTTTTCTAATGTTCCATTAAAAACAATTATTTTGCTCTCTCAACAATAACACTTGAAAAATCTATAGTACCATATAATAATAAACAAGTATCAACCCTTGTCAGCAGAACAAACCCCAAAGGCCAGATGATGAACAGGCTATGAAAACATTCTACGCTCACACTCATGTCTTTATATAATATGAGTTACAGAATGGAATCTGAAGTGATTTGTTCAGTATCCTTTTCTTATAACTACTGTCTGTCACTGATAAGAGTCAGAAATATCAGCTGTTTGTGACAGTATAATTTCACCTACAGACATCATATTTTGAATTACTGGGAAAAAAGACTTACACAGTATTTTTATTTCTTATGTTATTGTAATTCATTTGCTATGAAATGAATTGTCTTCTTGATAAAGGTACAAATCTAAGCATAAGCACAAAGAAGGTTCTCCTTCAGGTGTGACAGGATGTGATCTGCTGTTATTAAACCTTTTAATAATTAAATACAAGGGGCTATATTAAAATAATATTTAAGTTCTTGACTTCAACTTAGAAAAAAACAAGAAACACAGCAATAAAGACATCTGCAAGGTCCTTCTCTCACCTAATATTATTTCTTAATATTACTAATAATCTTAATAATAAAAGAATGAATGACTGATTAGTCTTAGTCTTATATATACATTATTAGCACTAACAGGATAGATTATAAAAAGGAAGTCTCCTTGGACATTGAATTTCTTTCTCCTTTCCTGCATATTGTCTTGTTTTGTTCTGGTTTGTTTTCATTTTATCTGACCTGAAGAATCTAGATCTGGGAACAGTCATGCATCTACTTACACATGAATGTGCATGGGTGGTGTTCATAGACAATCACGCTTTAGGACACGGGCTGTGCTGGTAGCAGTACTACTTCAAAAAGTTTTCCTGTATTTTGTATGAAGGTTTACCTTCTGATTCCCAAAGGTAATTCAGAAGACTTCTGCTGGTCCACAGAGCTCTAATGTGAAGTCTGCATGTGTCTGTGGGACAATATTGAGCCAGACTTTTAGAAGGGCTCTCAGAGAATATTTTGAAGATGATGGTGCAAAGTAATCACACAAATGATGGAGAGCAGTCTGACTGCACCAGCTCTGTTGGCTGCAGACAGCCACTCAGAAGGGATAAACACAGATCTCTGA
The DNA here is from genome assembly GCF_963210335.1 of Falco punctatus. Taxonomy (NCBI): domain Eukaryota; kingdom Metazoa; phylum Chordata; class Aves; order Falconiformes; family Falconidae; genus Falco; species Falco punctatus. Next base: position 52,898,030 of record NC_137585.1, read on the forward strand.
CTCCTGGTCATCTCTTGTACAATATCTTCAGAAATGGGCATCTGCAAAGGACAGTTTAAGTGATCTCAAATTGGTGTTAATAGTAGAAATAAATTATTTTGTGTTAGGTCAGAGTGTTGATGTGTAGAAACGAGAAACTCTTGCCTGGTAGCTGGAAAATAGATCTGGTCTTTTGCCTGCAATACAGTAACTTGTTACCACCTGGTAGTTCTTCTGATAAAGAAAAAAATAAGTTACTGTTTGGACCTTGGCACTTTATGAGGGCTTCCAGGAGTTGTATCTCATCAGGAGAGCTGACATGTGATGACACAGTGACAGAAATGTCCAACAAATCACAATTTTTGCAGAATATGGACTCTGATCACATAACCACTATTTTATTTTTTTTTTTCCTTCTTTTAGACCTGTCCCTACGGGGCTGATAAATGTGTAAGTCTGTCTGAACACCTCATCTGGAGAGAAATCCAGACACACAGAGCACTATATAGGATGTATGTCTAGTCCAAGTCACTGACTGGAGATGCGATAAAATGCTCACAACTTTCTGCAATTGGGTACTGTTTAAAAATAGCTTGGGCCAGCTTTTAGGTATTTATTAACGATTCCTCAGACATGTAAGCCTGCAGATCTCTCCAAATAACATAAAGCCTTTATAATGTTAACTTATTTTTCAAAGTCATCACTCCTGTGCTTTCTACAAACAACACTTTTTTTCGGTTTTAAGGGCAGTTTGGTTTATTGCAACATCTTTCAGTACTGCCAATACCTATTCAATTGTATGCTATTTTGCGATCAGTAAGGTGAGGGTTATTCAAATGAGAAATCAAGATGATAGCTTATTATTGTTAACAGCAAACATCAGGATACTGTTTGCTAATCATGATATTTTTTGCTGATTAACATCTGAGGTCAGGTTTTGAGGTCATCTCAAAATATTTGAAACCTTAAGCAAAGTATAAACACCTGTCAAAGCTTGATGCTCACTAATCAGAAATACCAGCAATGGTGTCACTTTCCTAGCTAAATTCAGGATAGTCAGAAAATGTATTCTTAAGACTGTTTCATAACTATTCTGTGCAACTCTGCGACATATAGCACAGCTGCTAAATGAGTTTAAGATATTTCTGTGTATAATAGAATAAACCTGAAGTGCAGCCAACAGGAATGAAAATTTTCAAAAAGTATTAAATTCCTGAAATGCTATTTTAAGCTGTACTTTTTAAGAATTACAGTCTTGTCAGATCTTTTCAATGGAAATGAGTAGAGAAAAAAGATAAAAAGATTATTTTGATCCTGTTTTCTCAGCTTATTAAAATAACTCTCCAGTAAGACTAGTGGGTGACCCGCTCAGCAGATGGATGAACAACAGAGGTCAGAATTTCAGTTCAGTTTGTATATGCACACAAGATTTGGGGTGTAAGCATTGAAATTCATCCAAACATTTTTAAAACTATTCCTGAAAAGGCAGTTTGGAAAATCTGACAATGAAAGCTTTCTCCTGAGATTTCAAGGCCTTTCTGCTTCTATTAAAATTAGAGCTTGTCCCAAAATATTTTTGCATTTTTAATACTGGCAGAAAGAGGACCAGGAAGTGTGGGGTTATGTGAAGTTGAAGGTAAGTGGGAAGTAAAAGTGGTCTAAATATTTTTGAACCATAATAAGGTGTGGAGTCTGTTCAAGTTGGGAGTGAAGTTTTAGGTCATCTATATCTTTGGCTGGTGAGCTCATATCTATATTAATGAGAACTGCATATAGTGTGTTCCTGGTGTGATCTCAGAAGTATCACACAGAAATAGCATCATTTACCAGCTGGCTACTGCAATAGCTGTGGTTACACAGCTTGAAATTGATCTTGTTTTCACCACAATGTACTGCCAGGACAGATGCAAATTGTTGTTCAGTGTCAGGTCCTTCAGGATAGTGCACCTTTCAAAGAACTTTCTTATGATTTAGTACTTCTGATGTAGAATATTTTTCCTACAGGAATTATCTTACACATTTTTTGAATGAGATTTCACCTTATTTCTGATCTATTCACATCCCCATCAAAAAGTTGAAAGGATTCTGAAAACATCTCACAAATATCAAAGCAATAGAAGGAATAACTTTTTGGAATGAAATTGGAAGAATAATTCTTTCCTGTTAATATAAACTCTGACTAGAAGCTGCTGTCAATACTGCTAGGGTTTGTGGAATAATAACTCTGTATACAGCCTCCACGTAATGGCATACCTTTGAGAAATGAGGAACCTGAGGTGACCATCAAGAAGAATTTCCTAGACACTGAATTAGATGTAAGGTCTAGTAGAATCTTTATTTGGTTTTCTGTACAATCTGTATAAAATGTACACCCACCTGTACATCTCTAAATTACTGCTGTTCTTGGGCTATAGGTCTGCTGCAGCATGTGACTTTAAAACTCTTTCTGGTTTTGCCTTCCATTATAGAGGTAAGATTCCCTACAATCCCAATGGAAGTCCTGGGATATTGACTTGATTTTCAGGCTGGTAAAAAGTTGGCAACATGTAGTTGAGGATAGATCATGGCAATGTTGCTGTTTGATGCAAGGGTTGCTTGCCAAGTCAGGAATGGCAAATAGGGTCTTCCTTACATCCAACAGAGAGAAGGGATGCTGTGTTTAGGGGGATAGGGAGGGAGCGCGAGGTGGGGAAAGGGGATAAACAGGGCCAAATGTGTGTACCTGTCTCCCAGCCCAGGTACCAATTAGAGCTGCCTGGAGAAGGGAGATCTGCATGTTTCGCTTCTGTTATTAGGAAGAACATAGAGCAGAGGTAGCTTCAGGGGGGTCATGAGAGCACTGTACTGCCCTTTCTCAGCAGAGATTTATAGGTCAGCTTAACTATACCTTTATCAGTAACCTCTCCATGTGCTTTTTGGCACAGGGTGAAAACATTGTTCTCAGTGAAAAAACTAAGTTGCTTTGGGGAAATAGCTGGCTGAAGTAATGTAGATTGAGTAGGCTTTAGGGGAAATGATGAAGGGAGGTAGAAGTCACCTCAAATCTGTGTTGTGGGAGGTACAGAAAAGAGGCCAGAAAACAAGGAAGAATAATTTCAAGCTCACATTTCCTAGCACGTAGGACAATTTGACCTCCCTATCTGCATGGAGAACATATGAAACTACACACAACTAGTAACAAAACAGCATAGTCAGGTAAAACTTTGTATTTACCATGCACTAAGCAAAAAGCATGTCTTTTAAAATAAGATCATTAAAAATAAAAAATAAAAAAGATATCACGCTTACAGCTTTTTGAAAGAAGATGGAGTACTTATTTAATAAACCTGAAAACATACAATGGGTGATATAAAATGCATACAAAATTAAATCAAGCAGGTACATTCATCACTGACAATAGAATAAATGGACCCAAACACCAAACATTTATTTTAATGACCTAAGGCAGCATAAGGATGATGACATAAGATAAAGGACACTGTGAAAAGTTTTTGGGTTTTTTTTCTGTAGCCTGTAGCAAAGGGCAAACAGGCGCTGGAGTATAGTAGCATTTAACTTGACACGTTTTTGACTGTGATGGAGAACTAGGGTAGGAGGGTGGTTATCCTCTTAACAGGTTAATTGCAAATGTATTTATTTTAGGTGGCCAGTCTGGTTTTATTGTGTCAGCATTGGCAGGGCAACATGTTGTTTTGATTTTACCTTTTTAGTGTCCTCCATTATATGACACAGTTAGTATAAAAAAGAATTCCAAAATGCTGATTTGAAAACTAATTCTAAATTGTGAAGTATTTAATACAAAACCTGTTAAGACAGGACACTGTAGTATATTTTTTCAAGACTTTCTCTAAAAGAGAAGTTTAGCAAAATCAACATACAACATATTTTGGTGCAGCTGTTTTCTGAGGTGAAGTTCTCTACTGAAGATTTCCTAACAGGTCTAGGTGAAGATCAGCCTATGCAAAAGGATGATCCTGTAGAACTACATTTTCTTTAAAAACACTGTCCCTCAAAATACTATTTTAAATGCTCCAATAATTTTAATATGAAAGACCAGGTCCAGAGAAGGGTGTTGTACTCCTTGTATTCTTTCTGTTGCTCTTTTCTCAGTTCTCTCTCCCTCTGTTTACAGGGGACTAAAACGATCATCTGGACTGACTGTGGGCAGAAACAAACTCAAGAAGAAGAAAGCAGTACAAAAGCCACCAAAGAATTAACTGATCAGCAACTAAAGAGCTTGAAAGCAAGTATTAACATCCAGAAAGACTGAACTATCAAAATTAAACACATAATAAAGCATTCGTTAAGATTCAAAAAGGCAAAGTCAAGTCATTTTATCTTCCTTTGTCTCAATAAAACAGATTTTAGAACTCTTGTATAGTAAATAAATCTCAATCACATAGCATTATTTACATTCTGAAAAGCCGTAAGAAGCATAAGAGCCTAAATGTTAATCTCATGGATTGCTTCTCACATAACTGGTATTATTTCTAGTGTTCAATTTCCCTGTAAAATGTTCATTTCTTTATTTTTGCCTCATTGATTAATGTATTGCTTCAATGCTTAATAGAATATCCTAAATCCTGTAAAACAGCCATAAGCAATTAAGGGTGAGCTTTAAAAAAAAACATGGAGTTTAAAGTACGTTTTTCTCAGTACATCTGTAATGGACTAGCATTCCAGAATAAAAATTCTTACTAATCTGCAGCGTTTAGTAATTAGCTAAGTCAGAATTGCTTCTAATTTCAGAGGATCACAGAATGGTTTGTGTTGGAAAGGACCTTTAAAAATCATCTAGTTAATCTTCCTTGCCATAAGCAGGGGCATTTTTCACTAGACCAGGTGGCTCAAAACCCCATCCAACTTGCAGTATCCCTAAGACCTTCTCTGCTCTCAATCAGTTCATCCCATCATGATCCCCCAGTCTATATTGATACAGGGGAATGTCCCAACTCAGATGCAGGACCTTGCACTTGGCCTTGTTTAACTTCATGAGGTTTGCACAGGCCCATTCCTCAAGCCTGTCAATTTCATACTATTGATTTAAATTCTGATTTTGGTAGTTTAATTCATTTTTTGAACGTTAGTTTAGGAATTAAGGGTATTAACCATGGGTTATGGTCCTGAGCTCTTTTGATGATAGTTGACCTGTCTACTATAGCTACTTAGCTGCCTAACTCATGAGTTTAGAGATTCTAACCCTGCAGACTCGCTCTGGGAAAAAAAATGGTGCAGGGTTTACAAAACTGAACTTAGACTTATGGACAAGCTTAACTTCGGCCTTAAAATAAGTGCTAAATATACCTGCTCAAAAGTTTAAGCAGAAAATACATAGAGACAAAATAGTACTCAGAACAGCACAAATAACTCTTTTGACCAACTCTTCTAACCCTACCAAAGTACAAAAGCCATGTAGGAGGAACTGGGAACTCCCTAAGGAGAACTTGGTAGATGGAGCTGTCTTGGTCTCTGTAAGCCCCAGTTCCCAGTTTCTTCTTTTTACTCCAGCTTTATTTTAATAACATTCTTTTGTATGTGTGCTATTAAGATTGACAAATTATTCAGCCTTGACCAAGCCATTGGCCTTTGCATGTCAATATCATGCTAGTTTGCATAATTATGTATATGTATGTATTTGCACAAATATAGATATGGCAGATACAAAATGATCTCTCATATATAGCCTTCTTCACTTTCCTGGGTCTGTTGTTGTCAGCAGGTACCCACTCCTGAGTGATTGGACTGTATATGACCTTTAGCACGTATGTAGAAGGCTCAAAGTGACACCTCTAGCTCAACAGCAAGAAGGCTTAAGCCCTCTGTTACTGCAGCATTTCTTCCGCTCTCTGTTATTATAAAATTAACAGACACTCTGGCATGGAGTTCTTTACCTACTGATTAAGATTCATCCCACCTAACCTTCAGCATCTGTCTGAGTGCCCAAAGCTTGGAACACAGTAAGCCAAGAGTTACCATATAGTCATTTAGAAGAGTGACTTCTAGGTGTGAATTCAACGTGCCCAACTTGTGAGTAGCACTCTTTAAGAGGATACCTGCCTGTGCATAGAGAGTCACAGCCCATTACAGTCCTGACTTGAACATATTAACAGTGTTCCCCAAATTACATGGGGTTAATCTGGGCCATTGTGAGACAACTGACCCATAATAAAATAGCTATCAGCTGTTGACATCTGAGGAACCTGTTATGAAACTTTCAGGCTGAATTCTGCGATAATGTGAGCAGAGCTGCATGGCTATCGTAAAGCAAAGTGATTTACACTGTAGAAAAAGTAGTCTAACAAAACTCAGTGGGAGTTCTTGTGGGAGGCTAAAGTAATTTTGTTAAACATCTTTAAGCAAGCTGATTTTATAGATGTGTCCTCACATGTTAGTAGGAATCAAGACATGTTCAAGCAGCCTGGTCAGGATCACTGTTATGTGTGACACAATAAGAAAAGAGACAGCAGCTGTCAAGGTCTTTTGATTGGCAACAGTGAACTAGTCTTCACATTATGGATTTCCAAAGACTAAAAAAGGCTTGCCAAAGGCAGCTAGTCCATTTTGCTGCTGGAAAGTGTCATGGCAGCATTTTTTCAGCGAAGGTATTCTCTGTTACCAATGCAGGCTTTTCTTTTACTCCTTTGTTCTACAGCAGGGGTCCTCAAACTATGGCCCGTGGGCCGGATACGACCCCCCAGGGTCCTCAATCTGGCCCCCGGTATTTACAGAACCCCCCCCCCCGCCGGGGGTTGGGGGGGAACCAAGCAGCCGCAGGTGACTGCCTGCCACTGCATCCGCTCGCCAGCCCCCTGGTTAAAAAGTTTGAGGACCCCTGTTCTACAGTTTCTTCCAGTGCCTACACATTTCATTCATATCAGTCTTAATCTCTATCACAGATTTCTACAAGTGGCTATGCAAAAATATGAAAAGTACGTCCCATTGAAAATCCAAACCATCCTCTTACTCCCTTCAGATCAACAACAACCAAACACCCACCACCCAAAAAAAAGCCAGCCATGCAGCAGAAGACATCATCTTCAGAAATTAATGTCATATTCTGGCTTCACTGAAACTCAGTGTCTTCCTACTAATTCCAACCATGCCTGGAATTAAGGAAGGGTCAGTGATTTGACTGCTTCCTTTTCCCCAGAGAAACTGTTCCCAGTTTCCTGTTGTACTTCCACTGTGATCTCCAAAAAAGATCATGAGTTTGTAGTTAGTGAGCTGAGCATGTTGCTCCTAGATGAGGATCAAGAAATGTACATTTTCTACCAGAGGCAGTATCTGGTGCCTTCTCCAAATTGATCCTTCATGTATTGTCAGTAAGAAACCATGGATATAATCAGTGCATATGACATCCCAAAATGTATTTACCTGAAGCAAGCCTTCCACCTACAGCTATTCCCACTGCCCTTATGAACAGCAAGCAGATGGGATGCTCAGAGGACCTGGTCTGCATAAGCACCAGTGTTGTGACTCCTGACAAAAGGGTAAATGGGCTCTGTGGGCAACTGACCGCAGCCTGAGTGCACCCTGCTTGTAAAAGCTGTACATATAGCTCATGCTGTGCCTTGACAGGGACCTGGAAGTTTCACAGCTCTTTTTGGAAGTGGGGTGTTTTTATTAAAGCTAAAATTTAGAAGTAGTCTTTCTGCTTCATGTCCTCACCTGTAAAAAAGGGATACTTACTCCACCTCTGAAAGACTGCATATAAAGACACCACAAATTGAGACAGGGTACCCCTACTGTAAGTTAGAAGCTTAAATGGCCAGATCAGTCATTCCCTGGCAGAGCTTATTTCTTTCCACTGAGTATAAAGGGATTCTAGCATGACTAGCTCAGGCTTAGGCATCTATCTTCCTGACATTTAACTTAGGCAAGTAGCTCCTGGGCCAAGGATGCTAAAAAATCATGGTAATGAGTCACAGCAAATAACTAGGGAAGAGAAATTTAATCTGAGTTCCACCAAAGGGCACATTTTGACCCAAATAATTTCTTTCATATTTGAGCTGCAACTTCTTTTCTGTTTGGTCAGAATACAGCATTATCAGAGTACAGAAGTGAGCACTGAACAAATGGAGGGAATTAAGAACATATTCAATGGCAAGTTCATTAAATTCTTTGAATTGTGAAAAGAAATATTAATCTCTGCTTGCTTTCTATTTTTTTCTCATTACTATTTCTCTTTCCATTAGTTTCTTCTAATAAATAAATGTTTTTACTTAAAGGACATTCTATATTGTTCTTTGAGAAGTAAAACCAAGAAGCTAATAATAATTGCATTATTCAGAGCAAAACAGTAGTTTGAAAAGTCTGCAAGAAAAAACACAAGTAAAGGTTATTTATAGACATGGTATAGATCACTGAAGAACCTGCATGCTGTTCTATATATTACATAACCCAATAGCACACATTTTGACTTTGACTTACTAGGTGTATAAGTCATAAGTTATTCTGGAAATGTTGTCAATCGTGATGTGTTAGATAGCTGAGGTGAAAACTGAAGGCTGATTGGGCTCAACATGTTCCTAATCAGACTGTTCTTACTCTTTAATGCTTATTGCTGTATTATGAGAATGAGGAAGCAGCTGTGGAAACAAAACAGGTTGCAGAAGTATTTCAATTGTGGAGAAGGTAACCTAATGTATCACAGGCTGTGAGAAACACCGGGTTGTGGGTGGGGAGGAAGTAGCTTTTTATGGATTTTTTTTTTCCCTTGTTCAGAAGAGGGAGGCACATTAAACCTGTGCAAAGATTAAAGGAGTGGGGTGCTCAATGTCTTAGATGGAAAGAAAGAACCTGGGGGAAAAAGACAGAACCCCACAGAAATTTCATATGAAGATCAAGTACTGGAAGGTTTAATTGAGAAGAATGTCCTGTCAAATCCAACCTTTTGATAGGCTTCAATTTAAGGATCAGATTCATGATTTAATATAAAAATTATTTTTAATTAAAACACTTCCTATTTTTGTCACATACATAAAATGATCTAAGAGATTTAGTGAGGTTGGGAAAAAAAAAGTTGTTTAAGCTTGAGGACAATGTTGTTACAAGAAGAAATTGATGTAAACTAGACAGAAATCAATTTAAGCTAAAAATAGGATGGCTTCTATCCATCAAAGTAGTTACATGCTAAGCTAGCCTTCTGGGAGAACAGAGGCAAAATTCCTAGTCAGTTTAAACATAATACTTTTTTAAAAGGATTATATGATGACATTGTCTACGGTGGAGATTAAATTAAATGACCCAAGATGTCCTATACCTGTCCTGTTGTCCGATGTTCTTAAACACAATCATGCATGCATGCTCAATTCCAAGTGGAGCTGCTCTTTTTCAACCAGTGGCACAATGAAATGTCTGTATTTTTCATTTTTTTCTATTTCCGAGGAAAAGCTAAGGGACTTACTTCAGGGAGCCAAGTGAAACAACAACAAGGGAAGTCTGGTGTGCTGATATGATGACATATGCATGTGGTTTCACACAGTAATGTGTAGTTCTAGGTGGTGGAAGGCTGTAGGTTGTCATGTTAAGTGTGATGGTATTGATTAAAGATAACAAGTGGAAAAATGTACTTCAGCCTTCATATGTTCAGGATGCTGGTTTCCTGCTGCTATAAAACAAATGAAAAAATTGGCTAGTTCTTGTAGACCTGAAATATTAGAAAGGAGAGAAGTTTTCCAGTGTTAATTGATGGATTCTACCTCTGGACTCCAGTCCCTCTCATTATGCCATCTATCACTGGATGTCAGGGACATGACTTCCTACAGCACTTTAAATGCCAGCCTTGTAATCATTTCCCTTATTCCCCTGACATACCTGATCTGCCAGCTGTAGCTTTCCTTTTGCTCTCCTCTAATGTTGTGAGCAGTGCTAAGGGGAACATGGCTGGGTGCTGCGAAGCCTTGGCAGGCAAGGGCTCCAACTGAAACACCTTACAGTTACCCTGATGTCAAGCCCTACTGATGGCATCCCAAGCAGGGTTCAATTGCTTTGCAAAATTCAGCTGGACTGAGATAGGGAAGCTAATCAAAATAACTCGGCTTTGGAAGTACAATGCCTCCTCCCATCTTTGACATTCACTTGACAGATGATACAAATGAGCAGTGGCCTCTGAATTGTGAAATAACTCATTAGCAGCCCCAGATGGCATCATTTGTGCGTCCAGTGCTGCATGTTGTGCTGTTACAACTTGTGGTCCGAGTTAAATTCTGCACAGAAGGCACATAGTTGTATTGAAGAATATGGAGTGTCCTGACAAAAATTGCAACAGCTTCCCTCTGAATGCTGGATAAATCAGTTAATTAATAGGAATTAAAAGTTGGCCCTTTAAGAAACAGTACAACTCCTGGCAGATTATTTGTTTTTCTTGAATAATACTTAATAACAAAATAATGCATATACTTCACCTTTACTTACAGTTAAAACTCACTGACTTGGAGCATATAATGGAGAATACAAGATACATCTTATTTTTAGTATTACTGCTTATTATTTTTCCTGCTACTTTTCATAATTGAAATTTCTGAAATTTTGTAATCTTTCCAGCCACCAGGGTGAAAATAATAATACAAATATTAACTGTAGAGCCTTTTTAAAAAAACAAAACAAAACAAAACACAAAAACTAATCTGGGGATTCTTCTTTACTGCTTTTGGATTTTGAAAACTTCATGGTTTGTTTGGTTTTTTTTTTTTTCCTTTACAAACATGAACCATAAGACATAGATGTTTTTTTTAATGAAGGCACAGATTCTTGTAAAATTTTAAATACCATTAAATATTGCAAATTACTTTTACTCTAAAATTACTCAGATACACTTCAACTACTTTGGGATCAAAATCATTAACACTTCTCAGTCACAAGCTTATTATACATGTTTCTTCTACAAGATGGCCACTGAAATATAGTGAAATAATATCTCATGTAGACAATTACTGACCTCAACAGAAAAGTATAGGTTTAGTAAGTTAGATGTGCAAAATTTTGTGCCTTAGTATTTCAACACAGCTAACACACTGATATGTGCAAAACAAATATTCTGAATAAAACTGCAAAACTTCAACACATTTTTGTGTTATTATGAGGTTATCTTGAGAAGATTTTTATTAAGAAAAACTTTTGATGCAAAATTTGGCTTCCTTCTACATTTATTTTTTTTTCAGATTTCTTCATAAGATACACAACCTCCCCAGCCTTCTCCCTCTGCTGATTAGGCATTCATGCAGGGGTCCAAGTCCTTCCCCTGTTAAATGAAAGCATGGATTTGATTATCTACTTTTCCAACATTATCGATGCATGATGTAATCAGAATATATGGATCGCTTTCTGCTGGTTTTTTCTACCTATAAACACCCTTCTGAATTAAAATATTCTTTTCAGAACAGTTTCAGACTCAAAAAATTGACATTTTCCAATTTAAAAAAAGTGACAAGCCTAATACAATTGTTCCATAGACAGCACAAATGTTCTAAATTATGCAGCCATAGAAAATATACTTTTGGTCAGGTATTTTAGTCCACAGTTTGCAGGCTGTTAAAAAAAAATTAAAGGAGAAAGCTGATCAGAAAATAACTGCTTTAAAATATATATAGAAACCATAAATGCATACAGGCATATTAAATACTACACATTTTTTTATATATATTTTTTTCTGCTCACAAAAAAAAATATTTTTATTATAATGTAAATTTAGACTTTCTAGAAATTCTACATTGCATGTAGTTTCCCCACTGGAAAGATGATGCTAAAAAATGCATTACAAGTTTTTAGACATTATCACTGAATACACATAACTTTTTATAACATTGAAGAACTCAGTCATGGTGAGACTGAAAAGTGATATAGAAGTTGATACAGAACTGATTCATTTTCAAATGACTAATTACAAATTTACTCTCTTGTGACTTTAACTGGGAAACTCAGATTAACATCACTTATTTAACTGTAAATCTCAATAAATGTGTCACATTTGATTAATTTTTTTTAAAGAAACCTTTTTTACTAGAATGAAAAAAGGATAAAACCCTCATATTTTCTTATGAATCAAGAGATGGAAGAGAAAGCTTTGCCAGAGAACAAAATAATCCATGGATCACAGCTGCATTTCTTACTGATTTACAGCCAGATTTGGTCAGCCTAAATTTCTTCTAAGCAAAAAGATGATACTGTGCTAAGTTGCAGTTCTTGGCAAATATATGTCCTTTGCAAGAAAACCCCTTGATTTCATATAAACATTTTGCCTTAAACTTTTACCGTTCCAAGTTTCCAATGCTCCTTAACAGGCAAAAAGCAATTATTTCAATGTACAGTTATTAGACTTAATAAAAGCACAGTAAGAAAGTACAGGGTGATAAATATTTTAGCTCGTATTTTCTGCAGAATATTAAATGTTACATTATTTCGGGGGGGGGGGGGGGGGGGGCGGGGAGAAGCACCAATTCTTTAAATGAAGCCTGAGAAAATTCCAAAGGTATTTGGTGTTCTTAGAGTGCCTCATTTTTGCATTATTTTTTTAAAATGTTCTTGAGTTTCTTTCTGTAAATGCTTATCATGAGCACCTGCTTCTGTGAAATATGAACATTTGCTTCTATGCAAATGCCTGGCAGTTTGACATCTAATATTTTGGGGGTGGGGGGAAGTGCCCTTGCAGTGTGCTGAAAATACCAACATACCTCTTCTGGCTTAGCTAGTCAAAGTATCACTTGCAGGGACTGTGTTTTTAAATGAAATGTTAAAAGACTTGTTCAGTCTAAAGCATTCTTACAGCATCTTGAACGCCAAGTACCTGTCAGGGTTAAGCATTCTGAAGGTGAGGCTACACAAGATGGCTGACCCTGTCTGAAAGTTTGCCCAGCCAAACTTTGTGCATGCTCCCTTTGCCTGTGCTTCCTTCCCTCCCCTGCCAACCTGTTCTCTCTGTTGCACTGGCTCTAGTGGATTGCTGGTCCTTTCTCCACTGAACAAATTCAGCTCATTAATCCTGAGGAAAACTGACTCTTTCTATTTATTTATGTATTGCTGGGGCAGTTTTCTTCTTGGTTACTGAACTGAATCCTATTACTGAGAACTAACTGACCGTTTAACAGTTAGTTTTAAACAGGATGCTCCAGGCTAGGCTCCAGGCACTTATGAAGTGCCACAACAATTACATCCTAAATTAGAGCTAACCTACATTAGCGTATCTTCTGGCATCTGCCTTACTAAACCCTTCCCTGACAGTTGAGATATTGGGTGAAAGGGTAAACCAGGATGAACCAAACACCTATCCTTCCCCTTCTCTTCAGGTTGCTTCTCTCACACCAGGTTAAGTCTGAACCAGTTTAGATGCCAAGTTCTGACCTGCCATAGTGCACAGGCAAGCAGGAAAGCTTTTATGCTTAATGTTTTTAATGTTGTTGCCAAGAAGGCCAATAGCACCATGGATTATATCAAAAACAGTGTGGCCAGTAAGACAAGGGAAGTGATTTTCCCCCTGTACTCAGCACCAGTGAGGCCACACATACCTCGAATCCTGGGCTCAGTTTTGGGCCCCTCACTCCAGGAGGGACACTGAGGTGCTGGAGAGTGTCCAGAGATGGCCAACGAGGCTGGTGAAGGGTCTGGAGCACAAGTCTGGTGAAGAGCAGCTGAGAGGACTGGAGTGGTTTAGCCTGGAGAAAAGGAGGCTCAGGGGGGACATTATTGCTCTCTGCAACTACCTGAAAGGAGGTTGCAGTGAGGTGGGGGTCGGTCTCTTCTTCCAGATAACAAGCAACAGACTAAGAGGAAACGCTCTCAAGTTTCACCAGAAGATGTTTAGATTCGATATTAGGAAAAAATCTTCAGTGAAAGGGTGGTCAAGCATTGGCAGAGGCTGCCCAGGGAGGTGGCAGAATCACCGTCTCTCAGGTGTTTGAAAAACACGTAGATGTGGTGCTGAGGGACATGGTTTAATGATGGACTTGGCAGTCCTGGGTTAATGGTTGGACTTGATGATCTCAAAGGTCTTTTACAACATAAACGGTACTATGATTCTAATTAAATATGTAAGGCAGCAAGCTGAAGTGGGTCAGGAGCAGCTCCTTTTTCTGTACAGTGCTGCTCTTCCAAAGTAGTAGTAAGGAAGATGGCTGGGAAATTCCCACTTCAGCTAATCCAAGTCAGTTCACAAAAACCCATCAGCTGACATTGTTTGCTCTAAATATGATCTAGGATTCCTTTCTAACAAGTAAAATAACAGTATCTTCTTCTGCTCCTCAATATAGTGATGAAAAATGCAGAATAATACATTGGGGAAAAAATACCTAATTTGTCACAAATAACAGTTTTTTCTTAAAAAGAGGCTTTGGAAATAGAATAGCAGTAAGTACTGCTAGAAGCTTACATTTCATTATTATTTTCATTTTATAGCACTCAAAGTACCATGTCTATGTATAGTACAAAGGGAATATGATCATTGTCTAATGGTGCTCTGCAATCTCAAGATAACAATAAAACCATCAAACAACATTTAATTAAATTTTACTTTAGTCCTGTATGTTGAATTGTGTAGCATAGAGTTTTGGGAAGTGGGTATGGTTGCAGACTCTCTCCCATTACTACCACCTAATATATAATGCATATTTTGGGGGGTTGTACGATGAGGGAATTGCCATTGCCTTGAGCTACTCCTTCTCTATCCATATCATACCTGCCACAAGTGATACTGGAATCACAGCCAATTCCTGACCATGCCTGGCAAATATCATTTGATGCTGAAGAAATAAACGCTATGATGAGTAGGTGCTTACAAGAGGAAGAATACATTTAAAATTGTAAAAGATGAGATGTTATTTTGTTCAGGATATAAAAATCAGTATCAGTATTGTTTGAATCACAATGACTATAAAGAGATCCCTGCAGACATCAGAACTGCAGCATGTCTGTAGGACTGTGCCTACAAAGGCAAGAAACAACCTAAGAAACATATAAATACATGAGGGACAAAAAATCCACATTCTCATGAAACACAGAGAAGCAATGGTGGTATTCATGTCCTTTAGCTTTGTAAGAATTAGGTGTCTCCTCTGAGGTAGTTACTTGAATTCTCTTTATGGTCAGGAGGGACAGGTGGAACCCTTTTGAGGGTGAGTTAATCCACTGTAGAATGGATCTCCAACACAGGTGGAAAATTTTGCCCTGTGGATGTATCTGCTCTTTTCATTGCCTGTAAAGAAAGTCTAGTGTGCTAGCTTAGACTAGAAAATTTCCAGGCAATGAAGTGAAGTGAGCTGAGGTGAGCACAAGTCAAAATACAAGGTCACAGGCAAATTCCTGCAGAAACAGAACCACACATGGTGCTGTATCCAAGATGTAAGATGCATGCACATTAAAGTTTTTCAAAGTTCAAAAAAAAGTAAAAAAAAAACATTGCCAAGTACTCTTCCAGTTAATATGATGCGATAAATAACAAAGATAGGTTTTGCAATGCAAAGTCACATATAAGGTCTTAAATCTCTTAACTTGAGGACTTCTACAGCATCTTCACCAAGCTGCTCATGTTCACTGTTACTACATGCATGAGAAATCTCACCTGGAAATTAAGTCAACTTCCTCAATTGCAAACTGTTGATTAGAATTACTGCAGAGTAAATGTCCAAGGGGGGATTTCTGTAACATCAGTAAATGTTTTAGGGGCATTTTTGATCAGTCTTCTTTTCTCAAAACATTTTGTATATGGAAAAGGCCAGTGCTAGAGTGCTGATTTGTAACATGGACGCTGGCTGAAGAACAAAGTAGGTTTGTCCCAAGACTGCCTACAGTCAGACAGAACGTGGACCTAGCCCTGAGAATCATGCAATGAAATTGATGTAGATGGAACCTTCTGACTTTTATTTCCTCAACTAACACAATGTGACTAGCTAGCCTTTGATTCCCCATTTTCTTGGAAAATCTAAAAAAATTACTCTATTTGGTCAAGCTGCTAAAAGCCATCAGCAACAGCTCAGTGAACTGAAAACTAAAGGGAAAAAATCCCACATTTATAGAATGGATCAAGTATTTCAATGATCTCAAGACAAAAAAGCTGCATTTCCAATTCCAACCTTTTTTTACAGAATATGGCAGAACAAAGGGAAGACCAAAGGAAAACACTGAAGCTGCACTCTTCACTGGTGAAAATGTTTCCAGAGGGAAAGCTGTGTTCACATCTTCCTGCAGTCTCCCCTGATCTGTGGAAGACTACAGATCCTTTGTTTTAACCATATGTGCTATGCAGTTACTAACAGGGTGCATTACTGATGCCCAGCAAAGGTTCTGCACTGAGTTAACCCTTACTGAACAGAAGAATACAAAGCCAATATCCTTCCTTGCAAAAATCATTAAGTTTCTTTATGGAACCAGATAAAACAAATACTATAGATCTCCAGTCAAAACTCAGCCTAAAGTCACTGATCTATGAAAAGGTATCTATGAAGGTGTTCAAAGTTTTAAACTGAGTAGACAGAGGACTGTCTGAGGAAAAGAAAGAAAAAGTGCTATCTTACAGAGCAAAGCCCCAAAATCCCAACAGTGAAAAAGACAAAAAGGCTGCAAAAATCCCAATTCCTTAGAGTTTAAGTGCCAACAGAAAAAGGGTAGGAACTGTGAAGAAATATGTTACCTTCTGTTGCAATTTCCTCTTGGGTTCTAGGGAATATAATTTGTGCACTTTTAGTAAATAAAGAAAGATTATGCCCCAAAGAAATAGCTATCAATTTTTCCTCTTAGAGGAAACAGCCCACAGAACCCTAAATTCTGGTTAACCACATAGGTTAGACAAAACAAACAGAACAACGTCTGAAGAACTCAAATAAAAATGAATGAATTATTAGAGTTCTTATGTACATAGAACATAGTAATAATATAGATCTGTACATGCGGCTGTCTTTGCTAAAAGACAAGCTGTCAGTGACCTGAAGTGTAAGACGTAGAGTGAATAGGATTTAGTAAATTGTCTGCTTTATGCTTCCCCCATACTGAAAAGTGGGTAAATGGAGTACTAGAGGACAAAACACACTTGCTATGGAAGATAATGATTTAAGCAGGAACACTGTGTGGTCCTAAAGGCATTGACAGACAAATCGCTGGAAAATGCATTTGAAAACCCACTAAAAACTGAAAGAACAAAACCACTATCCCACCAAAAACTGAATGCCAGTTGTTAGTCATGCAAAATACAGCACACTCTTTTAAAGCAGGCCATTTTTGCTATCATAGAACAAAAAGAAATTGCAACCATTACAATATTATTTCTAATAGCTCTGAAAGTAAAAGAAGCATAACCAATTGAACCTTTGTTATCCAGGGAAAATGCACATCTGGACTATCAAGCTGTAGAACATGTTTCAATGACACTGTCATCAAAATTAATCTCTGTATGATCAACTGAGTATGAGTCATTTTTCTTCTTATATTTGTATTTTAAGTCCTTGCAGTATGGGCACGAAATGAGAGAATGCACAAAAATTAACGGCCATAATTTGTGTGCCTCTCTCATAAAACAGGAAAGCACACTCTGTATTACAGCAGCTTTGAATACCAATACAGTATTTCTGTGAAAAGTTTTCCAGGACATAGGAATGATTTAGCAAAGCTTCAATCCAAAGTCCTCTATTTTCATTATGAACATACGTGCCACTGGTCTTTTCCAGCACATACTGCTTTCAAACTTATTTGCAGGAAGGCTTTATAGTCAATAAAGCAATGCTCTTATTGTTACTGTGAGGTTTGTAGGGCGCCTGTCCTTGGTAAGATCTCTAACGGGATAAAGCTGCAAAAAAAGAGCCATCTGCCTTCAACAGTCCTTCTGATGATAGTGCTGGTAAAGTATGCTGTTACCATTAACAGCCAGCTGGCCTCTTACATTGTTATACATTGCAAATGTTTTACAGCAAAACAATGTAACATTAAACGACATTTTTAAAAAATCATAACGTGCTTTGAATTTTAAAAGCACCCTTACAGAGTGGGATTGGCCATGATTCTGAAGGCATCCTATCCAGGTTCACATTTGTTTATGCAAACCTTTTAATTCTAAATTTGGGTATATTTCCTCTTTCCAAAAATGTAACAGTTCCTTTCATGCATGCAAAGAGAAAATGTTGATGGAAGAAAAATGTCTAACAGAAGACATATTTTGGGTTAAACTATGAGAAATACTGCTCACAGAATTTAGCTCTTCTAGTCTTACTTTTGCTTAATGACATGTGACTCTTTGTTTATGTGTCCTGATGTGATAAACTTGTATACATCAAAGGAGAAGGAATCCTCACAACATCACAGGCTGAGAGAAACTGTCTTACACTATTACTAAAAAAAAATCCCATCTATTACAACCAAAAAGAGGAAATACACTGTAATTTTCAGGTTTCACTTTGCAGCACTAGACAGATAATTTGTAATCACAGCAAAGAAAGCCTTATCTGACAAGCAGCAGAAAACTGACCCGTGGGAAATTCTATATGAAAGTTTTAAGTAAAAAAAAGAAATACAAAGAAAATGATAATTTGCCCCCACCCCCCCCAAATGAACCCCAAAAAACAAAACACAAAAAACCCCAACAACAATCCTTTGTTGCTTTTCAACAAAGACATTTTCAAGAAGAAAATGCCTTTGAAATCAGCTGATCTGCAACCATTACAATAAACTCTGACAAAAAGAGAACCCCATAAAATAAGAGAGATAATTCCCCTCAAAGAGTGTAAGCAAAAAGTGGGTTTATATTGTTTTGGAAGAAATGAAAAATTAGTCATGAGATATCATAATTTCTTTCGAATTAGAGTATTGTTGCTCTCAGGAGAAAAGTAGGCAACGGTTAAGGACAGAATTTAAGTTAATTTATTTTGTAACTTACTGAAATTATTTTGTAATTGTTGACAAAACATAAGAAATTTGGTGATTCCAGAAGAAAATCTTGACTGGGAAACAAACCAAGACTTTCTTAATATTCAGCAAAATAAATTCTACTTTGCACTAAAGAAATGTTAGAACTGTGCTGAGCTGAGACATGGACTCCATTTTAGCAAAGCTCTGCTTATGTTCTGAATAGGTGGCTCAGCACAAGTTTGTGACTGATATTATTTTTTAATCGAAGACTACTTCTATTATTCATGGCTACTCAACTGAGCCATCCTTGTGTATCACATAAGTACATGAGTCTGCTGCCATTTACTTTGGATGTTGGAGGCTGCTGTCCCTTTTTAAATGACACTGCAGCACCTTGAGGAACCATGTATCTATGTAAGATATGGGCAAATATAGGCAGCTACTTCACTCCACTGTGATAAATTTTAGAGGTCACTAATATTTGTTTCTTTTCAGAAGAGCCTATAATGTAGTAGGTAACATTCAAATAGCCAAAAAGCTACATTTACAGCGTGTTTGTTTTTACATTCTAAAAATCTCTACAGTTCTATGCCTAGAAATAATAGCAGATGTAATGAAGCCAGCTTTTCTTTGAAAACTATCCTGGCCAGGCAGACATTTGATTTTATCGTTATTTTTGCTTGGTAGTTTAAATAGTGTTCTCACTGCTAAAGAGAAAAATAGAGGTTGAAATGGAAGGAGGGGTACCTCTGACGAGATGAAAATTACCAAGAAATACCAATATTCCAGACTTTCCTTGAAAAGTCTAAAAACCCCTCATTTACAGGAGCACAGAAAAAATAGTTCATTAAAAGACAAAAAAACAATTAATACCAAACATTCTGGAAAGGCTGTGAAAGGATGATCGGGTGTTTTCCATTTTTCACTATGCTATAGCTGATGGGCAATTCAGGACTTTCACTGTGCTCACATGAAGAGAAACCAGCCCTGGAGTCACATTCAGTATGGCACGTTGGACAAAACCAGACCACAAGCCTGGGCTCTGCCACATGCTTCTTGCAGCACCTGTAACTTTCTTTTTTAAAAGAAAATTTTTCAGTCCTCCAGATATACATTCAACCTTACAAAGCAAATGCAGTTTTGTTTTGTGGTGAATGTAGAAGGTCCATTAAAAGCCATGGAAGTGTGGTAGTCCTGGGGAAGTGCCCCCATTTTCCTTGTCCGTGGCCCTGGTCAATGGTGTTAGGAGCACAAACTGCTCACTGTGCTCCTGCTGCAGTGTAATAACAGGGGCATTGGGCAGTAACAGTCCCTTGTATGCTTTTGTCCTCAAAACCATGTTTATTTCCATTGGAATACATGTGATTAGTGATTCAGTTTCATCACACACACACCACATGAAGCTGTCCTCTGATATGTTTTGCTCCTGCTCCCCATAATTTGATTTTATTTTTTCACAAGTTTATTTGTTGCTACTGAAGTGAATTGGCTCACATACAGGGATCAAAAAAGGTCCAGCGATGTGTGTGAGGAAGCAGTGACAATGAATGGTGTTGAGGGGGTGGGATCACTTATTCCTCCTATTCATATTCATCATTCTACTTATTCTCTAGGTTTCTAGACTTTTAATCAAAGGGGAGCTTGGCCTTCATTCTGTTTCATACAAACCAGAGATTATAGAAGCTGACCCAAAAATTTGTAAGTATTAATTTCTTATTAATTTGGTTCATGTGCAACTGAGAGATATTCTAAACACAACTAGGTTGAATAAAATATGTCAAGTGTTAAAATGGAATTATTCTGGCATTAAGTGTATGTTCCCTATTCCTGGTGTGAACTTATCATCAACTTTCAGCATCAGACTTTCAGGTTTTTGCCTTGTTAGATTGTAGTACTCTATACCTTCCACATAACTGCACGTCACCAGGTGATGCAGACCTCTCTGTAAAACTGACCTGTTCATGTAAGTATCCAGCTGTTGGTGGAAAGAAAGATGTCTTCACCTATTTTACAAAGGACATTTTGATACTTTCTGCAGATCTTTAACAAAGATATTTGTTGCATTTGAAACAGTTGCAGACCAAAACACTACCCATTAGAAAGCTCACTTAGTGGTGATTACTTTTTGTGAGCTTTCCAGTCAGTATGATTTGTTTAAATGTGATTTTTTTTCATGTTAATACTCAATGGGAGGCTGTGTTGTGCTAATGGAAATTTCTTACTAGAGTTCGTTATATCAAAGCAGTTGTCTAGTAACCAAACTCATAATGTCATAAACATATATTTAAAAGCTAATTATAATAGAAACAGAAAGCATCCTAGTATTTGTCCAACATAACTCTGTAAGGTATTCATCAAGTTTATGACCATGCTAATGAAAAACACTGAATGCTTTTGATTCCTGGGGATGCACATTTCCATCTCAGGTCAGAAGCATTTGGAAGGGGTGTTTCTGTGCTTATGCTGGCCAAAGAGTTTGCTTGCAAACTTTTGTGCTACAAACCAACTGTAAGCCTAAATAGTGCATGTGCTTGCCAGTTTTTTGAATTCTAATGAAAATCTTGAAAAAAATCCAGTGTATCACCAGCAGCTCCTGAACAGATCAGAATAATTTCTGCAATGTGAAATGTTTCCACAACCTAAACTACTGAAGAAATGGAGGAGAAAATTTTTGCAAAGCTACTTCTCATGAAAGTGAGAGTGACTTCAGCACTGCTTTTTGCTAAACTTTGATTTTAGTAACCTTTTTAATGACAATGTTGCACTTCAAAATGTGCATGTACCCTTTATACTTGTACCCCTTTATGGCATGTAGGAGAAGAGACTGACACAGCTTGACATAATGACTTTCAGCCCCCTATGGAAATTGGCATTATTTAATTCATTTAAAAATCCCAAAACAATACAGAGTGATGTCAAAAATGAAGTAAAAATGAAAAGTAACAAAGTCACATCATTACCCACTCCAAATATTCTATATTCACCAGCTGAAACTTTTCAGAGATGTTTGCACTAAGTCATATACCCATCAAAATCTTATGAACATATTGATGCAATATTAAATGTAACTAGACAGATAAGTAAAATATGAAAAGCTACACCCTCCAAATTTAGGAAATTGTTCTTTCCAGGAAACATGGGCCACCCATTGAAAGTACAGAACAGTACAAGCAGCAGTCTGTAAGAAGGAAATGACCTCTTCTACCACTGGGAGACAGCATAATTTGTCAATCCACTCTTCTTTTTTTTTTTTTTTTTCTTTTTTCAGAAAATATTGAAATCAGTTGATCTAGTTGAAAGTCAAAAACTGTCAGAAGCAAGAGAATAACAGGTACAAGACAGAAGACATAGAGAAGCATCTGTGGAAGAAAGAGAGGAGAAAGAATATCCCATGAAGAGCAGTGGCAAATATAGCTGGACCCTTAAGGTCTGGGGAAGGAATAGAAATGAAAAGATCCTTTTTTTTTTTCTGGACATGTTTGTTCAAAGATGGGAAAGCATCTAGGGCATGCTGGATGACTTCATGTGAGCTCTGTAAAGCTCTGGGTTATAATCCTCTGTTTTTTCTTCTTTTCACACACATACACACACACAAGTTTCTTTGCATTCCAGCAGTTTACAAAGAAGGGTAAACCCTCAAACACCTTCCTGACAGGTTGCATCTGAAAGTTGTTACAGATTATCAACCACACACAGTGAATCACCCCAAGTTTCTTGTTCCACAGCAATGATATTCATGCGCCACCCTTTTCTACAGGTTAAATGGCACCATGAAAGGTAGGTATCACCTTTATGTGAAGCTTCAGGTACACAGGCACAAACCCCAATCTTTGAGCAGGGCATGGGGAAATTATGACCAATGTCTATGCTAGTAAACCACACAAGCTGAGGCAAATTTTCCTGCCCTAATGACAACTGCCTCAGCAGGGTGGTGCTGTACAGCCACAATCTCTTACCTTTCCCCTGAAAAGCTGTAGATATCCAAATGACCTCCACTGTTCTTAAACCACAAGTTGTGCTCAAAAATTGCTCACCCTAAACCTTTGCCAACATTTATGCTAACCATGTCACTGTAAGGATGGTTTGGGGCCATTACTCAGCTGTATCCCTAACCTTGTTTACATTAGAGCAGATATGACTGTAGGATACTTCAAGGCCACTTGGGAAAACCCTAAGACAAATTTTAAAACCAAGGTGCCACAGTATTAAATAGAGAACAAAGAGATAAAAGATAAGGCTACTTGTGAGGGAAGAAGAGAGATTTGTACACGTCGCTTAGTCTGGCTGTTAGCACCACTCGTTTAGATCAATAAAATCTATTCTCTTATTGCATCTGTGGCTAGCCTTACATCTTCCATTTCCAGAGGGAAAAAAATACGCTATCTGTTATACTGCATGTCAGCTCTCTGTCAGTCCCTAGTCTGGTTTCCTTGCCTTGTAGATCTCTGAAGAGAGTCGCAGACTGGTTACTCTAGCACTCTAGTCAGCACTTTCCTCTGATGTTGTCTGGGTCTGTGGCTCCTCCACAGCCACCTCTCCCTGTCTGCTTCTGGAGGAAGCTCAGAGTGTCTATTATTTGTTCTACAGGCTGGCCCTCACCGAACCACTGCCTTCCAGAAAATGTGTATCTTCACTAGACATGACAATTTTGGTGCCTGCGCTCTGTCATTATGCTCACAGACATTGTCTGGTGGCTAGGAAGGCACTGAAGTAATGTGTTCCTTTATCAGAATATACATTTAGCATTTGCTGTCTCAATTTGTTTACATGAAATAACACTTGCCCTGTTTCCAGCATGGTACTCTAGGTCCAGAGGCAATCCAGCTTTCAGTCTCTGCTGCTACCTCCTCCTCTTACCTAATACTGCTTTTGGCACTTGCCTGATTGTGGTACCTAAGTAAAATTGTTAACCGGTCAAGGTCTTATCTCTGTTTTTCCTTTTTAGTTTATTTTTCTGACTAGACGAATGCCAGGTCAAGCACCACAGCAGTGGCAGGAGTACAGATCTATGAAGAGCAAGGAAGGGAAGGAGGCTTAGAAAGGATTGGAGGTGGGAAATAGAAACAGGATTTCCCCCTTTTGGCTGTGGGGAATTGTTAATTCAGTATTATGTATTATTCTTTGTTATGAAATTCCATTTCAAGGTTCAAGGCTATTCCTTGCCTATTAGGTTATTCTACTTTTCTAAGGATGCTTTTGAAAATTTCAACACTTTTCATAATATTAAAAGACTTTGAGTGTCTTAGGTTCTACATAATATGCCTAAATCACACATTTTTTCAGAACATTACATCTAGTGGAAATCTAATTGTAAGACTTTACCTGTCATCATCATAGCAGAGATGTCACATATAACAAATACAGATTTTGAGATTACGTCTGAGAATCATTTTCTGTGATAATAATGTTTCTTGATGGTGACAATAAGAAGGTAAAAACAGTACACAGCTTTTTCTCCAGTGTATAAAAAAGAAGTGCACCAATCCTGGACAGGAGAATGACAGTTTCATTAAACTTATGTGCCTGCATAATACTGGACTAGTAATTTTTTGCCATTTCTTTCATGTTCTTTAACACTAATGTTTTTAGTGTTGTAATTTTCTGTATGGCACTTTTCACCTTCAGATATTTTTTTTTTCCTAGCTATGTCTTCATTTCTTTTGCTTTAAATTCTGTTTTTCTACATTTTCCATTTTGTTTTTATGGGCTACACACATCTTATAAATGGCACCTCTTTTAGGGACTTGTGGGAGGTAAATATACCTTACCTTACTATACCTCCAATACTGATATTTTCATCTGACCTGGTGTTCTAGAATCCATTTATAATTAATGGAAACAGGCATATCCTTTAATATAACCTCAGCCATTGCTATAACTGTAGTGCTAATACCCATCTCACAAGTAATCAAGATTTCAGTTGTGTTCCAGTTTGTATCCCAACTAATGATATATCCATCAATTATTCTTACAAATAGTTTGTCTTCTTTTGTAAATTTGTTGGTTTGTTTCTTCAGCTCTGTCCAAAGTGTGGACAATGCTTAGGATGTGTTTACTTCCACACCTTCCTCTGTCTTCCATGTTGCCTCCCTTGGTAGTCTTCTCCTTTGTTTTGGTGACTCTTCCTGTGATTCTGCTCTGTGGTAACAGAACTGTGTTACACAATCCAGTCTGCCTTTGCTCTATAGACTGGCAAACTCTCACAGGTTTTTCTGCTTTTAATTCATTATTTCCTTACAGTATTGTTTCATTTGCTGATCCTCATTATACCTGATGTCAGATTCCACAAGTCTGTACAGACTGCACATATGACTTTACAGACTGAAGTCTGTCATAAATGTCCTCAGAGCTGCTCTGTCATTTCATTCTTTTTTCATACAAAGCTAAAAACATCCAAAAGTTCATTGTTGTAGGTGTGCAATATGCTTGATATTATACCATTCAGTACCATCCTAGCTTGCTATTTGTGTATGCTACATTAACAAAGTCTAAAGTCTCTGCATCAGCAATATTAAATTGAAAGTCTTCTGGCAGCATTCACTTTCATGAAGAGACAGACATCTCTTTTGAACCCATTGCATTTTTGCAGAAGTCTGGATCGGCATTAGAACTCTGAGGTATCTTCCTTGGAATGGAAGACAAAGCAGCAGTAAAGGGGACAGAGGCAGGGAGAGTGACGTCTGTGTTGTTTAACACCTACCAGCTCAAACTTTCACTGCTTCAAACCAGTATGTTCCATTTCCCTCAGAGAAACTACCTGGGATATCTCTGCCGTAGTGACATTTCTCACACCAGTTTGGCTACTGTGTGAAATGGGGGGAGGGGGGGGGGGGGGGGGGGGGGGCGGGGAGGAAATACAAACACTACCACATCTCCAATCCAATGTTTGAATTGCAATAGTGTTGACATAGTTGCCTGAACCAGAATTCAGCATCTGCTTCCCTGAGACATTCATTGCCTGCTGCCCTGGGCATCATGACTTCAACCTTGTCCTAAATCCCTGTGCTGTGAACATAGTGTATTTACATAACCGAAAGCTCACAGTTTTGGGACAGAATAAAAGACTTTAGAGCCCTGGACAGAATGGCCCCCCGGGGGGTGGTGGGGGGGGTGGGGTGGGGTGGGGCACTGCCCCCTTTGCTTTGCAACAAAAATATTACAACTTGGATATTCTGGTTGATTTACATGAAGGTCAGGGTTTTGAGAGGATCCAGGAAGAGTAAGGGTCTTGCCTCCTAACACCACGCATTAAACCTCTCCTACCCCCACCCCACTACTTTTTGGTCATTCAGCTGTTTTCAGTTTTGGGGTGGCACCAGAGAAATGTGGCCCCTCCAAGAGCCCAGTTCCAGACAGTGTATCATAGCGTGCAGTAAATAAAATGTGCTCTCTCAATTTGTGTCCTCTCTGTGCTACAGTGTCCCTGCCTGCCATGCTGTCCTTGAAATGCAATGTGAAATTAGCTCTCGATAGTGCAGCATAGCAGAAATCAATAACAGAATTATGCCAGCGTGTAGGACGGGCTGCTAAACCCTGGCAGCCCCGGCAGCATCTCAATGCACGTTGTGACAAACGCTGAACTCCGGAAAAGAGAGGTGTCTCTCTTGTTAACTGCTGTGGTTCTGGCTGATGTATTCCTAGAATGGCTGAGATATTGGAAAAGTACTGAAATACATCACCTGGTGATTTCTAGCTTTTACAAGTACATTTCCTGACTATGTAAGCAGACTTTAACTCACTGAGAATACAAGCCTCTGCTTTATTACTACACTGAAAATGATCAGATAAAAGCTTCTAGAGATAAATATTTTGGAGTATGTTTGTGTGTTCCTTCAAGGAAGCAGAATAATCTGTCACAGTAGATGAAACTTCAGTTAGATTTGATGGCTTTTACATCAATTTACTAAGTAATCTGATTAAAGACTCAAAGTCTTCTCACTATGATACTTAATGACTTGCCCTGGGAAGAATGTAATACTCTCTAAAAAGATGTGATTAGGACTTCTGGTTCTTTCTGACTTCAGAATCCTCAAGGTGCATGAATAAAGATGAATTTTAGTGATATAGGTAATAGAAAATGATAATGAAAGAATTTGATACTTCTGTGTTACTGTAGCTACAGACAGATACAAAACACAGCAGGACAGGTTGTTTTCAGGGGAGAGAACTCCATAAAAAAAGAAATAGATGTTTTAATTGTAATTCAGTAGGACAAATTCTATCCTGGAAAGAATCCTTTGAGCCAGATCCCTGACCCTTCTCCAGTAATTTTGTATCATAAAAATTGCACAAATCATTTTAAAAGGCCTAGGAGAATTTCAAACTACTTCAGAGATTGCAAAAGTAGATTGCAATTTTTTTTTAACAAAATTTTCATTTACTGGAAAACTTCAAGAAACTGAAGGCTAAACTGTTGGAAGGAAGGGGTTGTTTTGGACAAATGACTTCAGTACATTATATTGTGTGAGTATGGATTTTACACAACTTTGATAATATTTATTTCTTGAGCTAATCTTGTCTTCAAGGAGATGAAGGCAGGCACTTGCATCTTCTCCATTTCTGGTTTCATCAAGGATTCCAGTTTGTTATTCAGGACATTTATTTGTGGGTGATTATGTATCTATCTAAAGACCACCTTCAGAGTGTAGCAAAAATAAAGCCTAAGCATGCCTGCAGGAGCCTTGTTTGTTAACATGTTAGACAGCCATGGTAGGAAGAGGGAAAGGACATGATGACTTTTCCTGTTCCCCTGTCTCTTCTCTGCCCTCTTTCTCTATACACAGTTCCATACCACCCTTTAGCTGATTCAGTATAGCCCTACGTTGTAATTTAGCTTCTAGAGCAAAACAGAAGAGCACAAGCAGATGCACCAGCACATGTCCACAGGCAGGCAGGAGGCCACCTCGTCAGCCTGACTTCTGCAGCTGCCAGATTTTGAGGACTTCATCAAGTGACATTCCTGTATAAGCAAAAGACACAAGCAACTTTGTTGGGGTCAGGCAATGGTCAGAAATCCTCTTCAGGAAAAGTATAAGGCTAAGCTTACCACATATTACAACACAGATTTTTTGGCTGACTTCTCTGAATCTCACCATGCTGAACTGAGCCCTCCAGTGCTACGAACAACCTTACTAATTTTTCCTCCCATTTTCCTTCTTCTTCTGGATGTAATTGCCATGAGGCATCCTGATGGGTCTCTCTTCCCTGCTGACTCCCTCCTGCCAAGTCTGCCAGTGGGAGAGAAGGAGGAGAGGAAAGTAGGTGATGTTCCCATGCCTTCAGCCCCACAGCACTGGAGCCAGCCATGGCAAGAGCTCAGCTGGCCTCTGAGACCTGCACTTGCACACACACCTTCCCACAGAGCTGCCAAAATGCTTCAGTGCTGAGCCAACGTCCTGGGGAGAAGGCGGGGATGCATCAAAATTATTTCCCTCAGAAAATGTCCAAGATGTTTAGCTGCGGCAAATCAATTCTTATTACCTCCAGGTGGATTTCAGATGGAAATTTGCTCAGCTTTCTGCCAACCTATCCACCCAAGGCAACACTGCTAGAAACTCCCATCTCCTGGGAAGCCTATCAGGCACAGGGCCAAAGAAGTCCCTTTGACTCTGGCTTCCAGATTCTCCTGCTTTCCAATTCCCCAGACATTAAGGCACCTCTGCTGCCCACCAGGAAAGCTTTTAGTGGCACAAAGGATTCACAGCCTTGTGGTCAGCCACCAGGGAGATGAAATAACCAAATACGTTGCAATTTACACTCTTGCAATTTTTTTTTTCTTCTCCCTTCAATCTTCTTGGTTAAATTTGAATTAAAATGTAGTTGGAAATCCAAATTTGCCAGGTCTTGGAGATTCCAGTATTTGAAAAGATTAAGTTAAAAGCTTAGTTTTGGGATGGTACTCCAAGGTACGCATTAGGTTAGCTGCTGATTAGTTTGGCAGATGGAATGGTGCAAAATCCCAAGCACTGAGATCTTCTAGGGGAAGGAAATGCTGTAGAAAGACTAGAAAGACAGCCAAGAAAAATAGACAACTAGAGACAGGAGGATGAGGAGTTAGAGGAGAAAATCAAGGTGAGAGGGGGACATAGTTTTTTAACAGCATTATGAACTACAAATTTTTGGGTTTGTTCTTTAATTTTCCTAATATAAAACTTATTTCTTCAGTTAGAAAAAAAAAAAAAAAAAAGACAGAGACTAAGAGCCCTAAATACATTTAAGACAGCTTTTAAAAAGTTTTACTATATTGAACTACCTCTAATTAATGTCCCAGAGTGAGCCTGAATGAGCCAATAAAGTCTGAATAATAATAAAAAACCTAGAAGTTCAGCTGCTACTCAAAGACAGTGACCTTGATTGCTATAAAAGCCCCCTTTTGCTGTCACTGGGAGAGATAGAGCAGTAGATTCACTTTATTCTAGCATGTTGAGTTTATATCCTGCTTCCTGGATAATAATTGAGGAGAAATTCCTGCCTTTTTATAAAGTAATTTTGACTTTGCTCACATAAATGAATCAAAGGGAAGAAAAGGCTTTTCAACAGAGACTTTATTTGTGCTTGAAAATGAAGGTGTGAAAAATGAGGCTGTGTTTTTAAAACATGTCCTCATGCAGTCTTGGGGCCAAATTACAAATTGATTTACATTCTCTCTTAACCTCATGTCAGGAAATCACTTATAATTTGTGCAACTCTTTCTTTCTCCCTGAACAGTTTCAAGTGCTGTCTCTGACGATGTCACCCTGATCCCAGTTCTCCAGCTGTAGGGCTCCAGGTGGAAAGAAGCAGATTCAAAATAAATACAGAATATAAAGAATTCAGGCTTTCTTCATTCATCAAAAAACAAGGTAGAATAGGCTGGAGGTGCCAGTGGATGCAAGCATAAAATAATTTTATTTTTCTCTTTGAGTATCTTTTAAATGTTTTCATTAAATGTTTTCTGATATATTTATCTTACTACTTTTTAAATGTGTAGTTCTCAGTACAGAGCTAAGCATTTAATTCCAAGTAGTGCTAAATTATTTATTTAGTTCATTTTAAGGTAC
This sequence comes from Falco punctatus, assembly GCF_963210335.1. Taxonomy (NCBI): domain Eukaryota; kingdom Metazoa; phylum Chordata; class Aves; order Falconiformes; family Falconidae; genus Falco; species Falco punctatus. Next base: position 52,927,870 of record NC_137585.1, read on the forward strand.
TTCCAGATCTTTGATATGCATTTGGAAATCTGAAAGTTGGTCAGATCCCAAGTTCTACTATTTAATGGAAGTTTCATTGATTTCAGCAGAGCTGAAATTTACATTTACACCAAATGAAGATTTAACCTATACTTCCTAATATGTTTTCTGAAAAGCACTGCAAAGAAAGGTCTGGATTTCTCTAAGTAACTGCTCCCTTTTCCTGGCTTAATATTGCACACATGTTTTCTCGCTTAAACTTTGCCTCATTTGGCTTTGGTTTTTTATGTAGCCTTTGAAACCATTTCTAATGGAAAAATGCAGCTGTTAGCAAGATTTCCTAAAATGTACATGGAAATAATTTTCCAGGCATTTCTCTTAAGGATTCGGATATATCTACAGAAGACATTCTGCCAAAAGGATTTTTAATGTAACTAAATTATGAAGAAAAAAAAAAAAAAAAAAGAAAAAAGAGTAGAGAAAGTGTCCAATCTAATGCTAACAAGAAGGAAAATTTTATTTTTAGTATTTCACATCTACATACTTGCTTTAAAGTAAAATTTGAAACTCTTTCACCAGCAAGATTATTTTGCAGAAAATCATTGAATTTTTACTGTGAATTAAAATAAACAGAGATAAAAGGGCACAATAATGTGATGTGATCTAGTATTGTATAAATATCATCAACATGGAATCTGATTTTATTCCTTGTCTCTCTGCACCATGTTTTCAAAGGCACAGGTGACTAAGACTACAGACTACTCAGCCCATGACTCACTGAGAGTAAACAAGCACATCATAAAGGGCCACCTTCTCAGCCTGTGTGGCAGCACAAGGCAAGGGCAGTCAAAGAAATTGGTCCAGGGAGGAACTGGCTCTCAAGGTAAGAGGAAGCAAGATTCAGTTCATGTATTATTCCTGTCACAGCTTTTTCTCTGTGACAGTAGTGCTGCAAATTTATGCATGTCCACCTCCATGCAAATCACAATAACCTATGTTATCACAGATGAAGCTAAATCAAAAAATTATTAGGGGAAATAGATATAACTTTAAACAATCCTATTGGAATGAGGCAGTTATGTGGCTAAATTTTAAAACATAGGTCTACTCTTGGCTCTGAACTGCCTCACTACCATTTGGGAATGTGTCTTGAATTCTCTGGGACTGATTCTTTGTTGTCCTTATTCTGCATTTACAGCTATTAAAACTTCAGGCACCTGAACAGGAGAGCTTAGACTGGAAGGCTCTAGTCCATTCTTTGGATAAGTTAGAAGTTACACCATGATGTTCAAAACTGTAGAGAATCATCATTTCATTTCTTCATTAATCCCAGCAGTAAAATATATTTAAGATACTGTCTGGCCCCTGTAACTGATACATATAAACACATCATGAAATTTAATATGTTTATCCTCACAACAACACAGAAAGAAAAGTATTATTATTTCCATTTTATTGATGAGTAATTCAGGGCCCAGTTTCATGTTAATAGAAAAGCAATATGATGCTAAATTGCTGCCAAAAGGTGCAGTCCTATTCGCCCTTCTATACCATCTTGCTGTTTCTGCTTCTTCTTTGATGTGAGTCTAAGTGTATAAGTCCCTTAAGCAGCTAAAGTTGCAGGAAGCTTACCTAACAAGCTAGGAAGACTGAAGAAATTCTCCATTCAGCATCGTCTAGCCAGTAGATCAGTTTAGCACCACCCTAAATGCACCTCACCCAATGTCAAAAAAACTACTTCAAAATTAAGGAGCTGATTTCAGATTGCCTAAAATGAGTGGGACATTTGTGACAAAGCAAAAAATTAAAATTGACGTATTAACTCCTGTACCACTTTTCTAATCACTTAATTCCTTGGTTTTGCTGTACCTACTTCAGGAGTAATTAAAAAAAAAAAAAAAAAAAGCAAAGGCAAAACATGACAATGAAAATCATAATTATAAGGGTTAATATACTTTGTTACAAGCAGGAATATTTCCACTTATCTCAGGAGTTAGACTGAGATCATAGTTACGTGATACTGGCACTCATATAAATGACACCAGTTCATGGATTTCACGCCTCCTTCCTGCCTCTGGTGGCTTCCATTCAATAGCTCTTTACTATTCCATCTTATCACTGCAGCTGTTTGAGGGATCAAGCAGCAAATGGAATCAATGAAATCAGCCAGGTTTAAGAAAGACTTTTTGTTATTTTGGAGGTCAGGAAAAGGTTACTTCTAAAAATTACTGCATAGTCCACGGTCATCTGTGTCAAAATAACCTGGAGGGAAGAAGAATAGCCACACTGATCAGGTTAGAAGTTGGAAGGCAGTGGGATGGAAACTTCTTAAGTCATATTTCCATTAAAACCAGAATATTTTCAAATGATGGCTTTATACTATCAGAGGCAGAGGTGGCCAGATGCATGGTTTTGGCTGGTTCTAAATGACTGAAAGCCTAAATATCAACACAAATGTTAAATATGAATCTTGTGAGTGCATAAAATAATAAATCTGAATGATCATTAGTAATAACGGCTATTTCCAGAATACAAAAATAAAATGTAGGAAAAATGTCTGAGAGTATTGAACAAATAAAAATTACGTAATTAGGCAACAATGTCAGCAGAGGAAAAAAAAATATTTGCTGTTAGGTGCTGACTACATGCTAACAGTGGCTTCCTAGCTATATACTTACCATTCTCCATACAGTCTTTCTAAATGACAACATCTGGATGGTTCCCTAAATACAACAGAGAACAAGTCATAACAGTGGACTCTCTTTGAAACAAATATATAGAGTTGAGGTAGTTAAAGTATCAATTAATATTATGTGTGTTTGAGGAAAAGTCTGTACTGTACTTTAACATGAGTTAAAGATGACAACTATTCCAAACTAATAATCCAAGGTTATGGAAATACAAAAAAATCAATTAAACTGTGTTAGAGCACAAGCAATCCCATTCATTTGTTATTTAATACAATTCTGACTGAGCAATGAAAAGTTTTAAGAAACTGTGTTTATGGAATGTTTTGCGTATGTATTCATTATGCTTAGCACAGACTTAAGCAAAAGAAAACACCTGTTCAAGGACTCCTTCATTCTGTAAGACAGGTGTTAGAAATATTTCATGGCTATGTTAGCTCTATAAACAAAGACTACCTACCTTGCATTACCTCAAAACACAATATAGACTGTATGGCATTGCTGGGAACAAGTACTGGGTGTGGAAAGTAACATAAAATTTGTTATTGCCAGAAAGCAAATGTTTTGTTAATACTCATCCTGAAGTTTATTTCTGTGCATTGAGAAAGCAGTGATAAAACCTGTCTGCAACTCATCTCCATGAAATTTTTCGTGTTGTCAAATTCTTGTTAGTTTCCTTGCTATAAAAAGCATATTTATTTTCAGAGTAAAGATTTAGCTTGTGTTCACAGAGCAAAGAACTGCAGTGGTTTAAGGGGTTTTGTTACTGCTCCACTGGCTGCTACCGACCCGTTAAGAAAACAGTGAGAAATAAAGTGTAGCTCTGCTGCTTAGGTTAATGGTTGGACACAAGGCTCATTCTTCTGTTCCTCTTCTACTTAAAACTTAATTCATCCTCTCTGCATTATTATAAATGTTCTATCCACCAAGTGGTAGAGCAGAAGAACATTTTAATATTGTCAAAAGAAAACAAGAATATCTTGATTCTGAAATACATTACTTGGAAACAAATTTTTTGCTTTGTCTACACTATACAAAGGATCATTTATAAAATAGACCTAGGTTATTTATGGCAGGTTTGAGAGGAGGCAGGCATTCAGATTAGGAAAGGATGTAATCTGGAAAAAGGTCATGATTATAGATATGCATTCTTGCTAGTGCAAATGTAGAATTGGCAGGGCTCTTGATCTGACTGTTTAAAACTCACAGCTATGAGTGCTTTGTCCACTGGGAAAGAAATGTTATGCTACCTGCTTATTTTTCACAAGGAGTTTGAAACAGAGATGGTTTTCAACTGGCTGCATAAAGCAGTGATATAAAGGTAGATTAGTGAATGTTTTACATGAAAGTAAAGACCTTTGTAGGGAGACAGAACAAATCAAATAAATAGCTATAGACATGGGATCACTATGTCAAGAATTAGGTATTGGCAATGGAAAGATTTTGGAGACGTTGATGAGGATGGGGATAGATTCTCTAAGCTGCCTTTACCTGGCAGTTAGTTTATCTGGCAAATAATTCCTCACTATATGATCTTTGATTTTGCTCTTTACTTTCCCCATGTCCTGTTTAGTTCTTTGGGTTTTTTTTTCCAATGGCATAGTTGCAATATAAATGACACTACCTGATTTAGTCATTTGTGCTCCCTTTATAATGAAAGGACAATATATAAACTCTTACAGCTGATGAACCATCTGACATGTGTTTTAGATGTCCACTTTGACGTTATATGAATCCCATGAGTTGCAGGTGTCTGCCTTTGGGCAGATCAATTCTACTCACTGCCTCCAGGTGTTAACTTCAGCTTTCCTTTAGCATACACCAAAGTAGTTTCTGAATTAATTCAACATGAAGGGAAAGAAACAGAAGGAAATCTATAACAGGCAGATAAGAAACTAAGTGAAAACATTAGCAAAGCTTTTAGAGAAAGACAAATGCCAGTGGAATTATGTGCTTTTTAAAATACATACAGCACAAAATGCAAGACATAAAATCACAGCAGTTCGTGACCTCAAAAATTCAGAGCTAGCTGCAATAGAGAACTTAAATTTTTACTGCTAGATGCTATAATGCTTACTTTGTAGGTTCCTATTCCCTAGATTTGAATAGAAAAAACAGAGTAAGGTAATTGAAACCTAATACCTCTAGGCATTTATGCTTACTGTCTTCCTACATTGAATGGGAAGGATTTAGACAGTCTGGGAAAAAAAATACAGTTGAACAAGATAGTAGAAATTGCTAAAGAGAGGAATGTAACAAAAAGTGATATTTTCTAAAGAACCCATATACACAGATAAAGGTGCAGGAAAGTTTCTTCATTCATTTTGAATCCATACTTTTAGTCTTCTCCTCAGAGAAGGTATCTGATTGTTCTTGTTTTATTAAGGTTGGAGAAAAAGTTATGGCTGGTATCTACAGAATATATAGTGTCTTGGTATATCTTACCATGATTATTTCAGTTTTTTAACTAATGAGTGTTGTATATCCAGTGATAGAGCATTGCTGGAAGCAGAGGCAAGAGTGCAGGTCTCCTTCTTAGATGAAAGATTCTCCACTGGCATATCCTGAGGCAACTCTTCCATTGAAACTACATCAATATGCATCCACTGAGCTCTGACCTTACATTTTCAATAGATTCTTCTGTTCTTTGAGAAATCCATGTCTTTGGGAATAACTGTAATAAAAACAAGGAGATGACAAGAAAACTCATTTTTATATATAGTTAGTTGCTGTACGAGTTCCCCTCCAACAAAGCACATAAAATGGAAAATCTGGCCTATTGAAACACTGTGTGTATGTATATTTGGTTAGAGGATGAGTTGCACAGCAAAACAGTAGCTCCTTTATCTTGTGACTGGATTATGAAGATCAGTATATCCCTGATATACCTTTTCCCAACAGATACTCTTCTGGACTAAACCAACTACTGCTTTCAGCCTCCATGGAAATTCTGTATAGATAAGTTTGCAGAGGGGTTGTTTTTCCCCTTGCTTTTGACAGAAGGTAAACCTGTGAAATAAAGGTAGGCCATGAACAATAAAGTGTTCATAATTTCCAAACACTTTATCAAAATGTTACCTGAAAATCACTTCAAAACTTAAAGCACAGAAAACTGTGAACAACATGACAGCTCTGTCAGCCTTGAAAATTAGTTTCATTTGTATAATCTCTCTGAATCACAGCTTTTAAGATGCCATCTGCATTTTTGACTCAAACCTTCATCATTCAACAACTTGTCTTTAAGTTTTTTTAATGGCCTCCTGATTTTTCCCACCATATCTCTCAGAATTGTGACAATCTTCACCAATAAATATACGTGCACTATTATTTTTCTGGTAGATAAGACCAGATTGAATAGACTTAAATCGGTGATTCAGAAAATGATGAAGAGCTGGGAAAACTAGATGCCCTCTTGTAGTCCATCCCAGACCTAGGTTTTTACAACAGTGGTCTGTGGCCAAAGATAAATCCATGACAGTGTGGCATGCCAGGCTTGAAAGTGACAGAACTCACACCCTCGGAAGAAAAAACTCCAGCCTTCTGCAGGATACCTCACTTGACAATGCATAAACTGACTGCTGGTCTTTTGTTCAGGAGGTCCCCAAGTTCTCTTTTGGTTTACACAGTGTAGCAATACAGGGTACAAAGTCCAGAAGGAATGTTTATTTGGGTTGACACATTCCAATTCAGCCCAGACAAAGCATAATACATATGTCACTGTTATACCCTTTCATCTCCCCAAAAATGGCATAGTGGAGCTTCAAATGAGCTTTCCTTTACCTCAGCTATTTTCTCCATGCTACCCATTCTTCTCAGGAATTGGTATCACATATTTCTCTTCTTTTCTTCCCACCTTAAGACTGTAGCTGTTTGCTACCCACGCACAGTCTTTTAGGCAGGAGAGGGAATAGCAGTTTGCTGTCAACACTTTTCTCTCCTGTCTGATGATTTGACAACTCCATATAGGGGAAGAAAACGTTACCTTAATCTCCTTACAGCTCTCTGCATGTGGCACGATTCTGAGCACAGTGTAGCTCATGCGTATTTGCAGGCACAGAGAACTAGGAGCTTTTAGGTCTTTCTATTTGTTCTTGCTTTATAAAGCTTGCTACCAGCCTGTTCTCAGCTCTCCAAGCGTGCACTGGGTTCTCTTGAAGAATTGTAAGGATCTCTTTCTTTCCTTTTTTTTTTTTACAAAAATGCCTGCGTAGAATTAAAGCAAATTAGTGAACGTTGACTGTTTTATTTTACATTTAAAATTTAAACTGAGTCATGGGTTAACCACATTTCCACACCTGGGATTTGTTTTTCTTGGGTTTAGTTTATATCTTTAATAAGTGTTAGAGCAAATGTGCTAAGGAAATACTTTCCAGTTTTACTATTTTTATTTTGTTATATTGAACTTAGTTTCAATTTTTGTTTTGAAGTCAGTTTTATTTTCTCAACAGCCTCCCTTGAAAAAAAAAAAAACTTCAATTTCAGTGCTGGGCTCTTCTCCCCTTTGGGTTACGTCCTTCCCCCCTTTTCTTTTAAGTTTGGTGGTAGCGAATGAATTCACATGCAGGTGAGAACAGAAAGTTAGCAGATCTCATGGTTTATTTTTAATGAGGTAGAAATGGTGTTCCTTACACTCTCTCCATGCCAAGCTGAGAGTGAAAGTGTTGGGGTGATCTCATCCACAGAAAGGTATGTCTACATGCTCACTTTCACAGGTGCAGCAATAGAAATGGAAATCCTACCCACTCAGTAACCAAAAACCCATCATATTTGTTCAGTATATTGCGGTCCCACTTCTGCTCTTCGGGTGAGTGCTGGAAATGGCTCAAAACCAACATCAATTTATTATTTTTACTTTTAAATTCAGAGAAAACCCTAAAATTTTGGGATCTTGATTCAAGGTTTCATTTATAACATCTCAAGGAGGTTCCATGAGAATGCTAAGTTTTTCTCTTCCCAGGGACTATCTAATTTTCCATTTATATTTTTGCAATCTAATGCCATGTGGTTCATGTCTACGCCATTTCAGGCTTACTCATGACTGTATAGTCAAGAAAATTATTGTGTCCAGTGTAATTTAAAATGCACCAAATACCTCATGTGGGAGATGCTTACAATTTACAGATCCTACTCAGATGAAAATTGTATCTTCCTTACTTTAATCTTATCAGTTCTAGTTACAACCTTGCTAATGATATTAAATAATTCTTGTTCACCATTGATGTTTACACCTTGCAAGTACATATAGCCTTTTATCCAACCTATTAAAGTGTTATAGCTAACACAGATTAGCTCATAGCTGTTAGGACTGGATCAGTGACAGAAGACATTTTCAAACAATTATTCATACTTCTGTTTGCATTTCACTTGCATAGCACATATTACAAACATCAAGGCAAGCAAATTTTCATCTGCATAAATGTGAATGGCAATTGAAATTATTTGGGATTTTATAGACAAAACCCATTCCAAGTGGTTGCAGAAGTCAGGTGGTGAACCATACTGAGGCCTGGCTCAAGCAAGGCTAGTGCAGAAGAAGCAGGGAAGTCACAAACAGCGTACAGCCAATTTCATGCAGCATGCACTCTCCAAGAGAGCCAAATCTGCTGAATTATACCTGGAGACAGTGAGGGTACGCCAGCAGTAGTGCTTAAGTTAGTCACATTTAGCATAGGTGGTGGTACATCTCTGAGCCTCAAAGTGAACCCAATCAGTTAATGGTCCACAGAGCAATCTCATTGACTTGTCATTCTCCCTGTGCTTTGGGGTCATCCAGCTGCCTCATCTGGCAAGGAGAAGTAGGGAAAGGATGTCTGCTAATTGAGACCTGCCCCTACAAGCAGTAGGATCAGAATTGTCACAAGGCACCCCACTGGGGACTTGGGCATGAGATCAGCTATCAAAGTCAGCATGGGTTCACTACCCACTTTCACAAAGGACATGTAAGTAGAAAGCCCTCATCAGTTACTGAACTTTGCCTAAACTCTTTTGGCCATGCACATAGGCACACATGTATCATTGGGATGGTTTACTTTCTAATTCATGAAGGTGTGATGCAGTACACAAGCTCTTCCTGTTTGTCTAGGGAAAACTAGGTTGGAAAACTTCCTTTCCAGTTTTACCTCCAGTCATGTATAAATCTCCCCCCGATATCTTTGGAGACTAGTTTGGAGAGGAACCAAAAGCAGAGTTAGAAAGAGCCAAGTGGAGAAGCCAGAATCAATACTCAGTACAGGTACAAACCTCACAATCCAGAAAGGTAGATTTATACCTCTACAATCAAGGCTTCGCTGTGCTTGCTAGTGCTCTCTCCTTCTTGAATCTTCAGCAAAGTTTTTGCCATTGGACTCCATTACTGGATGCCAAATCGCTGTACCACCCTAGAACTGTGTCTGTGAGACACAATATAGCACTTACCTAATAGCACAGAACCCAAAAGGTCAAAAGAGAATTGATATTAGCTTAATTTCAATTTTTATGCTTTTGTTTAAGGACAAAGGTAATATGATTTCAGTAGAGAGCCATTATCTTAAATCTGCTAGCAAGCTAGAGGGGGAAAAAAACACTCAACAAATAGTATATTTTAAAATGTGAAATAATGAGAATAATAGCACATAAATTTCTGTGTGCCCTGTTTACGGGAACAGGTAGGAGGGAATTAATCAAAGGATATTGTGATCAACTGCACTTCAGTAAAACATCTACAATGTTAATGTATTGGCCTACCTCCCCACCTGCCTCTCAATTGAAAGTCTATATGCAGTCAAGGGGGGGAGAGGAGGAGGAGGAGAGGGAGGAAGTGGAAGCAGAAACTGCATGATGGAAAATTGTTTCTGCATGAAATGTGCAGGCCAAAACACCTGCATGATGAGCAGATCATCACCCCAGCACTACAGAGAGATTTATGAAACTTTTAAACACAACTTTGCTCCAGGCCCTTAATTAACACAGAGATCTGTCTGAAAGTAGAACTAAAATCTAATTAAACTTTACATTTAAAACCAGTTTACATTAAAAGCACTGAGCAACTGCAAGAGCAATTTTATGTATTGCCCTTACAGCAGACACAGCAAGTACACACTAAAGTAAGGAATGCAGATTCTGTTTTCTTTGTGTAATACTTCTTTCATCCATATCCTCACTCATACATAAGATCCATGTAGGTCCCTCAGTATGGCTGTATTCTTGAAATGAGGGAAGGACAGATTCATCTGATCTCTAATTTCAAACATGGCTTCTTATGCCCACCTCTGTTTTACAACACTTCCTTGTCACAATTTATTTTACTTAATCTGTCTGAAATCTCACTATCTAGCTTAGTTTTGTTGGGGTTTTCTTCATAAATTAAAATAGGGACCTCTGTATGGCAATTCATCCTACCTGCAAGAGGTTTCTACCTTTTTTGGGACAACATAAACCTAAGGTGCCAACATAACCATAAGGTGCCAGTCTTCTTCTAGTCACTGCAGAGTATAGCTTAACACAACCAGTTTAGATTAAATGATGCCCTTGAGATGATTAAGGTTAGTTGAGTTGAATCCCCAGGCATGACTTAAGCACCTGTACGCTGAGATAATTTGAGGAGATACACTATAATAAACAAGTTTGGATGTTTGCAAGGCTAGAAATTTTAATCCGGAGGATCTTACTCTGAAGATATGTTGCTCCACATTCCAGGGTTTTTTCACCTGAATCCAGAAAAAATCTTTACTAGTTCTCACTGAGGAGGTGCTTGAATTGTGAGGATCTGCATGGCCAGATTGGCAGATCTAGGTAGCAGGATGGATACAAAGGAAAGGCTTCAGTTTGTGGTGCTGAAACAAAAGCTTCAAGTGGCAACAGCCTAGAAGGAAAGGAGTTCGGAAAACAAGCATCTCTGTATATATATACTTGTGCTGTTTGATAGTAAGTAGATTTGAAATGTGTATGACAATACATGAGGTCAGGAAACAAATTGGTTTCTGCTGCCCAAAAATGTTGAAAGCATGGCAATGAAGTACAGCTTACCTTAAGATAACAAAAATGCACAGGGCACAGCAGAAGAGGCAAGACTCAACTGTTCTCTTGAGCCTTCTGGACATATTTTTTTAGGTGACCTAAATATTCTCTGTTATCTAATATAACTTCTGTAAACACTGGTCTGAATTTGCATCATAAAAACATTTCATACCTTATTACTTACATAACAGAAAACCAAAGCTTTTTTGTCCTACTTTTCTCCTTAGATGGCAGAACAAGAAAGGGCTGAGGGGAAGGCAAGCTGTATGCTGTCAGTCATCATTCTTTTCATTTAAATCAGTGATGAAGGAAGGGGAGACCTTTCAGACTTTGGTGCTACATGTAAGAGCTGTTAGATTGGTTGCATGTTTAAAAAGTAAGAAGGATATTTCAAAAGGAGCTAATTATGGTGTATGGTCTTGCTGTTCCAAAGATAGGCATAGACAGTAATATGAAATAATAATCCTCCTAATACGTAGATTATATTTTCCAGTGTAAAACTGTACCCAGACCAATTTTCAAAGCTTCTGTGGAAACATATAGAGGCATTAGCACAGAAAATTTTCCATCCAAGGATAGTTTTACTTCTAATTGAGAAGTACTTCTTGGAATTAGATATTTGCTTGCAGCAGTGCACTTCCTGTAATCAAAAAAAATAATAATTTCCAGCCATGAAAAAGCATTTTCATTACATTAAGTATATGCAGTGGTCATTGGGGTGAGACTCACATTAGGACAGGTGAATTCATTTCACCTGCATTTATACACCTATAACATAGATATCCAATTTACACTAATTGTTTAGTCTCTCCTGTTACTCTATTCTCTCACTCACCCTTTCTTACTCTCTGTTGTTTTCTGTTGACTGTGGAAGTAACTAATTTAAAATTAGATATTTAACTTACGGGCATCTAAGGTAAATGTAATGTGTTTCTGGGTCTATGTATTTCCCTAGCCAACTATAGACAGTCACAGCCTTAGAAATATCAATAAATAATGCTGATGAGAAACATATTAGTGTATAATTGTCATACCCCTTTTTTATGAATTTGCAGCTTTCTTTTTTGCCTGCATTTTTAAATCCTCCTAAATGCTCTACAGAAAACACAGAGGTCCATGTTTTATTATTTTAAATAATGTCATTATTTAGAAGTGCCCATAAGAAAAGAACCTTGTTTTCTTATATCTTTCAGGGTATCCTGCTACATAACATCTTACTTCAGAACGGAATCAAGAAATTTCAGGTATTTTCACAAAATGTAACTGTCATTTGTTTCTTTTTAAAGGCAAGTATTTCTTTTTGTTGTTTTCTAACTTTCTGGTGACAAATTATTAGTTCTGCACTTCAAAAATTTCAGTGATAAGTTTCTTGAGAGTCATACATCCTCCCAAAATGTTTATGCTTTGCTAAAACAGCCATCCTTCATCAAGAACATGTTTTTTATTCCAACCAGATCTACCTATAAACAAATGGGTAGGAAATGTGCTTTATCTGAATAGAATATGCCAAGAAAAAGAGAGGTTTGTGATTGAAGAGAATAACTAAAGATGTGGATGATTTTCATGAGATTGCTGAAACTAACAGAGGCTTGCGTGTCCTTAGATGACTCTCTAATTCAGATCCATAACAGTGTTCAGTTGATATTCCATGGAGTACAAAGTTCAAAATTTTGATTTAAAAGATCTTTGGTGATTTGGAGGCTTTTGGAAATGTTTGTAAAACAACAGGAAGGTGGGTTGCTATCAAGTGCTAATGTCTTTTTGTTAGTTTAAACAAACACTGGTTGCAGTAACAGAGCAAAATCTTCAGCACACGAAAACAAACAAAATACCTGTCCTGGCCCTGGAGACTGTGTGTTCTGATTATGAGCTAATTTCAAACACATATTGTCCCAGTGAGACTCCTGTTGCTCTCTGACCTAATTAAATGAAGGTTTCACTAAGCAACAACATATCTTCATGGTAAACATATTTCATATCTTAAGCCTCGGGGAAGCATTTCTTACCTGTGCAGCTGTCATCTCATGTACATGGTGCAGTGCCGTGAGCCTGAAAGGGCCGATGGCAGTGAAGTTGAGGCTTTCAGCCAGCTATGGTAAGGGAAAATGTCTGGAATCCATTAGCTGGAGGACATCGTAGATAATACCTGACCTTCCTCTCTTTTAGCCTAATGGTAATTCAGGTTGTGTCTTTACATACTAACGCAAAAGCACAGGGTATGGTTTTGGTAGAAGTAATAATATCTGTCATCCCTCCCTTTACTTCCCCAGTGCACACTGCCTTCCTCTAGGTAGCACACATGCTCTTTCTGCCCTAGTGACCATTAACAGCCTGGGTTCCAGTTCTCCAACCAAGGGCCTAAAACCCATCTGGCCAGTGGCTTCTCCCTGCAAGATGCATTACGTGCCTCCAGTAGGTCAGGTCTGGCTCCCCCCAGCAGCACGGTGGCTGGGGCAGAAAGTCTCCCAGGACAGGATCATGTGTCACAGGGAGGTAGCCAGCCAAACACAAGCTGCTCCATGTGTCTCAGGAAGCAGACCATGAAATATTCTCTTTAGGAGGTGCTCATGTAAATCAGGAAATGGCAGCATCAGCCTGAATGGAATACAGCATACAAAACAGCTTTTATGATTTTGGATAAATGTAGCTGCGTATTAGCTCATTTCCAAATATCACGAATGTCTTTCGTTGCCGTTTACCTCAGGCTTACCACAGGGTCCAAGTATTCACACAGGCAGTTACAGGGGCCATTTGATACCTGAACTTATCACACATGGTTACCTGTTCATTTGTCCTGTCTTTAGCATAACACCATGGTGAAAATTTTTCTTGTTTCACATGTTTAATATTTATGTTGGATAGCTGCAAGATATAATGAAAATTCATTTTCACAGCTGGTTTGAACCTGGTTATTTCTGCTCTTCTGAAAGGCAAGAAAACAGAGAGATGAGGTATCTCGCACAACAAGGTAAAAAAGGAGGGCAACAGCTGGAGAGAAAATAATGGAAGTGGTCTGCAGATAAAAACAGTATGAGAGAAAAGATTGATTTTTATCTCTGAAATAAGACGTCCCCAAAGCATGCTCATTTATTTATCTAACAGCAGGGTGGGTCCCTTGATACCACTCTTTTATATGTCACCAGTGCATGTCCACAAGGACCTGTCAGCTTGATTAGAATCCATCAATTAGCTTCAACAGGCTTTGAATCAACCCCTGCGCTGCTTATTGGCTTTATTTCTGGATCAGATCTGTGTACAGAAGCCTCCTGCCAGCAGGGGGTGGATCTGCTCTGGAAACGGGGACAAACCAAAAATGCATCTTAATGCACCAGACACCACCCTGTTTTAATCATTATATTTATTTATAACAGTACAATAGGGAAAGTGCCAAGACATTATCTAATACATGGATGGTGCCGCAACAGCTTTTCATCTTAGTCTGGGAACGATTAGGACATTTTGCTGCATAAATAACGTGGTGAATTAAGTCTTCTCCTTGTATCAGCACCATATGCTAGTAACAAATATATTTATAATGTTTATTTGAATAGCTTCAAAAGGGGATATTACAACAGATCAGTTGAACTGTAAACACTATTAAAACACTTTTTAAACTTTGTTGCTAATGCTTCTGAGTAGATGGAGAAAAATACTAGTGAGAATTTCAAAAGTACTAGGGAAAACACAACATTCCTACATGTGAACTTTGAATTTCTATGTTATTAGCTATGTGAATTCACTGGTCTCAGTAACCTGTATGTTTACAATTCTCTCTTAGACAAATAACAGCAAATGCTGTTCCTAGTCTGTGGTCTTCCGTCAGTAAAAACTTCTATTACAAGGAGCTGCAATGCTGACATTTATAAGTATCCAGGTGATGTATTAGAGTTACCATAAATACAGCTGATAGTAGCAGTTTCTGTGGCCACAAATTAGGCTAGTAAATCAAATGTAAGTACACACATGGCTATTTTTGAAAGAAAGCTGCAAATTAGCAGATTATACTATGCAAGTTCACATATCACAGAAAAATGTTAGTGAGTTCAGTCCAAGTGAGACTAGGCTTTTTTCCCATTCCCCTTGTTTGTTAACAGTACTGCCATCAGCATTTTTTTCCCTTTTTCAAAGAGACTCACCATTTCTGAAGGCAGTATCAAACAGCAGGTTAGCTGCATTTTTTTGTTTGTGCTGTTTCCTTTATGTGCGTTCTGGAGTGAACCCTGGTAGCTGTTAAGACAGTGATGGGACTGCTCAGTGGGAAAGAATATTTAGCCTTCTGCAACACAGGGAGATGCTGATTTTTTGTATCTGTATCCAGCCAGGTTAGTGAGCAGAAAATCTAGCTGCACAATGAAAAGGTTTGCAAAGGTTTCCACAATGGATTACAAATTAATGCCAGAGGTTCGTGCATTCTGAGTTAGTCCTTTAAAAGAAAAAAGTCAGTAATGCCGAAGTTTTGATCTAGTACAAGGAAACACGTAAAATATTATATTGGCTGGGATTCACTTGCTTAAACACAGGTAGGTAGTGTCATTTAAAATGTGTTAAGATACGTGAGACAGTTGTGTGTGGTTGGCCTATATGATATAGGATCTACAGGGGACTCTCCTTCATCTACAAAATTAGTTGGAGATCTGACAGGATACCACTGAGCATCTGAAACGGCATTACACTCCTATGCACTGGCAAATGAATCTTATCCACAATGACAAAACCCCCAGTTTCCAGTAAGTACATTTAAATGTCTAGGTAGGTTCAACATTTCCTTTCTGCTTACACTCCAGAGGCATGCCTCCATCCTTGGCTATTTCCTGCAATTTCAGTCAGCCTGAGAAATTGGCTTCTTTCTGGATAGTGAAAATCTCCCCACATACATTACTGGTCTAATTATCCGTCCCAGATTTGAGGGACTAGTTTTCTGAATGAGGACTCTTTCTGGCTACAGGACTGCTAGTCTCAACTTTGTACAGGAGTCCAGGAATAGCTTTATGGGCCAAGTCCTTTCTTGCTTGTAGAAATTAACTCACTAATGATACTGTTTCACCATGCCTCACACAAGTTGTGTATTTGAGCCCTTCTGCAGATTCCAATCCTTTACAGTAAAGCTTGTGTAACAAAACGGAGAGCCAGCACTGAAATAATTCAGCTGGACTTGGCAATATTGAATGCAGTTACAAGTACAGTATTTTCCCTCCAAATCCTTGACATTTCGTGACCTATACATAGATTCTTACTGGCTGTTTCAGCATTCAGGACGGATCTAAGGCACTGTGTTGTATGGACCTGATTCTTGGTACCAATAATATGGCTTAGAAGCCAAACTTTCAAAGTCAGTGCAAACTCAGCATAACAGAAAAGACATTTTCTTTTGAACATATGAACCTTAAAAACAAGCTGTCTGAAGAGCATTAAAATAATATAATATTGCAAAGCCAAAGGCTCCAGAAGGTAGAAAATACCAGAATTGGTCTGGTACTGGCCACATACAAATCTAATTTATTTTTTTTCAGATATATGTATTACAGTGTGGTGTGTAATTACATTCAAACCTATCACAAAGCATGAGCTATTTCATTGCACAGGACAGAACAGGTTCTGAATAAGAATTAAAAAAACAGACAGCTGCCAGTGTAGTAAGCACTGTCTCTCAGAGACTTAAAAAGAAAGAGCAGTGTAAGGCTTTGTTTTAGTCTGTTGGTTTGCTATGTTCCCAGGCCATAGATTTTTAGTTGTTTTATGAGCTATGAATGTGGGATGGAAATGAAGGTAATTACCAGGTGTAAACTGGGTAAAGGGTCCCTAATCAAACCTTTCACCTTGTCTCCTAACAAATCTGTCATCGTACTGTATGTGTACTACCTTTTAATACCTGCAAAATGTCAGTTGTGTGCTCTTTGTCAAAGATGGCTTAAGATTTTTTGAGTACTTTTCTTAGTATAGCTTCAGAGTATGACAAGAAAAGCTAATACAAAATATTGTGATTAATATTGCATTTTGTATGGGCTTTAATTCATATTTCTCTCGTTGCAAATAGTTTGCTGCTCTAAGGGTAGTTCATGTCTTGTATATAAACCAACAAAAGAATACTTCTGAATATGCAGATGACACCAAGAGGCATGGTGCGGTGTGGGCAGGAATGCCATGCAGAAGGACCCAGGCAGGTTTGAGCAGTGGGTCCATGTGAACCTCATGAAGTTCAACAAGTGCAAGGTCCTGCACCTGGGTCAGGGTAATCCTCAGTATCAATGCAGACTAGGGGATGAACTGATCAAAAGCAGCCCCATGGATAGTACTTGGGTATGCTGGTAGATAAAAAAGTGGACATGAACTGGCAATGGGTATTTGCAGCCCAGAAAGCAAATCCTATCCTTGGCTGCATCAAAAGAAGCACGGCCAGCAGGACAAGAGAGGTGATTCCCCTGTCTATGTGCTTTCATGAAACCCCACCTGGAGTACTGCATCCAGTTCTAGGGTCCCCACTATGAGAAAGACATGGACCTGTTAGCACAGGTCCAGAAGAGGGCCACATAAATGATCAGAGGGATGGAACACCTTCCCTATGAGCAAAGGCTGAGACAGCTGAGGTTGTTCAGTCTGGAGAAGAGAAGGCCCCAGGGAAACCTTATTGCAGCCTTTCAATATAAAAAGGGGCCTATAAGAAAGACAGAGAGAGACTTTTTACCAAGATTTGTAGTGACAAACAAGGAGTAATGGTTTTAAACTAAAAGAAGGTAGATTTAGATTGGAAATAAGGAAGGTATCTTTTACAAGGAGGATAGTGAGACACGGGAACAGGTTGTCCAGAGGAACTGTGGATGTCTCATCATTGGAAGTGTTCAAGGCCAGGTTGGATGGGGCTTTGAGCAACCTGATCTACTGGAAGATGCCCCTGCCCATGGCAGGGAGGCTGGACTAGACGATCTTTAAAGGTGCCTTCCAACCCAAATCATTCTTTGATTCTATGAATATAGCAGTGTCTAAACTAGTCCCTGATTTCCATCACTCCTTTCCACTTCCCCTTAAAGCACCAGGAATACACCTGCAAATGGCATCCTTGCTTCAAGGGCATGCATGAGGTAGGTGCTTCAGTCAAACCACAATAAAACAAACATCTATATTGGTTTGCAATCCATGAGTCTGTACACTGAGACCTGCGTTTCTGAGCTGTGCTACTTGTGACACCTCACCATGAATTCTATATTCCTGCTGGACTCTTGAATCATTGGAAATACCCGGTCAAGCTGGGAGGGTGTGAGGGTGGGAGGGGTGTTGGTTCCTCATGCACTTTTGGACAGGAAAAAACATATGTTGTGACTAGAATGGGTTTATTCACTTCGCATAGCAGGATCAAATTACTGTTTTGAAATAACCTTTCCTGTATTGGACATGCTAACATGCAGGAAGTAAGAAATAGCTCACATGAGTACTCAGATCATCCTCCAAGATGCAGGAATGGCAGCAGGTTTGACTTTTCTTATTTTCTCCAGTCTTACAGCCTCTCATGCACTTTTGTTCTGATTACCAGAATCAAGTTCAAGAGCTTAGGGGAAGTCCACAGGGTACATGGCCAATCTCTACAATGATAGAGGTTATGCTAAATACAACTCCTAGATATGATATTATGTTAATTTTTTTTTTCATTATATTGTTTGAAGTGGAGCCACTCAGTCTGCCTTGTGTAGTCTGCCAATATTTAATCATGAACTGAAATTTGAAATGCTTTTTTTATTAGGGAAAAAATGCCAACATTGAAAATTATTATTAATCTTAAAATACTGTTTTAGTTATTCTGCCTTCAAAAATGCAGTCAAATCTTCATAAATTTAGAAATACATGTAACATTTATTTTGCTTGTTTCTCGAAGAAAGTAAGACATGGGGTTTTGTGATAAAATCTGTATGTGATTAGAGACAGAGTATCTGTAAATATGTTACACTCACAAACAAGACGGATATATGTGCTATTTACCCATATTAACCCATTATGTCAAAACATTTAACAGCTGCCTGCTCTTCATTTTTATTCTTCAGTTTAATGGAAATTCTTCCTGGTAAATTCTTTGCTATGCAGCCATTTTCCATTTCACACTTTTCTGCCATTCTCTTTAAAAGGATTCTTTTTACCAGTGCTTATTGATATTTAATGATGGGCAAGCCACCAAAAGTTTAAGTCTCAGAATGACCTCATTACTTAATTTTGTCTTCACTCTACTTCCATTTTTGAGGTTGAAACAAAAGACAATTAAGTAAAGAATTTGGTTCACTACGCTATGGATTGTCATGACCTTGCATGATTGTCATGACCTATACGTTTCCCCTTCATGTCCACTACCCATACTTTTCATGTAAATAGTCTGCTTTACTGACTTTGCTTGTTGTTTGCTCAGAAAGATACTTGACTAGGTCTATCTTATTGTCACATTTTCTGTCACATTTAGGTCTACTGCTGTGACTCTCTGAATCACATTTCTTCAGTAAAGCTCTAATGATCCTGGCAATTATATCGGAGGTTATACTACTGACAAGGCATATTCATTTAAGCAATTTAGTATTTTAAAGGGATCTCACAGAACTTTGTTACTGCCTGAAAACCATCATTTATCTAATGACATAGAGTATATATTTGCATTATAAACACTAATTTTTGGCTTACCATGAGAATTTTTCAGTCAGGGTTAAGTGAAACCCATTACCTCAGCTTATTGCTATTCTTAACTCAGCATATGTCTAATAGAAGTCACAGAAGTGATATATCCTTGGATTTTCTTATGCAGTTTTTTCTCAGTCCTTCCAGACTTTGACAAAGAAAACACAAACACACCAGCAGGAAAAGCCAGGTGCACAGGTAGCATTTCACAATTGACTCAGAGAGAGAGAAAGGTTAACGTATAAGAAGCAGCATCCACTTTGCAGTGAAAGGTACACCTTTATGAAAAAGTGTGATATTTTCAGCTGGATTGAACAGTGTTTACCATGACAACATACTTCAGCTAGTTCCTAGAGTACTAGTTTTTACACCATATAGTATAACTATACCAGAGCATCCTTTTATTCAGGTCATGTAGGGGGAGAAAAAGAGGTGTCTCGAGAGTGGGGTCAATGGCAGCAAGAGGCAGAGGAAGCATCTACCAGGAGGAAAACAATAAAGCAAGCTGTGCATAGATCTGCATCAGTACATCTCTATGCCAGTATTTATTTCCCTGGGACTTAGCTACACAGGTGGCACCTTGGGACTCACAGCCCAGCATCCTCTCTTAAGTCCTTATGTGCTTCATCCCAGGAAATTTTAAGCAAAGAAAACACTTCTCTTATTAATAATTGTATGTAATAGTTTATTGGATATTAACATGGGATACTGACAATGACTTTGTGAACGCCCTCACCACCTTGAGGAGATTCTGACTTACAATTCCTGCCACACCAGAGGTGCCCTAACAATTCTGATAACTTGTACGCTTCTTCCTCCACTTAAAGGCCTGCTGGTATGCACTGAAGAACTTGAAAGATATTGGGTTAAAAAGACAGAATGTGGAGCAGACTGCCTCTAGCTTTCCAAAAGGAAGGGTGTTGGTTCTTCCCCAGGACAATATAAAACCAGAAATAATACTGATTCCATAGATCAGAAGCCAGATTTTTCACCTGCCAGCTCAACTCTTAAGCAGTAAACTGGGAGAAGCAGAATCATATTCCACTATGTTTCATTTCTTTATTCACTCTGGCCCAGGACCACAGTTATTGGCTCCTCCACAACCATACTTCACTGAGAGCAATGAATTGCTTCCTTGTCTGGAATACCTTACAGCTTGGTGATAGGGGCATTTCTTGGGAATAAAGGGAGAGGATTTTATCTGCCAAGGGAGCTGAATCCAGATGTCCAGCATGGGGTAACAATAGCATTCAGTGTCAAAGGTGTGTGGCTCCTTATCTTTTAGGACAGACCTTCTGTCTCTGTTCCATAAAAATTTTTGTAGAAAATATAAGCCTAACTGATTTTCACTTACAAAAGAGCCTCCATGTTCCAAATTGTGAGAGGAGAGCAGAAAGACACAGTTTTTTGCTTGATATTTCTTACTAGCTAAGTCCAAACAAGCCTTCATTCTGGCTAAAGGTTTCTGGTTCTTTGAAGTGTCTGATTTCATCCTATCAGCTATGCAAGGTATCAAGGTACTTAGCCTGTTTTAATTGCCTTGACAGGCCCCTGCATTTTAGGCATTGCAACCTTTTTACACACAGAACAAAACCTCAGGGTAAGATATCAATATTAGTGAAAATTTTACAAGAATTAATACTCTTTGGAAATTTAACCAGCTGAATATACCTGCTATAGAGCTACACGCTATATGGGATGTTAGAGGCAAAATCACCTTCAAAGCACATTTGGTTTCTGCAGCTTGAAATAAATATAATCCACAATTATGATTCCATTTTTAGCAAACAGGCAAGAATAACTTGTCAAAAACATTTTAAAGGCCTTTGCATGGTCCTTTCATGTCTATTTTATTCCTGACAACTGGAAGATATAAAGCATTTAAGAAGACATGAAAATGCAACTAGAAATTAAGAAGATAATTTAGAAATCCAATCACAATTCCCTTTTGAGGGGGAAATTAAACATAAACTTGCTGAACTCACAGATTTTGATTGACTGAAAAAAAAAACCCAACAGAATGTGTATCCTTACGTGCATGATTGATCAAATTGCTTGTTATTGAATGTTTCCTTTTTTTTTTTTTTTTCATGAATCATGAATGCTCAGCATTCCTGAGCTGTGCTGTAGGCACTTCAGGTTTGTGTACTAAAATGAGTTGCTAATACCCATTACCAGTATAGCTTGCTCCTTTTCTGCTGCTTCCTAACCTGTGAAGCTGAGAGCTCACATCCTTGACTACAGAAGCAGATCCTCATCCCCCAGTCTGATCAGGTTCAAATGCAGAATCACGTCCCTTAAGAAAATTTGGGATAATTCTTGCTGCTTCTTTACTTGCAGCCATACACTGACACCATTTCTTGTCAGGAACAGGCTGGTATTCAGAAGTTAGCATGCTCCTGCCTTCTTCCTTTTGCTTCCATTTCCCATGTTTAAAAGAAAGGACTTTTTTTTTTTTTTCTTAGTTTGAGTTTATGGTATTACCTGTGTGTAAATAATCTTGTTGAAATATCTAAGAACAAGTAAGTGCTGAACTCTATGCTAAAGCATGCTTTCTACCTTCCTCAAACTTGTAAAGAGCAATACTTCAACCATCTTGCAGTGACCAGTCAGTGTAAGGATATAAATAAGTATTTTGTATGTGGAATGAGAAACTAGGGCCTACAATTTTATCTCCTATAACATGGGCAAAGTTCAAAATTCATGGGTAATGATCTCAAGTATAAAGTATATGGATATCATCCCAAACCTTTTACTAGTTAGTCATGATTATCCTCTCACACAAATAACCCAGATGGTTCATTGTTATTTGCATAATTGTGAACAGACATTGTTGTCAGACATCAAAAATCTTTTGAAGTGCTCTTTTTTGTCCAAACAATAACTCAAGAAAATACTAACAGAAAATAGAAAATACTAATGTGAGAGAAGACAAGCTATTAAAAAAAATTATAAGATACTTTACTTGGAAAAGGCAGTCTCTAGTTGCTGAAGAAGCTTCTAGATTAATGTCAGCATAATGATTTAAGTTTTTTATTGATGGAATTTTAAGAAGTTGTTTCCCCAACTTCAGTCTTTTGAAAAAAGTTACATCATATTCACAGATAATGCAGATGCAAAGATTGTGACATACCAGCATCCCACCAAAGGGAAATTGTCCTCAGGCTGCAGAAGTGCCTAGGCACAAACAAGTACACCACTCTAATCACAGAGCACGAAAATTTAATCCAAAAATAAAGTACAAGACAAGGAGTAAAGGAGCAAATCTGGAGTTCGTGCCAGACTGGAAAGGCAACAAAATAAACTCTACAAATTAAATCTATATGGGAAAGGCCTTAGGTACCAATTGAAAAGTGAGCATCACCCTAGAGAGGGCAATATGCTAAATAAGTTCCTTTAGCTGAAGTTCTCAACTTGGCTAAAACCACAATGCTTGTGGTTCCCCTCTTCCATATTTTTAATGCTCCAGACAGCTGTTCCAGTTGGGAAGACTGTGAAACTTTAGCTTAGTCTAAGTTCTGAAAAGCTTGTGATTTCCTTTAAATTCTATTCCTTGGAACTTAAATGTATATTTGAATGTTTGGGAACAAATAAAGGAGTCATACCTAAAATTCTCTAGTGACTTATGTTCTCAGTAAAGACACTTCACAAAATCCTTAACTGACAAACTTTTCTTCTGTGACCAGATAGTTCTCTTTAATATTGAAGGAGTCCTTCAAAAAGATTACCAATTGAGATGGCCAAACTCGAACACATAAAGAAAGCATACAGAAGGTGCAATCAAGGTTGGATAACCTGTGAGGAATACAGAGACATTGTCCAAACCTCCAAGGATGAAGTTAGGAAAGCTAAAACCCAAATGGAATTGAACCTGGCCATGGATGTAAAAGACAACATGAAAGGCTTCTGTAAGTAGATAAATGACAAAAGGAAGAATAGGGAAAATGGGGCCCACTGCTGAATCAAACGGGATCTTTTTACACAGGACATGGCTGAGGTACTGAAAGCCTTCTTTGCCTTTGTCTTTACTAGCAAGATCAGCCCTCAGGAAATCCAGGTCCCAGAGACCAGCAGGATAACCTGTTCAAGGAAGATATACCCTTGGTGGAAGAGGACCAGGTGAAGGAATGCTTAGGCCATGAACATAAGTTCATGGGCCCTTATGGAATGTACACATAAGCGCTGAGAGAGATGGCAAGTGTCCTTTCAAGACCATTCTCAATAATACGTGGTCAATCATAGCAATTTGGAGAAGTGCTCAAAGACTGTAGGAAAGCAAATGTCACTCCTGTCTTCAAGAAGGGCAAGAAGCATGACCTAGGGAACTATAGGCTGGTCAACCTCACCTTGATCTCTGGGATGGTGATGGAGAAGCTAACTGTTTAAACCATTTCCAGGCACATTAAGGACAAGAAAATCATCAGGAATAGTCAGTATGGATTCACCTTGGGGAAGTCATGCTTGACCAACTTGATAAACTACTATGATGAAATGACTGGACTGGCAGGTGAAGGAAGAGCTCTGGATATTGTCTACCTGACCTTCAGTAAGCCTTTTGATAATGTCTCCCAAAAGATCCTTATAGACAAGCTGTTGATATATGGGCTGGATGAGCAGATAGCAGGATTGAGAACTAGCTGAATGACCAGGCCCAGAGAGTGTTTAATACCTGTGCTAACGACCTGGATGATGAGGCAGAGTGTACCCTCAGCAATTTTGTGGATGATACAAAACTAGGAGGAGTGGCTGATGCGCCAGAGGCTCATCCTGCCATTCAGAGGGACCTCAGCAGGCTGGAAAAATTGACTGACAGGAATGTCATGAAGTTCAATAAAGCACACTCAGTGCACATCAAAGGCTCCTGCAATAGCACTACTATCCCTAGACTCCCAAACAACATTTGTAGGGCTGCAGCCACTCCAGCAGCAAACGGGGCCCAGGAGAGTAGGTCCTTCATGCTTGCGGGGCACGCTGCAAAATCAGCTTGTTTCTTTCGTCACAGCCCTGCCACGACAGAGATCTCTTCCTCTGGTGCTGCCACTGCAGAGGCAGTGAATCATTTTCCCCAGCTACTACTGTTTGTGAGAATGAAGCCAAGGGAAAACTTTAAGTTGTTATGGGGGTGACAATTCCTGGCAAAGATGAATTATAGTACAGTAAAAAGAACCAAGAAGGTGGTTTATGTGCCGTTTTGAACAGTGATAGATACTCTGAATAAGTTGCATTTAGGAACTGAAGGGAAAGAAAGCATTTGCTATTTTCTCTTCTTACCTTTCTTCATTTGAAAGTTTCTTCTGTCCAAATTAAAACTCATGTATAACATGTATGAAGTCTGTGCATCACCTGTGCTGTACTGTATAGAAAATCTTACTTTGCATGTGTATTTCTTCTATTAGAATTAGTTGAATGTTTCTTTTTTCTAAATTAGGTTTTGGGGTATTTTTCAGACTGATTTCAAGCTTCAGAGATATACATGCAAGTAGCAAAAGGGGACTTGCCCATCTTATTAATGCATTACATTTGCATTAGTAGAGGGGCTCTGGAGACACAAAGTGACAACACAACTGTCTTTACTGGACAGTTAAGAGTGGGCTGAAGGTCCCTTTTTGGTAGATCTGGCTGTCACAATTCACCTTCTTAAGCGTGCAGCCTTCTTTACCCATGCTAATCGCAACAAATTGCACACAGACCTAGACTAGAGGTCCTCTTCCCAGTTGTTTCTCTAGAACTTTGTCATTCGTTTGATGGTATAGCCTTAATGAAAGTCAGACAGTAAGAATGGCACCCAAACAGACTTAGGTATGAATGGGCAAGCACCAAGAAAATGCAAAAAACTACAAACATATTTCTTGGCAGGCAGGAAGCTAAAGCACAGTGATTCAGTGGCTCTGTTTTCAACCATATTTTCTACCAAGCACCTCCTCTTTTGAGCCCCACCCAAATCAAATATTCTAACAACCAGCATAACTTTATTCCTCTATAGCAAGGTATCTTCCCCTATTTTATTTAATGTAGAATTATAAAATGTAGTTGAATCTTGGTTACTTTAATTTCAATGATGCAAAATCATTCCTTATTTGAAACAGATTCCTGTTGCCTGAATACAGCAGTGAACTAGTAAATCCTTGTGTACCTGAAGTTATGAAAAAAGGCTACTGATAATTTTAAGTCTAACACAAGAAACACTTAGTAAAATTTAAAATATCAATAATAAAAATACCTAGCAATTTTTTTCCCTAATCTTCTGAAGCAAAGTCATGGACTTTCTTACAGCTAATTTCACACTTTGTCACCCACCCACCCAGTCTTTGATACTCCCGGTGAAAAACTAACGGCTTATATTTAAAAACATCTTTCTGGCTGGTTATTTTTTTGGTGCCACCTACCTTACTTTGCACTTAATGTGAAGAAGAAGAGCAAGTGGACTTTTTATCCAGCAGGGCAAGAAAAATGTGAGGAAAAGTCTTCTAGAGACTTCAGCTTCTTAAAGTAATTTACCTGTCCTTGAACAAACTGACTGTAAACCCTCACTTGGAGATTGCATTGCACAGATAAATTACCTTACATCACACGCACCCAGGGTTTTTGTTTGGTATGTTTGTGTATTGGGCTTTCTTTTTTAATAAAATCAATCACTTCTATCTGATTTCAGAAAATTGTAGCAACCCACCTGCACTGTGAAACAGCTGTATAGTAACAGAAAGGAAGAAAAATGATCAGACAATGTTTTAAGCTATATGCTGGCTCCCTTAATTACTAATTATATAAAGAAAAGCATGTTAGTTTTGCCACAAAAATCACAACCTTTTGAGAAAGGTACTCTGTGCTTTTCCATAAGCCTTAAAGTACAAATGAAAATACGACCACAGTAATAATTATTGCCACACCACCTGTCAAAATGTGGGATGCAACCATCGATTTGAATTTTGCATGACGCTATTTCCAGTCTTGACAATTATTTCCTTTTGGGCTTGTTTTACATTTTCCTCTTCATCTTCTGTGTTGTGCAATTTGGTATACTAACTACATAAAACTTTTTTAGCATAACTTGCCTAGCATTAGTGGCTTAATTTGCTGAGGCCTTAGGCCACAAGCTGTGAACTTTCACCTAGGTATGTTGAACTTTTACCTAGTCAAGTAAAAGAAGGCCCCAGTTCCAGCTCAAGCCAGAAGATAAGGAAGCCACATTCATTAACAGAAGCTGCAACCTTAGAGATAAGAAAAGAAATAGCCTATCTAAAGACAGTGAAAGGACCCAGTGAAGAACAGGAAGATCCCAGACCCTAATATTACCACTGGTCCAAACTGTCGCTTAAGGGATGGGGAACTTAGATTGTAAGGATGTAATTGGCCAGGGATCTCTTTGTTCGAGGTCCTTCTTCGGCAACACCCAGCTCAAACTATAGTGCTATCAATAAAAAGGACTTTATAGAAGAATCTCTTTTTGGCTCATTGATTCAGTGGAAACCTAGAATTGAACCCTGTTATGGTGCCTTGCATGTGTAATTCCCATAACATCTGTAAGTTAGAGTATTGGTTGTCGGTTTTCTTTGTCATGTTGCCTTAATTTTAAAGCTCATTAGGCTCATTTCTAGGTTCCCAATTTACTTTAATTGAACCCCTACTAAATTTCCAGCTGTGGAGTCACTGAAACAGGATTAAAGACGAAGGATGTTGGTGTGTTTGTGTGTTGTTTTGGGGTTTTTTTGAATTTGGCTTTCTTGATATTCTGATGCAACTACCCTCCTTTGGGTAGCTGCTTCACAAATATCAGAAAAAGAACATTCCTTTTTCTTTCCCCTCAAGCTCTCATGAAAGTGAATCAACAAAGAGTAAATAACTTTTTGATATCTTTTTCAATCATTTTAAAAAACCCTCACTTGTCACTGACAGTTTTGCCACTGCTGTCAAAGAACAACTATTATTTTTTTTACTCTTTATCTAAAGATAATTTTTACTTTCTATTTCTTTCTTAGTCTGTGTTGAACACACTTTCACCAGTTAGGTGAAGAACACCTACAGATGATTATTTAATTCCCTAACCTATTTATTTCCCTCCCTAAACTAAGAAAGTATCTTTACATGTCTTTATATTTGTGCCATCAGTAAGATTATTTTGTGAATATGGAATGACCCATATGACAAGAACATATGGAACAGAACAGTTTTTGCAACCAAAAGTGCCTGAAACTTGCTCACCTAATAGGGAGCCATTAGCAACAGCATCACTCTCAACTAATATTTTGATATTTAAGTATCTTCTTTAAATTAGTCTTCTAGACTAACAAGATAAACTACTCAATGGGAAGAAAAAGGCACTCCCATAATTTGATTAATTTAATTTTTTTAAAATGTATTTATTTTGGTTTGATGAATTATGCTTTGGAGGTATCTGTAAGAGAGGGAGGCAGACTTCCATATAAGTCTAGACAAGCAGACCCCTCATTTTCAAATGATTAAGTGTAGATGACATGGACTTTACCTTGCTGATTTGAGCAACTCATTGAAGCTTTTATTATGCATCCAGAATCATTATATGTAAAGGCAGATGGACAGGGTGTTTTTTGCTTTATCTGTAGCAACTATCATTTTCAACTATTTTGACCTGCTGAATTTTCTTTCACAGCAGTGACCTAGAACAGAGTTTACAACATTGCCCCCCCTTGTTGACTTCTGATGGAAATTTTTTTTATGACATTGTTTCTAAATGTCTACAAACACAGGGACCTGATCATGATGGCATATGTAGCCATTTCAAGTTTCAGGTTTTAAAATTTATGGGATTTTTGGGTTGACTGAGAATTACAAAAAGGAAAATGTTACAGATCAGTCCTCAGGGACCAAATCATGGCATGCACAAAAAATACCAATTTAAGCCTGCTGGTTTTGATAGCATTATCTCATCAAAAGTTTTCATTTTTTTTTTTTTTCTGCTGGGGAAGAAAGAAATAAGAGTGTTGTGGTTTAACCCCAGCCGGTAACTAAGAACCACGCAGCCACTCGCTCACTCCCCCCTCACCCAGAGGGGTGGGGAGGAGAATCGGAAAGGAATGTAAAACTCGAGATTTAAGAACAATTTAATAAGTAAAACAAAAGTCACACACACAAGCAAATTAAAACAAGGAATTCATTCACCACTTCCCATGGGCTGGCAGGTGTTCAGCCATCTCCAGGAAAGCCGGGCTCCATCACGTGTATGGTTACTCAGGAAGGTGAACACCATAATGCCAAATGTCCTCCCCTACCTCCTTCTTCCCCAGCTTATATATAGTAAGCATGATACAACATGGTATAGAATATCCTTTTAGCTAGTTCAGGTCAGCTGTCCCCCTCCTAATCTCCCGTGCCCCCACAGCCCTCTGTCTGGCAGGGCCCAAGGAACTGAAAAGTCCTTGACTTAGGGTGAACATTACCCAGCAAGAACCAAAACCATCTGTGTGCTGTCAATATTGTTCTCACACCAAATCCAAAACACAGCACTGCACCAGCTACTGAGAAGAAAATTAACTTTGTCCCAGCTGAAACCAGGACAGAGAGGAAAAACACGAAACAATGAAGAGAAAGATAACAGCGGTGTGACAAGTATATGGTCACTGTAAGTGGTCACGGTGAAAAAACGGAGACCAGAATCATAACTTATAGGAACCAGAAAGGTGGAATTGTAGGTTGCTTAGGGTGAGAAGAAATCTTGAGAAAGGATCAAAGCAGAAGAAAAACAACAAGAGATGATAAAAAGATTACTATCGTAACACAAAACTGTATGTGGGTTCTTTAGAAATGAGTTGGTGGCCATTACCAAGGCCAAGAGTGAACAAGTGGTACCAATGGACTTATGAAGAAAGTAGAAAACATTTAGCTTAGCCGTTTTATGTGCAGTGAGTCAGTAGAATTTAGCAACAGTCAGAATGTGGGAATGCCCAACTCGACTACTGGCTTGAATAAACCTAGTACAATTGCTGGGGATTGCAGGATTGCGCCCATAATCACAGGTTTCACCCTCACGATTACGGTAGAGAAACTGTTTCTCCAAATTAGTCTTGCATTTATGTGGTCGTGTTTGTTTTGGCACTGTAATATGCATAAAACATACTACACATTGCTGCTTTTAAGTCTTTTTAACAAATACATTATTCGTGGTTTTTCTGAAACATTATTATAACTGAGTCCAATTCTTTGTTAAAATGCACGCTTCTTTATTACAAGCATATCTAGATCTGTGATTTATCCATGCTATAATTTTGTTGATGAGTTGTAAAGGACAATGAAATTCTCATTTTGAAGTATTTTATTCCTTTTATTCCTCTAGGCCTTTCAGTCAACCAGTATGACATTTGTTGCCTATATTTTTAGCTTCTGCATTTCATATTGATGGTTATGAGATGTGTAAACTTGTTGCCTTTTAGAATTCATACTAAATTAAATCATATTTCTTGCTGTCTTATTGTAACTGGCAATAAGAATAATATCGGCCATTCTACATATAGCTAATGACCAAAAAAGAAAAGTTAAAAACATGTATTTAGTCTAAAATTAATCTGTAGTTAATAAATGATTGTACAGGTGCTATTAGGAAAGTAATATATATATACAAAACCTGCTAGTATGTCCTTATTGCATTTTCCTCTAACCATTCTATTAGAAAATATACTGTTACAGACTTATTTTTCTAAATGGCTAAACTGCATGTAACAGCTCATTCCCAAGTAGAATAGTTCTCATTTGTTCTGCTTTGATGTATCTTCTTCTTTTCTCCTGGCTTCTCCTGAGACACTTCTCCTTCCCTGACTTTGTTTATCGTCTTGGAATTGTGTTCTGGTCAATGTTATGCTATTTCATTTAGCTGGATTGTCCCCGGTGAAACCAGGTGAGATGCAGATATAGCTCATGGAAGCAGTAGGTGAAATCCAAGAGAAAGCAAGTGTAGTT
This sequence comes from Falco punctatus, assembly GCF_963210335.1. NCBI lineage: Eukaryota > Metazoa > Chordata > Aves > Falconiformes > Falconidae > Falco > Falco punctatus. The sequence goes on from NC_137585.1 coordinate 52,958,103, forward strand.
GATAGTAACAAAAGTGGGACCTGATCATTTTAGTCAAGGTTTGACCAATTTTGCTCCAGCTATAGTGTGAAACCATGGCCAGACTGCCCTTGCCACTTTCTTCTTCCTGGTTTCATAGTGTATATTCCTCAGAATCTTCTGCGCCAATAATCATAGAAAACTGGGGTACATACGGCCAAGGCATCATTTGGCCAGGGGAGATCTGGTAAAGGATGTCATGTTTCAGCCAATGTTAACTAATGTATTTAAAACTATTGATGAAAGTATTTACACTGAGAGACCACTAGCCAAGAACATAAATAATACTGGAATGAGGAACTTAAGAGACTTAGTTACAAGTTTTTGTACCATCCAAGGTAAGTTCCTTAACCACAAATACCTTCCTTTTTAAAGATGTCAGAATCTTGCAGGTTTGTCCTATTAGGGAAGGAAAACGGAATAAAAATATGAGAAAGATTTAGTTAAAAAGAAAAAAAACCACAGCCCTACTTTTCTCTATCAATAACACCTACACTGTTCATAGTTTATGCCTCGACAACCGAGGTCTTGTGGGTAAAATTTTCAAGAGCACTCATACATTCATGAACTATGACTTAAGCACTATAAAAAATATAAATCCTAAGAGCTGTCTGAAAGGGTCTTTAAGCTGTTACTGCTATTTTCAATAACTCTAGAAAAATGGGAATAATTTCAGAAACTGGAAGAAAATTAATGTTGTACCAGTATTTAAAAGGGATAAACAAGATGACTTGTCTAAAGATATTCTGTCAGCTTGATCTCTGCTCTAAACAAAATAGTAGATCAGACGGTGGAAGATTACATTGATAAATAATAAAATATTATTAGTGCCACTCAAACTAGTCTTCTGGAAAATAGATTCTGTCAAGCTAACATGTTGTGGTTTTTTTTCTGGTGGGATTACAAGTTGAGTTGACAAAGGTAGTAACATTGCTGTATATAACCAAAGTTCAGTCAAACCTTTGGCTGTGGATCTCAGGACATGTAGATTAAAAATACAAGATGCTACAAAGTTAACACAGTGAACAGTACATATATTATCCATTAACTAAGTGACAGATATCAGAGATAGCATCATCAAGCAGGTGTGTTTTTAGTGTGATCCCATAGATATTGCACTGGTAATATATTTTAATGAGTTTTTACCAATGACCTGGAAGATAACATAAGACTATCATTAACAAAGTTTGCAGTTATCAGAAAGAGTTAGAGCTTGGAATTAGAGCTTGGAAAATAATAAAGAGCAAATGTTACTGACAAAGGGCAATCTTCATTGCTATTGTAAGCTAGAAGCTTGCAAACAGTATGTGTTTTGATTTGAACAAGAAAAAAAAAAAAGAAAGAACGAGAGACTAAGAAATAGAGGACATAAACAGTACTAACAGGAGGGGAGATGCTAATATGGGAAACATCCACAGTGATGGTCCTGCTCTGAATTGATCTGATATTCACATAAAATTCTGTGTTTTGAAAGGTGAACAAGATCCTTGAATTTAGTAACAAGAGGGTACTGAGCAAGTGTAAAGCATCAGTAACACTTGTGTATTTGTACCAAAGTAAATATTAGTGGAATACTCAAGCAAATTCCTGTCTGCAGTTTTAGAAGGATTGATATTTGGAAAGAGTTCAGAGAAAATTTGTGAGAATAATTAGATTATAAGAAGATATGACTCATAACAAAAAAAAATCCAGGCAGCCTAATAATTTTATCAAAGATAAAATGAAGGTATGAGGTGATCTTAGCCTACATATACCTATGTAAGGAAAACCATAATAATAAAAAAAGGTTATTCTAAAAGTCATGATCTAGCCACAGTAATATCTAATTCAGGCTAACCTGATGTCCTATGTCACAGGTCAAGGTAGTTAACCACATTGCTTCTTTTTGAACATGTAATTTATGACTCATGCACAGCTATTTATTTCGAACCAAGCAGAATTACAAGCTGGATTTGAATAATTTGAAGTAAGGTTGTATTGCTGAGACAAATGTTAAAAGTCTTAAAAGTTTTTTGAGACAAATTTTAAAAGATTGGTCTTGACTGAGTTTGGACCTACTGAGCAGGAATAAAACCTAAAAGATTTGTCATTTTATAGGAATAATGAGGCTTAGTTATGGATAACATACCTGAAATAAATAGTGCAAATGACTAACAATTTTTTTTTATGCAGAAAATTATCTATTAAAATATAGTGTTCTTTTCTGGGTTTTAATCAAACAGACTTTTTTGTTCCGTTAAGGTCCAACACCTAATTCTTTAAGATAATTAGTAATGAGAAAAGTAGTTCAGTTAGAATATGAAATGCACCACCTCTGTCCCAGATTCCAACTAAACATGGATGACCATGTGAAGAATGAGGTCAGGGAAAATGCTCCCTTAGTTTAAAGAGAAAAGTAACTCATATTTCATATTTCAGAGCTTAGCTCTCAAACAATAGAGTAAAAATAAGTCACAGCTGCTGCCTGAACTGTAAGTGCAGCTGCATGGAGATACACAGAGGCAGGTTCAGAGAGAAACACAGCATCACTTCTGCAATAACAGACAAATGGTTAGTCATATTACTCAGTTACAGTCACTGTGCCAAAAAGGATACATACTGATGTTCAAATTGTTGCAGTGCACAAACCAGTTCAGGAAGAAGGACAATAACACCATCAACTCTTGCTCAGTTATAGGACGTTGCTTAATAACTTATCTGTCTTAGCATGAATGGCTTTATGGTTAGAAAATACTATGTTTAGTTCTTTCAACTGCCTGACCTGTATGGGCAGAGAACCAGTCAGAGATGTCTGCAGAAGGAAGTGCCACATCTATGAAGTGGTGTGTCTGGACTCCCGTTTAGGTGGGGAGAGGCAGAAGGAAGAAGCAGCTGATAAGCATTCAAACTTTGAATGCCTGATACAAGCCTCACTGGTCTAGAAGCAGGGCTGGAAATAACTCAAACAGGATTCCTTGAACAATTTCCAGAAGCATTTGGTTTTGGCTGGGTCAGTAGTACAGCAAGAATAGCCTTTCTGGGATATTTTGGTATTGCTGTTTCCTGTCTCAGACACAAACAAAACATTTGGTCTTTTTCTCCTCTCCTCCCCTCTTTTCTCTTCTCTTCTCTTCTCTTTTCTCTTCTCTTCTCTTCTCTTCTCTTCTCTTCTCTTCTCTTCTCTTCTCTTCTCTTCTCTTCTCTTCTCTTCTCTTCTCTTCTCTTCTCTTCTCTTCTCTTCTCTTCTCTTCTCTTCTCTTCTCTTCTCTTCTCTTCTCTTCTCTTCTCTTCTCTTCTCTTCTCTTCTCTTCTTGTTTTTTCTGCCTTCTTCTCCCCTCTCTCACCCTTTCTTTCACTGCCTTTAACATTTCCAAACAGTTCAGGCTGTGGTTCAGCTAGAGGTTAGGACAAAAGCTTGGATCAATCCCATTGCTTTGGTTGAAACAGACTCACCAAATGACCTACATGCTTCCTAAAGAAGACTGCCAAACACCAAAGCCCAGGACTCTACAGGGTACAGAAAGGAAACGGGAAGCTAATTAATACTATCATTCAGGAAAATGTATTTTTCTTCCTTACGCTTACTGTATATACAGAGATCCATATGTATACATATGTGTATACATACAGCCAGATTCTATCCTTGGCTATGCATACCGTGTTCTCATTGAAACACGGAAGCCACACACATGCATCTGAGGGCAAAATGTGGACCCAACAGCTGGATGATTGAATGTAGCCAAATTAATTACAGAGCTCAATGACCACTGCAAACAACTGAAACTCTGACCGCACTGAGGTCAGCATTGCAGTGCCGTTCCCAGCTCCTGGACGGCAGACAGTGGTGTTTGAGGGAAAAGAACACAATTTTGAAAGTTCTCACCTGTTCATTCTTTCCTTGCACACTAGCATTAGTACCCACCCTTCCTTTGCCAAGGACTGATAGTTACGTACACAGCCACACACAAAGCCTTCCTGGCAACCAAAGGGCTCAGAAACTGAGCACTGCAACCTACTTCGCTGGCAGCACTTAGTGCTAGGGTGCAACCAGGATAGTGATGTTGCTGACTTGGCGAGACATTCTTTAGCTGCTTCTGTTAACATTTCAAGGTTTGGCTGCCACAAGCTGCCTTCTTTACTGGCTCCGTTCAAAGGCCTGAGTGAATTGAGTGCATATAGACTGGGTTTACTTTGTCCTGGTATGTACATACACACACACACACACACAGAGCTGCATTTATTGAGCTGAAAGTAGTGTGTCCATACATATCCTTAACAAAAGTTAAACAAATTAAAATCAATTTTGAATTTGTGATAATAAAAAAAAATACTTTAACATCATAAAAATTGTGATATTATTATTACTAGGCAATAATGAAAAATCTTTGACATAAAATTAATACATAGTAAGTGTTCTGTATTTCTGGGTGTTGTATGAGGTCTTTGGAAATGATCACCTGAAAAAAGGCAATGTACTTCCTTGACTTAGAAAAGAATCTGACATCATACATTGGATTCTAACCCTATCTGCAGTGTCTTTGACAAAAGACATGCACCTTGGCCTGAAAGTCTAGTGGAATTACAGCAAGCTGAATTTTGCTCTCTGTGATTCATGAACTACTTGTTTACCTCTCCCTTTGTTTTAATGCACACACACACACAAGTTCATTCTTTCAGTGCATCCTTTTCTTAAAAATAAAGGGAATGCAAATTACTCTTCCCCCAAGAACTTGTACCACTGCACAGTGGCTGACGAGTAAGTTACTTTCAAACAGCACATCATTAATTTGCTTTGTTTGCCCAATGCTGAGTACAATTTTGGAACGTGGACGACAAGGTGAAAATGCCTTTAGAATACAAATAATTAGCTTGGCTGATTTCTTTAAAGAGATGATTCAGAGTCAGACAGACTGACTAATTTTCACCAGCTGGAAATCCTACCCTACCAGGCAAGAAGGAAGTAACACTGCTAGCATCAAGAGAAATGAGACAAGGGAAAGCATTGACACCACAAAAGCTCACCCCATCAGGGGAAATCTGCAGCTAATAACAGCTTTTAGGTGTAGTTAATTTGGTTGTGCATTAGTTGATTTTGATAATTTTTTTCTTCCTGAAAGTATTCTATATATTTAATATTTTAAATATTGTTCCTCCTGCATCAGAGAATTGTAATATGTTTTACTTATTCACATGAAGAAATATTGAGTTAATGCACAGACTCCACTACAGGATATTCTGTGGCCCCAGGTCAAAAATTTTGCTATATTTTGTAAATTCAAAATAAATTATAGTCTTATAATGAGCTATGAAATTAAACAAACCACACCACAGAACCAGTGGTATTCCAGTAAGGAAAGAAGCTGTGGTTTATACAGTAAGAAGCAATACCCAGTGCAATTAAAGTAACAAAGATAATGATAAAAGAATGGAAGATGGCTATGAAGGACCTGTAGCTGAGATATTTGCATTTGCTTGATGTAGACCTTGTATTCCAGATGCTCACTTAGCCCTCACCCTGTCTCTGCTCTTTCATTGGTGAGATTTGCTCATTCACCTCTGTTCTCTATACTGTTAATGGAAAGTGTCATCCCTTGACCCCATCTTTGTGTAGCTAAGGTTCTTAATTTTCTTTTGCTCTCTTAATATAACAGCCAGTGATGAGTACACCTAGATTCTTCATGTCTTCACACCTCCTTTGCTGTTCTTTAGATGAGGTATTTGTACTTGTTGATTTGTAGAGACAATGAAAAGAAAAAGAGAAAAAAAGGAACAGAATCTGCTGAGCAAATGGATTTCTGAAATCACCTTCCTTTTGCTGATTAAATGCAATTATAAATATAATATAGATATATAATATATGTTAATATTATATTATAAATATAATATAGATCTATTTAAATAAAGTTACTTTAAAAAAAATATTTCCTAAATGTTTTCTCAGGTATGTCACAACATATTCTTTAAATACACATTCCTCAGAATTATAATTTCAGGATATGAGAACCTTTGTTCAGAGCCTGTAACCTTTAGCATTAAAAACCTGATAATGAAGTAATGTTTGATCCTTGATATAGCTCTGGGGGAAAAAAAACCCAAACAAACAAAACAAAAAAAAAAACCCAAAAAAAACCAAAAAACCCAAAAAATCTCTGGCAAGTTAACAAAACATTTTAAAATATTCAAATGGTGGCTTTTTTTTAAGAAAATGGTATTTTGAAACAATGTACGCAGCTATACTGAGTGTATATAGAAATACTGAGCAAATTCACTTTAAAAAGGACATCATCAAACTTTTTAACTTTGATAGGGGAAGCCAGGTTAAAAATAACAAAATATTTATAGTTAAATTGTTTTGTTTGCCTTTTTGCCTTACTTTTCTCCATGGAATATGTGTCTGTTGCAGAGATTTCACAAGTATAAACATCTTTTGCTGTAGCTTGGACAAGTCTGCTGAAGAGATGGCTACACATGAGCAGGGCAAAGCAGTGTAGAAATACCATGTTAACTTTAATTGAACCACATTAAAGATGTGGGGCAAAAGAGTTTCATTAGTGGGTTCAAACACTATGGAAAAAAACTCACATCACTGCCTTCTAGTACACATATTGGCTCATTTAGGACTGGTTCTTATATCTCAGCTTAGCACTGCCTACTCTGAGTTTACATTTTGTGAGTTTAATGCTTCAATGGACAACCTCTGAACAATAACATCCTATGGCTTGGTCCAAGGCCGCTCTGTTTAATTTTGGTTCTGAATGTCTGAAGTTTGGACTGCATCAAATACCTTGATACAGAAGACAGCACTTGTCACTTTTAATAGGACAAAAGGGAGGATACTGCCTGCCTTGAAACCTGGTCAAGAAGCTGAAGGAGCAGATGGCAGAGATTTGCAGCACTAATCTCACTCCCCAACAGTGATGGGTTCATATTATACTGCTTTATGATTTTACTACCTCAACTGCTCCTTTCATCTAGAAATTCTGCAGCTAGACAGACAAGAAATATTTTCAGTTTAATATTTTTAATATTGTTATTTAAATTAAGTTAATTTTAATTCATCAGTTGAGATGGCCAGGAACAATGCAACCACCACCCTCACATTTTTGAGCAATTGCCAATGTTCTTGCCACCTGCTAAGTCACGGATATAAGTTTCTGTCTAAGATTATATCCATGAGTGTACATACATAGATACACTATTAATTTTAACTCCATAAGAATTTTTTTTCTTTTAAATAATTTTTGTGTGTGTCTTGCTACCTTTATCATAATCTTTATTGATTCATTTACATAAATATTTGATGATCATACTCAAGCATGTGATTAAATCTCATATCTGTATTGAAGCATACTGGTCAATATCTAATTCTCATTCACTGCAGAATTGTTAAGGGTCATGAATACACAACATATGCACCATTTTCATAATGAGGCATGCCATGTTTAAGAACACAACTCTATCACAATATCAAAAATTAGTGCAAAACTTCAACTTCTATAAAACTGTAAGTGGGATTAATCACAGTGAAATTTTAAGCACTGATGCAACAGGCAGGTACAGCTGAGTTACTCAGATTCTTTTTATTGTTCTTGGAGAGAAAAAGGCATTAATAAATCAGATTCTATCTGATGTTTTAAATCTGTTAATCAAGGTGATATGAGAGGCTTTCTAGGAGTAGGTATTTCTCATAGCAGTCTGCAAAAGGAGACTGGAATACCATGTTAGGTACAGATTTCTAAAGCACAGATATCTACACCAGAGACATTTTGAAAACTACCATTGTTGTCTCTGACTTTACAGGTGTCTTTTGAAATACAGCCTTTCAGAGAGAGCTATACTGGGCTCTTATATACATACTTTTGCTTGTTAAATTTAATTACTGTTTTTCCCTGTGATTTCCTTCAATTCACCAGACCTACCTCTTGGCCATACTTTTTTCCCTATGAATAATGCAGATCATGTCTCTCTTTCCTCTCCTCATGAAAAAAAAAAATTAAAACCCATGCAGTTACATCTCCATATGCAAGGACTAAAGGAGAGAAAACTGAATACAGTGGATTTTGTGTAGCAGACATATTCTATTAATATACGTAGGATAAATAGCAAGATAGGCAAATGAACTTCTTGTATCTGTTACTACTATCTGTTGTAATCTGTTGCTAGTATAGCATTAACTTGTGATAAGAGTGTCTGCTGCCCAAGTAAGATAGGAGCTGATAAAGAAAATAAATGAATTTGATTTATGTCCTCAAGGCCAATTGCCAGCCCGAAACATATTATGCCAATACCCAATGGTATGTGAAATGGCTCGTGTTAATTCAACAGAAACTTAGTCCAAAGACCTTTGCCTGTATCTTTTCCAAGCTGTGCTACTAAACCATTCAGATCAAAATAAATAGGAAAATAGATCATAAAGGAATTACAATCCCAAAGGTAGTTGACTGAGGCTGAGATGCTCTTGGCAGCACTACAAATGATGTGCATATGATCAGCAAAAAGCATGGAAAAGATGCAAAGGATAGTGACATATTTTGCTATTGTGTTTGTTTTTCTTCTATCTTGTTCATTATGTACAAAATTAGAGGTGGAAGCCACAGCCAGAAAGCAACAGTTCAATGCAAAGTAAAACATAAAGCCTATCCAAATAGCTGGCTGAAATAAACCGGGAACAATAACAAGAGCAGCAACAACACAGAAAAGAGGCCTAGGTAGGGGGAAAAAAACAAAACCAACCAGCAAACAAAAAACAAACCAAGATAAAGAAAACCCTCATCTTCCCATAGCTGTCATCAGTGACTAAAAATATTGAGAAAATAAATTTAAAAAACAATGTAAAAATCAATCATACTCAGTGTTTAATTCTCATATCACCTTCAGGACACATTTCTACCGGTAATCTCTAGGAAAATGCTGCAGCTTTCCTGGGGTCCCACTGGTTCCCACCCTCACCTGACTGCTCAGCCACCCTGCCGTATCATCACTGCCTGCCAAACAAAATTAAGTTGTTGGGGGAAAAAAAAATCTCCCTTAAAAACAAAACCAACATGCATCTGACAAAATTGCTTTCTATTTTTTGCAGAAAATGTCTTTATAAAGTGGAAAAAAATATAAAAAGTTGCAGTTTCTGAGCAAAAATCAATCTAAAGTTTGTTTAAAAGATATTTTATGCCAAATAAAATTTGAAAGACAAATTTTCCACCAGTTCCAACTTACTGTTTCCCAAACCTAGCTTTACAAGAATGTTTTGAACTCTTTAAATTCACCCTTTCCTGTGTGTGGTGCTGGAGGATTTAGTGATACAGGAGCCTTATCCAGAAAAGTTTATGTTAGTAACTTTTTGTGTTTTCGTTCCCAGGAGATACCTTGGTAACTGTGCTTGTGAGAGTGCCTGCAAAAACTGCCTTTTGCACAAATTAATTAATAAAAAGCCAAACACAAAATATGTTTTTGCCTTGTTCTTGTGATCCCCAGAAAAGTAACAGCCTCAAGAGCTATCATTCAGATGAGCCTGGGAAATATACAGCAGAGTAAGCACCTCAAGTGCCTTTCACTACCTACCCTTCCACTTCATGTTCTGAGTTTCTTTATTTCAAAGCTTCCCTGTGAGCACCATACAGCAGATTAAATAGAGGGTGAAAATAGTGCAGTGATGTTATTTTTTCTTCTTTTTGCATTTTAGAAGATTGGGGTTTATCCATCTTTGTGTTCTTCCCTCAGCTGGACTGGGTGCCTCAGAAATTTTGTGCACTTCCCTCTGGGTTCAAATTCAGCCTAGCCCAATGATAAAAAAAAAAAAAAAAAAAAGACATTTGGCTCTGACTTTCCACATGACCTTGATAAGTCACTATACAGTTGTCTGATTTAGTTTCCCCACCATTATAATTTTTAAACGCTATTTTCCTTTCTCTGATGTGTTGATCACACAAACTGAAATTACATTATTGCCAGAAAGCCTGTCACAGGAGTCTGGCAAACTAACAGAAATAGGTGAGAGATTGAATCCCTATAAAAATCCCTTAAAATAGCATTGGGGGCTATTCCAGTTTAGGGAAGATTGCACTACTAGTGCTTGTGACATCCCTGTTATGCATGTAAGGAAGGAAAATTGCTCTCTAGAACTGACAGTCACAAGCTATAAATTCACTACATAAACAGATAAAATATTAAAGCTTGCTTCTCCTTTCTCAGTTTGGATCGCACTCATAGCTTTCTTTTATCAGCTCAGCACTCTTCACACACACACACACAAAATTAAGGTGATTGTTAAAGACTTATAGGTCAAAACCATAAATAAACTATAGCCAGTCAATAGTTGTAATGTACCCCATCTTTTTCTTTTATCAGCCAAGTGTGAAACACAGGCACAGCCATTGAACATTGGTTTAATTGAATCACAGTTGCTTAAGTGCTCTCAAGAGGTGATAAATTAGAAGTGTTTTATGCATGAAATAAATAGGTTTCTGCAAGTTGGAGAAGCAATATGGCATGAACCTAGTAATAAATTGTTGGTTATCCACTAACACCAAATTGCTACCAATAAAAATTATCTATGAGCATTTTAACAAGGAAGGAAGAGTAAACATAAGATTCTACCCCAGACATGATTCTGTTTTGCTTCTTTTGCTCAAATTAGTGCTAAGTTAACTGGAGAGCTGGTCAAATTATTTCTTGAAGGCAATTATTTCAGTAAATGTAATTTATTTTGTCTTGAATAAATGTTCCCCAGAAGATCACTGATTAGATGATTTTATGATTATTTTCCAAATTTTGAGACCTTTACTTTTCTGTAATTTTTTTTTTTAATTCTTGTCAATTTTTAAAAGGGTTTGATTTCCCAAATCATATTGTACTCATTATGTAAAGTCACTGAATATGGATTAAAGGTTTACACATTTACCTGCAAAAATATTTTCTATATTTTATTGCTTTTTAAATTTTTTTCTTAGAAGTTCCTGGGTTAAATCCTGACCTGTCTAAAGCTAGTTGATTTCAGTAAGAGCAAGATGTCATATTGCACGTTTTGTAAGTAACTTAGAAATGCAATGGAATAAAACGGGAAAGGTACTTAAAAATCAGTTTAAAAGGATGGTATTAGGCAAATTTAACAATATTCCCCAATTATGGTCTCATACTGCCTTTTCCCTCTCTACTGGTTTTGGTTGGGATAGAGTTAATTTTCTTCATAGTAGCTTATATGGGGCTATGTTTTGGATTTGTGACCAAAACAGTGTTGGTAACACAGGGATATTTTAGTTATGGCAGAGCAGTGCTTCAAGGCCTTTTCTGCTCCCCACCCCAGCAGCGAGCAGGATGGGGGGGCACAAGCAGGTGGGAGGGGACACAGCCAGGACATCTGGCCCCAACTGACCAAAGGGATATTCCATACCGTGTGACATTATGCTCAGTAATGAAAGTCGTGGGGAAGAACAAGGGATATTTGGAGTCATGGCATTTGTCTTCCCAAGCAACCGTTACACATGATGGAGCCCTGCTTTCCTGGAAATGGCTGATCACCTGTCTGATGATGTGAAATACTGAATAAATTCCTTATTTTTATTTGCTTGCATGTGAAGCTTTTGCTTTGCTTATTAAAACTGTCTTTATCTCAGCCCATGAGTTTTCTTACTTTGACTCTTAGCATTCTCTTCCCCATCTCACTGAGAGGAGTGAGTGAGTGACTGGGTAGAACCAAGCTGCCTACCGGGGTTAAACCACAACACGCCCCTAAAATATGAAGAATGAAGTCTTCCAGTATATTTGGACAACAGTCGAAGTACGAAAAGATATTCAGTGCTGACAGACTGAATGAAAAACTATCTCATGAGCCTAACTGTGCTATAGTGGTGTACTGTAGAAATATTGTACAGGGTACAGTAGGATCCCAGTAGAGAGTCTCCATCTCTTGAGTCAGAGATTGATCAACTCCTCAGGTTCCAGCTCAAGCCAGCTCAGAGTATTTAGCTGCAATCTTATCTGGACTCATTCTTAGCAAACCTCATAACTAGAAAGAAAAAAACAATCTTCTTTTGTCTTTGCTGACATCTTGTTCTATATTTGTATTTTTTCCTCTTGTTTGTTTCCTTAAAGACTTTTCACAACCATCTCGCTCCCTTTTCTCATCTCATATGTGAATAGAAGTCTTTGACACAGAAGATTATAACCACGGCTTTATTAAAAACAAAGTGTAATAATGTTATTTCTTCAGAAGCCTGTTGAACAAGTAAGTGGAAACAAACAGATATAAACACACCCCAAAGTAATCTCAAACTGACAGATGCCTAGAGCTATTCCTCCTTCTCCCCTGCCTTCACATGGAGACTGATGGTGTTATCATTTGTAACAAAGGTCAGGCTGTGAATTCATCCAGCCAAAGATCTAAATTTCTCTTGTGAGATGCCAGTCCTTGTTTTGCACCACCCAGAGACATCCACTCAAGAGACCGGTGCCTGGCTCCAGATCAAGTGACACAGAATGGCTTGTGTGCATGCTGCTCAGGATGCTGTGCTACAGAACCCTGGCAGCAGCCCTACGGGATAGCTGTAGGCCTGGGTTGTCTCCAGGCTCCATTTGGCACCTCTGTAAATTTAAGATATCATTATTTCTGGAGCTTTTTAAAAATTCTTTCTTTCTTCTCCAGATGTAATGCCCTGAAATGGTGTAGGGACTGGGTCACAGCCTGTCAAGCCAATGGTTGTATGTCATGATACCAAGGGCAGGTGTTGCAAGCCCTGGACCTTGGTCTGAAGGCATGCAAGGCTCTGTGGGGGGAATGGTGATACTCCTTCCCCAGCTGGCCACTGGGAACAGCCTTGTACAGGTCCTTCCCAGAAATTTATCTGGATTTTATTACAGAAAGAACTGGTTGATTCACTCAAAAAAAGAGGTCAGGCCTGAAGAGGGAAACTGAGATGTTAAGACAGTGAAGATATTGTCACCCACCTGCAGGATCCCAGCCTGGAAACCTCGTTATGCTCTGCAAGTTTACCGATGCTAGGAATGAATCTTTCTGATATACAAAAGAGGCTTTTGATGTATTAGACCAGCAGATATTTCCTTTTCATCAGACAAACTGATAATGATGTTTGGACATTTCTGAAAACTTGAGGATACTACTTGGGAAGAACGGTAAAATTTCACTAAAGGAAACTAAAACTGAAAGATTCAAACTTAATGGAAAAAAAGAAAAGAAAAGAAAATTACTGTTTTTCAGTCTGCAACTATTTCAAAAGGTCAACTATTTTTTCAGGATTTTATTGACATAGAACAATATTTGCTGTGGAAAAAAAAGTGTTTATCTCTCTTTCAATTCTGTATCTTACAAAACACCTTAACTTTTTTTTATTTACCTGGGTGGTAGTACAAAGTTATAAGAGTTTTGCAGCAGCAAAACATAATTTTCCCATTCAAACTTAAAAATAAATAACTGCATAGTAGAACATTTTATAACAAAAAAGTAAATTAAATACAATACTGCTTCATGTTCTTTGGGCTCATCTCTCAGGATTCCTAATCAGAATGAATACATTAGGCCTTTGGGGAGCGTGTGTCTGTTTTCACATTTGTGTGCTTAAACAAAGAGTTTACGTTCCATCCAGTTTAATAACAAAATCCTAGCTGTTAGAACCTCACACATGAATACAACACTTCTGAATTTATGTTAGTGGTAAAATAGTCTCTCCATCATGTGAGAGAAGAGCAATGCAAAGCAAAACCTGAGGAGCAATTCTTGCTAACCCAATATGTTTTCCTAGGCCTCTGCCCCAAGGACATTTCGTTGTCATTAGAGAAACACAGGCATTTCCAAAGGACCATCTGGACCATGGGCTCAGCCAGCCTCTGCAAGGCAAGGATGACAATGCTTCCCTTTAAACACTCTCATCAAGTGTTTCAGGAATAATAGGATGAATCAAAAAAAGGAAAGACTTCAATTTTCTTTCTCAATTTGTACAATTTCTTGTATCTCTAGACGGTTTTGTGCTCAGCTGATGAGGAGTTTGAACAACCTTTTCAGTTAGGGAAGTATTAATAGGTAACTAAGCATTCTGTTGTGAGAAAACTAATCCCATTTAGATATTGCTGGCTGCCCAATATGTAAGGACAAAACCCTTCACCAAATACACAAAAGCAAAAATCAGACCACAGCCAAAGCTAGAAGTAAGCACCTATTGAGCTAACACAGATTAATTCCGCAGCTGCAGAGCAAAGGCACCTGCCCTATTTGTGAAATTGTGATGAGTGTGAGGAAAACAGAAAAAAAAGAAGCATCTGGTACATAAAGCTGGACCTGTGGAGTGAAATAACCTGGAACTGGGGAATTCTCTGCAGAAAGCTGTGAAGCTACTTCTGCTTACAGAGGACTGACCCTTTCAAAGAATAACCTGCTTTCACCTGCTTGGCCTTAGCTTCATGTCAGGACATGGACAGAGACAGAGGCATTTTGTAATTCAGATGATTATAAACTCAGAAAAGACCAGGTTTCTTTCATAAGTGTCTCGGCTGAAAGCAAAAGGGAGATAAAAAAGAAAAGCAAACCCACTAAGTTTTGAAGGGAGCAGTTACAATGTTGGACATGTAGGTGGTCTGAATATGACTTTGTTTGTTTAGTTAGTCACTTTCTTGGGAAAGCTGAGGCTTTTTTTTTTTTTTTTCCTTTCATTGCTGCCTTCTGTATGTATCATTTCAGGTTTAAGGCTAGAATGTTAATTTGGTACCGTGTAATTAAAATTATTTATGGGCTTTAAACAGCTAACATTTAGTGTGAACAGAATGAAGATCAGACAAGCTAACATGTCAGAGTGTGTTCTTGCTTTTCATTTAAATTCAGGTTTCTGAGAAATGACATATTTTGAATGTTGATCAGATTGATTTATTTCCATTAGTTGTAAGTGCCAATTAATTGCTGGCTGTGTTATGGAGAGATTAGATCATTTTAATAAAGTTCTAAACCCAGTACTCCATTGCACTGTTACCAGCCCCTCCAGTCATCCTATACTTAACTGCTAGAACACTAATAAAATCTTAATGTAAAGAAGAGGAATATACTATTGACTTCAAACGAGGCCACCTTGCACCCAGTGTAACATGACCTGCCTCAGAACAAGCCACTATCTTTTTGTGATCCTGCTCAACAGAAACTTGTTTCTTCCTCCCACCAACCACATCAGTTCTTGTAGGTCTGCAGAATTTGTTAGGGCTGTATTATAAGTTTGGTGGACGCTACAAGGGGACTTTAATCAAACACAAGGGATACACCTACATTCACTTTTTTTGTTTTTCTCCTGGGGGGGGTGTGGGGTGTGGTGGTGTTCAATACTTAACTCAATGTTCAGAATAAAGCTAACTTTTCAAATTACTGCCATTGTTGATTTAGAGAGATGTTTGGTTGGATTTATAAATTTAGAAGAAAGAGATGCCAAAAATGGGTAATAAACCGATAAAAAAATAAAAAATCATATTCAAAGGGAAGTAGAGAAATTTGGATTCTTTAGCTCATTAAGAGAAAGGTTGAGATGGAATACGCTTGGTCTTTATAAAAACATTGCAGTCTAAATACTGGATACAGTTTTGTCTACTTTCAGCAACTGAGAAATGTTATTCCAAAGAGCAAACACCTGTCCTGAGTAAACTTTGGCTGAAAATCAGAAAAAGATTCCTATCTTTCTGAACAAGCACATTTTAGAAAACCTTTCTAAGTGGATTGGACAATGAAAACCCAGATGGCTTCTATGGAGGACCATTTTCTATAGTAATTTATTTGTCATATTGGCAAAATGGACTGAATGCTGACTCTCTCTAGCCCTCCTGTCCTCCATTCCTATTATGAGCATTTAAAGTTACAGAAGAGGATATTGTGTTAATGATCTCAGCTTCAGCATCACATGCACCACTGTTTACAATTACATATCTCTTTTCTTGTTTGCAGCTTTGTCCTGGTTTCAGCTGGGACAAAGTTAATTTTCTTCTCAGTAGCTGGTGCAGTGCTGTGTTTTGGACTTGGTGTGAGAACAATATTGACAGCACACGGATGGTTTTGGTTCTTGCTGGGTAATGTTCACCCTAAGTCAAGGACTTTTCAGTTCCTTGGGCCCTGCCAGCCAGAGGGCTGGGAGGCATGGGAAATTGGGAGTGGACACAGCCAGGACAGCTGACCCGAACTGGTCAAAGGGATATCCCATACCGTATGATGTCAAGCCAAGTATATAAGCTGGGGGAAGAAGGAGGAGGGGGGACATTTGGCATTACGGCATTTGTCTTCCCAAGTAACCATTATGTGGGATGGAGCCCGGCTCTCCTGGGGATGGCCGAACACCTGCTTGCTGATCGGAACAAGTGAATGAATTCCTTGTTTTGCTTTGCTTGCGTGCACAGCTTTTGCTTTACCCATTAAACTGTCTTTACCTCAAGCCATGAGTTTTCTCACTTTTACTCTTTCAATCCTCTCCCCCATCCACTATGGGGGGAGTGATCGAGCAGGTGCCTGGGGCTCAGTCACCAGCTGGAGTTAAACCACGACAAGCTTTATAAACCTGATTGAGGCTATATGAAGTCAGCTGAACCTTGCTTTTTTGTGTCATTCCTACTGAGGAAGAAATATTGTTACAGCACAAAATTTACTCACCTACCCCTACATGTTTAAAAGTTAGGCTTTTAATTTAATCTGGTTGTTTCAAGGCTATCAGCAGAGTTGTGGGCAGCCTTGAACAGCAGTGCAGCTCCTCCTCAGATGGGTTTCCAAGATGCGTGGGAAGAAGCATCTCCTGAGGTACCTATCACTTACAGGACTCAGACTTCACTGAGTCCAGGGGAAACCAAAACAGTTACCAGAGGTTAGAGGCCCAACTTTCTGTCAGCTGAAATGAAGCAGAAAGAACCCTAGCCCTACCACTTGCATCCACTTGTTTGAGTTAAAACCTCCACTAAAATGACCAGACTGCACAGCATGGGCTCTTCACCGTGCATGTGAGAATGTCTTTCAGGTGTGTGGGTTGGGTGGTGTTAATACAAGACAGTGAAAGTATTTTTCATAATGATCTATGGCAGAGCAGTTTGATTTAACTTTGTTCTAAAGAGCTCAAAATGTGCAGAGTAGACCCTTCTTGTGGCAGTAGGACAAATGTCCAAATGTTCTCCTTCATCTCTGCTCACCCTCCAGCCTACAGGGTTTTTTTGGTAGCTGAACATCTCTATTCCTCCCAGTCTGTATCTCCCAGCACACCTATGTGGCCTACTCCTTATATTCCTGACACTCCTCCCTGGTCCCACTCTTTCTCTTTTCCTATACTTGCTCTCCTCCACATTTATTGAGTCTTCTCAAAAGCATACAAGCCACCACAATGCCAAACCCATATTTTAGCCCTTGCCTTTTCCATGCAAGCTGGAGGTCCAAGGCAGGACCTTGCCAGCGGGAGACAGTCTTGTGTGGCTTCTCAGCACTGACACAAAAGAGGGACCAGGAACAGAAGCAGTAACAAGGAGCTACTGCTTTATTACTTAAGGGAAATTATACTGGGTTTGATCACCTTTTGGACCAATTGGTTTTATATAGGACCTATTTTTTCAGTATGCCATTTTGCAACATGAAGGGTAAAAAAAAAATTTACAAGTAAGCTGATTTTGAAGTCTGCTGAGAGTAGAATTATATATTTTCACTTAAATCAAATACTTGGATGGATGGGAGGATCTCGGTTCAAGTGTGCTCCGTTTGGCAGTTGCTGGTATAGATACTGATAACCATAAAACAGTAGATAGCAGAAAAAAATAGAATACTTACTGTTTAGATTCCAATTAAATTAGCTGATTTATTCTGCTAATTCTAAATTCTAATAACCCTTGTCAGTTGAAGATCCTGTTGCATACTAGTGGCTAGACTGTATTTGAAATAAATTTAAGTGAAAGTACCAGATACATATATTACCAGATCTTGTTTCCAAGCAGCTAAATATAGAAAGTGCATGAAGACATTGAGAAGGCCAAATACTCATTTTTACCTTTAGCAATACCTAATTTTAAAGTCTGTAACTGTGAAAATATGCATTCTTTCAATGCTAGTTTTGTGTGCAGTTCAATGTTAGTCACCACATCTGTGGACTATAAATATCATTGTGTACTGTAACTTGGTATTTTGTTCTAAATCATGTTTCTCTAGTGACAATTGAAATAGTGGGTAAGAAGTTCTTAGGCTGAGCTTATTATTTGGTTGTGAAGCATTAATACATCCTAGCACTGATTATAATAAGAGGTGATATTCATAAAATCAGTGTTCCCAGAGCCTGGCTTTCCTGTCAGGTAGTTCAGCAGAACCAGCTCATCAAATTCTCTCTAAGATACCACCAAATGTTTTGCCCTCAGCTGTTGTGTAACAGCTCCTGTGTAGTCCTCATGGATTCAAAGGGAGCAGACAGAAACTATTTATTTTTGGGGAAAGGATGGTCTAACTCCTTGCCAGGCTCAGCACGTGTTCAGGTGAAAGATCAGTTCCCACAGGAGGGGCAGAAGGTTCGGCATGGCCAGGCAGGTGGGGTAGGGGCTGCCTTGTCAGCATGGACCATTCAGCTGGATTAGCTGCATTCCTAAAGGTGACTCTACCTTTAAGTAGCCTAAAAAACCTGTGGGATTCAAAACTGGTTAACTCAACGAAGAGGAAATACCCAAACATCTTGCCTCTCAGAATCGATTGCACAAGGAAACAGGAAAGCAAAAGATGTCAGGACAGTGCACATTCTCGTCCTTGCCCAGCACTGCGAACCATCAGCACAGTGCTCCAGCTCACTGCTGGGTTCTCTTGAAGACAAGGGGCAGCTCGGCTCAGCCCTCTGAGAAGCAGAAGCTCCCAGTGGGTAACTGAAACGGCTCTTTCATCATTACCTGAAGGGCTACTGGGAAGCTTGGCATAGCTTACCAGTGCCAGCTCGTACCCATAGCAGCGACAGCCTACTTGCTTTAATTTGCGTGCACACATGCTCTCTCTAAAACTTTGTTAGCAAGATTATTTTGATTTTAATGAAAGGATTTCTTTTTTTAATTTGCTTCAAGTAGCTGAATTAAATCATTGAAGCAGTGAAGCACCTAGGGAACCCTTTAGGAAGAATAAGTGCATGCAACTTCTACTCCCCACCCTCTACACACACACACGTGCGTGCACGTGCACACACACACACATTATTTATGACTTTGTTTCCACCTGTGCTGACATGGCTGGGAATTTATAACACCATTGAAAAAATTACAAGCAGTACCTCAGAAATTCCACATTTTACTGAGCTGCGTTATTATGGCACATTTGACAGGCAGCCAACTGCTATGTCGGCACTGTAATTGATTTACAGCAACATCTGCAAGAATATTTGAGGAAGAGGAGGAAACCAATGGCCACTTTTGAAGCCAGTGTTTCAAAGAAACTAATGGTGGTGGCAGATTCGCACACAGAAAATACAGAAATAAACAACATGTTTAAAGGGAAATATGCTAAACGTTACAAAAAAAGGGGGGGGGGGGGGGGGGGGAGAAGAAGAAAAAAGTGTATTATTTTTCAGACAGGAGAATAACCACAGCCTTTCCAGGCATGTTTTAACTTAGCTATATAAAACAGCTGGCCCTAAAAAAGCAGACTTTTTTTTTTTCCCCCCCCTGAGGAAAATATGAAGCTCAAAACAGGAAGCCCACATAAGCTCAAAACTCCTTTGTCAAAGACCTCATTAAAAAGAGAAAAATCCCACCAAATTTATATAATAGTTACTTTGTAATTGCTATGAACTATATGAACAAATCCCTACTTTTCCATTTAAGAATGTTTTGAGAGGAGAAAAGAGGTCCAACACTATTGAAGAGCTGGAAAGGCTTGGGTAGGGGAAAGGGGTAGGAATGCCTTTCCCAGATCCCTCTCCTCAGCCTCCGTACCTACAACTTGCTTGCTTCTTTGCAAGACAGTAAGATGTTGAAGAAAGCATGGAAGACAGCTGATGATATTTGGGAATGCTGAATACAGTTTCCATCATCCTGCAACACAGTGCTAAGTTGCTGTTTTTTTAAAAAGTAAACGAAGTTGATCAGACATTATAGACTTCAAGAAGTTTCCCCAGCTGCCTTGTTTAAGAGATGACTGTGTGATGCAGCCTTTGATTTGCATTTCAGTTTAAGGGAGTGAATGTTTGGGCAGTGCTCACACAGCCCCTGAATCAGAGGTGCTGTTTGAGTTCTGCTGGAGCAAGGCACCCCCAGGGTGGGGGTCATCCCAAGAGTGGGGCTGTCACTGAGGCTCCCCTGCCCACAGCACACACAGTGGTAACTCTGGAGAGTCCACTCCGTGCTTGTTCAGAATCAAACCACCTAGGGTTAATGCAGAAAGTGCAGGGACCAGCTTCCTACAATTCTCAAAGGGTACAGAGAGCAGAATATTCCCAACAGCACAGAAAAATATTAAGCCTGACTCTACAACTGTAGAAACTCGAGTCAGAACAGCTAAGAAGAAATCGGGAAGAGATACATGCTCTGGTGGCAATGAGAATCAATCCACAGGGACATGCCAAACTCAGATCAAACGGACCTGGGAAAAGGGATGTGTGGTGGGGAGAGAACAAGCAACACCGCTGCCCTCATCAGCCTCTGCACCTGGTCTGTGTTGCCCTGATAACCCAAAGGGCTCTGCATTCTTTATTCCAGTTCTGAGTGGAAAACTGAGAATTCAAAAATTAAAACAATTTTGCAACAAGTAATTTCAAAGACAAAAATCAAAGCATTTCCATTTTTTCAGATTTTTTTATGTTCTGATGTAAGTGATATAGTAAACCAAAAATCAGCATCACAGAGCTGCTTTTTGATTTCATCTTTTTTTTAAAAAAAAAAAAAAAAAAAACCAAACAACAAAACCTAGTTTGAGTGAAAATGCTATTTCAGATGAAACTGCTGGAGTGTGCTGGTAGGTGAAATAACACAGTTGTTACAAGCTCCAGTGCAATAAACAAACACATTTTTAAAATGAGGCACTTAAGAACCTCAGTTTACATTAAAGCATAATTTTATTCATGAATACAGCTTTCTGATTAGTCATATTTTCCATCATCACCATCATTTTATTACTTTACCTACTGCGTGGTCACACTTAGGTGAAATTTAATTCATTCTAAGCACTTTTTTAAACATAGAGGTTTGTCCCCTTGCCAAAATCTGAGAGCAGATTAACTTCTCCCTGCTTACAGCAAATACCTACGAGGCTGCTGTGTGTGCCCGACACTTTCCATTCTTTAGCTTACATGGAAAGCTGTGTAAGCTAATTATGATGGAGACCATGTTTCCCCTTTTCTGAGGGAAGGTTAACAGAGAAAGAAGTTTACACTAATAAAGAATACGATCAATGTGTGGCAGAAGCCAGGCTCTGGGCAGTTGACCACTGTAGCACCGAGGCTTTCTTAATGCTGTTGGCATACAGACCCACAGCAGGTAGCAGTGCAAGTACAGTTTAAGCCACAGAGTAGCTAGTTTCAGTTATAAGAGCTGGCTTGTTTATGTGTCTTCTACAACTTAAATAGTAGCTTCTTAATTGCTGTGCTAGTCAGCCACAACTGTTAAAAAACTATTTTTTAAAAAAAAGCAACCTCATTCGGAGATGTGTTACAATTATTATGCGGTACCAGTGGAACAAGTATTTTTTTGTATGAGCTTTCTGGTTTTCAACTATGCCAGTCAAGAAATAGTCTGCAAAATCTTTCTGCATGCAGTAAGTCATGTCATGAGAGACCTCCTCATACCATATGAAAGACCAAATCTTTCTGATTATTTATAGGAGTCTAGAATCACAATGAAATTGAAAAGCAGTTTCAAAAACTTCTCTAACATTTCTGGGGTAGATGTGCATATCTCTCCAGATACAATTAGCCCTGCCACCTAGATGGCTCTTTGTCAGCAACAATTCTGCCTATGTGGACCGAGCATCAGACAAGTATCTCACCAAGTATCTCCAGCTCCAACATACTGTGTCCTGCAGAAAATGGCACAAATGCCCCATTCAAGTGCTGATAGGGTGGCAGCTCTAACTCCTTGATAAGCTTATTGAACTGCATTGTGAGTAGTAAATGTTAAAACCGACACAAATTACTCCCTTGGAACAAGGAGATTATTTAGAACTTTATGATATGGCAGGAACTCCAGCCTTCCTCCCCTACATTCACTTTACAGTATCTCTGTTGCTCTGACTTACAGTAGCTCTGATTACTTCCCTCACACGTGGCGTGCCAGCACATTAGCAGCAGGACAGAATTTGATATGGCTGTTAAGTACTGGCACATCTAAGAAAATCAGCATGAAACCTTACCATTTGTTGAATGGTGGCTGCAGCCCTGAATTCTCCATGTTATAGCAATGCAAAATGGAAAACGGCAGCATAAACAAAACCAAAGGACATCAGCATAAATTCCCCCATTAGTCTTTTTCAGTAGATTTCTAAAATAAGTACACTGGACACAAGGATTACTGCCAAAGGTAGTTTCTTTAACTGAATAGGAACTGATGTGGTTTTGCATCATTTTACCGTGAAAGAAGCTGAAGCCTTGCTGTTCAAGGTATTATTTCAAATAGCTGTATAATCAGTACCTGAATTTTGATTATCCAGCAGCGGTCTCAAATCGTAAGTCAGAGCTTCCCCATGCACATCTACAAAGGAAGTGCAGAAAGTAAATAGGATGCACATTGCTATGGCAAATGAGGGGGTCTTTAGACCACGCTGATCCAAGTCTTTCAAAGCAAAGGCTTCAAAAATCTCACAGCCTATTCAGGGGATCTTAATACCTCTGTCAAGTAAGTAAAATCTTAATTTCCAGTGCCGTCATATTTGAAATTCACAGGGCTTTAAATCAGTCACCATTCATTTCCAAACATGGTATATACGGGTGCTCAGATTGCAAACTCCTGCATTGCACTTGTTGGTGAACAGCCCATGGTCAACAGTCCAGCTGAACTGGTGTAACATGAAAGCACTTGTTGTTGGCCAAGGAAAAGTGATCACACTGAAGTACCATCAGTAGTCTGTAATCTAGAGCAATTTATGGTTCTGTTCTCTTTTGTGTGCGAAATAAAAACCTGGGCTCAAGTCACAGTCTAAATTTGTTTTACAAGCAGCAAACTTAAATTACCACCAACTTCACTCTCAGGTCCTGCTGTCCCATAGCATTCTTGAATCACACTGATCACACACACACATTCTGACACAGTGAACCCCATGGACCACACGACCCTGGGAAACTATGCACTGTACCAGCAATATTTAGTCTGGAACACAAACACAGAGTAATGAATGGATTTTGTTTCTTGTCTACCAGAAAAGGAGATCTTACATGCAATAAGACATAACTCTTCAGATGACATGCTTTTTGGTGCATAGCTGCTTTTGGCATTTTAAAGCACAGAGGATAAGTGGAATTAAATACACAAAAAGTATTGTGAAGAACATGGGAATGCATATATTGGATTAAAGTATTTTATACCTCTCTCCTCAATTATGTATTTACTGCATATCCACAACAAGCGCTTCCTAAAGCTGTGGCTAGCCTGTCTCCCCACACTTCCCCTCCTCTCCTCCAGCACCCAGCCACTACGGACTTACTGCCTTCAGCTACAGGGTGCTCTGTAAACTGGATGCATTTGTAACCTCAGTGACAGGGCAAGCAAAGAAACTGGAAACAGAGTAGCGTGCGTTTACCAAAGAGTATCCCCAATGGACACAGGTGCAGTATTGAGTGGTGAGAGAAAAGGCAGCATGGGAAACGGGAGAGGCCTCCTGCGCCTGGGTAAGTAACAGGATGTGCACATGTTATTTCACTGCAACTACCGACCCCTAACACCTAGGCAGAACACCTGTAAGAAGCACTTTTTGCCACACGTAAGTGAACAAAGACACTATGACTTTTATTCCCGGCTATAACACTTCCACACAATATAATAAAGGAGGGTATCTGGTAAGCTTTTCATCTGAGTAAAACCATATGTACAAGAACTGCACCTTGTCATACATCCTGCCTTCACTAGACAGGCTGAGCCCCCCCCCCCCGCTCCCCCACCCCCCTGCCATATTTCCTGAATAAAATAATTTTACACAGCTGCTAAACTAACATCCAACTAGTCAGACGCATTCTTTATGACAAAGCAATACACAAAGTGAGAAGCCTTCACTGAGAAAACACAATTCTCTGAGACGTGCTATATCTGCAACAAGAGGTCTCACAAGTAAAACTTCTGCTTATATTTATACTTGAAAAGAAACACAATCCCCAGTTATGGTCCTGGCTTGTAAGGTTGGCAGAACACAAATGTTAGCAGTATAAATCTTTGGAAATCTTTAATGGATCTTGAATCTTAAGTCTTAGTTTTAAGCTTCTTTGGAGCAATTCAAGGAATAAGGTTCAAGATATCCCCGAGACTGAAATAAGAAATGTTTGGCAACACTACTAAGTATTCAGTTGGAAAAGTAGCAATATTCTTCAGGAGAGAGTTTGAGCCTAGCTCTTTGCTGTTGTGGCACTGTCAAGAACCATTTACAGTTAAGTAATTCATTCCAAGTTAAAAGCATTTGGACCTGAAATACTGTACTGCTCCTTAAGGTTTTGTGTGTTTAAAATAGTAACAGCCTTTGGTTAAGAAACTATGCAGGTATCCCCCAGTGTCATCTCAGACACACCATTTAGGTTACTCAGTTAGGAAATGCTTGCTCCAAAGAGATTCTGGTCACCAAGTAACTCCATTTATCTGTCTAGAATTATTAAAATTATTATTCATGACTTGCAGAAACCATTCAGCAATTATTTGTATGAGTTCATTGGGTAAAACATTTTGTTGTGTAAAGCATTAAGAGGATATCACCTTTGCCTTAAAGGAATATTTTACAAGTTTTAAGTGATATCATGACAAGATTCCAGTTGCCGCTGGTCATAAAACTGCAAAATGTCTGTTCTGTCATTCAGCAACACTTGTTTCTCATTCTAAGACTCTGGAGATGCAGGGTAAGCTTTACTCAGTGTTGGCCACAATTCCTCCCCCCAATCACATCAACTTATGATTTAGCTTTCAGCTGTGTAAATATCAAACTACCAGCTCCATAACATCTGGATCTTCAGAGGGGGAAAGGAAAGGAGAACAAAAAAAAAAAAAAAAAAAAAAAAAAGAGAATGAAGTCAAGAGAACTTGCAAGCCTTTAAAACAGATGTTTGGTTACATCAGTGGTCTTAAAAAGAACTATTAAGATATTGCAAGTATCTTGCAATTTACAGATTGCCACTGTATTTAAGCACAATCAACTTACTAAACATGAAAACACACTGGCAGAAAAGAGGACTTGGGAGCATCCATTTCCATTTCTGGATATTTAAGTCGTCAAATAAAATTTTAAGTCATTTGTACTTTTAGGATGCTAAATGAAACTTGATGAAAAGCAGTTAAAATTCAGTCATTGACCCTGAACATTTATTTGAGTACAGAGATCCACATCCTTGGGTGATTAGGATCTTTATGCTCTCCAACAGTGAGTCAAAAAAAGTACTTAAGGGAGAAGATGAAAAAAGAATAAAAATGACACTGCCACTGTTCCCAACCCTCCCCCACTACAGTAAATAAATTAAAATCCTGTTTTTCATGATGAACCTTTAACATGGAGTCTTAAGAATAAACATTAATTCTGGAATGAAACAAGTACTTACTTTTTTTAACTCTCTCTGTTTTTTCAGATATGTCAAAAAGCAATGTGTGTTTATAAACACAAGCTATCATGGCCCCCGGCTCTACTCCACCTAAAAAAACCCTAGGGTCACTGGAAGAGGGAGAAAAAAAGGAGTTACCAAGTGAAAAAAATTTAAGATTTCTTGCCTTGTTGACTTATAGCTTTGTGCTTAACTCAGGAAAAATTAATCTCCTTCAAAATGCACTTAATTATAATCAAATACCCATATCAATGTCTGTCACCACATTAGCACATCTGGCAGCAATGAAGACAAATTAACAATAAGAGTCAGAAAATCTGGCAATATGATCAACTAAAGCACGCAAAATCCATTCTCTACACTGAGACCACCAGTGACTAAGGATGGATTAACTTCCTGTCTCTCATACTGGTGCCTAAATTAAAGGGAAATTGCATCGCAATCTGGGTACCAGGTTTCTGGCTACAAATAACAAAAAGCCCTTAGCTCAGCTACAACAGGCAGCAAAACCTTTGCTCTAACATAAACTGTGATGTCTGTGATGGCCTACTCTAACAGCTGCTTTTAATTTAGTTTAAAAGAAGTGATTTGGCAACTATGTAAAGTTGCACCTTCAAAGTAGGCAGATTTAAAAAGCCACTGTCCTGTAACATTAACCATTTTGGAGTCTCACTGTTTTAATGCAGCAGTGACGAGATCCACAGCTTTTTAAAATAGTAGGCATCTGTACACAGAAAAACAAAACAGAGTGTTTTTCCTTAGTTTTAATTACTATTTTATAGTAAGCAATCCTCTTTCTCTGACTTCATCTAGTTAAAGGCACTGGGTTCATTACTGCAAATTTAATCCAGCAAGAATTTACAATTGCTCAACTTGACTGAGCAACTCAAAAAAGCACAGATCTCATCTCTGACCAGAAAAGGGCAGCTGAGTAAGGAACAGAAGCATGAGTTAAACCAAAGAAAACATTATCTTCTACTTGGATTACCTTCTCATGTTGGGCATAGAAGTGGTTGCAGAAGCAAAAAAAAGGGAGAAAGGGTATGGGAAAGCAAAGACTTGGGCATGTACTGCACACTTGGCAAGCACTTAACACTAAGCCTAAGACACTTAGAAAAGAATGATGCTACCAGGCAGACAAACAGTGCCCTCTTTTCTTTTACGAAATAGCATTATATGGATCCGTGCATATCCTCCGCCAGAGGCAGACAAGGTATTTGCACATAGGCATGGGCAAGCTGTTGGTACTAGCCCTGTGCACATGAAAACTGAAAACGTGGGCACACACATCTGATAGCGGGAGTTCACAAAGTGGATGATTTGCGCACTTATTTTGCCACAAATAGCTTCAACCCACCTTACCAGTAGTTGTGGCAGGACCACACCCACTCTTAGAAGGTGAACATATTTAACACAGTAAATCTAAAGACACATGTTTTAGTCAAATAAAGGTGCAAACACGCAACAGAAAGCACCTACGTATACAACACTATATACAAACATAATTCATTCATGATTTTCATTCTTCATATACTAATGTGGGTCGAAGACCACATGGCAGCATATTTTATTAAAAGTAATGTGCAAATAAGATGCATGATACCTGCAAACAGCATGGAGTTTCCATTTGTAAAAAAGTACAAGTAACAGTACAAAATTAGAATGCTTACTACTCATTTCAATAAAATGAAGTCTGACATAGAAATACATACGTTGTATTATTTACACCATTAATTTACAAACGATATTATTTGCATAAAACAAAGCTATAAAATAATTAGAAATATAGTACTCCCATAAGGAATGTTTTCCCTGTATAAAAATGTAGAGCATTTTGGCAATTATGCTTTATGTGAATAAAAACGTATTTATTTGTTCTGAATTCATAGTATCACGTGGTTTCTTTCTTCCCTTCTTCCTTTGTGTATTCTCTTTTTAAATAAAATTCCACACTGAGGTAGTAGTATGTCAAAGTATTTCTTTGGTTCCAGAAATCAACGGCAGGTCCAAAAGGAGCTATGTATCCAAATCACAGGATTGGAAAGTAGAAGTCCTAAAGTTTTCAAAGGACTGTTTGTAAGTATAAATGCTATTTTCTCCTCTAGAAACTGTCCTTTCCTTTCCATCTTCATCTGCCTCTGCATCAAAGTCCAGTGAGGCATGAGGATTATTACGGGAGGTTTTTGGTTGGCAATTTGCTGGCTGTCTACAACTTGAAAGAGAGTCCAGCTGAGGCCTCCATAAAGGCTTTCCAAACGTTCCTGAAAGACA
Organism: Falco punctatus; assembly: GCF_963210335.1. NCBI lineage: Eukaryota > Metazoa > Chordata > Aves > Falconiformes > Falconidae > Falco > Falco punctatus. The sequence goes on from NC_137585.1 coordinate 52,986,050, forward strand.
GCAAATGAGTAAGTACAGAAATAGTGATGCTAACAGTTTTGTGTCTCACTAAGGGCTGCATGTTAGAATGCAAGCCAAGGATCGACACAAGCAAAAGTTCACCAAAGTGAGATTTTACTTCACTGTTATTTTACCCCTTAAAAGAAAACATCCATATGATCACAAGCATAAGGCAAGATTCTGCCACCTGAGAGATTAGAAACATTTCCAAAGTAAACGTATAGCCACACACAACTTCATTACTCCTGTTTTCATGACTACTTTCATGCCCATTTTTCTTGAGGGAGGGAGGTGAGGGTGGAGGTGGGTACACAGACCAACCTGCGAACATATCACAAGACACTTTCTAATGCAAAAGTCACAAGTCTCCCTGTTTAGTTCTCCAGTGAATGAATGGCACATGAAATCTGCCACGCAGTTCAGCAAAAATTACAAAACCCCAAAAAAACACCACCAACAAAAAAAAAACCCCAACAAAACAAAGCAACAAATGACAAAAAGCTAACATGTATAGAGTTATACAACACCCTCCTACCATGCAATCTGAATGCTAAACCAATCTTTTTCTGGCTAGCATCTCCCATTAATAACAAAGGTCCCGCCAACAAAATTCTCCATTCACACCTCTTCATTGCTTTGTCTGCAAATGGCTAGAAGAGATGTAGCCCAAAGAGAATCTGGCATTCAGTTGAATCTTTATTCGTAAGTATCTGGATTCACTAGCCAAAAAATAGTGTGTCTGTCACTCTTCGCCATTGGGAAGGTGTTAGCATCAACACCTCTTGAAGAAGGGCCCTCTCTTTTTTCACTGGATACAGCATCAAAAGTTATTGTGCCTGTAAATGACACTCAAAAGACTTATTTTCAGAGGACAATGTGCAACCGGTGGATTTTGAAGAACTCAGTTTTTATTAATTATTTTAAACTACAATCATTAATAAATTTTGCACCCAAAAAACCACACTTTCAGTTTTGCTTAGTTGATAGAAGCAAAGGTTTCAAGTACAACTGTAATCTAAGATGTTACTAAAATCAGATTTGGACAAGGTCCATATTTGCACCTATGATCTGCAGAGCAATTTAGCTCCTAATACAACATGAAAAGGTGTTCCTCACAGCACCAAAGCTACAAATTAATCCTGTCCTAAAAAAAAAAAATAAAATAAATCCAAGCTGTGAACTTTCTGGCTCATGCATCAACAGTGATGTTAACGCCAGCTGTCTTCTTCATTGTGATTGTCGAGGCAAAAGGGGGGGCTGAATTTTAAGACAATGATGCTGAAGAAGCCAACCCACAACTAACAAAAAGAGATCTATCACAACTTCTTCCACAGCCACCACCTCCAAGATCTAACCATAGGCTGTCTGACTGAAGAGTACTAATGATTATGAAGCATCCAAGGCAATGACATTGCAACTTGGGTGAGGTAGTAGCTCTGAGACCTGACAAAAGAAAGAAGCTCTGCATAGATTTTTAGGGCAGAAGTGGGAATATGAGCCCTTGAGGCTGCATTAACTCCTGGATATACCCACATACAGTACAATTAATTTCTGCAGGAGACACATGGTAAAGCCCTGTGTGCACAGTCCCACCACAGCAATAGTGGCAGGCAGCCAGGAGGCCATGTGTAGTCCTAGGGCCTCTGCCAGATGTCATGGCATCTGCAATGTTTTACAGTCCAAACATCTGGCTTTCGAAGGGGGAAAACTTCAGAGCTTGTACCTCCTTCCCCACCCCCTGAGAACAAAGAGCCCAGTGATGCACATTCCAGGTCCCCTTGCAGAGCCAGAAGACCGACGCCTTGATCAACCATGCTGACACCAGCCCGGAGACAATCCACGGTACCAGGGCTGCACTTGGTGCTCAGATAACACAGGGATGAAAACAGTATGTGGGTTTATACATGTTTTTAACCAACGAACCAAACCAATACCCAAAATGTAGGGAGCTTCAAAGGTAAAGCAACAGTCTTCTCATTCCCCTCACCTCTACCTGCAATCTGGATTAGAATTTTAAACCCTGAATTAAGCTTCAGGAGCTCTTGTCATACACACCATGAGTAAAGACGACAAAGGAGGGGTAATGAGGGCATTTTCCCACAGTACCTTACTCTGGAGGGTAAATAGTTCTGGCTCACTGTATTATACAATATATCCTCACACAATGGAGTTCAAGTCTCTCCAGCTGCCCTGAGCCCTCCTGGGGCTTTTGCCTGTCAGGCAAAACTCCTGGTATGCCTGAAGTTTGTTAAAGTGTGTTTGAGTATCCTAACATCAATAGAAATCTGCCAGCTATACTAAGGTAAGAAGATAAGAATCACTCCACTGATGACACTGTTATGTAAGTGTAACCTATCAAGATACCCTGGGTAATCTAAATATGCTCATTAAGCAGTTTTACTGTAATCACTTTTCTGTTGCTGAACTTCAAACATTTGGCATGTTGTATTTAACGGTCCTTAAAAGTCAGGCTTCCTGAGAAGCAGAACATGGCTCACAGTCACATCCAGAGGTGAACACGGACTACCGCATGTGACCTGTTACAGCTGACAACTGACGTGTCAGTTCTGCTTCTGACCAAGCCCCAAGCTGCCCCCTTTGCAACACAGGATAGGGTCCATCTCCTGGCTAACTCCTGGTAGGACCCAGCAGGCATCCTGAGTACTGCAGCATCCAACTGTCCTCATGCACAGCAGTGGTGAGAGTGAGCCTAAATGCAATATTGTAAGTTACTCAGGCAGGAAGAAAACAAAAAGACAAGAATACATGCAAAACGTCAAGAACAACTCTCAAACTGCCTTTTCTCAATTACTTCCTGTCTCTCTTCTCCTTCTTTCTAAAGTATTTATATTATACCTTAATAAATTCATGGACACCCACAAAAATAAGCTCACGAAAAATTGCACAAAATCAGTTTTTTCACAATGCCAGCTATATGAACATTTAAACACTACTACAGAATTACCTACTGTAAGAGTGGAAAAGAAGCAGCTCAGAAATCAGTTTTGCTTAGTGTTGGAAGTAGGAAACTACACAGCAAGGATATCAGCAGGTTGAATAAAAAGCAATAGCTAGAACATACCCATGAAAGTGCTGTTACTGATAACAGATGAACGTTCCAAACTTCTGTTTAAATCAAATGTGTCTGAATGCAGACTTTTGCTTTTCAGTCCAGTTCCTTCATTTTGAGTATAAATGGAGTTAATAAATTTGCTACTTGTAGCCTGCATCCCAATAATGCCAACACACTGGTCAAATGGATCTTCCAGTGGAGGCGAGTACTGATAGCATTCCTTTTTCTTTAAATAGCCAGACTCATAAGGGTCCAGGCATGCTGTTCTTTGGTCAGGGCTGCAACCTAAAAAAATGAAAAATTGTTTTTATATAGATTCATCATAGAATAAGATCAAATTATGACTAAAACTTTTTTCCCCTCCCCAACTTACTTGCACTGTATGCTTCAAAGGCTTCAGAGCCATATGTGTTCCCTTTCAAATACAAAGTCCCTGAAGTCCCCAGATAGTGGCATAGGAATGGATCTGCAACACCTTCAAGGTCTGCTTCACTGCCATTATCTAGATGGCAAATGCCTTAAAAATAAAATTGACATGTGAGCATATGGTCTTTTCTTAAGTTTCAGCTTATGGTTTCTTAACTAAGTTTTATTCTTTTAAGAACCCCATCAGTTCAACCACATTTCACAGTGTATTTAGAGCTTAAGTTTAACCTAATCTTTTGATGAGAATTCTAATTCTAGCAAGTGTTCAATTAATTAGCTTGACAGAGAATATGTCACACTGCTTCATTACACAGTCCCTGGATAACAGAACAAACCAAATTACAGGGATCAGAACCAGGGATTTCCTTCCTGTACTGGAAGCCAGGCTTATGCTCCATCACACAGCCACCTTTTGGAGCAGAGTGCTAACAAGAAAATCCCAGGTGGAAGAATCTGAGAGTCACTGGGTGCTCAAACAGCAATACTGACTTTCAGTTCAGTGGTTCCTGAAAGCTGTGAACATGGTCTGCGGTTCTTACTCCACAAACAGGCTGCTCCTCTCACTACCCTACAACTGCAGAATTATCTCACCACTACTCCATTCCCCCCCACCTCAAATCCTGACTGTACCCCTTGACCCCAACCCCTTCCCAGTAAGTTGCCTTTTCCTCCCTAACCCAGATTATGTTCTGCATTCTCAGGGGCCAGATGTATAAATATTAAGTACTGCAGCTTTTAAGTTGCAATCACCTTAAATCCTTTATTGACTCGGACACTAATGACTTTTCTAACAGGAAAGTTTAACCAGTTTTATTATACTAAAGTTACACTGGTATTACCACCTATGCCTACGCTCCATTAAAAGCATTCTTTTCAAGCTGTAACAGAGGAAAGCATGCTGTTGTAACTCCTTTCGGACACTCTTATTTTGGAAAAGCGATCATCAGTTTAATTTTACCTTTGAGACTATAGAGAAAAACTTCATGATTAAAGCAAAGCCATAGCATCATTTGGATGAACAGAACCAAGTTACTTATTACCTCATCGAAACAATACCAAGCAATACATTTCATATGCTCTCTTAAACTTTGTTGAAGACGTTTCTTTAATGTTATTTCTCTTAGCTTGAAAGACAATAGCCAAACTGCAGCAACTCAAGCAACATGGAAAATCTGCTTACTATTTTACACTTACCATTACTGTCCCTCTGCTGCAAGAAATACCCTCCCACAGAAGATGTGAGGAACTGATGATGACTGCCATTTTCAGATGAACCATATCCATCCTGCCTTTCAGCCAGTGTTCCCTGGGATGACAGGTAGCTTGGAATGTCAGCAGGCAAGTTTGTTTCATCTGTGGAGAAGCAAAACACACACAAAAGCCATCAGCATACTTCAGAGTTTGTAGAAGTATTTTTAAACTTGTCAGCAAAGCGCTGAAGGTAACAAGTAATTCACCCTTCTGACTCTGAGTCAAAGCACACAAATGTTCCTACAATAAAGTCATTGCAAAGCAACCACAAACATTTTTTTTTGCTTTCCAAGGCAAACCTTCAGTTTACACACCTGTATTTGTGATGCTGCAATCTTCATTTCTCCTTCTGGTGTGGTAGATGATGACCACCCACACCAAGGAAGTGCCCACCACACAGCAAACCACAGCTATGATCACAATGCCAACTGTAGCCCATCCATCATCATCAAGTGATGGGGCAATGTTTTGAGGAGAATCACAGGTGGGAGTAGGAATTACATTAAGACGGATGTTGCCCCGCTCTGTTCCAAGAGTATTAGACATTTCACAAGTGTATTTCCCAGCATCTTCCACATCTGTGTCCACAATAATTAGTAACTGATTGCCTGCAGCAAAGAAATGTCTTTCCGTTACCACAAGAGGGCTGTCATCCTTAGTCCAATTCAGTCGGGGTGGAGGGCTACCACCAGCAATACACTGCAAAACTGCAGTTTCACCTTTTGTTACAGTTCGATCCAGCAAAGGCCGCAAAAATGATGGTGTTTCTGAAAAGAAAGCATAAGCCATTATACTCTAAATGACCTTGCAAGAATGGGAACATGTCCCTTCACAGCTCAAGAGGAAAAGCTAAATTAAATGCATCAGTAAGGCCTAATAAAGCTTACTCTCATTCTCAGAAAAAACACACTCAAGGAATTTGATCTTAGAGCCTACAGTTTACTTGTCAATTGATCAGACCTAGACACTCAACTACCTTAGAAAGTAAAAAGGCCAAACATACATGCTCAAGATTGCAGAGAAGTAGCTCAAAAATGGTTAATAAAACATCAGGAAATGACAAGTTAAACAAAATCTCCTGTCTCTAAACAAAAATAGAAGCCCCCTTCCCTCCCTCCCCACATATCAGACATAGTGTACGCACTGAGAAACATAACAAACTTATTATTTTGCATCATAATAGTGGTTGTGTGCTGAAGTACGTATTTCTATCTATCTGTAAAGAGAAATTATTTCAGAATATTTTTGTTCCTATACAACACTTTCACAGCTTTGCTACTTTTAATCAGCTTATGAATTTGAAAGTGCTCAGCAATAGTTTTGCTCTTCAAGGAGATTACACCATCAAGGATTGCCAATGTCTTACCTAGTACGGTTAACGTTGCATTAGCTGAAATGCTTCCAGCAGTGTTTTGAGCTGTACAGCTATAAACTCCTGTGTCCTCAATCTTTACATCAACAATAAAGAATACATCATCTTCAGGCATGACATGCATGCGCCTCTTGCGCGCTGCAGGAAAATCTGTTCCACCATCTTTCTGCCAAGCAATCTGCGGGACAGGATGCCCAACTGCAGCACATTCCAAACGTGCCATTGCCCCAGCACGAATGGTTAAGTCCATAGGGATCTTTGTAAATGAAGGCAGCACTAAAGAAAAGTTAGTGATACCAAAATGAATAAATGAAACATAACATTTCGGGGTTTGCACAGCATTTTCTTAACTCTTAATTCTTGGGCCTAAAAGTGCTGGAGAAGCTTACAACCTAAATTTATCAGTAGCCACCAAAGAGAAAGGGAGAGATCTATGAAGTATGTGAGACCATCTAGATCAAAATCTCATTTCTACTAACAGCCTCCTACATGACCTTTCCATAGTACCTTGAAAAAGAGTATACACTTACCTCCTGTGAAGAAAAGACAAATGTTTTTCCATCTTATTACACAGATTTTGTCAGATTTACCACGAATTGTGATTTACTATTTGTTTTTTCCTATACTATGGTTCAGCACAATGAGGCCAGAGGTAACAGAGGTAAAACTGAATGGTGATCTTGGAAGCGGATATATTTTTAGAATTAATCTCAGCTTATTTAAGGCATCTTCTAAAGTCACATATAATGAGAAAGGAAAAAACTATGTTCACATATCTTGATTAAAATCATTCTACTTCAAGTCCCCAAGCAAGAAGTAGCATACTTACTGTTTACTGTAAGTTTGGCTTTGACAGAGTAGGATGAACCAAAATGATTTGAAATAACACACTGGTATTTCCCTTCATTACTGAATTCAACATTGCGCAGTCGAAGGATGGTGGTGTACTCCATCACTTCACCACCCTGGGCCCGGAGATGTGCATAATTCTCCATTTCAGCATCTTGCAGTAATTCATTGTCTTTCTTCCATGCAAAAGTCATTGGGGAATCGCTGCTGCTGGCTGCCGAACATACAAAACTCAAATTGGAGCCTTTGATTGCTGACTGGGTTTCTGGCTGGACAGTGATCTGTGGTTTAGGAAAATCATCTGCACAGAAGGATGAAGGGAGAAAAAGTAACACAGAGGAAGAAGAAAAAAAATACTATACGTGAGGCCTGAGGACTCTTTTAGAAAGCGTTTGTAAGCCTTGTTTTATCGGTTTGAGAGAAGAGTCAGATAGGTATTTATAAAATGGATATACAATGCCTTCGTTCTCAATTTTGTTAGCCTTAGGGCATTTAAAGATACCATATTTAGGAGTTTATTGTGCCAAGTCATCTCTTATTGAAGAGAAAGTACATCTAAAAGCAGACTGTACGTACAGTTTGCTCAACAGCAGCACTAAGGAGGAGACAACTACCCCCTGACATTTGTAAGAACTATTCTGAATGTCAGTCATGAAACTTACCCTTCATCTTTACAACACCTCAGGCTACTGTTGAGTTTTCCTTTATTGAAACCATAGTTCTTCTGCCATCAGAAACTGCAAGTTAATGTCGAGGGTTCTCCTCAAACCCACAAAAAACCATCAAGTCCAAAAGTCACTGTTCCAGTGATTTGTGGCTGCTTGGTCCACCTTACAAACACAGCAGTGCTGAAGTTCCCTTAAGCAGGGCAGCACACAAGAACTTCAGGAGATTAGTTTCTGGAGGTCCCTTTGAAGGTGACTTTCCAATAGTAAAGTGCCATTTTGTGAGTTTACAGAATTACTTGCCTTCTGAACTATTTATTCTTTCAATTGCATATACACTGCATGTACAAAAGGAGCGAGCAACTAAATGTCTGGTCTTCGGTAAGCAAAAGCCTTAGTGTATTCCTAACTTGAAAGATATTTCCTACCTCCTGACAAAGACACAGGCCCAAATTTCACAAGGACTGCAGAAAAAGCCCTGGGCCCCAAATACTCCTTACCGCAGCCCCTGCCTGCACTGCAGAAAGTCAGGTTTTACCTAGCCCCTTTACCTTCTTACGTCTTTATTTGTTTGGGAACAACATACCAGGGTCAACGCATTATTTCCTTGAAGAACCTGTACGCTGTGTGCTACAAAAGAAAATGAGATGGGCTGATAGCCTTAACATGAGCTGCCTGCAGAACACTTGCAAGGCTGGAGCTGCACTCCAGTGACAGGAAAATGTGGATCCCCTGACCTGGGACCCTAAGTATGGGCCTTAAGAATCTCCCAGGCCACTTGGTTTTCCTCCATGATAAACTATACCATTTGCAAATGGAGTTGCTAGTTATCCCTGTGCAAAGTCAGTGAAAGTAAGTAAAACATTGTAAATATTTAAATTAGCCTTGTGAAAGGACAGAACATACTTCATTCTGGTTTAGTTGTACTATCAATGGAGTAATAAAATATCTTCAAATCTTAATTATTTTGGCAGGAAGGGGGGATGAAAAGGTCACTCAAATAAGCAGATACTACTGACTACAGAAGAACACTCTAGGATGAGACTGGCAATGTGTTTTTTCAGAACAAACTGACAGTGTATATGAATATATGTATCACAGAAATGCACACACATACTTCTCATTTTATAGGAGCCAGTTGACTACTACATATAGAAGCTACCTGACTACTATGTAAAGAGAAACAAGTTATTCATCACTTAGATGGTACTTTCTTAGCATTGCTATGTTATCTTGAAGCAATTAATATAGGTCAAAAAAGCATCTATTCTGTTTTTATTCCAGTTACCTTTAGAACACAAATGTCTCATGATTTGTTTCAGCTTGAAAGGCATGATCTTAGGAAGCACAAATTATGCAGATTTTCTATTTTTTAGTTTCACAGATATGGAACCCTTGCCTAACACATGCTTTCCTTTAACAAATTTAGGGTGACTCCCTCCCACCTCCTAACTGTTGTCAAAAATATAACTTGGCTTGATTGGGAAAATTTATAAACTCATATAAATTCTATGTTAATAGATAATTAATAGATTGTTTGTTTTAATTTCAGACAGGACTTAACATGCTCCTCTTGAAAGTTCTGTAAAAGCAAGTGAGGCCACTGGAAACTTCTAAGACAAGGGATGTACAGCCAAATGTCTAGTGATGGCACGCTTTCAAGATTTAACAAACAGTGAAACACTCATTAAGAGATTCCAGTTACTTCTGCATGACAATTACATATTAAATGTAAGAACCTACTCTTAGTACGTCCTTTTTTGCTAATATATCTTAAAAGGTTTGAGATTAATTCATTTAAAATGGCATTCAGCAGCTCGAAGAAAGATCATGATTCCCTGTTGTTTAACAAATGAGATATATATTTAAATCCTCTAATTTAATTTCTTGCCAGAATGAGTTTCTCATAAATAAGGATGTATACTTCATATAGACTCCACTAGCTATTGAGTAATCTGTAATTTCCTGCACTATGTCAACTTCTCCTTTCCAGCAGCAGCCAGATTATGCACCACCCACTCATTATTCAGCATTAACATATTAAACATTTGACTGCTAATAAGGGAAAAAACATTTTTGTACACTATTTTATATTCTGTGCCTGCTTTCCCACTGAAAAAAGGGTATGAGTGGCAATAGTAAAAATTAAGCAGTCATATTTGCTATGAGAGGAAACAAGACAAACATGGTTACTGTTTTGTCACTGAAGACTATGAAGTTTTAATTTTCTTTAGTAAGAAAAATGAAACTTATACAACAGTAATACAAGAAATGCAGTTAGCTTTTAATTTCCTGATACTTTCAAAGTTCCCACTTAATCTATCAGAGTACTCAAACACACATCTTTACTCTTCCCTTTGCATTAAATAGAAAACTTAAGAAATAGGTGATAACCAATGTTACTAAACACACAAAGAAATTTCATTTTAAAGGCAGATGCTATCACCTCAAACTCTCAAGTCTTAAAGTAAAAGTATTTTACTAGCATTTACTCTCTGGCATATTGAAATACAAAATATAAGCAACGTAACTGTGGTAATCTGATGTTTTAAAACACAGTTTACATACAGGCAATAACTTACATGGTCCGAGTAATTTTTGAAGCAGACAACAAGCACACACAAAAAAGATCAGAGCTGAGGCCAGTATGGCTATTTTACCTTCAGATTTTCTCAGCTATGGAATAACCCCAAGACTGATGAAGTATGAAAATAATTTACAAATAATCAAACCAAAAAAATTGCATCTTGAGTTTGCCAAAATGTCTCACTTAAAAATGAAAGTTATCTAAACAATATCCATCTTCTAAATCTAGAGACGTATACATTTACCACCAGAAACTATTGAGCTTTCCCTTGCATGCTATGCTATGCACTATGTAAGCAAGCTGTACATGCAATAAGAGTTACAAAACCACCACTCCCCATCTTGTGCAAAGCCACAAGCTTTGAGCATCTACATCACAGTCTGGGAACTGAGAAGGAAATATTAGCAAATATTAAATCCTCTGCATTTTATTTGAGAAATTAAAACATATCAAAGACACCACAACAAAAATAAATGCATTTGGCAAAATTTGTCCTATGGAATGAGAAATAGAGGCTATACTCACCACAGACAAACCCATCCAGGCTGACAGCAAAAATATTTCTCCCTTTTAGCAGCTGAGGATGGGCACAACTGGCATTTACAAAGCTCTGAAAGTTGTTCTCTGACATCCACTGTGGTAGCCATTTCAACTGGCAGTCACACAAGAGACTTGACGTGTTTAGGTGCCTAAGAAAAAGCAGTTACATTCAAAGCCTGCTTGCTTGTTTTGTCTGTTTGTAATACAGATCTATATGAGCACATCAGTAACAAAACTAAATTTTTAGCCTAAATACATATATCACAAAAGAATTACAGCAATATTATTTAGCTCAGAAGTGGTGACACCATTGTCATGACGCCTACATTCCACGAAGCAGACATGGTATTCTGAACTCCCAGCTTCTGCTACAAATGTAAGGCCAGGCAGTCAGGCTTGTTTGTAGCATCTTGGGTACAAGACTACACTCAGCAACAGGACACACATAATGGGCATGTAGGAGAACAGTCCAGAAGGGAGGTGCCCTGGAAGCTAACATCAAAAAAATGCTGAGACAATTTCATTCCTTCATTTCCGTTTTAGTCAGAATTTATCTTGGGGAAAATATTTTAAAAGGGGAGTAGGGAAACGAAGAATAGTTAAGTGTTGAAATCTAAAAAATGCATCAGATTACCTAAACTATGTGAATAGCTACATTCACAGAGGGGAAAAGAAATAAGAAAGCAAAGGGATATTCTGTGAAGTATCTAGAACCAGGAGTTGAAGTAAGAGAGTTCTCAGTTTTACCTGAGAAATCAGAATCACCCTAGAAAAAACACATTAAAACACACAGTAACAAAATTCCATTTGTTCATATCTTACCTGTTTTTGGAGGAGAGGCAAAAATAATTTATGGATCAAGGGAGAGATACAGCTTTGAAGATAAATGAAGAGATACCAATTCTTGATTTTTTTCTTGAAGTAAAGGAAGAGCGTCTCTGTGCCATTTCCACACTAACACTGCATGGATAAAACCTAGGATGCCAGCTCACCAGTTCATATTGAGATGAAACAGGTCATCATTCACTGCAGTTCTAGGGGCATTCTTGTTATTTTTAGGAGGCAGAGAAACCACAGCATTTTTTGCTACCCTGATGCAGTGGCTCTCTGTCATATTATTTTCAGGTTTATTCTCTCAGGGCCTCAGAATAAAATTACCAGATAGGAATTTATACTTAATAATCTTTCTTCTGGGACAGTACTTTCTACCATCTGTCTATATCTTCTCAGACATAACGGATGTCTACCAGGTGTTTCAAGAAAAGTACAGGAAAAAAAAAAAAACCAACAATTCTTGAATACTTATTTCACTGAAGTGTTCATAGTCTGGTATCTTACAGCATTTTACACCTCCTGGAGCAGTGTTACCCTGTCATTCCATCACATTTGATCACTCTTCAAGTCATCTATATCAATCCCTATTTGTCGTCACTGTGCTCCCACCACTTCTCTTGTGCCAAATCTAGCAATTGCCTTGCAGCTGGCTGGCTGAGTTACCCTGCAGCTGGCTGAGTGAGTTCAGCAAACTAATCAAGCAATACAACCAGATCCAACTCAAGGAAGAAGAAAGGCAGAAAACAACTCACTATGGTAGAAGCATGGCTGCTGCTTTCTAGAGCAGCTGCAGCTACACTAGGATATGGGTAACATCAAACTGAACTTAAATTAATCAAATATTGTCTGGATACAAGAAAGAAATATTTCACAATGTGAACAGTCATATACCGGCAACCTCCCAAGGCATGTGATGGAGTCTCCAGCAATGGAGGTTTTCAAGACACACCTGGACAGGGTGCTAGATAATCTCATCTAGGCTCCCTTTTCCACAGAAGCTGGACCAGATGACTCTTTGAGGTCCCTTCCAAACTGGTCTGTTTTATGATTCTATGAAATACGCAAGGCTCCTTGTTAGTTTATCTATGGCAACCAACTAATATGATAAGATGAAGTAGAGCACCAGCTACTAGGGTGATACTTGACAGGAGTCTGGAGAACACAAATTAAAAACTTCAGACAAGCTTCAGGCAGTTTCTACTTATAATGAGAGCGGCATCTTTTTGCTATTCTTTAGCTTGTTGACAGATTATCCACAAAGCAGCTGAGAACAACAGAAGTGACTAGAGAAGGCTGATATGAATAGAGTTGTAAGATATATGCTAAAGAATTAGCTGTGCTCAAATCACAGAGAACAGTGACAACGTTTTTCTGCATTTATCCACAGAAAAAGAGGGCAAGAGGACAAAAAAAACCCCCAAAAACTCACTAGAAGAATACACCCTTCCCAGTGACCGCCTCATGACTTCTCTGAAGATCTGCCCCTTTGCGACTACAGGACAGAAAGACCCAATTACAAGCGATGACAACCAGGTCTTTACAAAAGAATTACAGCACTGTATTTCACTGGTCCGGTAAGCTTTAGCTCAGTGATAGCACTGCTGATCTTATAGCACATTACATCAAAGTCTCCCTTATCTAATACCTATTAGAGATCAGCCAATTTAAAATAAGGACTCCAGACACCAAATGTAGCAGAAAATTAATGCCTCCTATCCTACAGTCTCTCACTTAAATACAGTCATCACATAAAAACCGAAACCCCCCAAAACACTCGCATACCCTTAAGTGACTTCAGAGAGGTTACAGAGGGAGTTTATTATGGCATCAGGCAATATCTTACATGGCTTTCATTTACATATTTAAATGGATATACGTATATTTAATAGAGGTGGTGTGTTTAGACAGAAACTTACAATTCTTTGAGTTTCTTCATTTGTGAAAATGCATTTCCTTGAACTGACATAATTGCATTGTTACTTAGATCTCTAGGAAAAAAGAAAAATAACATTAGAGGAATAACATTAGAGGACTAAAGAGTAATTTATTAAACTGAATGCATTTAAGACTCAAGGAATAGTTTGCTACCTTAGTGATATACAAAGGATCCCCTAGCTCAAAAACTAAAGAGACGGGATTAAAGAGTTCTACAGCACGCTTAATACGTAACACTTTGTGCATTAATTCCAAAATTCATATTCAACATAACTCCAAAATAGAAGAACCTTCTCAAGATCACAGTAGTAAACAGGGTAAGTGTATTTTACTCAAAATCGTAAGTAAAGCTTGGTAGTCCTACTTTTAATTCATTTACTATCAAAAACTATTTTGTTGGGTTAAATGTTAATTTCTACTACTTACAGGTGTTCAAGTGCATCCAAACCAGAAAATGCCTTCTTTGTAATGGATCTAATCCTGTTTCCCTGGAGTATTCTGAAAAATGTAAGTACACGTTGCAAAAAAGATGCAATAAAATAGAAGCATTTTTGAGCTGAACAATTGCATTTTTGGCATTAATTTCTAAACTATGACTAATATTCACCACTCGACCTTCCCCAATGCAGCAAAATGTCTCACCTCTAGAAGATACTAATTTATTCCCCTTGAGTAAACACCTAGATTTTACAATTATTTTAGAAGATGTTTAATGCTTACAGTTCAGTGATATGGACTACTCTAAATGTACACGCATAAGCATCTTTTTATTTCATAGATGCGCATTTGAAAATTTCAGTGCAATGAAGCCACTTCCACTGAATGCTGCTTTACCAGACAACCTCTGTCACTATGCCTTTGTCATATAATGCACTTATCGCTTCCTATTATGGGAAACCCTCATTCTTTGAGAAATGTTTTCATAATTAGTAGTAATATTTAAAATATTTCAGATTAGTTTGACTTGAACAATCTGGAATTTCTTTTATAGGAAAAGAAAATTTTATAGAGAACAAAGTGGTAAGGGATTATAAGTAATTATCTCAGCTATGGAAAATACATTATCATTAAGTGTTAGGCTTGTCCCTTGAAACACACATAATCTAAGCTAATTTTTTTAAGGAATTATGAGCTACAAATATTGTAGCAATACTCACAGCCTCCTAAGTTTATCTAAGCCAGAGAAGGCGCCATTCATATCTTCAATAGTCCATGATATTTCATTGTTTTTCAGATCCCTGTTTAAGTGGGGAGGAGAAATCAAACCACAAGAGCAATTAAAAAGAACAAGGTACATAGTTCTTCAAGAATATGTATTATGTAAAACAATTTCTGAAATAGCTTTCTGGTAGGTTGTTTTTTGTTTGTTTGGGGGATGTGGGTAGGTGGGTTGGTTTGTTTTAAGAGAAGCTCTTCCTGATTAGCTATTTAATTTCAACTTTTACTGAGAGACTTTGAGGAATATTAGTACTTTTTCCACTGATAATTAAAGAGATTACAAACCTAACAATTTTATGAATTGTTAAAAAAAACAACACACATTCCTCTACAAAGGTATTCAGATACAGGATTATCTTAAGAGAAGGAGTATTATAGGAAGGGAAGGGATCAATGTTTGTCCCTTCGAAATAAAACATACTCATGCATTTGTTAAGTTCATAATATTAGCTAACACACAGAGAACACACAGAGATTTATTAATAAAGTGAATCATTTTTACATCCTACAACATCCACAACACTAGCTTAATTATCTGTGAAGCATTAAAGAGATCAGAGATTTGTGAAAAGAATGGTGTTTCAGCAAAGAATCAACAGGGCTAGAGGAGAGAAAAAAATATCTATGAGGAAAAGTCTAACAATTCCTAGACACTTCACAAGTCTCTGACTTCCTCTCTTTATGATCTATATCCCTCTGTATACTTTAGAAACATAGCATACATCCCTTTGAATTGTTTCTTTCCTAGATGCCCAGAGTGTGAGGATGTGAGCAAACCCCTAAAAGTAAAGTATTAGCACCCTTTTCAAAGCGTAGAGGGAAAGGCAACGATTCCATTCATCTGGCTAACAGATGAGTCAACAGTATGCAATTGGAAAACTTTAATGAGGTGGAATATATTTAGATTAATTTACTTCTTTCTTCCTCTTCCTTTACGAAATGTTATTTCAAAAAATGCTCAAATGCTTAAAGCAATTGCCCAGTCACAACAAGCATCAACATCCATAGTAATACAGAGCTTTGAGTGTCATCTTCTTATTTTTACCGTTAAGGGAAAATGTTGATTCAGTTAAGATACAACTATGATCCAGATCCCTAAAGCTCTGGGTAGCAGTGCTGCTTGCTGCCTTTGAATGGAGACGTGCCTTTCCCATAATAATGCTACAGAAAGTTCATATCATAATTATCACCATCCATTGTGCCCAGCCTTAACAAAAGAGGAAGCCCTCCCTCTCCCAACTATTCTGAAACAAATATCCTACTGTAAGAAAAACATGTGCTGATCTGGGATAGTTAATAAAAGGCCCTTGCATATTTCATATGGGAGAAAAGAAAGTATCTGTAAACACTGAGGGTTTTTCTTAAGGCTTTCGACCTTAACAATTGAGTCTGTCAACCTACAAGGTCTGTAGACTGGAAAGTCCCCGGAAGGCACAATCAGCAATGTAATTTACTTTGTTGTTTCCAATGTACAGTCCAACCAGCACGCTTAAACCAACGAAGCTTGAATCATCTAATCTTGTTAAGCGATTGAACGTTAAATCTCTGCAAATTCAAGGAAAAAATGTATTTTAATGTATGCTGCAGTGCTTATTACTCAGTTCAACCCAGGAGAATTTTCAAGAGTAAAGGTAGGACAAAGTTTTTTCCTTTACAGCTATCACAAAGCCTTTCTGACCACACAGCTTGTGTACTGTTTCAAACAATTCACAAATTATTGCAGATTAACTTCTTTCATTTGAAAATGACTGTTACAGTTTTGGTTCAAATGCCACAGTGAAATGAAGCAGTCACGGTTGGCTTCAACTTCTTTCAACAAAATATAACTGTCTCACAAACAAAAAAGTTGCTGTCACCTTGGAAACTTTGTTATGAAAAATTCACAGATCAGTGGTAAGAAGCTCATGCTTTGGCATGTACCTGGCTTTCAAAACTGGAATAGAATAAAAGCCACTCACAGCTCACTGAGTTTTTGGCAAAATTCCCAGGCATCAGGACTGATCCTGCTGATGGCATTTTGGCCGAGATGGAGTTGCTGCAGCATCAGCAAGCCATAAAGCCAGCCTTTGGTTACCTCTGTTAAGTTGTTATGGTCCAGCTGCCTACAAACACACACAAACATATACAAACAGATAAAAGACATAAGCTTCAGAAACTGTGACATGCACACTTTGCCAAGGGTCCACATCTGACTTCATGGTACTGGCTATATAGTTGCAGCCTTAGTTTACAACTACTTGTATGCATGCATTCAGATTGTGCTATCCTACACGTTCACCAATGACTGCTTGTTGCTTTTCAAGCCACACTAGAACAATTTAATTCGAAAACATCTTTACATTTTATCCAGCAATTCCATTTATTTCGTTCACTTCTACGAAGACGTTATCAGCAGAATCTATCAGCAAGAAGTTTATACTTACAAGACTTCCATGTTGGTCAATCCCCAGAAAGCACCATCCATGAGCCTAGTAACCCCATTTCTCTGCAGTTTTAATGATTTCAAAGCTGGAAGTCCTTGGAAAGTAAGCCCATCTATTTTTTTAATTTTGTTGCGATTCAGCTCCCTGCATCAATAAAATTTACAGTTAAAGCACAGTAAAGTTCACTGCATGCAAACAACCTTTCTTCCCTTCTCTGGAAACAAACCTTATTTAAATGCTTTTCTTGCACATAAACCAACAGAAACAAGATGTAATAAACCCCAAACATTTTACTGTAGTACATTATGTTTAACCATGCTAATACTGTTCTGCCTTTCTGATAGTGAGGACAAGTACTTGGTAGTTCCTTGATATTCAGATTTAAAGAATGTCATGGTTAATCCTGTTTGCTAACTCAAAAGTAAAAGCAAGTTCCTAGTGTTTATCCAGCAGCAGAGCCATTAAGGTTAGCTTGCAATTACAATCAATAATCTTCAGAAAGAAAAAGTTAAAATTTTTAGTTGTGGTAACTAGGCAAAATTAAATATCCTGCGTGATATTTCTTTTTTAAATCTGGAGCCAAGCATACGTTACACATTCCTCCCTCAATCTCCACAACTAGTTATGAATAGTTTCCTCCCTCCTTCTAAAGCAGTCTTAGCACTCACCCTTCTGCCACTACACACACCCCTTGTAGATCAGAAGCTGCGACCTGTGTGTATACTGGAAGGGAGTTACAAGGCGTAACTAGCTGGAGGGCAAGCTGCACTGACAGTAGTATTCAATATTTTCTATTTTCCTGCTCTCCACAACAATTTCTTGGCTTTGGTCTGTTTTAACTCCAAACCCTGCATCAACTCCAAGCAGCCTTCTGACTTTGAGCTATGTGAAAAGGGAAGTCTAGCTTCACACCGGTATAAAGAACTGAATTTTAAACTAGCTAACAGTTGCCAAATTAACAGGTTAATTATTAGCAAGAACTGATACATAGTACAAAGGGACAGGACTAGACAACAGCAAGAAAATAAGAAGAGGTCCTCATACAGTAAGTAACCATCTGCCCCTTCAAGAACGTATTACACCTATTAACCTGCATCCTACCAAACCAAAAAGAATCCTCTCCTTCCAAAACTTACTTCCCCTGGGGAAGTAAAGGCCTAAATAATTCTCTCCCTGTAGTTATACCACAATTATTTTTCAGTCTCAGTCTTCTAAGAATTCAGCTTCTCTCTCTAGCAGCCTGATACAAACCCTACCTGATAACAGACACTCAACAGAGAACCCTACTTCTCTTCCCATGTTTAAATGCACATAAGCAGTGAAGAACATTCAGAAAGAACAGCCTTCAGTTCTTCCCCACTCCTCCTCTGAATACTTCTTTCAGGTGATAACATAAATTTTTGTCCCTCATTGAAGATTAGCTACCTAACATAACTAGGTCATCTTACTGATTAAATTGTGAACCAGCAGAACTTTTTTAGGCAAGAATACCAACAACTTCCAAAATTTGAGTTGAATCTCAATATCAGAAAGTCTACTAAGATCATTAAAAAATCCTGAGCTTTGCAAGACTGTTCTCATACTCTTTTACCAAGGCTTCAGTTAACCTCAACCTCTTCTTGCATTTGTATACAGAAAAGGCACAGTCACTGTTTCCAGATGTGTCAAACATCCTAATGCTTCACTGTTCTTACGACCTTTCCCTTTCACGGTTAACCTAAGCGAGTTCGTACTTTTTAACTCTTGACAATCTAACATGGAAAATAATTATTCAGGGTTTGACAATGTGCAGTCCTAGCCCATCCTCTCGCCAACTTCCTGCACTCTTAAGTTGGGGGTTTTGCGAGGGGGTTTTGGTTATTTTTTTTTAAAAAGGGGGGATATTTCCCCAGCCTCTTCCATATTACATAACTTTACCTATTATTTATTTGGTAAAACTTTTGTAGGCAGCATTGTATCAGTGAAGCTGATGGAAGTCTATTTAATGAAACATATTGCTTATTGTCATACCTTGTGAAATCAAATAAATTCCCTTCATTTCACCACAAAAACAAAAAATAAATAAAGGACCACTGTAGCGAAGTATGTAAGTTTACTTCACTTAGTATTTTTTCCAACACTTTCTTACAGGAATACTGCTCGTACCTCTCTCTCCAGCCTTTTTTTTTTTTTTTTTTAATAGGCAAACATGATTTTAAACACAAAGACTATTCACATCTCACCAATATATAACACTAGTTTTGTTCAGTACAAAGCTGCAGTTAGTAAGGTTTGTAGTAATAGGTTTTCTGTGTCTGTCTCACTCTGCCTCTGGTTAAATTAAAGGCTAAAGTTCAAGCACTGCCAGTGCTCTGGAAAACCTGAAAACAATTAGTCAATTGTAGGTTGCACTTACAGGTGCTGCAGATGGGAGAGTTTAAACATCTTTTGAGGGATTGCTGAAATTTTGTTCCTGTTCAGTTTCAATACTTGAAGTGTGGTAGACAAATTGTCAAAGGTACCAGGCTCCATGGAGGTTATTCGGTTACTGTTAATGTACCTGTTGAAACAATGTCTAGAAGGTTAAATTTACAGTTACTTAATAAATTCTTAATACCAAGTAGTGAAACACAAAGCTTTTGCACTGCCTACTCCTTGAAAAATGGAATTTCATTTATCTTAGTAATTAGAGCTCTTGACAGCTCAGCCTATGGTCAAATAGTATTTCACCACCAACATTTTGCTCTACTCTGCAAGAGTGTACCACTGGCAAAAGATAGCATGCTGCAACACCATTACTTGATTCTCACTCAGTATAGCTCGGACATTGTGGTATTACTGAATAAGGATTAAGGCAGACTCAAAAAAGTCCACAAAACTCCATTGCAACTCAAGATTAGCCCAACCACTGAGAACTTCAGTTCATTTTGCTACATAATTATTTCTCTTGAGACACATCATTTTGTTTCATCTCAAGATGATGAACTTCACTTTTTAGGAATTAAAACATCTCATTACATTACAGCAACTCATGTATTCAAAGTTAGTTTATGTTAAGTGCGACAGGTGAAAAGTAGGAATAAATATTTAAGGCATGTCTGAAAGAAGGTTTAGTACCTTAACAAACCACTGCCAACTTAAGTTTTCCAACAAGTTTTTTAAAAGCAACTTGAAAGAAAAAAAGTAAGACTAAGTTTTGCTTACAGATACTTAAGCTGTAATGATGGAAATGATGATATTTTCAGCTCTGATATGTTGTTGTTGCTTAAGTCCAAAGTTTCTAGATTCTGAAACGGCTTCAGATGTTCAGACAAAATATTGGCAATCTTGTTACAGGTCCTGAAATTTAAGAACAATAGTCTAACGGCTGTCATTTCCAGAGCAAACACTTGTTCACTACATATGACTGACAAAAGTTAGTTCTTAATTCCCCCACTTGAAAATAAGGTTTGGTCAAAGAAAACCAATAAAGCATTATTTAAACATAACATTCATTTCTAGCCATCCCAAATCACAAACTGGAATGCTCTAAATAGATGTGTTCATCAACATTTCTGAAAACATATTCCCAGCAAACAAGATGAAAAAAATTGTGTTGTAATCCTATTACTGTAAGTCACGGCTTTTAAAACAAGATGTAAAACTATCATCATCTATTTCTGAACAGTAGAAATATCCGTTACTTGCACTCAATGTATGTCACAGTGAGATTAGAGTTGTTTTCTATTTTAATCAAATTAACATCACAGTAACTAGACATAGTGTTTGGGGTTTTTGAAAACTCATACGGCATGAAAATCAGACTGAATTCCCAAAAATCAGAGCCAGATTAGACAAGATAGGTGACAATGCACCCCCTCAGAAAGATGTTCTATAATTTTGCAATTAGACCTAAGATTTCATCCTATACATTTTTTTAGTAAGTTAGTGAAGAGTAGAATTTCTGCTTCTTACAGAGGTTCTGGACTTCATGTCTGGTCAAACTTTAGCTGAGCATCACACCCAATTCCACAACAAAAGCTCTGCAACTGTTAAAGACATGGGTATCCTAGTCTACTATAAGGAACACCCCTTCTTTCACTTTCAATGAAGTGTACTTTTTCCAGTAATCATATTTCATGTTCATACCCAGCAACCTACCAGGCTTTCCATCCCAGCTGCATAATGTAGAGAATCATTCACACACATCAGCAAAATTAATTGGGTTACTTGTTTGGGGCTAACAGTACATAGGGGAAAACAGATCACAACCAATTAAACAAATGTAGCCCAAATTGATCCTTATTACCTTTGGATGTTCAAGTCAGTTCCAGCTGTGGTACATTCTGTACCTAGTATGATGAATGATCAAAATTTAAGACTTCTCCCTAACTTCTAGAGACTTCAGGCAAAGATAATTTCAGTAAAATTATCAAGAAAAATATTGATTCTGGAAGGTGTTTGCCTTTATCAGAAGTATTTGCTCTGGATCAAATAGTAAGCCACACATTTAGGATAGCATGGACAACCCTCACAGTTTCAAGGCGTGGGAGGGGATTACTGCTCAAGACAAAAAAGTCCTGACTCAAAAACTGAACCATAAGTTAAATTAATGGGCCTTCTGACCACATATGGGAATGGGTAAGTGATCTTGCAGCCCCTCCAATACTCTGCTTGTATCGTGTTTCATTCCTCAGGCTGTCTGGTAGAGGTACACTGCATTTTTTTAACTCTTAGCTGAAAGTATTTATAATAAATGGAAACAAATTACTTTAATAAAAAACAACAACAAACACCACCACCACATCTCAGTTCCATTGGCCAAATAAGACTGTGAGTTAGATAACAGGTCATAGAGCCTTGCCTTTATGCATTAGTTTGTTTATAAGGTAATTACTAACAAGGTATTAAAACTGCCAATTACTTGAGTGACGAATAAAATTTTCCTTGCAGTAAAAGTGTGCTCCAGCAGAAGCCAGCAATTTCCTGAACTGCACGCCTCCGAAATTGCAGTGTGAAAGTGTTCAGTTATACAGATGGCTTGCACAGTGCTGTCTTTGTGTCAGCACTGCTCCATAAAACAGAAATTCCTCACAACTGGCAGGATAATAGCCCCTGTATTACAAAGTTTAGCTGGACCTAATGGAACCGAATAAAACTCTTCTACAGCCTTCAGATTAGCACTTGAACTATCTGGCAAATTACCTGACACAGACCATGTTACAACAAAACCAACCAAACAAAAAAACCAGCTTGTTTGTTTCAGGGAACATTTCTCTTTTTTGGAGATGGTAAGGCTATACTGTGGGGAGAAAGCAACTTCTTTTATTCACTGAAACAAACAGAGCTACACATGAAAGTCCTAGTCCACCTCACAATTAAAATCAAACTAGCCCTCCCTGCACCTTCCTGCTTACTCATATTTGTAGAAGCTACAAAAATGCAAAATACCTGAATGGTTCACTTCTTATTGCTCCACTCCTAGTCCAATTTTCTCTTCAAAAATAATTTAAGTGCCATAGTTCACACCTGGCAGGAGAATATCCAGCACTGAACATATCCTAACAGTTCTACTTTAACACCCAAATTTAGTTAAAATGAGAAACTTCAGTTCCAATTTTTCTTCGCAATCATCACTTAAGTAAATCAAATAAAAGCAATGTATCAGTTTCCTCAGAACTGCCAAATTACCTTCAAAATTGGTAAGGAAGGACGTGTTTGAAGATTCAAGCCTACCTGTCAAGGCAGAGCCAAACAGTACCCTCTGTGTTGTGTTGGCACAAGGATACACAAGTTTGTTCATGGGGGTGGGACACGACACGACAACAAAACGAAACAAACCCAACCCAAAACCCAGCTTTCCAGAAAAGTACTGCTATTACTGTGCTCAGAGAAAAGGAGCTGCACATGCACACACCGCCTTGCTTTCATTTCACAGACCCTCATGGGGAGATCAGAGCAACAGAGATCCCCTGCAACAAGAGAACCAGCACATCCAAGTTCTTACAGAAGGAGACCTGCAGCAACTTGATCACAATTTATTCACAGCAACATGCTGCAGCTTCCTTACATCTTCTGTTACAGCTGAAGCAGCAGGAGCACCAAGGAATGCAGATAAAACCATCCAAAATACCTGCATGAATGTGAACATGCTTTTTGCAATTTGAGTGCCTACACCCTGACTTGCAGCAAAAAAACCCAACCAAACCCTCAAACACCAACCCAAAAGCACATGCAGATTCATTTAGTTATTTTTATGTAAGCCTGTGTGAACACCCGGTTAAGACAGAGTATCAGTTTGGGTATGAGAAACATTAGCTTTCCCCTCTCAGCATTCATTACTTTAACCATACCACTAGGCCAAAATATCTACAACAGCCCTATCAATCATGGTCTCAAGATTCATTCTATATAAACAACAGCTACAACATATCTGAAATACTGACTTGCAGTTTCCCTGCCTCTCAGAAAATATAAATCAGGACAGCAACTTCCATATCCATTTTGTTAGGGATCTAGTTAACACCATTTAAACATAGTAGTTATTACATGCTGAAAAAAAATCAAAAAAGATCTGAAGATCTGAAACAGTATGATTAGGTATCTCTTGACAAAGATTGACAATATGTAAGGTTTTTCCACCTAAGAGAAATACCTATGCAAGCTTCGTTGCTCTGATCCTATAACATGGAAACCCCAACTCAGAAACAGATTAAGACCAAAAGTCCTAGCTTTTATTTCTATTCAAAGTCTCAGCACAAAAAATACCCTTGCAATTCTTTCTCCAGCATAACTCTTTCTTCCAGGTAGACATTAGTCTGCTGTGTTTTGAGAACCTCTTAAGTTTTGTCTTACACTATGATCCTGACAAGGAAAATGTGTAGAAGCCCGGAGGCAGAGCAACCTGGTAAAAAAGTTGCCTAGAATGACAGTTTTGGAGAGCTGCATCTGTGTACCCTGTTCTCCAAAGATGTTGGAGGCAAAATAATTGTTTTAACACCAGTGTGATTCTGGGCTAATATGGTATCTCCTGTCCCTCAACTAAGGCCTGAGAGGCAGGTTATATTGAATTTGCCCCACAAACAGGCAAATAAATTCATAGTAGGGTCTCTTGCTAAAGACCAACAGGATACCTAAAGAGAAAAAACACTCTGCTAGGGCTAGATATATCTTTCTGAGCTGTGCTAAAACCAAGACACTGGGATTCATAGATGTTTAGTTTGACCATCTTGTGTCTACATGGCTTCCAGATTAGAGCTGGCTTAGAGGCAGCCATATCAGAGCACAGGCAAAGCAGATGTGACTGTCCACATCTCAGCATGTATTGGGTGGTCTTCATTATGTGCCACTACAGCTCAGAGTCTCCTCTTTCATATTTCCTCAAATCATTGTGGCTGCTTCACTTGTTCTTCTCTCCACTCACCCACTGACATCATAGGACTCATGCATATCATCTATCTTTTCTTGCACTCCTGCTCTCGCCCTACCAAGCTCCTTTGACTTCTGGAGCTCTCGTAAAAAAGCAATGATGTCAAGATGCTGGATGGAAGCAAACTTAAGCAAAAAGAAAAAAATATAATTTATAGTAAAGATGAAAGATCAAAACTAATAAACTTCCTCAGAAAGTGCTGGAAGGCATGTGCTTTGTGGCTTTTAGGAAAAGGCTGGACAACTTTAAAGAGCACATATCAGAAGAAGGAGTGTCAGTAACTCCTACAAGAGAGAAAAAAGATTTGGGCTTTTTTTTTTTTATTATTTCTATTCATTTGACTACTAACATTAGCCAGACTGTAATGAAAAACTACATCATTTAAAATATTGTAATTATGGATTCAAGCTGAACTCTACCCTTACGCAAAAAATCCCATTATATGAATGAGACTATGTGCTCCCCCTACCATTAGACACCTGACTTCACTGAATTAAGAACATCCATTTTTTTTTAAATTTTCAATTGTTAGATACAGAAATATTTCAAGTGAAACTGTTTTTCTCCAAGATGAAGATGCCAGAAACAGAGCCAGGATTCTGGCTCATTTCCAGTCTTACTGGTAGGTCTACAAGTCTGATGCCTCCTTCACACACAGGCTTCTCACGTTCCTTGTGGCAAGCAGTTGTTCCTTATTCTGAAGGCCTCCTCCATTCCGTGATCAATGCCTGTCATTGCTCTTTCAAGCCAGATGTCAGCCAGTCTCTGCTCTTATTTTTGTGCTTTTTATGGTATGCAGGCATAAAGTAGAAAATGAAAATTCAGAACTCTGTAGGCTATGGATACCCAGTCCAAAACCTGAAACCAAAGGTTTATTGATTCCCAAACCAAACAAAGTGGGAAAAGGGGAAGAGAAAGATGCAGAATGAAACAACTCTGGGATCAGAGATGTTTCATCATCAAAAAGACAACTGAGGTAAATCCAAACTTCCAAACACCTGATACTTACATAGCAATTCTCTCCTGATTCCAGTCATAGTACCAATATGTAATTAATTAAACTTTGCCTCCAAACTTCCTTTTTGATACCCTGGAGTCTGTTTCCCATTCCACTTTCTGGCCTTCCCAAAATAATCACAAGTTATTTAGCATGTGATAGCCAAGTGAATGTGTAAGTTCATCATTTTATTTTAACAACACTAAACAAAAGTAATGCAGGCATAGCTACTTCAACATGAGCTAACAACAGGAATAATAACCCACCACAGACTTGGTGCACTCTGTGACTTAGTTAATGCTAAAATCTTGGACAACTTTAAGTATGACCCAGATTAAATCCAGCATAGTGCCCTCCAGTATTATAAATCATCTTTCTAATCCGATGTATGGACTCGTTAAGTAAAAACACCTGTCCTTTATTGTTACAGAGCCAGCCTTCCCTTTTTGAGGGTGTTCACCGAAGTCCAGGCTCTTCAGACCACACACCTTTCTAGATCTACTCCTAATCTCAACTGTTAGTAAAAATTGAGGGAAGTTCTCCTATCTGCTTCTATTTCACTCAAGGTACTGAGTCATTACATTTCACTTCTCTACCGGAACAACCACCTACCACTTCTCTAAGATATAACCTAATACTTATGCCTGACATCTTCATTCTGGCTTCCCTCATTCTCTGTACCATATGCCCTTCAACTTGGCACCTCCTCCTTAGCAAAATTTCCTACGATTCTTCCATTTTGTCACATGGGAACAGTGTTCTCTATTTTTCCGATGCATTATTATTCTTTTTAATTTATCTTTTTCTTTAACACTGTTGATCAGAAAATCGTGCCAGTTTTTTCCATTGCAACTAGCTCATAAAATTTGCATTCTTTTCCATTCTCATTGCAAAAGCATTTGTCTAGGCTTTCACTACTTCATATTTTTGCTACAACAAACTCTGTGTTTCTACATACTTCTTCCCTTTCCCATCATTCAGCCTAAATTGCTGCCATAAAAAAATCTAGTTTCCATGTCTGCCAGTCTAAGACAGGTTCCTTTTCAAATTCTTTCATTTACTTCCTCTTAGTCTCCACACCAAATATCAAAGACTGCAAAAACTAATTCCAGAAAGTTTCTTCACTCTAGCTTTTTGCTTGCAACTTCAGCCCAAGTCACACATGGTTTACCACCACTCTCATTTTTGGGACTTTCTCCAAGTACCCTTATGCCTGAAGCCCAGTCTGGCATTCCTCTACCCTTTCTTTCAATCCTTCTTCAAAACAAACTCTTCCAGGCAGCATCCAAATCTTAATCCTTCCCATAATAAAGTGGTAACTGAAGAGATGACAAGGATGTAAAGTATTTGACCAACATTTTCTTAATATTGGGAGCCAGACTTCAGTTTAGCATGCTAGCTTTACAAACACACAATACCACTTTCTCTGGCAAGCACAGAAGGGAAAGGCATCCGCTCCTACTGAATGTAAGCTTTCATTTTCAGGAGTTGCATCTAACCTTCTTTCTCGTGACTTTAACTTTCTAAATGTGAACTGCATTCTCCTGGATTTTACAGGCAGCTTCTAATCCCAGCCTACTGTGAGATGAGAGAGAGAGGCAGATTTCTCATACATAACTATTTCAAATAATCTTGCAAACATGGATTATGAAAAAAAATTCTGTCTTTACAAAAGACCCTTTGCAGGACTTTTCCTCATTAAGACACTCACACAGTGCAAACTATCACTCTTATTTTTACATTGCCAGCTGGGACAAATGTATAATCTATTTTGCATATTTGCTTCAACTTGTTGACTTTTACTTATCAATGTGACTACCTGAAGCATGATCTGGGATGCTCATTATCACAAAATATATTTAAATATACTCTTCCACATTTTGAACAGAAACGGATACACAATACTAAAACAAGATCCCTTCAAGGACACAATTCCCACTTTTCTTCACTAACTTTGCATAAAGTTAGATAGGTATTTAAAATATATGTTGGTTAATCAAGCCAGGACGCAACAGTGCATGCTCAAATTTTGAAGGAGTATCTTTCTAGCAACAAAGATTTTTTCAACAAAGAATGAAAATCCGTGACTAGTATATGCTCTATTACTATGCCTATGCCCCAAAAGACAAAGGTAAGACTATTTTGTTCTTCTTGGTAAGGAGAACAGAAGCATTCATGAAGCTGCCTAAAACAGAGATGAACTTACAAATCTCTAGTCACAGGCTCAGCATCTTGTTCAGCAAAGATCTATGATAAGCTACTCCAGCTTAAGACTTAGTTTTGAAAGCTATAAAGAAAAATCCTTTTTCAGATTATATATTTAATTAGGTAGCATGTACAATGCTGTTCATCCTGAAAGCCCTGTAAGTAAAGATACTGACACTGCAGTATCGTAAGCTCCACATGTGAAAGGTTTGTATTACATTGGAGTTAGCTCTTGTCTCCACTGCCTGATAGCACAATGCTTTACCAACCTCAAGAAACAATCAAGGTTGTAACCAGGTCTTTCACCAATGGGATTTTACTCAGATTGGAGCATGCTGTCCACTGAGGAAATTTTACTGATGACTGAAATCAGGATTAATGAGCAACTAAGCAAGGTAGCAGAAAGGAGCTAATATAAGAAGATAGAAAGCTAAACCTGGGCTCTTCTGATAACTTATTTTAAAATTTCAGAGCTTATTGATGAAGCCTGGTATACACTAAAACTTGCAGATCATCATCTCCAATAAATTCCCCACTGCAGATGTGTAGGTTAGATGAGCAACAAGTAGAACCTCCCATTCAGAGCGCAGGCTACCACCTGGATCTGAAAAAAAACTTTTTAGGCATTCCCTGGGGTTTTGTTTGTTTTCAGTTACCAAAATAGTCTTTTTGTTTTTAAACAAATCACTGTTGACAGCTTAGGTCATTATGCTATTTTATTTTCCCCTTTGGAGAGAATGACTTCATGCTTTTTCAGTACAGAAATTCACTTTAAACTTTTAGACATGCTTTTCAGAAGTGTTCACTGAACGCCAAAGGCTTGAGAATAATGGATCAAGTAATCATAACCAAGTAACCAGAGTCATTTTGTAGTGGCTGATCAGAGAGCTACATTTAAAGTTGAAACTATTTTGCTTACTGTGAAAACTTGTGACCCCTGCAGTCACCTAAGACTGGCTACTTTGAAATCCTTTTGTCCTGTTTTTATCTCCTGACCAATCTTTTTTGTTAATATTTTTTGTTCCTTTACTTTTTTAAACATCCAGGACACCAAATGTGTCTTCAGAGACGATGTATTTAAACTCATCATACACCAACAGAAAGACATTACAAACTGAAGGCTGTAGAAAGCTTTCAGAAAAGTTACTTGTGGATTCAGTCTGGCACCTAACAAACAAGCGGGCACATTTCAAGAAACCTCCACAATACTAGCAACATTTTTCATCATCTCAGAACTCAAAAGTGAAAGGCCATATGATTCCTTGTTTTAACTGCCTTAAAGGCTTCCTGTACAGATGGGGTTGGAGGGTCCCCTCAGCATGACAGAGGAAACCTGTACCACGTTGCACATTCTGTATGTCTCTTACAAACAAAAGATTTCACACTCTGAAAAAAGTGGGAACCTAATACAAACCACATATTAATGTAAAAGTTGAAAAAACTTTACTGAATTGTGAATCATCTGTGCTCCCTTTACTTCCACACTATGAACTTTGTATTTTCCACTCTGGCTTTAGTAAGACCAAATATCTGTTTCTGTTCTAGACTAACATGATCAGTCTTTACAACTTAAGTTACAAGGATATTTCCATCCAAATCAACTGCACTGTATGTACTAGTGCTTTTCAATAAAATAATTTCTATACAATAAAACATAAAATCACAAGTTTATTTAAAACAGTCCATCATTTAAAGGTAGCCTAACATTAGAATTTCACTATATGCACTATAGTCTTTGGCATGTACAGCCCTTCTAGTCTCTACAGACAGCAAGAGGATTACTACATAACATTCTTATTATGCTTATTAATATTAACATATTACTATATAACATACCCTTATTTAATATTAATTCTAACTTAATAGATATATTTTAGTAAGAACAGTAAAATTTAGTTGGTGAGGCAAGATACTTTTAAGACTCAGTGCTGTTCGTTCTCTTTAAAGTTACTGCTGCCTTCCATTTTCCACAGTAGTCAAGGATATAGCGCACTGATGTTGGACGGTGTCTACAATTACGTATTTTTAAGAATCCTGCAAGTAAAGTAGCATGGGTTTGTTAGTTGAACTGTGTATCCTTAAACAAAACCTTAAATAATGTTGCAGCATTTACAAATCAGTCTGTCTTCCTTACAAAACACTAATCACACTAAAAGTAGCTAACATTTTCTGAAGAATTCTAAAATAAAACCCCTATGCAAATAGTACTTGGCAGTTAAGCACCATGCAGAACTTCTATACAAGGCTGTTGCACTTCTATTACTCAGTTTCAACCTATTTCTGAATTCAACCTAGGTACAAAACTTTGTAGCAACGACTGACCTAAAAGGCAACACTAGTTTTCTTCTCATGTACCAGTATCACAGATTCCAGCAGATTTTCAGTGTATGTAGGACAGGACTGGTACATCTTGGATAAGGAATGCCATTGGTATTGGAACCAAATTCAGAACCTTTGCTTGTTCTGCTGGAACAAGGGCATTAAGTGCCCATTTCTCTACCTGACACAAAAGCAATCCACCTATCTAGAAACAATGAAAAGTAACTTGCTTATTCTCCCAGAACTGCACAATTTTCTACCACAACCATTTAAAGCAATTCTACATTAATTTAACTGTTTTGACAAGCACTTCAGAAATGCAAATTAGAAAACATCTAACTTATCTATCCCTAGTAGTAAAATAAACACACCTACATTACCGTGTGTGGCACCTGTACATTATATATTTGTAGTAATCGGTTGTTAAATCCAGCATTCTCCCCAAAAGCTTATGTTGTCCAGCACTTGGAGGGACCTGGCCTCCTGGCTCAAGCTACTGTGCTGACTGGAAGGTTGGCAGTCTCTGGGAAATGGCTGAACTTCTCTCTTTTTGCCTTGGTATTCTACTCTCTTCCTGTCTTCTCTCACAGAAGATAGAGAAAAGGGCTGGGTGGCTGAGCAAAAAGAACACCCTGCAATTTTAATTTCAAATAATTGACTTAAAAGGCCAAATATGCTGAAAGATGCAATAAGACCTTTGCAAGTAACATCACTTTAAGACAGGCATGCCCAAGTACATTGGCTAGATGTTTCAAAAATAAATTTTAGACATCTGAAAGTTACTTTTATGAAGCTGGGTTTCAGTAGGAAAGTCATCTGAACTATCTTAGGAAAGACAAATCCCTTCAGAGAGAGACTTTTCATCTCCGTTCAACCTGAAGAGGATCTACAGTTAGTAACTTCTACTTATGACATTGAACTTTCAAGAATTTAGAGTAAGGAAGATGAATCCTACTCTTTGCTCTGTCCAGAACATAGTATATCTCTTACCGTCAGGCAGGCAGTCACAGTTTCACAGCCTAAGGCCTCCTGACAAGATTTAGTCCAAAGTACCACCCGTTTAGTTCACAGCAGTTTCCAGATTCCCAGGAGGCTCAGAAGCATTCCCATGCCATGTGACAAGATACATACTCATCACATGAATAAAATCATAGATGGATCTCCAGCCATATAATGAGAGTGTGCCTGCATGTGCTTGTATACTCCTTCAAACAGACCTAAGGTCTTCCCAGGCTGGTGGGGGCGGTGTTCCTGCCTGGTGCTTTCCTCTCCCATGGTGTTTAACTTTCAACTGGCATCCATAAATACAAAATGTTGGCATCATTGTTTCATGTTACAGACAGACTGTGACCATGAGACTGGGAACATCTGCTGCTCTGGGTATGTTTACCTTGCATAATTCAACAGTATGTAAATATCTAAGCTAGATAATATCAATTAGATAGCTAGGAGTGAGGCAGCTCCAGAAATAGAAACTACACTAACATGATAATCCACCCATGCTTGTTCATACTGTTCAAAGAATTCAGACATACAGTGCTGTATGGAGGTACCTGCACTATTATTATTCACTGTAGACATACCAGCAGCGTAATTTCCTTTGCAGGGCAAAAATTTCTTGCAGAAAAGGCAAAATGCTAAGGCTTCACAGCTGAATGACAAGTACTTATAAGTGGGGAAAAAAACCTCTTGCAAGATAGTTTCTTCAACAATGAAGATTGTGGCAAGAAAGGAGGGCACCACTTCCACAGCATTCCTTGAAGAATCCTTGGAAAAAACAACTGGCTTTTCAACTGACAGTAATGAACCAACATATATGTATCTCATAAGAAATTTAATCAAATCAAGTTTCAGAAGACTAGCACCCTCTTTTCTGCTATTATTTGAAAGTCAGAACAAAGACTCAATAAGGAAACAGTGGATTGTTTTGGAAAGGCTCCACAAGCTTCTTTCACACAGGAGTTTAAAATCCTGAAGAAAGTCATCAGATGTTTCGAGTACAGTTATTCTGTGAAGTGTAGTTCTAAAAGTTATATTCTTATTGTTCCATATGTATTCTTTTTGCATGACTTCAGATATATTAAGTTAGATTCAACCCCTCCATATAACACACAAAAAAATAAGTGCAAGCATTTTTTCACATCTAAAAGTGTCATTAGATTATTAAATAAAATAGATTAGTCCATCTATGATAACACTATATTACAAATATTCCTATGCCAGAGAACTGCTGTATGTTTATTCCTCTTTATTTATATTCTCTTCTGTAAAATGAGATTTAACATCTTTACATAAATAACTTCCAACCTGTAAGAAAAGGAGGCTCATGGGAGACCTTAATTCTCTCCACAAATACCTGACTGGAGGTTGTAGTGAGGTGGATATTGGTCTCTTTTCCCAAGTAACAAGCGACAGGGCAAGAGGCAAGGGCATCAAGTTGCACCAGGGGAGGTTTAGATTGGATATTAGGAAAAATTTCTTCATGGAAAAGGTTGTCAAGCATTGGAACAGGCTGCCAAGGGAAGTGGTCGAGCTACCATCCCTGGAGGTATTTAAAAGACATGTAGATGTGGTGCTTAGGGACATGGTTTAGTGGTGGACTTGGCAATTTGGTTAATGGTTGGACTTGATAACCTTAAAGGTCTTTTCCTGCCTAAACAATTCTACGACCCTATGATTCTATTCTATGTTTTAAAGTTTTTTGTTTGCAAAAGAAACAAAACACTTTATTTTTTGAAGAATGTAATATCACTTTCTATGTACATCCATTTTGATACCAAACACTTAACTATTATACACTGACATTCACAAGTTAACATGAAACCTTTATATTACTTAATTAATTATTTCTACCAAAAATAATATTAAAGAATCTCTGCTGTGTTCATAGCATAGGTATTAAATCTCAGCTGGAGTGCACTTATATTCAATAATCTCCCAACACCACAGAGAAGAAACGGAAATCAGACCAACTTTAACTGCACTGGTAGTATGATAACAGCTTTTAGAAATACCTTCCCATTCCCTGCCTCATCTTTTAAGCTTCAGTATATATAGCACAGAGCACAGATCTAACAAAGGTTTTCCCATGTTTGACCACGTGAGTAAATGAACCAAGCTAGTGACCTAAAGATATGGAACAACCAATCCAGCCATGACCGATTTTCATTTATTCTAAGGAACACAAAAGTCTTTGCGCAGCTGCAGGATGATTTTAGGTTCATCCAGACTAGTTAAGGTTCCATGAGAAGGGCTAGAGGAGATGCTAAGACAAACTCTCAACTTTGTATTAATCAAAAGTAAGGCAAGAGGATACAAACCACTTGACTATGCTAATATTCCCAGCCTTGTGGTAAAAAGAACCTTAGCAAGGCGGTAAAAAAAAATAATATATTCTTTAGATCGATCATATGTTTAAACTGCAGAATGCTATGCCAGTGTAAAAATGTCAACACTAAGGCAATAGAAGATATTCTTAAATTCAAGAGTTACTTGTCAGACACCATCTGCTTTTTCTTTCATTCTTTTCTAATTCTGATCTGTAAGAAATCACATCAGTATCAAATGTCACTTAGCTCTTATTCAAACAGAGCAGTCCAGACACAGTGACTGCACCAGCTGACTTAGCTGACCTGGGCCTAGAGTAAAAACAAACCCCTATAAATCACCAGATGTAAGCAATTGAATAGTGATCAATTTAATTAACTGAACAGCTTTCCAAAGTTTACTATATTGTTTTAACCCTTCAGGGTTCTTCAAGAAAGGTAACCTGCAATTTGTATTCTAGGGCAGGCTTTGGCCAGAAGGCTACATATTACTAGCTTTAGGTACTTTAGATTCCTATTGATAAAACGCAAATCCCACGCATAAAAAAATGTGTCTTTTCTTTTTGCCAATGAATAGTATGACAGTAACTGTTTTTGTTAGCACTTCCTTCAACATTTTAGGGAAATTAAATCATGGGGTGGGGGGGTGGGGGGGAATCAAACTAATTTCAAGCTAAAACCTCAGGAATAAAATTTCCGTTAAAATCAGCTGGTTTGGTTATGGGCCCTATATGCTTTTTACAACTTTAGACTCATATTACAGATGCCACATCAAGTAACCTACTAATTTCTTTTAAGCAGAACAATGAACATAGACATAATCATGGGTCATAATTACATGTATTAACTTCAGCCATAAAAATATTATGACATGTTAAAATGGGCTTAAAAAGACATTTTAAAGATACTGGCAAAACATCTTTTAACCTAGATACTTGTCCTGAAGTTGCATCTTAAGGGGATTTCCCCATGTGGCCCACTGACATTGACAGAATTCTGCCACGATTTAACACAAGTGGGATTTCAGCCAAGATGCATAATGATAATATAATTCTTGTTTTAAAGTCTGCATTGTACAAGTTTGTATAACGTTTACTAATGTTTGTAGAGTGCCTAGCACAACAGAGCTGAGGCTTCTGGGCACTACCACAACATAAATTAATTCTAATGCAGTCTTTATATCTGAGGGAAGCATAAAAACTACAAAGATTAAGCTCAATTATACACATTTTAAACAACCTGCTAAGTAATATGACATAATCAACTTCCTAACCACAAACTGCTCTATTTCCAATTATTTCACTTTAATCTCTGTAACGCACATATATTCCACAAACCCTGCAGAGTTAGTTCCACTAACTAAGGACAAGAGTAAGACCTACTTACAAAGACAGAAGAGTTATATTTGCAGAGACTGGTCCCAGATCTGGAATGATCTCCAGTTCATTGTTGTTCAACTTCCTATTAATATTAGAAAAGGGAGAGTTAGTTTTGATGTCAAACAGAAGTATGTACACTGGACATGCTAAATTGCTGAACTGTGTCACCCCAAAATTAAAAAATAACTCGTTTCACTTAATGTAAAATATCAGAACAAACATCTTTGCTGTTCAGCCTAGAGAAATAGCTATACAACTGGCATACACAAACACTGGTCGTTTTTCTTTCTTTGGGTTTTTTTGTTTTGGGTGTTTGATTTGGGGTTTTTTGGTTGTTTTGGGTTTGGGTTGTTGTTTTTTTGGAGGGGGTATGTTAGTTAAGACAAATTAACTTACACTTCCTGAAGACTATGAAGGTGATCCAAAAGACTGGTCTTGATTGAAGATAATTTATTGTGACTTAAGTCCCTATGAGATTACAAAAATAAAAAGCCTGTCAGTTTTGTCATAAAATAACACGTAAAGCAATACAATTTCAATCCAAATTATGTTATCATTTGTTTCCAAGTACAATTTTTTGTATTAATAAAATTAGAATAGAAACTGATTTGAGTACACATAGTATAAAGAAGTGTAAATACCTTGATCACTGCCAGCAGTGTCAAAGAATTTCTGTACCTCTGAACAATTTAGAACTGTTCACTGAGATGTGTCTAAGACCCATGAAAAAAATCTCAAGATTTTGACTCGTATACACCAACAACAACCCCTCTTCCCTATCCCTTCACAACAAAAGATCTGGCTAAAACAACGTCTGGTTACAAGGAAAATTCATAAACCAGTACTCATTGCACTCTCATTCCTTGAGTTAATCATAGTATTTTTATCATTTGCTCTTCTTACTTACTTCTGTAAAGCAACACACAGATCGTAAGTACACAACGAGGACTGTACATAAACCTCAATCCTATATTCATACTTCCACGCAATTCAGGACTCCATTCCTACATAATCAAATTTAATGGAGATCATAAATAACAGACATAGGGAGGCCTAATTCTATTCTAAGGTATCGGTATACCAGTCACATTAATAACACTCTTAATTGCACTTGAAGAAGTAGCCCATGCACTTAGCTTGTGCCACTCTGTACTGAAGATACCAAATATATATTGATGCAGTTTGTAAGAAATCTTCTTAACATCTTTGTAGTGTTTGCTACAAAACAAGCCAGGGTAATAAGAATGCATTGATCACTGTCAAAAAATTATTTTCTCTGTAGACACCATGCATCTTTACCATATGTCCTATTGAACATTTCATAGTACCATAAAAAGGAGTCCTAAGAAACATTTGCTGCAGCCTCAGAAGTACTGGAAACATCACAGAAATAAAAGAATGACCATAGAACAGAAGGCAGAGAAGCTCATTACAGAAACTCAAACTTGCACGTCTATAGAGATCTGCACAAGTTGTACAGATCCACAACTGGTCTTGTCACCATGGCTAACCCTGTTGAAGACCTCCCTTTCCTTAAGTCATTCATCCACCAAAACATGCACCTTCTGGCTCCCACACTACCTGTCACTACCTCACCTGCACCAATTCAGCCACCTGCAAAGTATTCACTGAACATTTTAACACTGAGTTTATCCAAGCCAGCAAACAAAACCTGCACTATTTTTAAGGAGTTCTTAAGCTCACTTCAGAGTTTGCAATGTGAACACGTAAAGAATTGTATCAGTACACTTCAGCAGTGAGCTGCTGCAGCATCAAGTAAAGGCAAAGAAATTTCTCACACTTCATGATACTTTTTCCCATGCTAATAAAGGACTGAACAGTCATCCAACATGCCTGGGGTCCTTCCATGTGGGCATGAAGTATATTTCAAGTTCAATCTATGAGGAAAGTCCGGGATTCCTTACTTATTCTGGATAATATAACTCAGTACAGTCACCTATACTGAGCATGCCAAACACAGGCCTGACTGCCACGGACAAGTCTACTCTCGATCCACAGTTCTGGAAGTGAAGAAACCTGATGATCAGCAAATCCTTGCTGCACACAGACCAGAACTGGCTTAAATCAGGCCAGGTTCAGGGGCTGTGCTAGGTGGTCTTCTTCTCTGTGACTAAGCCCTGAAGAACTACAGAACTAGAGAACTCCGGTTTCTCTACATCCAGCATTGCACATCCTTGGACACAGGTGTAATGCTGCAACCCAGTCAGCCACCTAGGTTTCTTCAACAGCACATGCGGACAGTAAAACCATGTTTTAGACTCCCCCACCATTTTGGTGCTTTATGCAGTACCTGTTCAGTGCTGCTGGGAAAATTCCATTGTCCCTTTTGTTCTCCACTGGAGTCAGCATTTAAAAAAAACAATAAAAAAAAATCAAGCATTAAAAGTAATCCCAGTCACATATGGGCATTACAAGGGGTACCAACAGCATTCAGTTACAAGATGTGCTCTAAGCCAGCCACCTGCATCAGGCCCAGTGGGCTGCAGGGCTGTGGCACCAGCACCTGGCTCACAGCCACAAGCAGGGAAGAGGTACACATTAGGTTTCCCAAGCCAGGGCTGCACAGGATCGTGCACAGGGCAGACCCGCAGGTGCAAAAGACATTTTCCAGCACAAAAAAGTGGGAAGGTGAGCCACCTAGAGAAGGGGAACACCCTCCACCACCTTCAGGTGGCCAAAGAGGGAATGTTTTCCAAGACTCTGCTCTGGACTCAAGCACCTAATATACATCCATGCCTTCTTCCAGGTGTCTAAACCCCTACAGATTTTCCTCTTAAAGATGTAAAACCAATACTGTGAAACATTTTCAAAAATCCACAAATGCTAGTTTCATCATTATCATTTTGAGTTCTCCTGTAAATGAAGTTAACTACACTTGATTTAGAGGACTGCGTCTTTCACTGTTTTAAAAATCTAGTGCAAACATTCGTCTGGCCATAGACTGGAGAAAAATCCCTTTATTTAACATCTGAATACATTAGCTGCATAGATTTGAAATTCTCATACTGCATTCTTAAATGTAAATACTGGAAAAAAATATGTCGTTACAAAGATCTAGACAGGAATCTAACTTGGTCCTTTAAAGCAGACAGAGTAGAGACAATTTTTACCCTTAAACTTAATTCAATATTTGGCTTTAGTCTGTAGGGATTATAAGAACTATGCAAATAAACAGCCAAAATTCAGTGAAGTTATGGCTGTTAGTGCATAATATGTTACTGTTCTTCATGCTTCAGACAAGACTCAGGAATCAGTAATTATTTCAACAAAAAGCTTTCAAAGTTAGTGCTAAAAACCTGCATTTCTTCATTTCATCTAAAAACCCTGCAAAAGGTTTATTTAAAACATTTGCCTAAAGGACCTACCAGACAGTAACAGACGTGAGTAGATTTGTTCTGCTGGAGTTATAACATGTTAAAAAAAAAAAAAAAAATCTGGCAGAGTTCTTAAAACTATAAAAATCCTGCAATTACAACCACTGCTGTGCATGATCACCACACTGGAGCCAGACACTTTCACTCATAGCTCAAGCTCACATCCATCTGGAGTCCATCAAGCCAACCGTGAGCGTAACAACTTACACTAGGTTTCAAACTATTTTTTTTGTGTTTGTTTTTTAACACTAAAGATACCCTCAGATTTTCCACATAGCACCTATTTTAAAAAGTACATGCATAACAAATTCCTCATTCCTGGTTTACTCACAGCAGGTTGTCAAACACAAGTTACAAAAAAATCCAAAGCAAAACAACAATAAAAAAAAGCCTCCAGACAATACTGAATCGCCTGTTTCACACAGCTGTATACATGCTTGTCTACCAATTGTTGGATAAAATATGAATTATAAATATTTTACTAAACATTTTATTCCAGTACTACTGGCATGAGAAACTCCAGGGGAAAAAAAGCCTTGCAAGTTACATTTTTAAGTTAAGTCAGAGTGGCTGGAAGTGAACCAAGAGTTAAAATATTCGTCTTTTGCTAATATTCTAAGTGAAGCTTAAGCCTATAGAAGTTTCTGAAACTCATAACCACTGGATCTGAGGCATTTTTAAAATGTAAAAATCTATCATCCCTGTCGCAAAGCTACAAGCACATTTCAAGTCAATGCATTTCTCAACATATCTTAAAACAAGTATGAAGAAAAGGTTTGAAAATGAATCAGTATTTTTCCTTTGTAGAAATGGAGCTGACAACGTTAAAACACCAAGATTATTACTATGCATTTTCCATTTCTGAACTTTCCTTGTCTGTTAAAACCACATTACAAGTGGGAGAAAACCTCCTCTGTGATTACTTTTGCTACTAGAATTTCAAAGATGTTAACAGTGAATGCAGTCAGAAACTTCAGAAACCAGATTTATATTAAGAAATTATTTATAACAATGAAAAGTACATGTACCTGTTCCTCACCTCAGATTTCTAGTAAGTCATTGAGCATTTAACAGGAATTGTTTCCACTTTAAGAAGCATGCCAGTTTTTGAGGCCCTTTTTAGAACCTGTTTTATGTAAGAAACTATTTTTTATATTCCATTACGAAAAGACGGCCATACAAATGTAACTCACAAGTCCCTGCGTTAGAAAGCTGAAACATAACCCTGAACATCAGTGTTTATGAGACAAAAAAATTGAAAGGAAGACCTAAAGCATAAAGGGAGAGGGAGAGTGTTTCTTCACACATTTTATAAATATAACTTTTAGACTCTAACTTAATTTACAACACTTAGTCACAATTATCATCTTCTTCCTTAGAGAACTCAGAAACCTGAGCCCCGAGTCAAATTTTAAAATGCAAATCCAGCAACAGCTTCTTAATCAGTCCCACTGGGGCCTATAGAGCTGCTAATTCAGCAGAAATCAGGAGAGCTGAAAAACAAAAAGTCAGGCTGTAGCTGTTTTAAGACACTGATCCAAAGTGACTCATAAATCAGTTTGCTATGTTCAAGTTTTAGTCTGGAAAATATTGAAAAACAGCTGTGAAAACCATACGGCCCTTTTTTCTGGCAATTATGGTAGAGAACTAGTGGATTTATAAAATGTAAATACTAAAGATGTAATGCAAACACAAGTGAAAACCGTATTTCAGACTTTCCCTCCTGCCCCACCAACAGTTTTAGCATTCCTCGGTGAACCTGACGAAAGGTATGGCAGTGCCACCAGCAGCTTGCTTACACGGAGGACACTCTTCCTCCCTCCATCCTTCCATCTCTGGCTCTGCTATAACAGCTTTAGAAAGCCACATTTTTGCAATCTCAGGACACACATCCTGAAAGTAAATGGAAATCTAACTTCAAAACTGTTTTTACACAAAGCCATTACAAATTGTTACCAGTTTTCAGTGGACTCCTATCTTCCATGAAGGCAGAGTTACAGAAGATGGTATTTTTTGTTAAAATCATAGTAAAGCTCACAATTCTAGCCTGTTTACACCCCATTTTGTGAAGCCACTTCCATACAAAGCAGTAGCCTCACACTTGCCACCAAAAAGAAGGGGACATAATTTGGTACTCAGGCTCATTTTTATTTTTTTTTACTTCCCTCCCTGTCCACTCAGAGGTCACACAGCCCTTCCACAGGAGACACTCCCATTTTCTTTCACTGGGGAATTTGAACACAAAAGGCAAGAAAGAGTGAAATGGAGCTTCAAAAAAACCAACTTTGTCTGACCCACACTCCATCCAGGCGAGTAGACTGATGGGCAGAGGAAGGAGTAAAGCCCAACACATAACTAGACCTTCTCAGGCACAAAAGCTTTCACTCTCCTGCCTGGGAGATCTCACTTGCATATGTTGAGAACATGGTGTAATAGTTGTTGTTTTCTAAAGAGGATTGGAAAACCTGCAATAAAACTACTAGCCTTTGGCTATACCCGCTATGGACTTCCATGGAAAACACAGTAAACATATACCAATAAAATTCATAAACAGTCTTTTACAATTTGTAAGAGCACAGTTTGTTGCAACAATAACCCGGGCTAGTCAAACCTTTTTTGCATATGTAAAACTGAAACACATTATAATCTCATGGATTGTGCAATCCCAGCTCTCAGTACTGGGGTAGCTGGAGGTAACAGACAACGCTGCACTCTTCCTTCTCGTATTAAGAGGGGAAGGAAGAAAGAGCAGGGTACTTCTAAGGCATTTGACACAAACAAAAGAAATATTTACACAAAAGCGGCCAGACCACATGGTTTGGTGACACCTACAAAGATGTACTCCTGTGAGTTTAAGAGCAAGTGACACAGCTGTCCAATGAGTAATCAATCACAGCAGGGTTTCTTACAACAGACCAAAGCTTATTTATACAAGTGGAACTTATTTTCTCACACTTTTAAAGGAATGTGAACTTACATAAGGACAATTTATACTACCAAGGGAATTCTAATTAGAAAACCTTCACTGTGCTAACAAAAAAGCCCTGCAATGTGTTTTATTGTCTCTCAGTAACATAAGTGGAAAAGACAAATTTGGATTACCGCTAATGCAAAGTGGGGTTTTTAAAGCAACTCTAGAAATGAAGGTTGTGTCTTTTCCCCTTGTTTTTTTGTTTAGCATTGCTGTCACACCTGAATTTTAACTTAAGGCAGCTAAAGTCAGCTAAGCTAAAAAACTAAGCTACGAAGCTTAGCCTACTATCAAAAAACCCTTAGATTTTGTCAGAAAACTTATGCTTGCATACTCAAATAGTTCAAAAGAACAGGATGGATGAAACATAATAGGAAGCAAAACCAGTTGCTGAATGTAAAGCAGATCCTGTATTTGATTTGTATGCTTAAAACACATAAGCCAAAAGAAAGAAGAAGAAAAAAAAAAAAAGAAAAAAAAAGTTTCTTTCCCCTCACACTTTCCTATACCACTTCTGGAAATATTCAACTCCCAGAGCCATTCCTATGTTCAGTTCCATATGGTGTCAATACAGCCATCCACATTTCATGCGTAAAGCAGCATGACCTCCAGACGAGGCAATTGAACAGAATTAGCCACAACTAATTGAAAGTCGTCCTGTTTACTTTAAAGTCTTTATCTCAATCTGCTTTGGAAATGTAATAGAAAATTAATACGACTAATACAGAAGATCTTTGAGTGACAAGAGATTAAAAACAAATGTGAAAAGTCCCTCAGCTATCCTCAGGCTTTTAGAAAGCTCCCATAATTTATGCTTTGCCCATAAAAGTTTGTCGCCGAAAGTAGATTTTCTACAGATGCCACTTCAGCACGCGCAGCTGCGGCTCCAGCGATCCCGCGCCACCGCGCCGCGCGGGGCCAGCTCCGGGGTCACCCGAACCAGCACAGCCAACACCGTCGGGGAACGAGGACGGAGCGCTGCACAAAGAAAACCCAGCGCAGTTTTCCCGACACGCAATTCAGCATTAACTTGATGATGACTGCACGCTTTCCAAGAAAGTCATCCGAACTTTTTTCCTCCCTCGCTCACAACACCGCACGGCGCTCCCGGGCCCGGTTTCAGTCCGGGCGCTAACGCCACCGCCCCGCGGGGCCGCAGCCCGCCCGGGGCCGCTGTCCCTCTGCGGCCGCCCCCGCTGACAGTTGGGCCGCCGGCCCCCGGCGCTGCCCCCGCCCGCCCCGCGCCCCTCGCCGCCGGCACCTCCCGCCTCGCTGCGCCACGGAACCCCCCGCACAGCCCGCCCGCGGGCGGCACCGCGGCCCCCGCCGGGCACCTCGGCCCCCAGGGGCGGCCGGCACCCCCGGCCCCCCGCCGCCCCAGTACTCACAGCTGCACCGCCCCCCGCGGCAGCCGCTGGGGCAGCCGGCTCGGCTCCAGGCGGCTGCAGGCGACGAGGTGCCCGGCGCAGCGGCAGGGCGCGGGGCAGCGGGCGGCGGCGCGGCCCCACAGCAGCAGCGGCGGCAGCAGCAGCAGCAGCGCCAGGAGGGCGGCGGGAGCCGCGCGGGGCCGGCGGGGCATGGCGGGCTCGGGGCCGCCGCGCTCCCGTCCCTGGCGCTGCCTCACTGACGGAGCGGGGTGCGGCGCGACCTCCCGCCTCTCAGCGCGGGTGGCGGCTCCCGCTCATGCCCCGGAGCCGCCGCCAAGGGGGGAAGGCGGGGGCGGGGGGGTGTAGAAAAAAAGCGGAGGGAGCAAGCGGGATGGGGTCCCGCAGCGCCGCCGGCCGCCAGCCACTCCGCAAACTTTCCGCCGCCTCAGCCCGCCTCCGCGCGGCCGGGGGAGCCCCGAGCGCGGCCCGCCCCGCCGCAGCCCCCTCCCCCAGCCATGTGACAGCCGCAACCCCCGCCCGCCCCGCCGCGGTCGGGGGCGGCCGGCCGGCCTGGCCCCACGGGGCCGGGGCAGCGTGTGGGACGGTGGGCCGGGGCGCGGGCGAGCTGGCGTCGCGCCCCGCAGCTGCCGGGCCGACGCGGTGCCACCCCGGGCCCGCTGCCCGCTGCCGGGGGGGCGGACGATGGCCGCCCTCGGAGCACGGCGGGTGCACGTGTGGGCCCTTGCCGCCTTCCCCGGCCGCGGTGGGGGGGCGGCAACGGGCAGCGGGCCCGGCGGGCCGCAGCCTCGGGCCCCGGGGCCCTGAGCGTCGCCCGCGGCCTGCGCGCCGGGGCACTGCCCGTGCGGGGTTTCCCTTCACCGCCGCGGCCGTCGGGGCAATCCAGAAGCCGCTCCAGGTTCCCAGCCAAGCCTGGGGTCACTGGCATGTAAAAGGTGAGTTGAGGTTAACTCCTGCCTTCCGGGTCCTTCGCGGCTAGTCCAGACACCGTAATTAAGCCCATTATGTTCCCCACAGGATCCCGGTTCCAGAGGTTCAGGGAAGTGGGCAGGGCGTACAGATTCCACATCTCTGAGGTAATCTGTGTAATTTAAGTAAATACCTATTGTTCAAGTTCCATATGTAAACCCAGACCCTGCAATGGATTCAATTACTGTAGGCTTCGCATACCCCGCTCTGCCTCGGCAGACACCGGGCTGCGCACAGACCCTGGGCTTTCCTTCCCACCTCCGTGTAAGGTTCACCATGAAACTTGCAGATCCAAGGTTCACCATGAAACTTACACATTCCAAGGTTCACCATGAAACTTAAAAGTTCCAAAGTTCACCATGAAACTTACATGTTCCTTGCAGACATCCTAGGTGCTGGGAACCTGGAGCTCCGCTA
Organism: Falco punctatus; assembly: GCF_963210335.1. Taxonomy (NCBI): domain Eukaryota; kingdom Metazoa; phylum Chordata; class Aves; order Falconiformes; family Falconidae; genus Falco; species Falco punctatus. The sequence continues at coordinate 53,029,973 of NC_137585.1, forward strand.
TCAAGATCTGTAAGGCTGAAACTTTGTCCCTGTTTTTGTTGATCCCATATGTATCTCGGGACACAGGTTAAATTAAAATTTTAGTCAGGAATCACGGATTTGCAAGCCAAGCAGGCAAGTCCTGAGTTGACTACAAACTTCCACGTGCCCCAGTCAAGGTGACTGTTTCAGGTGCGTAGGGTGTGCTAGAGTGGTGTGATGTGTTGTCAGCTTGTGCTGCAGTGACCACTGGTGCTCCTTAAGGAAATTCCTGTGGGAAAGCAAACAAACACTGCAGGTACGAACTTTTTTTTCTACACATCAAACAAGCAAAGAAACAAAATGCAGGCTAAAATTTAATTATTTTATATTTACAGGTTACTCTCATTTATTTATTGTAAATGAAAACTGCCTCAGCAGCATCGGCTGTCATAGTTTTTCAGTTTCTTTGCAGCTGCTTTCTTCCTTTCAAAAACGTTAGGGTGACATTAGATCAACAAAGCCTGTGAAACAATGAACTGTTCTAAACAGCCGGTAGGGCAGTGCCAAATTCAGGTTTTCAAAGCTATCCATCATTAGCCTTACCTGTTCCCATTGAAGTCAGTGGGAAAGTTCCTTCTGTTTCAGAAGTGCCAGCATTTGTTCTTGACAATGTTGTGTTCATATTTAGGTAAAATATGCCATACCTGCTACTTTAGTGAAGTGACCAAAAATTCAAGAGGAAGACCTTCATGTTTATATTGCTTCAGAGAATTATCGAGCACCTCACTAAAATTAAAATTGATTTAAAGTAACTAAGCCTTGTACTACAGTTCCCAAAGTGCACAGCAAAGGGCCTCTTATTTGGGAAAAGTGAGCTTGTCTTGTCTCCAGTGTTGGCAAAGGCAGTGATTCACGAGAGAGTGGCAACAGTCATTAAGTTGTCAGTTTTAACATCCAAGGGAAAGAAAAAATAGAAAAAAAGTATTTTGAACTTACTTTATCGTAGCAATCAATAATACACATGCTGCATATGTGAACTATGGAACAAGATAGAATCTAGAAAAAGAAAGCAGAAAAAAGGAGGTGAAAATGTTGACAAGAACTGGTTTTTGTAATTCTGAAAACCACTCATGCAGTCATGGGATATTGTGCCTTTAGAAAAACCTAATGCATATTTAGTGCTAATAATATATGAGCCTGTTTTAAATTAAGCAAGGTAAATCAATTCAGAAAATTAATCCATTTGTCTTTGCAGCTTCTTTTCTCAAAATACTCAATAAAACGTTTTAAAATGGATTATACTATGAATTCTAAAATACTTGTATGCTGTACTTTAGAGCCCATGACAGAAAGTCTTTCTTCCCACGGGGAGATTTGCTCTTTTCAGAAGTCTCAGGGACTGATTCTGTACCTGATATGAACGCAGCAAGTGCTGGAAGCTCCCAAGCCCAGGGGTCTGTCTTTTCATCTTTAGTTTTAGGTTGAGAGTGCACCATGACTGTACATAAGCAAATACAAATGTGTCCTTCACGTGTCTGGCTGGACTATATTTGCCCTAAGTGTGTATCAGAATGAGAGATGTCATGTTCCTCCATCCTATTATCTCTGCATGTAGCAAGGGATTTCTGCCGACCCTTGTTTGGCATCAGCATGTATCAGTGTACATGCATATTCAACAGGATTAAGGGACTGATTTGACTGAAATCCATAAAAAATAATAACACCACCTCCCCACACTTCAGTTCTGAGTTGGAATAATTCCCCATCCAGTTTTCCATGTAGCTGTGCAAGGAAGAGAACTTATTCATAGTGGTTACGCAAAGGCAGGCCCTTTTCCGTGGCAGTCTGAATATAGGTCAGCCTGAGGGGATGATGTTGAGGAGGGGGAAGCGGTGGCTGCAGAGGAAAATTCTCATAAAACTAGACCCTCAAGCTCTCTCCTTGGCTAATGAGATTAGTTTCCTTCACGAAACTGGGGAGCATAGTAGTCTGGGTGACTTGGGAGTGGAGGAAGGGAGTTGGCATAGTGAACTGTAGACCCTTCACTGGGATGTTGTGTGTTGACTAATGTTGTCTTTTTCAGTCCCTGATTATTTTAAATCAGATAAACAGGCGTTTACAGATTCAAGTCCAAACATATGCTGTTTAAAATATGCATTCACTTTAGGCAAAAGACACACCCAGAAGCTGTCTAAGTATGATTTTTCTACATATCATTAATGCATTGAAATCAGGCACTGCTTTCAAGTAACCTACCTCCAGAAAAGGTCAGCCTTAAATCAGGCTGGTTTTGGCAGATCATTGAAAGTAATTTACCTATTGGTAAGTTAAGCAAAACCAAATTAAGATACTATGCATTTTCTGTTCTGAGTAAAAATTAGAACATCTTTTATAACATCAATAACTTCAACATTTTGTTTAATCTAAATTAAGGGGGTTTAGTCAGTTTTTAAAGGATTCTCAAGCTACTACAAGAGAAAATTACATATAGATATATGTATTTATATATAGTTATATCTGCAGGATTTATATCAGAAGGTCCAAAGAAATGAAGTTACATCTGCTGAATTATTATGTCCATTAAGTCCACCCTGGGAATTAAGAGTCCCCTTATGTATTCCTGGATCACCAGGTAATCCAAATCTGTGTCTAGTATGCATTTCAGATTTTCTACTTTTCATGGGTAAATAAAACGATTTAGGTAGTGTTCAGCAGCAAAAAAGAGAAGCAAAGCAGAACAACATTGCTTGTGCCCTGACACATCTCAGTTCTGATAGAGTGAGATAGAAATCAATGGCCCATCTATCCACTTTCCTGTCAGTAAATTGCCCGATAGGAGTACTGGCAGAATTAATGTTCTGCCTAGTTATTCCTAAACTTCCCCCATTCCATTTCTAGTCAAAGAAGCTATGTAGGACTATCTGGGAGAAGGAAATGAGGAGTTCATCCTCTCAAGATCATCACTCCCTATTGCAAGTTCCCCAATTTAATCCATTAAAGAAGAAAAAAAAAAAAAAAGGCTAATAAAACTTTTTCTAAAGCCACAGCTGGAGAGAAAGATGGACCAGTGAGACCCATCTTGCTTAGAAAAACAGAAGTGGAGCAGGACATGGTTTTTGTGGAAGCTGCTTGCATACATGAAATAGCTTGCAGTAGGCAATAGGTTTTGCCTCAGGCAGCGATCTGAAAGTTTCTAGAGGGTCCCACAAAAAGTCCCTATTGGATGCAGAAGACCCTTTTCACTTCTTTACTTTGTGTGTGTGTAAACAAAAATTTGATCCAATATAATGGAATATTTTTCATGGAAATTAATCTAAATGCAAAGGTTTCCCACCCTCCTTCTGCCCATTGTGTATAGCAGTTGTTATTACTTTTAGTTTATAATAGCACTAAGACTTCATAACCATTGCAATTTCACTTGCATTAGAGTAAAGCAATGAAATGTTCTTAAATAATTTCTTAGTAATTGTGAATCTCCTGCTAGTGTGTCATAAGTCCATGGTGAATATCCTAAGGTGCATACAGCAATTTAATTTTGGTAGTAATTATACTTAACTTTATGTGATCCAACACTGAAACCATGAAAATCAAATTATGCATAATTTGAATGCACTGATTACAACCAGAAAAAACATATGAATTCTTTCTGAAAACTTTGCCTAGGGCAGAAAACGTTCAGCTTTTATAGAATTCTTCCAAACAGTGAATGTTTGCCTCCATTACAAATAAACTTAAACATCCTAAGGCAATCCACATTAGTGACAATTGTTAATGTCTTCAAGTCATGTCCTGCATGGGGCTAAGTGGGAAGTTAAGTGCATGATTGGACGGACAATTAAACAATCAACATCTACAGTGATGTAACTTCAAAGAGGAAAAAAGAAGAGTTAGCTTTATGTCATTAAGGAACGCTCAAGTTCAAATGTTGTCAATTTGAATAAAAATAAGTAGATGTATTTTCAGCATGGTGCTACTGTAATAACACCTGCCAGGTCTGTTCTACTCGTTGTTTTAGTTTGTTGGGTTTTTTAAAATAAGTATATGTTTCGTGGTAAGAAAGATCAAGAAGTGGCCAGAAAGGGAATCCAAAATAGATGCTCTGTCAAACCTAGCGGTGGCTCTCCCAGACAATAATGTCTTCAGTTCTTCCCTCCTCCCCTTCCTTAGCGTGGGGGTGCTACTGCACGTAGAGCTTGAACACATGTTCCCATCTGCAACAGGGGTGGAAGTTTCTGCAAAGGGATGGTCCGGGTGCTTAGAAGATATATCTACTTAAATCGTCACGGGCAGATGTGATAACTTTTTTGTCTGTTTTGCAGCCCCCCATGTTAAGAATTCACCACGGTTAGGTGTGTAGCTCTCATTGAAGTCAGTGGCTCAAAGGATCTCACAGTGAGAAATCAATTGGAGTTAGGGCCTAAATCTTTGAAGAATTAAGGTCTGATTGGCTGTTCTGGGGGGGGAACAAGCTGCAGCTGGGACTCATCTTGTGTAATTTTAGCAATTTGGAAGTTTGGTATCTAAAGCAGTTGTCTTGGTTTCTTCTATAGTCAGTTGAGGAAGACGTATCCAGACAGTGATTACTACCTTTCTAAAATAAGCAATCAAGGCATTTGGAATGAATCAACCTCTGGAGGATTTTCTCCGTTGACTAGAAAGAGTCTTATACCTAGTTTAGACTAGACCCTGGGTTTTTAGACGGTTCCCACTATGTGCCTTCAAACATACACATTAAGTAGCTAAATAGACTAATATGTAAGGGTATTTCTCAAACTTTTTCTATCATAGATACCTTAAATGTCGTTGTAACAGTAATAAGCAAAATTTCTCACAAATATGAATTATTGTAGGTTTTAGTTTTATTGCACTGCCTTAATAGTTTGCTTTGTTGTTGGCTGATATAATAAATTGTGTTAAGGATTTATTAGCAGGTTAAATCTTATCAGATTTAGTAAAACAAAAGGGAAGTGCTGTGCTTAAGTATCAGGTACAGATACAAAATCAGGACCCATAAAAGGATCTAGTAGTGCATCACAAACTAAATAAATATATGTCAACAATGAAACATCAAAGAAGGTGTTTTGGGGTATATCAGTTGGGATTTTCTATGTGAGAGAAAGAAATAACGTTCTGGTGATGAGTACTATATCCCATTTTGGGGGTCGGATATAAAAGGAGAGGAGTGGTGAGGAATGGAGTGGAGAGGGCTACAGAAAGCTGTACAGGCTCAGGAGGACCCAGTGTACTAGTTCTAACAAAACAAATACTCAGTGTCACAGCACAGCAAGCAGCACTTGAGATTTTGCATAAAGCTGTCCCACTGCCGTCATTGGGAAACCAGTAAGTCATAGCAGACTGTAACGTTGTCTGGACTTGCTCCCCCTTTGTGCTGTCTGCTGCCTGTTGCTTTCCCAATTATTTTATAAAACAAAATAAACAAGCACTGTCCCAGTAAGAAATTGGCCAAACACACATTGCATCACTTCCACAACTGCTCAAGTGGTTACTTGCAATAGCTGTGTTTGCCAATAAAGTCTGGCTTTCTGAGCCAGAGCATCAAAGAGCAGGATGGATCAGGCATCAGCAAACACAGCCTACTGATGGGGCTGGGCTGGGCACCAGCTATAGCCCAGCCTGAGTTGCAACAAACACCAGTGCTGTGCACCAGCTGGCCAGATTGGTGAACAATGGTCTGCAACATGGTCTTTGTATTAATCTTGTTAGTATGGAATTGGGAGAAACTGCAAGGGATACTAGTATGAACCCTGTTCGTGGCTCTGCCACTGTTTGGGAATTCTATACAAGCAAAACTTGTGTGGCTTCTTTTACATCTTTCTTTTTCTTTTCCACATCTTTTTCTGTGGCTTCTTTTACATCTTTCACATTCAGGCAACACAGTTTGGGAATCCTCTGAAATGCAGATGTCACCTTCCATTTGCTACCCACTAACACTGGGTGGTTGAGGTTTGTCCATTTCTTAATGGCCATGGCACTTCCTTTTGCCTCTCAGGGACTTTGTCGAGTGGGTTTTCTGCTAGGGTAAGCTATGAGAGCCATCAACACACATTTCCATGAATGTTGTCCGGTGTGAAGTTTTTCCTTTGTTGTTTTCCCTCCCAGGTTTGTAGCCTAGTCATTGCACCTTCCACTGGCCTCTCTACACTCTCCAATCTATCAAAGGAAATATTTAGCAGTGCAGAGTGTTATACGTGTTAAATCTTGAAATACTTCTCTGGTTGTGTGCTGTCATCTCCAAACAAGAAACTTCTGGTTCAGGGACTCTCCTTGCAGTTGTGTTCTCTATTGCTGTTGCAGCTTACGGAGAGGAAATAAACAGGATAAAAGGGTGCAATGCTTTAGCATTGCTACAAGGCAAGTAGCTCAGTGTACGGTTCTCTTTGGACTGTACCGACCTTAGTAGTAGAAAAAGCAACCTACCAGAGAGATGCCAAGAAGTGTCAGCATCCTACCACATCCTAGGTGGAAAGGAAGGCACAGTGCCTTGGCCCACATGTACAGTGTCAAAATCAAAGCAGTGCTACCACATACATGGTCAGGCTGGGCACAAGTCTGGCAGCCATGATTAAGAAACCATGGTTTTCACTGAATTGTAGATACTGGATAATTCAGTTATCCTTTGAGTGATTTATAATCAGAAAAGTCTCCATAATGTTGGCTAAGCTACTTCTATAGTATGAATTCCCCCCCCTTTTTTTTTGAGGTGGGAGGGGGAAGCTAGAAACTAAAATAAATAGGAAGAAGTTTGCTGATCATTTTAAACTTTGATAAAATTACATCTTATTTTAATCATAATGAAAAAAAATCTGCCACTAATATACCACGTTATCCACAGTAATATTTTTTCATTCTGATTTTTTGTTAGAAAAAACCTGCTAAGCACAAAATTACTTTCCTAGAATTCTGATAAAATCACACATACACTCACCAAGTACTACATGTGAGTAATATTTTAGTTATGCCACTGATGTCACTGAGATGGAATTAAAAGTGCTGAAATTTTCATTGATGGATATTTCACGGCAGCTGTGAGCAATGTGTTTCTCAGTGACTGTAATTCTCCCAGAGCAATGTTAAACCCTTGGACTTGTATCTTATTAGTAAAACAATACAATTAAAAAATAATATCAAAAGAGATCTAGCCAGGAAGCTTAGCCTTGTGTATATTTCAGTTTGTATGTAATCTCCTCAATTATAAATAAATGTGCTTTTTACATATATATATATGGCTGCATGTCATAAAAAATAAACCATGAAGTATGATAAAATAAAAACCAGTAAGAAGAGGGCATTCAAAGTTAAAACTAAACCCATAATCTCTTACATGGCTTTTGAATGTATGTTGTTGTCTAAAAAATGGCAACAGTTAAATATGAAGTGATAGGCTTTTTTTGAATTTTAAGTATAGCTGCCTGACTTCTTTTGCATTTTAAATATCTTAAACTTTAATGTTTTCCAAATACTTCATTGTCTGATTTATTTTCTTAAACATCTTTTCAAATTAGGTATATATTTAATTATAAAATACTTTAGACCAGCTCACACAAATGAATAATTCTACCAAAGAGGCTACAGCTGACTATTTTGCAAATGCAAACAATCTTTTGTTGTTATCATTATTTAGTGTTGTACACTGATCTCCAGAGCTGTAACAGACTATTGCAAAAAGCCCTGATACAGAAGATAATTTAAGCATCTATTTAAGAAAGTTTGGGCACAGAATGGAAAGCCCACTGTGGTGAGAACCCTTTTTGACCAGAACCCCTTCATGTATTAGGATCTGAGCGTGCAGACATTGGGTAAAGCAGACTTGACTACAGTTGGTGGGAAAGTCATTATACCTGCAAGCATTCTGTAAGTATGAGTGGCCCAAAGCTGTCTCTAGTTTTACTCCTTCAGCAAATCAGAATTGCCTGAATAGCCTTTAGCCTGTGGCCTAAGGGCTTTTCCATACCCACAGGCAGCTATCCAAGTGGGGAGGATGAGGGAGTGCAGCAGAATATCCCTGTGAAGGATTCCTCACACTGTTTTCTTAAGCAGCAGTGGCTTTGGATTTTCCCACCCAGCACACTGCCTGCTCAGACCTGCCCCTACTACCCTTTCCGTGGTGTGAGCACAGCTGCTTTTGTTGCCTTACAGGAAGCCAGATCGTGATTTTTTGTTGGAGTTATTTTTAACCTGGCTCTGTTCATTTGTTTGGTTTGTCATTTGGCCCTACAAATGATGCTGTGTGCCATAACATGAACAGGGAATAAGGCGCAAGGCATTAGGGGTCCTAGGTACACCCTAAGCCGTTGCCACTGAAAACAACATATCAAATAAATTGAGGCCTGAAGAAGCTGATTTAATGTGGTGGTTAATCTAGGGTTTGGGCAGTGAGTCTGAGATTAGCAATGTCACAGTCCCTTGAATTTAAAATCTCTCTCTCTTCAAATGCATTCAGTATTTTTTCCATAGATAATCTTTGTGCTTGAAACTCCCCTGGCTCAAAGGTTGTCTCCCTCCACTGGTTTAACTTTATCCTGGATCATCATGGATCTATCTGTGGTTCAAACAAAACTGGTATAAGATCCTAAAGATAGCATTAAGCATCATGCTGTCCAGTTTGGCAGCATACAGTCACATATTCACACTTGATCTGGCTCCCCTGAGCACTTCCATTTACTCCAGTAATGCTTAGGTCTGGTATTAACGATCATGGAACCTGCAGTACCAGAAAAACAAGCTCATTTTCATAAGCCTCACAGACATTTGTATTGCCAGTAAAAAACGTATAGGGGGCTCAAAAATTGAAAATTAGTTGAAAGCAAACCAGACGGTATGCACCAGTGCTTCTGTGTTAAGTTCTTCCATTTCTAGAGTTGTAGAAGCTTGTCTGAAGCCACAAAGTTTGCATGTATGGTACAATTATTTAATGTACGTATTTTTATCCTGTTTTTTTTTATTTAAATTGTGTGCAATTAATGCTCAGAACACCCATTTTTATATTGTGCCTGCAAATTCGTATATACACACATTTATATATACATATACACACAAATATATTTTATATGTACTTTAACTTTTTGCACACATGATATGTAACTTCATGTGCTCCGCGCATTTTTGTCAGGAGGAGTACGGTAGATTCCAAGCACAGCTGGTACAGCTTTCAACTGAGACTTATCTATGGCAGCCTCAGGCTCAGCAGCCTGGCAGGAAAACCTGCAAATCCTGCTGCACCCCACATACACTTCTGTCACTTGCAGTGCTGATAGAAACATCCTCTCTGCTGGGGCGTTAGAAGTTCCCAGATGAGGAAACTTTGCTTCACTCTTTCAAACTCACCAAACTGTTACAGAACTGCAATTTTGATCTCTTTGATGCTAAACTTGGAATATTTGTTATTGCCACACATACAGTAAATAAACATCAAGAAAAGGTGATGACACTGAAGCTAATGGTTGTTTTATTGCATGCCCTTAAAGAGGCTGTCATTTCTCCCCATCAGAATAATGCTGTTCTGTCCCGTAGTAAATAGCACAGTGCTATCTCATAGTGGCTAACAGTGACCTTAAATACAGTCCTACAGCTCCCACCGATTTGGTGAATTATTCTGCGAACATATTTGGTCCATTCCAGGAAATGAAGTAGAGCACTCAATACACTGCATCACGAAATCTGATTTATTTGGGTTTTTTAAATTGATCTGTCACAGATCAGGTTTTCAGCTGGAAACTTCAGGAAAGACCAGCAAAGGGTCTGAAGAGACATTGGAGAAAAATGTCCTGCAGGATGTGAGACTTGTATTCCTTGTTTTCATTTGTGGTCTCAAAGAATTTGTGTTATGTATGTTTATAATTGATAAAGACTTCAAACACAAGAGAGGACAGCAAATAACAAGTGTAACCTGGAGATATTTGAAATAGAGACAAGAGATAATTTAGGCCTCTGTTCTGCAAACAGTTATACACATGCTTAATTTTAGGAGTGTAAGTGCTCTTTTTAATTCCAGATCAAAAGTCACACAAAGGCATGGGAGTGGTGTTTTCTGAAGGAGGTTAATCATACAAAAATCAATCTATATAGTGAGTTTTATTCTGAAAGTTAGTTTGCAATAAAGGAGAATACTCTGAAGATAAGAAAATTAGCACCGAAGTAGGTGTACAAGTGAAAGATCAGGGAAGTACACTTCTGAGCTTACCACGCAGCTAACAAAAGACTCGATCCTATTTCACCCAGCAGGACATTTGACATTTTCCTTTCATTAAATTCGTATGAAGAGGTGGTTGTGACAAGCCATTTAAAAGTTAAGAAGCCTTTGCAAATAATTATGTTTACTTGTAGGAAAGAGGCAGAGTATTCCTATGTGACATGGAATAACAATTATAACTGGGCTTTTTAAAAGGTATTTATCTGCTATTTATTTGCTTTTTGAGGTTGCCTTTGACTGAGAGATCATAAGAGGCTTTCAAGGGCCGTTTCCAATGCATAGTACTAATTAGAGCTCCAAAGAGCAGGCCTATTAGCGCTTACTTTTGCAAAGTGCGAGACAATTTGAGATGCTGAATGCTCTCGGTGATTTGTCATTTTGGGGCATTACGGAGCCCGCGGGTGTTACGAATATCCGAGCTCTAGCACAAAGCGGCTGTCGCGATCCGTGTGGGTGTCGTCGGGGGGCGATAGGCGCCCGGCTGCGCTCTCATGGAAGTCCCTGGGTTGTTTGTTGCCTGCTGCTGGGAGAATAAGAAAACCCCCTGAATAAAGCGTTCAGCCAGACAGTATAGGTAGAGAATAAATGTGTTACTAAGCACTTTTTCCATTCTGAAAATAATTATGTTTGTACAATTAACCACACTTCAGCTATTAATCACTTTTGATTTTTCAAATTCCATTATATACCAGCAAGTAAAGACATTCCCTTTACTTGGGAAGACTTACTCAAGGGTCTTCACTATTTAAAAGCTGATTAATCAGCATATTAAAGGACACTAATCCTTCTAGAAAGCCTCTTGGTAATTAATTACTTTTTCAGACCGTCATTGGCAGCTTCAAGTCTTTTTATTCCTCTGAGCTCCCTGCACCAAAAAGCTTTTGGTATGTGAAATGTTTGCACCTTTTCACATTAGCTGAAAGAGGTAATAAAGATGTGTTTTAACTAAACAAATGGGAGACCTGTTGTGAAGGCTTAAGATGTTTATCACCTAAGAAATAAAATAAAAAAGGTCTTCTAACACTTCTCTTTAGATGTTACTTCAATTTTAAATTAATTTCGGAAGACTGCAAAATACTGGAAGAGAATAGAAAGAGGAAATTAAACCTAGAAAATTTTTTAAGTCAATGGGTTGATTGTCACTGTAAGGATTTTAGAAACTGTGAACTTGTAAAAAAACCTTTTTTTTTCTCCTTAAGGGATAGAGCAAACTGGAATAAAAACAACTGCATTTACATACTGAACGGAGGCATGATAAAACCAGTTGCACTTGAGGACTGCAAGGGCTTGACCCCCGTAGGTTTAAAAGGAACCTCTAGTAAGAGTTATTGAGGGAAAATACTGTTATGGAAACCAATCTTATCTCTGGTTGTGCTGGTGGGAAATTGCCAAATAATCCGTTACTCAAATGTTTTGCTTTCCACCATTCTACCACTGAAAGGGGAGGACCTTGTTTAGGGGAACAAGGTTTTGTATTTAAATAATGAGAAGAGAACACACAAACTTTTGGTAATAGAATCTTAAAAAAAAAAAAAACAAAAACAAAAAACCCAACCAAACAGCACCACCAGTTAAATGGAAATAACGGGTATCAGTAAGGAACTTGCAGTGCTTCAGTTTAAACTGGTTTATTTCCTTTTTTCTCAGCCAAATATTCCATTAATCAGACAGAAGATGATTCCAGGGAAAAGAATGGAAAACAGATCGTAAATCCTTGAGTCTGAAGGATGAATTGTGAATAGGCAGATGCCCATTTGCTTCACGCAGGTTTTGTGAACGCTCAGACTTTTGAAAGGATGGAACTCATGCAAGGACTAAGGACCATGTGCTTTAGAGACAGTCATTTGACAGGAAACTTGTCAAAGCTGAACAAAATAGATGTAAATCCTCCACCAAACATTTTTTTTTCCTTCTTAATGAAATAAGCAAGAAAAGTAACTTCCTTTGCTGTTTCTGAGTTGAAATTCAGTAACTAAAGTGCTAGTACATGTATTTTCAAACTAAACAAGACTTATTCGCCAAATGTGATAATTTTCAAGCCAAGGCAAGTCAAAGGTATAAAACAGCTTGAAAAAAGGGCTTCATAGTGGATGCAAACCTAATTACAGATACTCTATTGCCTCTCCAAAATAAACATATAATAAAAGAATAAGTAATAAATACGTAGTAATTACCCCATACCTGCATATAATAAATCAGGTATTTCAGTGCAGTGACTGATGGCGGTCTCTGGGAATCATGTAGCCTGTGGAGGTGTAAGTTTGTTTCTGAAATAATTTTGTCAAATGTCAATAGCAATAAAAGGTTGTGCTTTGTGTTTAGACATAGGTACGTATTTTGAGATTCTTTGATTCACAAGAATGAGGAAAGCTAGTGTCCAGCTTAGAGCCTGTTCACTGTGTTCAGTGTAGTCCCTGCAACATGGCCACGCAAGCTGGCTGCCACATGCTAAGATCCCCCAGCAGCTCTGGGTTGCAGCCAGGTAGAGTGGCAGCAAAGTTATCTGTGCTCCAGGCTTTGAAGCAGGCATTCCCTCTTCCTTGGATTTTACAGTGGAAATATGTGGGGTCAGTAGGGGAGGCTCCTGTGGCTAGCAGATGGCTCCCTCTCCTTCTGCTTTCCATCTCTAAAACTTTTGTTATCCAAAGGCAGGAGCTTCCACAGAGTGAAGAGACATGAGGTCATGGAGAGACTATAGATATCTGTAGACAGATCCAATAGGTCTCAGTTCTCTCCCTTACATAAGCAGAAAAGACTGTCTTAGCCTCAGGCAAAAATATGTTATAAATTGATCAAAATTTTATGTACAGAAAAGTAAAATCTGCATTTTCAAAATAATTTTGAAAGGGAACTACTGATATCCTCCTTCTCCTCCCTCCCTCCCTCTCTTAAAAACCTTTAAAAAAAAAAGCAGCACATACTTAGAAGTGATGTATAGAACGAAGTCACTCTCTGAAAAAAGGCAGAGTTTATCTCTGTGCTTTAAGATAAGTAAGGACATTGTTCCATATATATTTTCTAGATTATGAAACTGATGAATGCAGCTTCCATTCAGTCATGCAAGAAAGACCTCAGTACAGAGCTCTAGCATGTAAGTAAAAACTCAGTTTCCAACTGTGCCATTGACTTCAAATATACCTTTGAATAAGTGATTTAGGCCCATAGAAGCAGTCAGGTACTATAAATTAAAATTAAATTCCTAATCCCAAACTACTGTTATAAAATTCCTGCCTAGGTTTTGGTTACTGGAATTCCTTGGTGCACGCTGCACACTGCTTGCAGCAGCATGCTAAGAACTGGTACTTATTTTGTAAGCAGTTAATTCACCAAGCAAGGATTCAGAGATTCTTAAAGAACACTTTCTTGTAGACAAACATCTGCATCCAACGTTTGAAAAACTTATGGTGACTTTCTTAACCATTTCCCTGCATCTGTTGACATTTTCTTCATTGATTTCCACATTTGGTTGCTGTAAATCTGCCTCAGTGTAATGTAAATCCTAATACACATATAAACAATTGACTCTGTTTCTTAAGGAATACTCTCACACTATTTGTTTTCACCTTTGGATGAAGAAGAAAAAGCGCTTGCTGCCTCCAACATGACCATTGGAACTGTCTTGAGAATCTCTGGACAGACCCAGAAACATCCTCTTGTAGCACTAATGTAAAGTATGAGGTCTGGATTGGAGGTGTTTCCAAGATGCTGTTTTTGGAGCATGCACGTCTTAATGCTGATCCTTTTTCAGAGAAAATATAAACAGTCCTCATTGCATACTTTTTATTACATATCCCCACGGAGTTAGTATGAGCTCAGCATGTACTTCTTGAACAGCTTTGTGGCAAGGAAACCACTCTCCACAGTTTAGGAAGCAACTAAAGAACAGTTCTGGGCTGTATCCCTCCATTTGAGTTGTACATATAAGTTCACTTCATAACTACTGTGTGTTTTTTGTGAAAGCCTTTCATGACTTGCTGGGGGCAGATAGCAGCGGTGTGCAGATGTTCTAGGAAGCTATCCTTTCCCTTCATGCCATCATGGTTTTACTAGACTTCTCTATCTGTTTGTTTGGATCCCATTTAATGTAGCCTCTGGCTTGCTCTTGATGTTGTTTGCTGTTATCTGATGTCGTTTGCAAGTCTTGCAGAAAAATCAAAAGCATTGAGTGTCACCAGTCATTGAGATTCTTGTTACATTCAGATCCTGGCCTTGGCCTAGCTACATATGAGAAGACCAGTCACTGGTAACTCTTCGTTGCTTGCCTACTGCAGGGCAATCTGCCATGTGACTCCCATGTTCTCTGTTCCAGTGCAGCTTGGGCTTCCGCATTCCCCCATTCCTTAAGAGCTGTACCCAGATCTGCTGGCCTTGCATCTTTGGATCATTATCATCCCCCATCATTTACTGTTTTTTTGTTCTGTCATTCATTCTTCTGCTAGAGTGTATAAGGAAAACATTGTTCTTTGATGAGTTTGATAACCACTGTGACACTCCAGGATGTCTTGCAACCCTGTCTTTATTTGCTTTCAAAGCACCTATTAGATGATAGTTTGTGCCTAATTTCCCAATTGACACTGACTGATTTGTGTTCAACTGCAGGGCATGGAGGCCTGTTGTCTCAACAAGTCAGGTTTGCTACATTTTTTTCAAAGATCAAAAAGAGAGTCTGCCTGAATTTGTGTGTAAGCTGAGAATCAGTCCATACAAGTAGAAATTATGATAGGGAAGTGCAAAGAAGCAGTAAGAAACTCTTGGTCAGCGAGGTGTTAATGGTCTCAACACAATCAGAGCAACCCATTGACAGACTTTATAAGCAACACAGACTTTTTCACCAGTGACATTAGTTTTGCCCTCCATCCAGTCCACTTCCTAGAAAATGGAGTACTAATCTGTTGCTATCTTGTAGTTTCTGTAACTTTTAATCATGAAAAGATCTATTATAGATCTCCTAGTTCTGTTGACTGCTGGACTGTGAATATTTTTTCATAGATCTTAGCATGCTACTGATTTAGCATTTCTGCTTGTAAAGTAGCTGTTCACCCAGTTCATCTCAGGCATACCTCTTTCTCCACATGCGATGAATGCATTTGTGTCAACTTCCAGATACTCTGGAACTACTGCTTTATACCTGCCTTTTTAAACAAAACTGTCTTGTAGCTTTGTGTGTAATAAAGACTAACCTCCTGAGGCATTTGCTCCTCGAGACATGGCTAGCTCTGGAGTATGAAATTTTCTACTGTCTGCCATTCTCAACACTTTCAAAAGAGAAACAAAATTATTGCATTTTGCATATATATTCTGTTTTATAGAGCTGGAAGAATACTTGTCTCCAGAAGGCATGCCTTGATGTGTATCTCTTGTCATTAGTAATGCTGTTAGTGAGTTGTTCCTTATCCCTGCAGCATAACGCTAATGTTTCAGTAATGAGAACTGTGCTTAGTCTTGCAGTATGCAGTGTTCTTTTTTTGATGGTTACTGGTGATGAGACCACCTATCCCACTAACTAAACTCTTTCCAGAAAACATGACCTTGGGTTTTCATTCGGTGCTAATGGTGCGCCAGGCAGTGCAGTTCTAGCTGTCCTGTAGGGATTGTGTACGCTGGGACTAACACTTTGCTTATGTTCCGTTCTTATGCCTCTGTCTGCTTTTACACTGCATAAATAACTGCCTGAAGGATACATTGATTTCTCATAGGTAATTGCAGTATCTGAAAAGATACATCGCCACAGTCTGTTCTTTATTTTTCTTCTGGGCACTGCACTCATGGCTTTCTATGTCTCACTGTCTAACTGGAATCTGAACATAATTTTCCCCGAGTTTGCTTTCAGCCTGGTATTTCTACTTTAGCACCCGTGTAGGCATCTGCTGAAGCTTGGTGCTGTTATCATGGGCTGCTTCTCTCCATACCTCTCTCCTCCAGTAATAAGAATGTTCCTACCTGCTGTCCTGATTCATGGGAGTCCCCTTGATGCCTGCTTCAGTTTATAGTGAACATCTTCTCGGGCTGGGATGATGCCCATAGGCATTCATATCAAGTGCTACCGGCCAAGAAGTGTGGGAAAGGTTGTCAGATGGTGGGGTGGCTTATCTGGCCTGACAAACAAGAGCCCATTCTTGATGAGAGCTGGTCGGAAATTTTCCAGTGAAACTTGCTTTATTGGAAAATATGGGAACTGCTGTGTATCACCCAGGTGGCATGTCTGCTCAAAACTGAAGGCAAGAGACCCACCACAGAATAGTCTGGCTGGTATCACATCAATGGAGAAGAATATCCTTCATACCCATGCTTTGCACAACTAGTTCTTTGCGCAATCCTGTGGATGTCTGAACGACAGGATGACTAAATACTCAGTCACACCTCTTCAGACCCTCATGGTGCAATTGCTCAGATTTGTATAAGCATTTCAGGAAAAAATCCAGAGCTCTTACGCCGTGCTTACCTCTCACAGGTACTGGCTGCCCTGCTGTTTTCTTTACGCTTGTTTTGATCAAAACCTCCATGCTGAAAATCTCCCTTTTAAAAGCTTTTCATTAAAAATTAATTTTCTCTCTCAAGAAAGATCTGAAGCTGTATTATATTTTCTTAAAATTATCTCAAAATCCTGGATTAAATCTATCAGTGCCCTCATCACCAGATGCATCGCTGCTTTCTAAATTCTCAATATGACATTAAGATACAATGGAGTTCTGGTTTTCATACTTTCAATTATAGGTCATATATTTTCTGTCTTTGTTTTGCTTTCCACAATATGGAATTGTACCATCCTAGCCAAGACATTTGCAGTCAGTCTGTCTCTGTCTTGTGGTCTTTATCCTTGCTTATTCTCTAGGAATAACTTCAAACTGCAAATTGAGGAGGGAAAGTTGGCTCCTTGATTGAAACAGTTTGTGTTATTTCTACAGATAGATCAAGAAATCTTATTTGATAACAGTAATATTTACTGATGTCATCACTCCTAGACTGATCCATAATACTTATTCTTACATAAATCATGAATTTATAAAAGGTACTTTCTCTGTCATCTTCTAGAATATGAACCATTGCTGATGGAAGCTCAGGAAAACCAAATACAGTGGAATTTTTGAATCATGCAGTAAAAATATTTTCTAATTCCAGAGGAAAGAGGCAGAAGTACCTTTACTATTGTGTATGAAACTCTAACATACTGCAGTAACGATGCAATTTTTCATGCAGGATATGTTTCCAGGACTTTGCTCTCTCCAGGGGTAGCTGCAGTTCTCAGATGGAACTGACAATTTTAATTTTTTTATATTTTTCTGGTTTTGTTGTTTTACTTAATGCAGCTTATATAATAAATAATAAAATTACTTATTCCAGAAAAGAAAATATTGTCTCTGTTTCCCTGTGGAAAACATAACACTTCACATTTTCTTTAAGTTTGGAAACACTGAGCTGTTATTTGAACTTGTTTAATAAAGGGGAATTTCTGATACTGGCAGAGAATAACTCTGGAAATATCTTTCTCTCTGCAGTAATCTTTAAAGATTTAAATTGCTAAAGATACTCAATACTTTCAAAGTACCATTGGCATTTTCACTTTTCAAGTTTCCATTTGTGCAAATATGAGAAAACGAAGGAATGCATTTTGCTGCTTTGTTCCTTTGCAGAATTTCAGTGCCTCTTTGCTTCAGCTTGTTCTTTTAGCTCTGTTTGCCTGTGTAACTTAAAACTGAAATGGAAGTGAATGGTTTGAAAGAAAGATATTTGCTTAACAGCTAGTGGCTCCAACTAAAAAAATCTGCAGTGTCGCATTACTATCACACAGTGGGTGAGGCAGCTCGGGTCTGACTGCAAATCTTATAAAGCATTGGATACTTCTTGTTTAAAATAGATATTTTCTTGAGTCTTCTGCTGTGATTTTGGTAATATTTTTTGTGCTTTAGCTTATGTTTTCCTAAAGAAATTAAGTTTAGGCAGTCCTCCTGCATTTTTGTCGGTCAGATCATTCCCTATGATTTTTGAACTTATATGTTTTAACCAAGACAGAGGATGAGCAGGTTATATGCCACTAAGTTTCCAGAAAATAGGCAGAAGAGAGGGACCATTCTGAGTGGAATGAAGAGAACGGTTGAGGTAGTGGTTTACATTTAGTAGATACATGAGAACTCACACAGAGCAAAGCTGTTAGACACTGTTAGAAAGCACCCTCTGAGATGGAGAACATGGCATTTGCCTTCTTCAGTTTATAAATTTACAATATGGTCATCAAGTCAAACTCTAACAAGAGTCAACAGGGAAATATAAGCATTCATGGAGCTAGACTGCACTGATTTTGTTGACTAGATTGCCACTAATCATAGGGAGTGCACTTTTGTCCCCATTTTCCCTGCTTTAGTTCTCATTGCAGATGTATTCCAGGAGTGCACTCAGGAGGCTTCCGTTATTTAATGGGCATTTGGTGCACAGGACCAGACTAGAAGTAGTCCAAAATAAAGACATCTGAAATGCATGCAGCACCAGCTTGCGTCTACTGGTCCATACTACTTGCTCATGTCATGTGCATGTAGAACACAGGGTTTTCTTCAACAAATGACTGCAAAGGTATACTTTTTGTGCTCTCTTTATGGCTAGATCATGTCAATTTATGTGTCATAGTGTTTTTCTGTGTTCATTCTACCTAGAGTCAGGCAAATCAACTGTAGTTACACTCAGTATTGGGGTATTTTCCCATTTTCTATTGCTCTGCTGCAATTGCTATAGCAACAGAGGGTATGTTAAAGTAGTCCAGTTTAAAGGATGTTAACCTCTTTTTTGTGTCTAAATGAATTTTATGGTAACAAATTTGAGGTCTATTTATTAGAACTGTTCCACTATTGCTACTGTAACAGAATAAAAACAAATGATTCTAGTATCAAAAGTCTTTAGTTATGGTGCCGAAGAGACTTTCCCCACAATAACAAGTCTAAGATTTTTTATCTTTTTCATTCAAAAAGAGACCCCAGGTATTTTTGCAGAGCTGAGTTTTGAGTGTTTGAAGTATCTAGCTTGGGTATGATTTAAAGCTGCACAGGTAGGTAGGTTTAGGTAGAAGCCTAAATCTGTTACAGTTAATGTAACATCTTAAAAGAGTTACTCAAATCACTTACATTAGCCTCCATTCTCATACAAGGAACATATGATGGAGAAAGGACCGTCTGGCTCATAAAGTCCATTCCCTTGCACGCAGCTGAACATAGATTTACTCAGTTCCTAGTTTCCAAGTCCTCAAATTTTTGTAGAGTCAAATGTTTAGGCTCTTGAGGAATTGGTGACCTGAACTTTCACTTCTTTCTGTGTAGGAGATGCAGATGCATAGTTGTCTATGTGTATATCCACAAGTCTGGTATGATCCAGGCATGGGTCACCAAGGCTTTTCTTGTTGGTTACTGCCACTGGCAGCATGATGTCAGGGTATACCACACAGCAGTGGCAGCTCTGCGTGCTGTGCCTGCATGTATAATAACTTCATGTGTGACTCACGGATCATATCCGTACTACAGCTTGATTTGTGCTGTACAGTGCAAAAACCCCATACTTGCAGGTTCTTTGATGCAAATTTATGACTCCACACATTTCTAAAGAGGAAAAGAGTCACCAGTACAATTTAGAGCAAAATATGGTTCTTTGCCCTTGGAGTAATAACAGAATGGCTTGTGTTTATAAACTCTTGTTTGGGAAAGTCTGTTGCATTAAAGATTAAGTTACATATCATGTGAGTAATGTTCTGCATATTCCAAATACACACATGGACTAGTAAGGAAAATCAGTGAGCAATTCAAACAACACATTATTTTGACATAGAAGATCCACTGGTAGGAATGACAAAGAGGTAAATAGCTAATTCTTTTTTTTTTTTTTTTTTTATCATAGAGCTTTTTTGTTTCTCCTTAAAAATTAAAATGGGGAAGGTTAAATCACTGGCCTTGAAAAGTAATTAGAATGTAGAATGAAAAAGAATATAGGGAGAAAATAATAAAAAAAAATTATTTCTATTTTCTGTTCTGAAATCTTCATATATTTCTCTATTATTTTCCATTTTTCATTACTGCTTTTTCCTGGAATAACTTCATTTGACTGTATACCACTGATGAGTCTATATTGCTTTCACTGATACAGCAAAAGGTCAGAGATATCGGACACCAAATTCACCATTTAGACTGTTCGCTTCACTTGCTGAGTCCATTTATGTGGCAATCTCACCACATGCACATTGTGTGGTTACAGGTAAACAAACAAGCTCCTCTCTAGGTCAAAACATATGTTCAATTAAGCTTGTATTTCAAAATAAAGTATGTGTTAATCCTTTATAGCTTTTTAATTTAATGTTGGTTTAGTCAGTTAATAGCTTCAATAGTAAAAAAAAGAGATAAATATACGTGGCAAGACTGGTTAACATGAAGTCATGAATACTTTTGGAAACTAGCTTTGGAAACATGGACTATATTGTAACTGAAATTGTTCTTGTGCTATTCACTTCATTTACTCTGAAAATGAAAGCCTTAAAAAAACCCCAAAACATAGTAATTCCTCCTGCCTGTATAAAATAGACTTAATCTTCATCTCTGAACACCCTCTGTTTAGTACAACCCTAAGAAATGGCCTGAGAAACTAGTCCTGTATTTTCCATCTCAGGAGGCAGTACAGTTGTGATGAAATAGAATCAGCTCTGTCATTGAAACTGTTTCTGGACTCTTTGCATTGTGAACTGGAGTGAGGACTTAAGCCATTGAAAAACATGTTGAAAAGGTAAAGTAAAAAACCTCTCCCCAGATTCTGTATTGGATTTCCACCTTAATTTCTAGTCTACCTTAATCTACCATATTTCTTCTGTCCTTGTCTATCCCAAAATCCATCTCCCCCTGTCACCATGACCCTATCTCCCTACATGTTATTACCATGCTTCTTTACTTATCTTTTATCAAGAAAATAACGTTGTGGTTAGCTTCTGAAGGGTAGAACCACTCAAGACATCCTCTGTATGCATTTTGTACTGGATGCTGCTTGTCAGGTCCTGTGCATTCCTTTTGGTTTCAGCTGCTGCACTGTTTTCTTTCAGGATATTGAAAGATAATGCCTGATTCCAGCCCTCTTCACTCAGGGAAAAATCTGAGCAAGTTGAGTTTCCTAGTTACTGCAGATCCAATGTCAGAGAAGCACTGAAGTCACAAGCTCTTCAATAC
Organism: Falco punctatus; assembly: GCF_963210335.1. NCBI lineage: Eukaryota > Metazoa > Chordata > Aves > Falconiformes > Falconidae > Falco > Falco punctatus. Next base: position 53,051,327 of record NC_137585.1, read on the forward strand.
CCAAATATCCAATACGCAAGCATTTAATGGAATGCCAAATGAGAGTAAAACAAGCTGGATTTATCCTTTTGATTAGTGTGCACTGACATAAGAAACTGGATTGAAAAGTTCATTCACTTTATTGGATGAATTTTCACAACATCTAGCATGTCTCATTTCAATGTGTACAGAATTACCTAGATTTTTAAAGATTTCCTACATGTCAAAGACTTACTGACAATAGTGAGAGTGGGTAGGCACTGACCTATCCTGGTAACTTCTTCTCTTCCTTTCAGAACCTTAGTATTTTGAAAATCTGAATTCAGATATTCCAGTAAAGCGTATTTGTCCATATGGCTATTGGCTTTTATCCTTGTAATCTGGCAAACATATTTTAAATATTATTTGCAGTATTTTGAAGGGAAATGGGATGTGTAAAGCAATGTTTCAATGCTCAGTGTTTTCAGTGTTTGGAATTGAAAGGCATAATTAGAGGTGCAACCCCAGATTCATATCAAAGCCCAAATTCTATGTCAAATATTCTGAGTACTTGGAGAATATTGAAAAGACTTGTTCTTTGTAGTAATATAGAATTACATTTCTTTTCTATGCAATGCAACAATGATATTTTAAAGGAAGAACAAGTAGAGATTCACTAATATTCAAAATGAACATGAAATGTGAACTGGCAAAATCTATTAAACAGATGATAGAGCAACCATATATTTTACTTAAACGCTGTCACTGTATGTACTAGACTATGTGTTTAATTCATGGAAACATTAATTACAGTGCTAAACTTCTCCTGACAGGCAAAGTATAACAAGTCTTCAAATAATAAAACACACCTAATTTCATCACAACCCCTTTTCTATAAACAATTGCATGAGTGTGTCTCCAGAAATACAGTCTCATCTACATGGAAACCTAAATATTTAAAATTAGAATCTCTGTTGAGAGGGAGGGTGACTGTGAAGGGACTTGATCTACAGCTGCTGTTTAATACTAGCCAACTTAAATCTTATGCCAAAAATGTCTAGTGTTTGTTTTCTTCTGTGAAGAAGCAGATGATCATACAGATGATATCCAGATGATTAAAAGGAAGCTGAATCTGTATCCTATCAAAGCCCCTCTGAAGCTCATCCATAATTTCTCCTTTCTCCCACTATGTATACTTCTTTCATGTGCAAAAAGTTACAAAAGTCTCAGACAAGCCAGAGACTATTCATTAAACAAGAAGAATACACTAGTGTACCAAAACTGAATCTCTACAGTACATTGCTAGGTGATCGCTCTCTGATACAGCTCCTCTCAATGACAATTATCCTGTGTTTTATCCTATTTCATAAATGAACCCAGAAACAGCAGCTGATACAAATATCTTTATGGTCTAGGCCAACATGTGTAATATTTTAGCGTTTACTAAATAATAGTGCATTTATAGCAAATTTGTTTACCAGAGAAAACTTCTTTATGAGGCCTGTTTTCAAAGACCAAAACCTTCAAATCTTGTTATGTCAAAGACATGAGATTTCTGCAGTGGAGAACAGATTTTTTGAAAAATCGCCTTAAAGCTATTTTGAGGGACCATAATACTGATTTAGCACCTTAGAATAGCCCCTGCATACCTTCTGTGCAGAATAAGCACACGCCAGTTGTATTTTTATTTTATAAGTTTTAACAAATTCCACTTTAGAGCTTACAGGAGACACTAATTTTATGCAATTTTAGTCACCTTCAGTGTAAATAGCTGTGCCATGCTTCCTTTATTGAAATAGGCAATTTTAAAGAATGGTTAATCTCACCTGGTTTAGGCAGTTACTTTAGGATGGGATGAATTACTCTTTAGACTCTATTGACCATATAGTCAAGATTTCAAATTATTATAAAGGGAGCTTAAGCACATAGATGTCCCACAGGCACCTCAGTATGATCAAGTGATAGATTTTAATGCACACTGCATCCTGTCCTCCATCACCTGACCTCACAGGAGAAATAGAAAAAAAATCCCTCACATGATTTTATAAGCATCTCTCACATGGGTAAAGGCTGAGGGAGCTGAGACTGTTCAGCCTGGAGAAGAGAAAGCTCAGGGAAGGTCTTATCAATGTGTACAAATATCTGAAGGAAGCGTACAAAGAGGAAGGAGTCTGGCTCTTTTCAGTGGTGCCCAGTGACAGGCCAAGAGGTGATGGGCACAAACTGAAAGACAGGAGGTTGCCTCTGAACTTGAGAAAACACTTTTTTACTGTGAGGGTGATAGAGCACTGGCAGAATTTGCCCAAGAAGGTTGTGGAGTCTCCATCCTTGGAGACATGCAACCAGCTCTAGGTGACCCTGCTTGAGCAGGAGGGTTAGACCAGATCACAGAATCATTTCAGTTGGAAAATACCTGTAATGTCATCAAGTCTAACCATTAACCCATCACTGCGAAGTCCAACACTAAGCCATGTCCCTAAGCACTGCATCTAGACTTTTTTTGAATGCCTCCAGGGACAGTGATTCCACCATCTCCCTGGGAAGCCTGGGCCAATGCTTGGCCACCCTTTCAGTGAAGAAGTTTTTCCTAATATCCAATCTAAACCTCCTCTGGTGCAACTTGAGGCCATTTCCTCTTGTCCTATTGCTTGTTATCTGGGAGAAGAGACTGACCCCCACCTGCCCACAGTCTCCTTTCAGGTAGTTGTAGAGAGCGATAAGGTCTCCCCTGAGCATCCTTTTCTCCAGGCTAAACAACCCCAGTTCCCTCAGCTGCTCCTCATCAGACTTGTGCTCCAGACCCTTCTCCAGCTGTGTTGCCCTTCTCTGGTGATGACCTTCACAGGTCCCTTCCAACCTCAACCATTCTGTGATTCTGTGATACTACATCTGGATTCTGTTAATGATATTTAAATAAGGATCTTGATGATTGCAGACTATTGAAATAATATGTAGGATTCCTGAGGGCACAATTTTGCTTCACAGAAAGTCCTGCTACCCCTCAATTTACAGTCTTTCTGCTCCTCTTGCATAATCACCGGTGTTTTTGCTCACTTGAGTAAGTAGTCTCTTAAATGAACTTTCAGCTTTCTCAGTCAGCAGCATGTTAAGCCTGCAGGGGGCAAAAAAGAGAATAATTTTCTTCTTGTTTAACTTCTTGAACTGGCTCACATGCATCCCTAAAGTGTCAGAGGTGTAAGGGAATTCACAGCCAATGGCAGAAAGTAGTTTTCCCTTCCTTTTGCTATTGTCTGCAGTGTCAGACTCTACCCTAAGAAGAGGAATAGATTAAGGAGCAACTGTGTAATTTTTCTGTACATTCAACTACATTCTGTGTGGTCAACAGTTCTGATGGCAGTGTATGGATCTAGCAAATGGCTATCAGCAATTTACTGTACCCACTGGTAAAAGAGCTTGAGGTACTTGTGATCAGTATTGTCTTGGCTTAATGTCTTGGTCTGGACCCATGTACTCCAAATCTCAGCCCTTGTTGGCTGGAATTTTCTTGGAAAACTCATTTGGGTAACTTCATTCATTACCTTCTCTAAAAATAATGTGTCTGGTTTTGCATGATTTCAGGTTGAAACCAAGTGAAACTCACTGGTGGTGATTTCGTTTTGCTTAGACCTCCTGGGTGCGTGTGGGTCTGTAAGCGGGAGCGGGGCTGCACGGAGCAGAGCAGGGCCGAATGGAACAAGCAAATGAGCCAAATAGGCAGCTCCAGTCTTGCAAAGGGAAACTGCAACTTCACAGGCAATTTAGCTAGTACAATTTATTCTAATTTATTACAGTAAACTACATATTAGCAAACATTAACAAATCAGGGGCAGATTTATGATAGGGAAGGCTACTGTGCTAATGAGTGGCCCCCTCATTAGCATTGCCTGCAGCAGCATATGCTCTCAGCTTTTCCTTACCACATTTTCCCATTACCATCACAGCAGAAACAAGGCTTTCATATCCTGTAATCTCTGACTGGGAGGAACCTTATTTGGAAGCTAAAGAAGGGAACTGGCAGATGGCTTTTTATATGGACTGCAACTCCGGTTGTTTTTATTTGGGCATTTACTTGAAGCAGCACAGGAGTTACTGGGTACTGGGCACCTCTCAAAATGTGGGTCCCAGTTGTGGTTACTGCTAAAGCCGTTGTAGCTTTTATGTGTTGCATTGCTGCTAACTTGCTGTGACTATCTACAGTTCTATTCCTCTGTATAGAAAATAGGGTTCCTAACGCTTACCTATCACAGCAAAAGATTTTTATTTTATAAGATTTTTTTCATTTGTATGTATTTTTTTTGTTAGTATATATCAAGTCTTTGCATTTTCAGCATTATTGTATCTGGCTTAAAGAGAGAGCAAGGGTCTGTGGCTTTCGCTGATTAATTACTGTAAAGCATTTGAAAACTTGGATTGACAGGTGCTATCAAAGCATAAAATATGATCAACATACCTTTAAATCAATAAAAGACCCAGAGTATCACAATTCAGTGAGTAAACAAACCTAATTGTTTGCTCTCCACTCTGCTGCAGTCTGTAAGTGCAGACTTAAAATTAATGTAGTATACTTTGGCCACCCAGCTAAAAACCACAAAAATCCATATAAAACACTTTCCAAATTCTTCAATGCCAGATTATACTAGTTAAGAAAACTCTTTCTATCATACTTCTCTCACTTTAAATGCTTGGTCTTTTATGAAGTACATAGCAATTTGAAAGGACTGGAGTGATTTTTCTTACACAGATTCATAATACAGTTGTTGATAAAACTACTCCTAAATGTATCTAATGGTAGGCTTTGTACCCCTGCCCCCTCCCCCCCCTTTCCTGGAACAACTCTTAAGGAAAACTTTCCATACTGAATATCAGCAAACTGTCTAAAGACAACACTGACTTTTTTGTAACCCGTAAGAACGTGATTAAGTCCTGGTTTGTAACAATCTTTTAATTAATTGTTAGTCCTTTCATCAGGCAGTCTGGGTTTCACTCTACAGACATGTGCAAAGTTCCTAATTTTATTTTTTTTTTTCTATTCAGGACAATTTACATTTGCCATGTAACACTTCATTGAAGACAGGGAAAAGGAGAGCAGTGCAAATGCCCAGAGTTTCCAAATTGCTCTGGCTACTTCGAATCACCCCATAAAATTTCCAGATCCCTCTTCCTTGGGGAAAAGTTGCAGGTGGTGGTGGGCTGCAGGAGTTGCTCCTAAGCTAAGTGCCTGCCGGCCACCAGCAGAGAGGGTGCGGAGGGGAGGGCGAGGGTGTTGCTGGGGCTGCTGCTCACCTGCCATTACCCCGTGTGGGTCTTGGCAGCTGGTGGGACATGGGGCTGCTTAGAGCCGTGCTTGGGGAAAACAGCCAGGGCCTGCCAAAGCAGAGACCTTCCGTTTCCTTGGACTACTCTGTAATGTTTTCAAACCTGAGGAATTTCTGAGAACAACAGAGAGAGAAAGCTGGGGGTCGGGGGGAGAGAAGAGGAAGAGGACTAGAAAAGCAGTGAAACCCCTGGGCATCATTCATTCACTGGTGAAAGGGAGGGGGAAAGGGAAATCATGGGAACACAAAGTTTTGAACCGTTGACATTTTGAAATTTTCAGTTTGGAAAACCTTGAATTATATGTCAAATTGTGGAGATTTGTTTGAAATTTTCTTGTTAAAATAATAACTATAAACCTAATTGCTATTCCTTATATGCTCCACTGATCCTCTTGGGATTGATAAAGCTTTAGTGAGGGTAATTTTTTCCCCCTCTATGCATAAATTACTGTATTTTAAGATGAGAAGGGACTGTTCATCTGACCTCATACATAACAAAGGCAACTGATCTGCTGTACATTAATTTCTGCTTCAAGTCAGATAGCTCTCATTCAAGTGCAGCATACCACAGAGAAATCTTCCCACTTCAAACCATTATCCCCTTGTTTATGTGTCAATGAGCTCCATTATCCTTTTTGATACTACCACCACCACTTTGGGAGGTCTAATCCCTCACAGGGACTGTGAGATCCAGTAGAAGTCCCCTCCTCTTGGTCCTCCACCTCCAGTCCTGGGAGAATGGTTGTTAGTCTTTCTGATTAAGTACATGACTTTACCTTTGGTCATGACAGAAGTTATACCATTACCTAAGCAGCCAGAAACCCCAATGTCAGTAAACAAGCCATTGCATATTTTTTTCACCACTTCTCTCATATTTGTGCCAAAAGCAAGCTGTGGTGATATCTGGTGTGTTGGTGTTGTTGTTGTTATTTTCTCCTTTAAATAATTAATTAAAGTGTAAATTAAAATTAGGGTCAAAGATTGTCCCCGTGGGACTTTACTCAATAATTACTCCACGTTTATAGTAGCATTTCAAGACCTGCTTGTTTCTAAGTTATTTAGTGTGTGCCCTGTTGACTTTACAGCATTCTGGTTTATTGTTCATAATATTGTGTGGTGTCCTGCCAAAAATATATTTGATTTATTTACATTGTAACCTTTATCAAATCATAATTTCACTTGCTATTAAATAATTGATTGCCATTGCAGACAAATTGCCTCTTGGCTTTGTTTCTGTAGAGAGGAGGGGAAGCAGAGGTGACAGCCCGGAGCTGTGACAAGGCAAGAACCCAAGAAGGATACAAAGGAAAGGACCTGACTGAGGGCAGAATGGGCAATGAAGGGCTTTAACAGGAACACTTGAGCAGGGGCCCAAGTTAACGGCCTGGCCCCCTGGGAAGTGCAAGAGGGGAAGCGCTGTGGTGCTGATAGGAGTGTGGAGGATGCAGTGCTGTCTGACAGGCAAGGATGAATGTCTCAGACATTAGTATCTGCGAGTAATTCCTATGAATCTAAAAGAGATGTCTGCTAAAAGAGATGACTCCTCAACTTTCTCTCCTGTGCTTAATTCTGGCCTCCTCTAATGACTACATAAAAAATGTATTAAGCAGAACCATAAGATTTCTCCAGTTTCAGATTTCCTGTAAGTTATCACATGTACCACGTGATGGGATTATATGGTTACTGTTTGCTGCATGTACAGCATATTCAGGTCATAAACTCAATCTGTGCTCTTGGAACACAAGATGTATCAGTTTCTCCAGTAATGCATTTCTTTTCTAGCCTAGAAAAACATAAGAAATCAAGAATGTCATTTATGTTGTATCACAATCAACACCCCCTGATTTCATGAACCTTTGGTAATAGTCTCAGTAAGAGCCTACTGCTTTTTTGAAAATTACATTTTGCAAAATCCCTACTAATAGTAACTAAACAGAGATCATGCACACAAATACTTTCATTAAGTGGAAATTCTGATATAAATCTTCTGTATTTAACCACTAACTTCAAATGAATGCAGCACACTGGAAAAAAAAATCTGTTTTCTTTGAGTGGGTTACTTTTACTGGCTTCACTAATGCCTTTCAATATATATTCTCTGCTCAGTTTACCCACAAGCAACTTTTGACGGATTTATTTTTTTCTGTGAATACAGAAGTGATCAGAAGCCACAGAAGCAGGGCATTGAAGTTTGTCTCACTTTGATTTGCTCCATCTAGAAGGGAACATAGCCAGTAGTGTGCCAGCCTAAGGCATTTTCCAAGTTGTACACATTAGAAACTGCACCAAAGCACTGGAGTAATGCGCCAGCTTCCCTAATCGCCAGAAAGGTCCTAGGATGTGTTTTCCTCCCAGAGGAGGAAAAAGATGAAGGAGATTAGGTACTGTCCTACCACTGTGAGAAGCCTGATGAGAAAATAAAGGGATTTTCTGAACAAAGACTCCAAAGCATTTTTAAAAAGCCAGCTACAAAGAATAAAGAAAAATACATTCATTCTTCTAGCGCACAGTCAATATGAAAAGGTTTCTAACTATGAAAATATGTTTTTGGTTTTTTCCACTCAATTTATCCCCCCCTTTTTTAAGGGAGTAGTACATCTTTTTTAAGAAGATGTAGTTCTTCCAAGCTGAAATTAGTGAAATGGCTTGTCTCCCCACACATATACACAGATGTGAAGGGCAAATCATGCAGGTATTTCACAGAGCGCTCTCCAAGTGCTAAGTCCGGGGGGGGGGGTGGGTGGTGGTGGTGGTGTGTGGGGGGTGGGGGAGGGGGTGTCAAAGGCCTGGGCTCCTGTTCTGGGAAGATCCTCAGAGCCAGCATGTGGTCAGTCCTACGTCACACATGCTGTGTCAGGCAGTCATGACATTGACACATGGCAAGACTGACTCTTTGGACCTTCTCTGCCTACAGGTAGTGGCTATGAGTGTGTGCACCAGATGTATATTAAGTGCAATCTTGTTGAGTACACATATTAATAAAGATGTCTCTAGCATCTCTAAGCTCCTGTAGATTCCATAATTAATTTCTGTTTTTACACTCTGATGTATTTCCTTTCCTTTCCCTTGCTGGGCAAATAAGATTTTGCTTTCATGATAACTCTTACAGAGTCTCTGCTTTACCAGGTGACCCAGCAGTACAAACAGGATACAGATTAGGTAGGGGCAAGCAATCACATCTAGGCTGAATTACCCAGAGCATACAACAAAAAAATTACGTTGATTTTCTGCTTCTATGCTGGTTTTCTGGCAGCTCATCTGGTACAAAGTTGGAGTGGAGTGACAGACAATACCTGATCCTGCGTAAATCCTGACAGCACAAAAAGAATCCCAGGATTTTAAAAAAAAAAAAACAAAAAGGAAGACAAAAAAAAAAAAAAAAGAAGAGGTATATTAGAGAGGGGTTTTATTGTGTGGCTGAGATATTTTTAGAACAAGATACTAAAATTCCTAATCTGGATTTACTGTATCATCAGTCAGCAGCCTGAGTTTAATGGGAGGAAGGGTTGTTGAGAATGTATTCCAAGTCAATAGTGCAAAGTCAGTTGGAACACATGATTCTCCTATCAGTTTTTCTGTTGGGATTAGTGGCTCTGAAGAGTCAGCTGGAAGAGTGGAAAATTGCTCGTTGTAGCTTCCTAATTCAAAAAGGAGCCTACTATTTATTCAGCATTATTTAAGGCTACCTGCTTTTAAAATATACTGTTTACAAACAACGTCTAAGCATAACTATAACTACAAATCATTGAATCATTGCGGCACATCCTACTTCCTTGAACTGGCCTCTGTGTTGGAGGATATTACATGGAAAATGGCACTGCCAGTGCATGTCATCTGGCTTTATCTTCTCCCTCTCTTTCTCTCAGAAAGTAAAAATGTGGCAAACTTCATCATGTTAATTGCCATGGATTATATCCTTATCTCTGTCTTGATTCTCTAAAATACTAGTGTTTCAAACACTATGTTTGATATCCACTAGAAGAGGACAGACTTCAGTTAAAGAAAGTAGGTAGTTATTTATAAATGAGGTTCTGGATTCAAAGTTTAGAGTGAAATCCAAAAGTCTCAGTTAATTCCTTGTCCTTCCCCAGTACATGCCTGTGGAAACAGATACTTCACATGGAACCCCAGATCCAGCAGGCTGTGCAGAGACCTGCTCAGGGTCAGTAGAGAACTCAGGTATATATATTAAGCTGACATATTAAGCTTGATGCATGTCTGCCAAAAAGTGCTTCTGCCTTTTTGAGATCTGCCACTTGCTCCCCTTGTCCCTGCAGTGGAAACTTGAAACCATTCTCTTAAGTAATGGAGCAGGATTCACACTTTTCTCCTGAAAGCTATTGACTGGACAAGGACCTTTCTACATAACAGCCTGGGGATTATAGCAGTTGCAAAGGAAGCACTTAATTAATTTTGTTTCTCAGACTGAAAGAATTCACAGGCATATCTGCCATCTCCCAGGGAAATGTGAGTGGCCCCCAGCCCCACACTGGCAGGGGATGATGAGGGGAGCAGCAAGAAGGCACACAAAGTGCTCTCTGGCCCTTCTGTTGGAGCTAGACCACGCAATTTCACAAGTCAGTGAGCCATCCAAACCTGGCTTTAGAGTCTGGTGGTTAGTCACTCGTATGGAAAAAGGCACCCTGGGTTTTGACTTCTCTATTTTGTACTAAAAAACAAGATTCAGACTGTCTGTATGAGGATTTGTGCACCCACCCCTGCCTCCCCACTTCCCAGCCACGTTGCCGATGGCTGAGATGTTAACAGGCCAGTGCCAGCACCAATGCTGCAGCTTCATTTCAACTGCCGGTATGTGCTTGTTGCATGGAGTCCTGCATCCGTACAGAAGCCATGACTCTGCAGCTAAACTTACACTTCCCTAGACTTTCAAGGACCCTCAAAGATACCTGTTTGCAAAACAGTTTCATCTAGAGTAGTATGGTCCTGCTTTCCCCCTGTCCCATGATCAAGGATGCTCAGCTTGTGAATGTCCCCTCTCAGGTACATCAGTCACCTGACTTCTGTAGAGGATGCTACTGTATCAGGTTTTGGAATCCAGAGCTTTGGATTCACATGCCCTGTTCTTCCCTGATATTTTTTAGGTCCATAAAAGTTCTTTATGTGCTTGGAGCCAGGACTGAAAAACACTCCCTGTGAAATGCAATGTTAACAATGGGTGTAGGATTGTTCATATTTATATAGAATATAAAATATAAGTATAAATGCAAGTAAGAGGATTCCAGCTAATTTTTTGCTATTTACATACACAGAAGGTGCCTGTGACACAGTGAAAAAAAAAAATAATCATGGTTGGTCTGCTCCCTGTCTGAGGGGAAATATAAAGTGGTCAAATGTAATACAGACCTTACATTGTTAGGGAGAGATGGCTGCAGTCAGAGATGATAGACAAAACAAAATAAATGAGATTCTGATGACATTGGTGTTTCAGGATTAATTGAACTTCTGTCATTTTACAAGATCCTGCCCATTTTTCAAGCCTGTGGCCTCCACCAAATTCAGGAATTATTTTTTCAGATACTTTAGAAATATGACTGTAATGGTGCCAGTTGTTCTGTGTCATCTTAATTGATCAAAGTTTTACGCACATGGAGTTATGTCTCAGAAGCACGACTGGTTTGTCTGTGTGCAAATCCTGCCAGCAGTTCCTCTATTCTAATCTCACTTTTGCCATTAACTTATGTTATGGGTCTGGGTTAATCACTTAAGTTTAAGTGATTAACCGGTCTCACTAGAACTGGGGCTCTGTCACTGAATTCAATGGAGATAAGTTAGGCCTTTAGCCATTTTGTCTCCTTGCTTCCACATTACCAGGAACAGATGAAACATGATTGTGCCGGATGCTATAACAGTGGTCAGGGCAGAAATGGTATTATGCAGCTGTATCTTGAAACGTGTAGGTGTTTTATATTAAACCGTCACTGCCTAGTGAACAGAAGCCGTGTTGGAAGGGGGGGTAGGAGCCAAGCCCTCCCCCTCCAAACTGAGGGTGTAGACACATGGGCTGCAGTATGGACCTACCCTTCTTCTAGCCCTGGCATGCCTGCCTGCCTACTGGCTTAACTTCCCCAGGGGATGTGATCTTGTCTAGGTTATCCTGTTGCTTGATACCTAGCCATCAGTGGGCTGGAGATGCGTGTTTACTCCCTTGGGCCAATTAAGAACTGATTTTCAGTTCTCTCACTTCCTGGGTGAATGTTCTAGCAACTAAACAATTATGCACCCGGTGCTACCATAGCATCAGATGTGGTTAGTGGTAGCCCTGACCACAATTAACATTTCAGTCTTCTCCAGGGACTTTTAACTGAGTTCAAGTACCAATCTAACTAACCTATCAAATGAGAGGTGTAGGTAGGAGATAAGCATCCATTTTCCACTTCTGAGTATATGTGGGAGACTAAAGGTAAATGCCTCGGAAGTTTTCAAGCTAAGAAGGGAGGCACCTAATGAATTTATGTAGCTATACATAAGACAGTCCTGGAAATACAGACTGTATTTCTCTCTCAGGCGGTGGTGAAGTTTGGACATCCGTTTTACATTTTTGACGGAACTTGTTCAGACTGGATCTGACTAAGAGAATCAGTGGAAAAATTAACATTATTATGTTTTATCCCCAAGATTTACAAATGTATGTTAGCTGTAATATGATACCTTTTAACAGATTGTTCCTTCTTCAGCTTTCTGCTATGCTTTAGGTCTCCATACTTGTATGGGTTTAGTCCACTGGCTGGATCACTCACCAAAGACCAGACACTAGTGGGTGTAGACAGGAACTCTGATCCAATTCTCCTCAGCCTTTAACTGTTTATATACTATCTATATTAAATAGTAATAACTTATTAAATAGTGTCAGATGGGAGGCCTTGGAAGCCCAGAAACTTCAGAAACAATTATACTGAGATGCTAGAACAACAGCAAACAGTCTTAGATGCTAGAACAACAGCAAATGCTAAAAAAAAAAAAAGACTTCTCTTTCCAATGCTGTACTATGTATTATATTCCCAGTTCACTGGAGAGACAGTTCAATGCAAATTCCCCAGACAGGTAAACAAGCCTGGGAAAGCACCACCCTCTGGGAAAGTTGCCCTAGTTCACAAAGCCAGATAAAGGCAGAATTTTTTTAAAGACACAGGCTGGAGACAGGACCCCAGCCTGGAGAGGAATGGAGAGGGTGTGCAAAGAGATAGGCTGGAACAGTTTCATGAATTTGTGTTTATAGCTACCAGCAGACCAAACAGTAAGTTGAAGATGTGTGTGCAGACTGTTGACTGCCTTATGGCTTGTTTTCTCTGTATCTCTTTGTCCTAAACCAGGAGATACTCTCCAGCGTGACAGCTGCACGGTGGGCCAATCCACTACGTCACAGTCCCTGGGAGAGAACAGGAGTAATTCTGCTAAATTAGGTCGGACTTACTAGATTATAAACACAAAGAGTGGGGACCTGGACTGAACAGAAATAGCCATTTTAACACACAGAGCAGACTTTCAGGAACCACAGTTTAACCAGGTGCAGTAAGAACTGCTAAAAGCAGTTCTTATTAAGGTCAGCCCCTTAATAAGTCCACTCTTTCTCTGTTTGCCTTTCTGCAACTCATACAGCTTTTGGATATCTGCTAGCTTATATAATACATAGTGTTCACAGTTTAGCTTGTCTGCAGGAATAATATTTGAAAAATCTTAATCTGGATTCCTCATTACTTTTGCCGAATGAGAGTTATTGTCTTAGCTGAGCATTCCTCAGTGTCCTCTAAATCACCATGCCTTTGTATAATATGTGTGATTGAGTGCTTTGTAAATAGCTTTATGTTTAATAAGATTTTACAGAGAAGGACTTTTGAAGAATTAGTTGTCTTTTCTGGGGTCATAAAGTATTTTCCTACCTAGTCTGGAATGCATTTTGTTCCTTATGATGCATTCAGTTGAAGCATTGGTATTTCTGTAGAGAAATATTGTGAGGTTATAAGGTAGTGGCTACATTCACTATTCAGTATATTAGCAGCTCCCATCCAATTCTCATGGCCTTTACAATTTTGCATAGGATGATTCTCTTTCTTATGTGAAAGACCTAAGCAAAGTCTATTGAATCTAAACCCACTGATCAGTATAGTCTACTGTTAATAAAGTTTCTTTATCATGAGAATATGAAGGAAGTCAAGGAATATTAGTTTCAGCCAGTCATCTTTTTTTTTTTTTTTCAGTGGGACATCGATGACTTTACAAGATAGCAAATATTTTCCAAAACCCTTACAAAGTTTCTTTTGTGAACTCAAAGGATCGGATCCTTCACCGTTACCCATGAAATCCTTACATTTGGGCACCAGCTACCCTTACCAATTTCAGCTGATTCAGATGTTGCTGTGTGTGATGCTTTACTGATTTGGGGCACGAGATGCCAGGGTTCACAAAGAAGTCTTGCGTAGTGGTGGTGGGCTTGTGCAGTACTACAAAAAGTTCAGCCACAATGGGCACTCAGTCATAGGGCTTGGATACAAGACTGGGTTGAGGTTTCTTTCCACAGCTGTCAGCACAAAAGGTATTAGTCTGCCCTAGAGAGTAAGGAGTTGTCACTCAAATGATAGGAAAGGAGGTTTTATTTAGTGTGATTATTCTTAGCTATTAAGTCTTGATTATGTAAGAAGTAAAATAAAAGTTAGTGTAATCTCTTCAAGTCTGACTCCTGTAACAAAACCCTAACATTGAAGTACTGTAGTCTCCTCACCTATACAGACTTTGTGAGAATGCTTCCATATGGGGGGGCCCTCTTCACAGATCTGATTAATCTGGTGGTATGACTGAAGCAATAATTCTAGTAAATCACCTAGCTTAAATGTTATTCCTTGGTTAATAAGAGCAGTGTACTGAATGTGCTCAGGGGAGTAATCAGCTCAAGTGGCAAAGCTCCCAGATAAGAAAAGGAGTAATGCTAATTTTTTGTGGGAAAACGTTGTACCATTTGAGGCACACTGTAGTTCTGCCCACACTTAGTAATAAGAAAGCAGCGTAGTAAAATGTTATGATAATAGTTACTCAGAACTAGCATTGAAGTATAAACACCTGCATATTCCAGTTCCCTATCTTTAAATCAATTGTCAAAAAGCCCATCCCTTCCTAATGAGTTACAATGTTTGGTCCCACAGCAATCGGTGAGAATTTTGCCTCTGCCTTGTAATGGGCTCGAAGGAGAGCCTTCCCAGGCATGTCTGGCCTTTCAGCAGTACCATCTGGCTCCTCCAGCCCAAGAAATCTGATGAGCATCAGATTCTAAGAACAGTGTTTAAAAGGTTTAAAAGACCTTATTACAGCTAGTATTTCCTATAGCTCAGTTTATCTTCTTATGCTGGTATCAGAGACAACCCGTCTTTGACCACGCAGTTCAGAGGTCAGTCTCTTGTGAAACTATTAGTATATGTATGCAGTTAAAAGCAATTCCCACCCTCTCTTTTGTATGGCGTAGCTACAGTTTTAATTATTGTTACATTATCTGTAGTTATTCGATGCTTCACATCTTCAAAATGTTGAGTATTATTTAATTGTGGACATATGTGTTATAGAAATACTAAAGGGAGAATTATAATATCTGCATAGGAATTGCTAGAAATTTTCCAGCTGCCTTCAATGGAAAGAAATGTATCTGAATGTGGCCTGAATTAGAAGCTCAAGAAAAAATGTTCAGACTTGAGGCATTTCTTGTGATTTCAAAGTTTGGTTTTATTGTCAGGAGGAAGTAATTTATTTATGGGATTCCCACAGAAGCTCAGAGATTTGGCATGATACAATGTGGCACATAATGTTAGAACAACCAGTAGTGGATCAGAGTGAAGCACCTTGTCTCTCCCGAGGAAGGGCGATGGATGCCTCGGGAAAGGCATCATGCTGTGATACTTCCTCTGCGTTTTCTTCCAGCCTTCTGCAGTTCATAGATTTTCTGAACTGCCAGTGGTATCTTTGTACTTTAAGGTTATGGAAGCATTGTTTTCCTATAAAATTTTCTGTTGCTTTTTAACCATTTCAGATTTTGGGTTCTATACCATTCTTCGTAATGAATTCTGTGGCTTAATTAGTTACACATACTGAATGCAAGCTTCTTTCTTTTTTGCTTCCAAACTAGTGTCTGATAATTTCATTTGATGCCCCTTAGTTTTGTCTATAAACTTCTGAATAATTACATCCTGTTCATCTTCTACTTATGATTATCACCAGTGACCTCTAGCATAACCCTTTGAGTCTTCTGTCTTCCAAACTTACAAGTTCTAGTCTGCTTAACCTCTGCTGATACAGAAGAAAATCTGTACTTTTGATTATAATTGTTGCCTCTGTACCTGTTCTTATGCCACTGTATTGTTTCGACATAAATGTCATCAGAACAAATAATAAAAATAAAATATGACCTATGATAGGTTTATAATAACATAATATAAATAAACATAATAATGTTTTTGCTTTTGATCTCTATTCTAAGACTTTCACTAGTTAGCTTTGTAACCAGAACTAAGCGTTGAGCAGATTTTTACAGACTTATTCACTAACTCCAGGATCTCTCTATAGTAGTAATATTTAGTTTACAGCCCACTCCTGTAGAGATCTAGTTAGGAGTGGTCTTGTTTATGATCCTGCATTTGTAAACATTACATTTCCCCTGACAGTTCATTACCCAGCCAGTAAGTAACATGAATATTCATTTTTAAAGCCTGGAATTACCAGCAAATGTCATTGCCTTACAATCTTCTCCCTTTTGTAGATGATTTATTATTATATTGAACATCATAAGCCTCAGCACAGATCTTGGTGATCTTCTTTTCCCGTAAAATCAGCTGGTTATTTCTACTCTTTGTTTCTATACTTTCTTCAGATCTGAAGTTTTGAAGGGATCTTCTATGCTACGAACAATGTAAAATTGTTTGAAAATCTACATTCACTACATAACCTGGATTTCCCACATCTGCCTGTTCTTGAGCACCTTTCAAAACCTCTGGTAAATTTGTGAGGTATGACTTCCTTCTGCAAAAGTAGTGTCCACTCTTCCCTATTATAAAATGTTTATCGCTTTTTGATTGATGTTGGTAGTGGGATACTTTTATTACAAGTTTCTACCAGTTTTCCTAATATGAACATAAGCTTTCTTAGCCTGAAATTCTTTAAATCCTTTTTGGAAGATTTAAAAAAAAATATTTGTCACATTGATCATTTCTCATTACTCTGTTGCTGAGACCATTTCAAATATTAGCTCTTCCTATTTGATGAAGTGTCTATAGCTTCCTTTGCAAAACAATGGATGTGTCTTTAAGCATGCTGTGTAATTCAAAATGTAATTCAAAACAGGATGAAGATTTCTAGATCTCCTCAGTGTAGTAATCACAATCAAAAAATTCTGCTTCATTTAGAACAGCTACCTTGTCCCACTGAACAGCCGCTAAGCAGCTTTTCCTTCATGAATGAAACAACCAGGTATTAGTAATGCAGTTGGTCATTATGGTCGCATCCTTGCAATATGTAGACCGAGGCAAGCTGAGAACACAGCTGAATTGATGATTTCACCTCTGTTTACTTCAGTGAACAGGAATTAAGGACTCAATTGTACTGGGAGTTGGACGTCTGCATACTCACAGAATATGCTGAGAAGGATTGAAGTTTGCCAAAATAAGTCTCCAGCCTTCAGCCAGGCAAGATTTTTATTTGCTGCATTTATTGCCACCAATTCCTGTTTCATCTCTGAGTAAGATCTGAAGAGGTTTGGTTCAGATTCTTATGAAAAGCAAACTAATTTCAGGAACACAGTGTTAGGATTAGGATTTGGATGTATAGGACCAGAAGCCTTGGACATCTCTGACCAAAATGGTATATATGTTTACAGCTTATCTTTTCTGTGGCTGTGCTTTTAAGTTTGAACATTCCCCCCCTGTCCCACATCATTGTTTTGATTTTAGAAAGCACTAGCCCCAGTGGCCACTGTAATCTTCTGCCTTAATTAAGTGCATGCTCTCCTGTCAGCTCCTTAGGAAAATGTAACTGCATAAACAGATTTCTCTGGCCAAGACAGCTCAGAGGATCTACAGTGTAGAGTGCTGGCATGGGGAAAACGGCTTGGAATTGAGGAGGTTTTTGCTGGGCTGATGGAAACTTGGCACACTGCTTGATAACTTAATGAATGATGGTGGAAAACACACCCCAAAATCCTGGCAGCAGAAAGTCAGCCAGGACTGGAGGGTTAGTAAACAAGCTGCTCACGCACAAGCCCAGCTCTGAAGGGTGAGATTAGTGTTGGTCACTGCAGCTCCAAGTGCTGGCTGTGAAGGGGGAAAGGACCAAGGCAGACAGGAGCTGTGCAGTCCGTGCTTCTGTGGGATGGACTGCACCAGTGAGGCCTCCCAGCGCTGCCCTTGCCCTCCCTTCCCTGGAACCCTGCATGAGAGGGTGGCTGTCATGCAATCACTGTCATCTAAAGTGCTGAAATATTGCTTTAGGCCAGAGGCTACTTTGGGGATTTTATCCTTGATATACAAAATACAATCAGTTATCTGCGTGCCGTTTGAGTTTGCTAAGTCTAAAGTACATAGCCTCAAAGTGCCTACTTGGCTGTCACTTAACTCTGCAGAGGTTGATTATTATAAGTACTGAAGTTTCTATCACTCAAATTTCTTCCATGTCTAAGTGTTTGCAACTGTTCATATTCTGCAGTTGCCAAAAGATCATCACGTGAGCATCTTTAGCTTAGGTTTCAAACATATTTGAGGTATATAAATTAGACATCATTCTGCCTGGCTGGCTGGCAGGATCTAATCCAGTCAGCAGACTCAGATCAAATCTTAATTTCTGCTCTTCATTTAAAGTGAGACCAGACGGTATAATACCCCTTTCACTTTACAGCAGTGGTTTACTTTACAGTAGTTACAGCACTGTCCTCCAGTTAATTTTCTCCTCTGCTTGAGTACTTATCTCAGCAAGCAGATGATGAGGTATTCACTCTGACAGAGAGCTGTGTCAAGCAGCCACATGCATGTTCTGGGATAGTCAGTAGGAAAAGATTTGTGTTTCAGTTAAACAGTGGGTGCTCATTGGAGAGGTGGAGAGGGCCTGGGCTCTTGATCTTTTCCATCCTGAGTGAATATGTCAAGCTCTAGATGACAAGAGTTTCACTAGATGGTAAGGATTTCCATTTCTTGCTTTAGGTTTCGCTGGAGAAGGAAGGACAAAGTATCCTGCTCTGAAATGCTCATTAATCTGAAAACTGGACATCCAAAGCATGTGCATGTACATTCCCCTGTGCAGAAAAAGTATTAGAACTCTGTCTCCCCCCAGTCTGAGGTGAGGGTTTTAATCATTATGCTATAGAGGAAGAGAGGGGTAATACATTCCTCCTACTGTATTTTGTGATAAGGGGGTTGGTTCAGGGACCTGCAATCAAGGACAGATGCTTTCTGCTGGGTCCAGGAGTCCCAGTTCTGGTTCACAGCAGCTGCTCATCTTCAGGCTGTTATCACATGCACACACTAATTCGCTTTAGGCACATCAAAGGAGATCAGCTCAAATAATGCAGATTGTTGGCATGAACATGGCTGAATTTCCTTGGGGCGAGGCAGGGAGCTCCCCCACAAACTGAGTTAGTTGTAGGTGGGCTGGGACAGAAACCTCCAGCTGGGGAAAAGAGAAAACATCTGCTCCTGCCCTAACTTTGGGAGGGAGTTCAAAGCTAAAAATATCTCAGGCAGGAGGTTCTTCCTTTTGTTCTAGAACTCCATGCTGAAATCTCTGGTAAAATGGGTTTAAAGGCCCTGGATGCATGTAAATCCCTCTTTGGCACAGTCCACTACCTCATCGTGTCTTTCTCCAAGTATGCCCTGTTTCTTACTCACTTGAAGTCCGGTTCTGGCCTACTTGAAACTATAGCAAAGATAACCCTTAATGTGGCAGGAATAAGATTAAGGAATGCAGGGACAGGTGCTCTACAGTCAGTCACCTCTGCTGTACTGGATGCCTCCAGATGGGCTGAGGAGGTCCCTGTCCCTAGCAAACTCTGCTGCTCCTAGAACCTGGCTTCCTCCTTAAACCTCACCTCCTCTCCCTCGCATTCCTTCTTGGTTGCTTTTTCTTGTCACCTTCCTTTTACCAGCTCTGGTCTTTGGCTGGTCCTGCACTGAGCTGTTTTCTGCAGATTTAGGAGTTTCAAAAAGTTCTGTCAGGGCAGGAGGAGCCCGGGGAAGGGACAATGGAAGAACAGGGGTGGGGTGGGATGTATCAGAAGTGCAGCAGCCAGCAGTCAGCCAGTTAAAGAACTGCAACCCAGATCCATTGCCTCAACCGCTTGTGTAATTGCTCCTTAACCTAGTTCAGTCAGACAGACATCAATTTCAACAGATTAACTGCCACATAACTTGAATCGTTTTGACCAAACTGGGTTAGAAATGAATTACATTAGCACTTTGTCCTGGTGGCTCTGGAATGAAAAGAGGAGGTGGAGCTTGGGGTAAAATGAGCAATAGGTGTCTATAAATTATGACCAAGCTTAACTTTGGCCAGAAGGGAAAGTGCAACGTCAGTGTTGTGTGCCAGCAGGGGCATTGCTGACATGAGACTACATCTTAATAGTATTAAACTGTTTCAGAAGAAGATATAATCCGGGAGTAAATTCTAAGGGCGTACTTCTGGGTTTGTAAACTCCAGGTTACAGATTTCTTGATAAAAACTTTTAGCATATTTACTAGGGGTCACTTATATATAGTTATTGTGTAGAGATAAAGCAACTTTTCCGGATTCCTACTATCATTTCAGCCTTCATATATTTTTTTCTACTCTGTGCTAAGAAGGAAAAACATTGCTAATCTAAATTGTATATAAATCAGACAGAAAGAGGGGAAAAAAGAAAACTACTCACAAAAATTTTTCTTAGATGCCAACAATGGGAAAGTAGGAGTGGAGTTTTCTATGTGGTCTGATGGAGTCACAGGCTGTGATTTTCCCAGATAGTAAAATTAGCATCTATATTGCTAGGACAAAGCTCCAGATTATCTCTGTTAAGAAGACAAAGGGAAAGGTAAATAGGAGCTTTAAATATGGGTATACTTACTTCCTTTCAGACTTGAGTCATCAAAAGAAAGTTAAATTTAATTTCATTTGGGAGGTTAGACCAATTACTGTGTTGCAGAAGAGACAGCTAACACATGCTTTACATTTTCATTTAATTTGACTGGAAAGTGACTATACAACCATGTGAACAGAGTTTTAAGTCATTTAATATCTTTTCTGTACTGAATAAGTGGAAGTTGGCAAAAAGACAAATTCTGAGTTGATATCAGCAGCAGAAATAAAAATGTATTTAACACATCAATGGGGCTAACTTCTTTAGATATAAAGAACACTGTATTGCATGCCTGCCTCTAAAAGCCTTCTGGTAGGGTACAGATAGCATTAATTTCCAAATGAAAGAATTAATCTTACTGATAAAACCATGGAATTTTCTTTAACTTGATCTTTTTGAAACATTAGTTGGATGAACTTTGTTTTAATAAGGGTTGAATCTACATCTTATGATATTATACATCAAATGTATTGTAATTTAAAATACATATTCCCCATGAATATCACAGTGAGGTTTCAGTTAGGTTTCACCTTGTACCTGTGCAACATAAACAATCAAAACAGCTTTTTTTCCTCTATAACTTTATTGTTAATACTCTGCTAAGGATAAAGCAGTCTATACATAATTTAAAGTTGTCCTTTATTCTAATTATTTACAATATTATATTTTGTAGACGTAAATATGTATTCCAATTATCATCATAAGCCTGTGACATGCAATGATTGCTAATCTGCTGTATCCTTCAGTCTGCCACAGCTCATTGGAACTGTTATTGATATTGATGTCTCTTTTTTCTAGACACTAAGTGAGCAATTCATCAAAGAACAATAAAAGCTGGAATGGAAGGATAAAACATCCAAACCAGTAACTTACAGAGTGTCTCACACCTGAAAATGTGCTGGAACATACAGAAGCCATGAGCTGTTTTGATACCTGGACATGCAGGGATGGTTGTCAGTGCGAATGCAGGTGACTTGAAGTGCTTGCTGTGAACCTCCCTGCCCACCCCCCACCCCCCACCCCCCCCTTTATGTATTTCGGTAAAAAAGGTCTGCTGGCAAACGATCTGAGGGGAAAAAAAGAGAAAAAAAGACCTGATAATGAATATAAAATTATTTCCAAATTCACTTTTATGTAACACATTTCTAAATACATTTACAAACTTTTCAAACAGGCATGCTGAGACATGATGGTCCTGAAATGTGTTCAGCCCTTTTTTAAAAGTAGGAGCATAACAAGATTGGATGAGGTGTCCAAGCTCATGACACAGTCCAATGAAGAGTTATTTGGAAGACCACAGAAATCTGTCTTTTCACTGGCTATAAAATGTCCCTATGTGCATTTTTAGTGTCCACTGGTTGAAGCAAGCTGATGGGAAAAGGGTTTAGCATTGAAAATCCCATTATGTATGCTCACGCCACACTTCTCAAATACTAAATCCGTATGAAAGTCTACCTCTAAGTGCTGTTGGTTTTATAACTGAAAATTTTGGGACTAAAAGTGCTGCTCCTCCATTACAACAACCAAGAGTGAGACTTAAGGAAGTTGGAGGTATTTCAAAGGCTTCTATGCACAAGAAAATAACCACACTTTGCCTTAATTTGCGTAACTGGCAATTAGATGAAACAATCCTGAAATGAGCAAATGATATTTTGTTGGTATTTGAGATAAGAGGATGAATACCCAGCATGGTATTTTGATTCTGATTATTAATAATCAGTCTTGCTATTACACTGGACCATCCAGTAGTCAGGTCACTTCACACAAGCATGAAAATGCAACCCCTATGAGGAACTGATAATCTAATTTCAAGACTGTATTCTATGTATTTTTCCTTTTATATCTTTAAACATGAAAAAAAGCCCAACCTGGGAGTTATCGGTTTTCCCCATTAGCAGCTAAGGTAGAAGTTGAACAGCTCAGTGAGAAGATTAGTGGAACTTAAGTTCAAGGTCACTTTCTGGTTTTCCAGGTGTTTTCTTTCTAGTCTTTGAGCATCTCCTATTATTGTGACATCAGTTTTATTTCTTAAAAACATACATGCAAATCACTAGGTAGGACAGGAAGAGGATGTGTCATTTTCTAGCATTCTACCACATTAACGATGCCTTCCCCAATGTGATTGCATATCCAGTTTACTGCAAGTCCTGAATTTTTCAATGTGCTTGTAATTCTCCTGCAAATCCTCTGTTATAAAGAATTTAAGCAATGCTTTGGAGATGGGTTTCATTCCTTTTCAGGTCACACCAACATAGCAGTAGCCATGCCAGGATACTTGAATTGCAAATATCCTCTAACCAAATTTTCACTTTTTTTTTTTAACACACTCACATACACCCACATGCCCTGACTGTACGTGAGGTGCTAGTTTCCTTGCTCTAACTGGAATTTGTCTGACTTTATGCATATCTTTTATCTCTTCTTTGCTATTCAGTGTATTCATAATTAGGGAGCTGGTTGAAAAGCCTTTCCTTGCTTATAAAAGCCATGGGTTAAATTCCATTTTCAGAACTCTGGGTCAGCACACGCCAAAGTCAACATTGGTTATGGCTGGACCACATATGCTTTTCCATAGTTTACTCTTCCCAATGCTTACTACATCCTCTGTCAAAATGATCCATGTTGTCTAAAAGTCCCTATATAACCTGCTCAAACTAACCTAGCACTTACTGACTGGAGTGGGATAAAAATCAGGGCTAGAAGGAGTGGATGTGCAGGAGGAACCTCCTGCAGTATGCAAGGGATAGTTATGAGCAGCTGGAAAGAGATAGACAGAGGCAGAAGACAGGGAACTTGCCATCAAAGTGTTTTGAAGAAGTAGAAGTCATTTGGTGCAAACTTCAGCATCTGTCTCTGCAGTGAAATACTGCAGAGTGCAGCGCCTCTTACTACCCTGTGATCAGGCCAGTGCTGGGATTGATGGCCTGAGCTGTTTCTACAGCATATCTGCTGTCAATGAGCTGGCAGGATTTAGCTGTTCCACATTTGTTCATAAGGCAAAGCATAGTATCATGCCATTCAAAACTCCTCTGCTTTAGAGCGATGAGCAGACTATAGCTAGGCTACTCCAGAAGAAGGGCTGGTTACTTCAGTGATCACTTTTTTTATTAAGAGGAGATGATTCAAATGTGAACAGGGATGCAACTTAAACTGAAACATAATCCATTGCTAATTAAGCATTTACAGCATGGGCAATGGGACATTTCTGCACTCTAGCCCAGCAGCCAAGTGAACTCATCATCTGGAAAAATGAGTCACACCATACAGAGTCACTCCATCCTTGGTTTCAAAGACCTAAAGGGTCTGTAATGACCAGAGTGACTAAATTGAGATTGCTTTTCACAAGCAGTTTATTCCTTGTTCATTAGATAGTAAATAAAGTCTCATTC
Source organism: Falco punctatus (assembly GCF_963210335.1). Classification (NCBI taxonomy): domain Eukaryota; kingdom Metazoa; phylum Chordata; class Aves; order Falconiformes; family Falconidae; genus Falco; species Falco punctatus. The sequence continues at coordinate 53,075,080 of NC_137585.1, forward strand.
TTTTCTAACATACCCATTTTCCTTCTTATAAACAGGAACTATAGGCTGTTGACAACTAGTGTCTTCCTCTGACATAGTGTTGCTTGCCCTTATTCTGAAATATACCCTTCTACAATTTCCTTTCAGAGTACTGTGTATTTCTGGTATAACAATAATAAAAAAAAATACAAACAATGCATGCAAAAGATCAACAGAAAATCAAGCAGCAACATTAAAAGCAAAGAGGTAAATGATTAATTTGAGTGTGCTGGTGCACCGGGACGGTTTTTGTGTTCATGCATGCATATGCCTATACACAGATACCCACAGCAGGGGGGGACTGACAGTCCTACTAAGCATTTTCAGATTATTTCTTCCATTTGGGGCATTATGCCAGTTGAAGAGAGAAGATCTTCCAAGCAACCTACTTACCTTACCAGTGTCCTACATGACAAACTTTAGAAGATATCTCAACTCCTTCCACATTCTTTTATTGAGCAGCTGGGAGGGACAGAGGAAGGCTGAAGCCCAGCCAATGATAATTCTTCCTCTAGGAAAACCCCAGACCATTATAACACTGTTTAAGATCACGTATAAGCCTATCAACATTTGCTACTGTGGGAACTTCATGTCACAATCTGATAATAATAATTACAGAAAGCTGTGAAGTCCAGGTCACTTAGGGACAAATTCAGCAAATTTTGTACCATCATTTTGACAGTTCTGCTGAGCTGATCGCTTAGTTAAGACTGCGCTGCAATTGTGGAAACTAAATCCATTATTACATAATTTCCAAGGAATTTAAAGTAAGTCTGAAGCTAGCAAGGACTTGTCTGAACATGAAGGAAGAAGAAATCAAGCATCTCCAAACAAGCAGACTGATAGTTTATTTCCTTTTTTTCCCCCTTGCACAATTCTGAATTTGCTCCCTGCATCCCCTGCCTCCCCCCACTGCCCCCCGCCCCCCCCCCCCCCCCCAAGTTATTGATGGAAAATGGTAAGTCTGCCAGCCCTATGGAGAGCTGCCTTTCTCTGCAAGCTTCAGTTACTGCTGAATGCTAACCAGCAATTCTGTCTCTAGCGTTTCTGAATTCTGTATGATAAATCCAGCAAAATCACCAAAGTTCGTCTGTTAAATGTAGGATGCAGAACAGGACTGAAAGCTCCTGTCAGTGGTTATACATCTAGTTACATTTAGTATTGAAAGCAGTTGCAAGATACATGACATATTGGCCTTCAGATGAAGAATAATAGGACTTTGCCATCGCTGACATATACTGAGAATTCATTTTCATCTGGACTATAATGACTAAATTAACTTGATAAGGGAAAGGAAGAATGTTTTGGTTTTGCATACTACGCAATCAATAAGCAGAAAAGAATATGTCTGAAAGAAAAAGACAAATATATTTCTTCCATATGATAATCATTAATTTTTTAAAATTTCCAGCTGTACCTAGATACATTATTAAACAGGTCCTATTATAGATTTTTATCTGTAAATTAGAGTATTATGGATAATTTGGATCTTGGATCTTTTAAGATAGTACCTATCATCTGCTTGTGTTACTTTCTAATAAGTCTGAGAAGCCATGAAAATTTCAGAAATTACAATAAAATTACTGTTTCTGCTGATAGTTTTAAAAATAAAAGGGAAGGCACATCTTATTCTAGATAGGTTTTCTTAATTCTTACATAAGCAGCTAACATCTGACAGAGTAAATAATATGCTTAATGCTGAATGATGCTCATTAAACAATCAAAAGAAGGTCAAGATGGTTATTAAGATGATCCTGTCAAAATAACTTAATCCACTTGTTTTAATGAGATTGTAATTTTGAACAAAATCAGTGTTACACTATATTAGACTTCTGTAATGTATCACTTGGTATCACATAGTGAACACATGAATGACAAAAGATAAATACAGGACATAAGAGCTGGATTAAAGCAGTATTTGCAGTATGCAGTTGTTCTTTGTCAGTCACTACTGAAGCAAGGTCCCTCAGGAGTCACCACTTGGCCTTATATGACTCAGCTCTTACTAGACGCTTAGCTGGGCCTGTGTTCACTTGTACACTGTGTAAGCTCAGGCAAAATGTTATGATAAAATCCAGTGGAAACTAAATCCAAGTAAAATGAAATTAGAACTGTAGACACAATAGTTAAGAATGAGGACAATTAGTTACTGGAACCATTTCCCTAAGTCACGGTGGATGCTTCTTCAACCAATATTTTAATATCAGCACTTGGTATTTTTCTGAAATAAGCATAGCAGTTCAGCTAAGTCATCTAGTGGGAATCAGCCCAAAGATCCATGCAAGAGGAAAGACACATTTTACTAATCTTGTGGTGGCAGTTTATCCACTGGTGTTATCTATATGCTGGGTTCTGTGCTTATGTTCAGTCTGACAGTTTGTTTATAACATCTATTATTTTTAGATAGCACTTCCCAGACATTTTTTTCCCTCAAGTATTATTTCTTTAATTTTTAAGCATTCAGCTCCTTCCAAAAGAAAGGATTGGAAAATTAATATTTTCTACAATATAAATACATCAGGAATTATTAATTATCTTAGGTACTGAAAAAACATGACTACAAAACAGACATTGATGACAAAGACTTGAGTGTTGTTTTCAATTTGGCTATATTTTCAGTGAGTGTTACAAATATTACTTTGTAAGGCTGCAAGAACAGCTTTTAACCCCTGTTGGCATCTGGAAGCAAAATAAATGTGTTGCACACTGCTACTTTTTGTTGTAGATGATTGCTGTTGATACCTGTCATAAAAAGCAAATATTGGTGAAGATTTCCAAGACCAAAAAAGACATTGGACAAAGGCTGTTGCAAAATCATTCATCTTTGAAAATATCCACTGAACCACTGAACACAGTAATGAACAATATACAAGAAAGGTATTTGAGTAACTCTGAATTCACATCTGCTTGGAAATAGAAGTGACAATTCTCAGGTCAGTCCATTGACTTCCTGAAAATAAAACTTTTAATGTAAATGAAAAATAGTATTGTTTTCACTTATGAAATGTGCAAACATTTCCTGACTGGTTACACCATTATAAAGCATGGATTTTTTTTATCTAGAAAAGCCAAAACCCAAAGCTCTATTTCAAACAACCAGACATAAACCATAATAACAGAACTTTAAAGTTGTAGTGCTAAGTTTTCAAATACAAAGACATAGGTAGTCAAGTATGCCTATTAAGTCTTAATTTTGGCCCTTTGTGAATATGCATTATTAAACAGTTTTTAGTATTTTTACAGTGTACCATACCTTGCATATGAATTTGTGTTTTCTGAAAATAATTTTAAATGAATGAAACAATAATGTGAAAAGCTGTTTAGTAATGCCACACTAATTTTAAAATTGGGTATCTTAATTATGCTATTAGAGCATATACATGTAGTTAGGCAATATGGATATTTAATTTTGTGTTGATTATCATGTGCAAATATGAACTGAATAATCTTAGGAAATTATGGCCAAGATTGGCCCCTGAGCAGTTTGAACGTTCTCTGTCTTATGTTGTGCTTTTTGTAAATGTGCTCTAGAACATTATGTGTGTTAATATGCTAACGTCTTACCTCAGATCATGTACTGTATAAACAGTGGTATCCAGTGGGCTGCATGGAGACAGACTATGGTTCCTTCTCATACTATATAGCAAGTACTCACAATCCAGTGTTGAAATTTGCATTGCTCAGGGTTACTTGCCATACCCCGAACACATCCTGACTGCATTTAAATGAGGCTGTCTTACACATTTCTATATAGTAATCTTGCTATAACTCATAGTCATTTTCTTGATCTTTGAATTTAAGCCCCTCTTAAAAAAAACTGGCCCAGGCACTGGCAATATAAATATCAAGGTGTTCATCAGTATTCACTGAAAATTTAGCACTTAAACTAGCCCTGAAGATATCATAAGTGAAGATTTTGTTAGACCTACATCAGAACCAAAAGATACCTCTGCTTTACTAGTTCATATAAAATTAGAGAAGGCAGATATGTGACATTGGGTGAAGCACCTGGTTTGAACTATGGCGGCTTAGATATAAGACAGCCTATACCATTCATATAGGTCTTTATCTGAGCCCTGTGTAGGTGCTGTCCAAGCCACTGCTAGCGCAGTGTCCTCAAAGCTCCATGTAGTACCAATGTGCCTACACGGCAGTGCAGCAGCTTAGAAAGAGCAGATCAAGGCCATCTTGGCCAAGGACATCTGTCTGTGTATACAGATGACACCATTCAAATTTCTTTTCACCTGCCAGCTGCAAATCAGGGGCTGCCTGGCCACAACATTCAACCTGCTGGATAAAGGACATATCTGAAAATTTCCTAAGCTTAGTTTGTGTTCATATACATTCTTGCCATAACTCAGCACTTCTCTATTCCGAGACTGTGGGATAATTTCAGAAGTGTCTGTCATTTTTGATGATGATAATTTTGGATAGGAGGTGCGTACCTGTCCTCCCCAAATAGGGCATTGCTCTGGGTACATATGGAGCTGAAACCGAGGGGCCAGGAGCATGATGGAGTGAGATGCCTACAAGACAGGTAATCCTAGAAAGGAAGCAGGCACAGCTGTTACCTAGGAATGAGGTAGGCTCTTGATGAACTGTATCACACGTGAATACACAGTGAGTGATGCCCACATTCCTCTGCAACACTTGATGCCCATTACTGTTCAGCATGGAAGGAAAGCATGGAAGGAAAGGTGAGTGATTAATGTTGTTTCTTGATACCTGCGTAAGACATTAGTCCAAACAATTATTAGTGGTTTTAGTCAATGCATCACTTAACTTCTGACCAAATAAATGAAGCAGCATCAGCACCTGTGGTTTGTTGACCACAGATTGAGAAGAATTGTACTTAAGTCTGAAGAGGCCATATTGCGTATTTTCTTAGTTGCAAGGAAAGCAATTTTCCTGAAAGGAATATAATACCATGTAATTGTTCCTACTCATTGCTCCATCTTTGTCTGTTTTGCTGTTAATTAGCAGATCACACTGTTTTTTAAGATATCATATTACTTTTAGTTACAGTTATGAGCTGCACCCAGGGGCGCCAGTCATCTCCTGTGTTCATCTCAACCCAGGCACAGATAGGCAAGCAAACATATGATTTACTAGGCTCATGGTGCCAGATAAGATCCGGGAAAAAAAAAGAATTTCTATTAGCGTCTCAAGCTCCACTCACAAGTGCCACAACCTTCAGGTTGGATACCACCAACTGAAATATTTCAGGGTGATGATGTGTCAGAGGAGAATGAGTATTTGCAATGGAAGAATGGGGACCTGCATGTGGTACTGTTGTTACTCAGGACTGCAGCACAAAACTCAGTTTGACATTGAACTGTTCTTTTTAAGATAGGCCTCACACACTGTAAGCAACCAGGCAGAATGTAGAGTGTTTTCACACTCTCTCATGAATTTCTAATTGGTGGCTAATGATGGATTATTACCTGCATGCAATGAAGTTATTTTCCACAGGGTTATGGTGTGAACAGACATCTGGTAATGTGCATGTAGAAATGAAATGGAGTCATAAAAATTACAGTGTTAGTTTACAGGATTCTTTCAGGTCAACAAATTCCCTTTCCTAGAGATAATTTTGTTTGAATTCAATTTTGAACAAATAACAAAAATCAGTCCTGCAGGAAACAAGCAGTTTGGGACATGGCTTTTGTTTACACTATGTGTAAGCAACACAAATTGTCTTTATAGGGAATTAATATTCTGTTTGCATCCTCTTTAAGTCTGCTCTATATTGCTGGACTGCTGTAAAGGGGCCTTTGGGAATCCTTGAAGAAATTTTCAAATATGTTAAGGGAAAATACATTGTATTCACATTGGTTTTCATAAGATATGAAGCCAAACTTAACAGGCATTATCTTTAATCTTTTCTTCCCCAAGGTGAAGTATAGGAAGTACAACAGAAACAAAAATCAAAATCAAAATGTATTTGGAATCAAGATGTCACCCAAGCAATTAGTCAAGAATGTTGTTATAAACCTCTGTGTGAAAGTGTGTTTGCTTTTTTTTTTGCTCTAAATGGTTATGTGAAAAGAACAGGCAACTAAATGCAGAAGGTATGTGTCTTACGTCTGGTGTGATGCTGTAATGACATGTTCTAATGATTACAGAGCATATACCTGAAGGCATTTTATCTGACTATATGATTTCATTCAATCTTGTAATGAAAGTTTCTAGTGGATCAAGAGGCAATATTATTTGTTTCAGAAAGTCTTGATGAGAAAATGAAAATGTGTTAAAACACATTTCTTCTTTCTCCTCCAATGAAAATCAGAAGCAAATAAGTACACCTTTCAAAAAACAATGTAACTACCTAATCACTCAAATTTAATTTATGTGGTAAACTAAGTAAAAAAATGAATGCTTTTTGGATTTTTTTTAGATTTTTTTAAAAGAAAATCAAGACACCTTTGAAAAGGAAACATTTTATTTCAGCTTTTTCACTGCTGCAAAAGATCCAAGTGCATTAAAATGACACACACATCCCTATTAGAATGCTTCTCTTGTTTCTCCCCACAAAAATATGTAAACCGTCAAACAGCCATAGCACTGAATCATAGCACCAATTCAGCATTGCGAAGTACAGTATAGGAAATACAATAATATGAGCTGCAGGATAAAACCAAAATCCTTTCCACAGATGAAAATAAAAAAAATGTTATCCTATTGAGGTAGCTGTGTCAGGCAAAAAGTGTCAGATAAATTCTATCTTTGTTTATTATTTTGCACTTGGCTAACATGCACTAGACTTTTTTTAATGAGTAAAACATTCTGTTTTTTTCTTAAGTGGTATGTATTATTTTTGAACATTATTAAATAGTTGCTTTTATGCCCACCTGAGGTGACTGCATTTTAGCAAAATATGAAGTGTTTATTATGTAAACTGTATTTTAGTTATTTTACAGACCTTGAGGACAAAATATATACTGTGCTCCAAGTAAAGCTTATGAATAATACATGGTATGAAAATGAGGTAATACTTAACTTGGTTAAAAGTTATGTAGAACCTATGATATTGTAACAATTTTGCCTAGATTACTGATATGTCTTTTATCATCTGCATTTACTTGCATGTTTAAATGACTTCTTTCTATTCCCATAACCTCCTATCATTTTGTTGCTGTTACTGTGCAATGCTGAAAAAAACCCAGCCTCAAACAACCTGCTTCTGAATTATGGAACTTAATTTCCAATGAAAATCATGTTAGGTCATGTCAGATGATGCAGAGAATACCTCTTTCTCTGTTACATATGAGGTTATCTATACATATTTTATATATATATATATGTATATAAACACAATTGCAAAATATGTATTCTAACGTAGTCTGCAAGATAAAGGGGAAGTTTAGTGGACTTGTAATGATTTGATCATGAAATGCCCATGAAATACCCAGCAACATATGTGGGTAGCTGTATGAATGCTTACTATCAAATATTTAGAGACCAGTGAATTAAAAAAAACCTGAGAATTGACCCCACCAATGCTAAGAATTCCAGCACAAGCCCTGTTTAAAACAGAGTGAAAATCTCTTTGCAGATATGATTCTTACTGAGAAATTAGTGAAATGAGCTACCTAAGCATATGATGAAAATGCCTCATCTTGTATACCCATATACAACTAACGTGACCTAACACGTTAGAAAATAATAAATGTTTGGTAAGTCATTTTGTAAGAGCACAGATCTGGATTTTCAGATGCTCACTTTGTGTTTTACTTGGCTCAGACAACTCTGCTTTAAAGTCTTGCACCGTGATGGAATGATAATTGGGCGTTGATGAAAAACATCAATCATCATTGTATTGTGATTCGAGTTATATTTGTTTTAAAGTTGAGTGGTAAGATGTTGTGAAATAAACCGTATGGGTTTGATGATTACACTTTAAAAGCTCCCTCATTTCCAGACCAACTGTGAATCATTCCTTAAATCAATAGAGCTTATTGAAACTCTAGGATTACCTGAAAGAGTTTTGAAGAGTTTGTCAGCAAGAAAAAAAATATTCTGACTCCGTTTTAGTACATGTGTCTTTGTGTTCCATATCCTCCCTAATACTTCTGAACCCTTACCATAGACATTTTTCCACCATTCCTGCTGGGACAAGCCAGCCTGATTTTGAAGTTCTGTTTAGCCAAGTCATTCAGTGAAAGTGTTCTGTTATCATTAATTTAAATTATTCATCTGCAAAGAAATTAAAATAAAGACAAAATTACCCAGAGTTTCATTGATCTCTTAGGCTTATTTATGCCAGTTAGTTTAGATCAGCGGAAGGAGATTAATCTTTGCCTATGGTTGAAAACAAGCATCTAATTACATAAAAGGGATTATATAAAACTGAAACTGTGTTATATAGTAAACTGCTTTGATTGTTGCTTCCATGATAACCAGCCATTAACATCACAGGTGGTTCGTTGATCTTGTGATCTTGGATAGAGCTGAGGCTTGTCAGAGTTATTTTGATGACTCAGGAAGTCCAGAGCAAACATAAGTCTTACAAATGATGGCTACAAATGATGTAATCAATTTGCAGTGTAACTAGTGTGGCAGTGTATAACTTCATAGAGGAATACAGGTGATGATATAGAGGCCTTAATCCCTGGAAATTTCATCTGACTGCTGACTCTGGTTTTTTCCTCCTTTGATGCTGAGACCACAAGGAACACAGGCTAAAAATTCATTAAAATCTTGTTTTTTCCATTTAATATGTGTGGACATCGGAGCAAGAAACTTACACTAACATGAAGTTCTCTCACTCCAGAGCAAAGAAGCAGAATGGTGGTATTCTCTGTTCCTGCTTTCTCACATCCAGCATGTTAAATCTTCTGAGGCTCTTACTGGTGAATAGCCAGTGATCAGGAGTTTCTGACATTAGGGTGGGATGTACTTTAGATGAAGGAGGTCATATATATGTGATGATTTTAAACAGACATTTGCGTATGTCAGAAAGCATAAGAAGGTTCAGAGCTGAGATATGTTTCATGGAGAAGTTAAATGTAAAGAGGAGACATTATCATCTTAGGCTTTTGTTCTGTGGTGTTTCTACACTATAGAAACTAGGCTGATGTGTGAAAGTGAGTCAGAAAGTTTATGACTAGGGAGTTTGGTTGATCAAGGCCAAATGAAAAAGAGCTCAATAATGTGGCAAATGAGCTGGGGCAGCGTGTTGCCACTGATATGGCACAAATACATTTGAAGATGTTGAGAAAGGAGTGAACAGTGAAAGAGTTATATGGGAATAATTTTCCCCTTTTCACTCTACTGCAAAATGTCTGGGATGTTCACTCTCCTTTGTCTTCCTTTTGTTATCCATCTTCCCTTGTTCTAACTAAACCACTTCTCTTTAACCTTCTCCTCTTTGATTACAATATCCTTGTTTTTTCACTCTGAACGTATGATCAACATGCCTGGGAATGCATGGTGCAGACTGTTGGCTACAGCCCCTCACTTGTTTTGGCTACAGAAACTACTGTTAATTCTTACATTCCTCTGCGTCTTTCCCCCAATGAACACAAACCGCTTTGAAAATTATGAAATTAATTAATGATGCCACAAGACTTCTGCCTAATTTTGCTTTATTAAGTGTTTAGACTAATTTCACCTTGGGCCAGAGGCTGAAGTTGTCTGTCAGGATCATGTAAGTCAGATTTTAGCAGCTTTCAGCTTTTAGAATCCAAGAATCACCTGCTTTCGTGGGGGAAGGAAAACCACAAACAAACAAACAAACAAACAAACAAAAAACCCCTTTGTACAATGTTGTCAGTTCTGCTTTCATAGAAATAAAAATGACGCTCAACTTCTGGTATTCATATATTGCTTCAACATTCCCCAGCTGCCTTGCCTGCATGCATGAGAGGGGCTGTGCACAGTGCCATGTTCTCATTCCTTTCGAAATTCATCAAATGCTGAATGTGCAGCAAAGTTCTGAATACTGTGAACAGCAAGTGCCTAAAATCCTCAGAATGATTAACGTTTATAGCTAGTTTCCAGTTGCTTCAGACCAGCTTTTCAGAAGAGCTCAGGCTTTGCATAACCTTAACTAAAGAGAACATTTTGAACAGTGCTAAGAAACAAGAAATTCTGATTGACTGGGCTGTCAAAGATACTTGCCAAGGTCTAAACTTTTCATATAATGGCCACTTAATCTGATCCTAAACAGAGGTTGAGCTATTCTTGAGTATATGATTCTAAGTATTATAAGGTTCATAAATATATTGACCGCCAAGTTTTCTCTGACAAGAGAGGGAAATTTTTTCATTAAGAATAAGTCCTAACTTTGAATACTAGGCTTGCTTCCACATCTTGGCATGAACTTGAAATTTTAACTTGAAAATAATTTCTTAGCTATTCTCTAGAGGCATAAGTGTATAGTTTCTATGCCTAGGCATGCTAAGCCTTGGCAATTCTGGTTTTATTTATCTGGACTTGGCTTTGTTGTATTAATTTAGGTCATATTATCCTGCTTGTATATTGCATGTAGTTTATTTTTTCAAGTGGTATATTAAACTGGGCTAGCAGAGACATGCTGTTACTTCCTTCACATGAAAGAGGAACGTAGGGAGACCTAACCAAACTCACCAACTGTGGTTTTCTGCAGTGGCATTACAGATTATGGCAACAGCCTCTAGAAGAGTTTGCTTTGTTTTAGCCAATAATCATTATACCCTTATTATGCTTACCTTGTAATGCTATAAGTGGTAAAGAATTAGTCACCTTTAATTACCCTGAAACATAATATGAAAAAGATTTTAGGCTAGAAATTCAGTTAAATAAAAGGGTTCTAAAAACAGTGTTCAGATTTTAAGGAGTTCTGCTGCTTTTACAATGCCTGAACAAATGTCATCCCTGTGTTTCCAAACTACAATAAACCAAACGAAAATACCCACAAACTTTTCTGGTATTCTCTTAAGCTATCTTCATTTTCTTGAAGTATAACCTCACAGCAAAAAGCTGAGCCTGAAAAAGCAAGCAGGGGGCAGGGGAAAGAAGACTTGGGTTAAGAAATATTTGCTTCTGCGTATTCAGTCCTGCGTTAAGTGCTTGGCCTGTCTACCTATCTGTAAACACAGTGAAAATGCCCTATGGTATTAAACCCCAATGTGTCAGCAAATACTAGGAGTCAGGTGTTTAGTGCTCTGGATATGTGCATGCTTGAGATTTTTCCAGGCACCACTGAACAGCTTTCATCAGTGCATGGTTTATAATGTGAAAAATATGCTGAATAAGAACAATGGTGGAAACACCACAGTACATAGGCTCTCTCTCAGCTGGGCTTCAGTCTGATGTAATTCTTATTGCCCATAGCAGCAGAGTGATCTCAAAATACCTTCCTTTTCACTATGAATAGTTCAGCCTGCATAAACTGTCAGCATTGATTTTACAGCTGGGTTTTGAAAATTTACTGTGTAGGGGTCATAAGCAATTTTTGTACTTCCCTTAACTAAGTATGCAAGCAAATCTTTCCAGCCAGCTGCAAACCTCCTCACAGTTCTTCATTATCTCCAGCTTCCCAAGCAGTCTTCACTATCCCAGACTCTCTGGAGTTTATTGCTTTTGCCCCCCATACATATACTTTTTATTTGCAAGGATTCTGAAAACATCTTCCCCAGCTTCCTCTCTTAGCTGTAGAGACCAGCTGCCTGCAATCAAATTACCAGCCTGGGGCTACTCTAAGCATCCTGGAAGGAATGAGGGAAGTGAAACGTTTGTAAGCAAGTGTCAAGAAAACTTTTAACAACTAATGTGTGAATGAAGTTATAGAGATGCTAAGTGAAAACCACTGTCATTCCAAAGGAATTTATACTCTCCCCGAGATAAAAATCATGGTATATTTTGGTTTTGCTTGTAGTCTTCCCTTGGTATCTCCTATTAACTGAAGCATCAGTAAAAGGAAATAAAATCTACATCTATCTGAAAATACCACAAGTTTTCCTAAGGATTAAGGGAAAGCCCACAGAACCGAGAATGAAAATGGGTACAGCAGGCAACTAAATACAAAGTAGGATGAAAGAGAGGTTCATGAGAGAGCAACATCAGTCAGACCATTTTTGTTTGACCACAGGAGCCCAACTGACCTTTGCTCGACAAAGTATTGCAGTTTAGTTGGACTTAAGGTATGAGTTAGTATGTACATTCTTCTGAAAAAGTTTTTTATGAAACTTGTTATACATTTAAGTTGAACAGATTGTTTTGAAACATTTTTTGGGGAGAGATTTTGTGCATGTACCCTCTTTTGCTCATTTAAAAGCAATGTCTTGGTTTAGCATACATCTTTGAGGAGTAGTCGACACAGATATAGCCTCACCTGCCAATTCTGATACAAGAGCATTACTGCTGGAAAAAGAATGGAACTGGCAACCAGGAACAGTAACAGGCAACCAGGAACAGTAACACCTTAAACCACAGAGAATAGTCACCCGTAATTACTTGTCAAAACCCTAACACATGTGACGAATTGCAGTGGAAGTAACTACAACCCAGCACAGATAATGTGGGGAGCTCTATTCCAGCTATGTGTGCTTTCTTTGGGCAAAAATGTGAATCAGTAGGAGGCAATTGTAACTATGTCAGTGGACAAGGGAAGAGCTATGGATGTCATCTATTTGGACTTCTGAGGGCCTTGGACATGGTCCCCCATAACATCCTTCTCTCTAAATAGAAGAGATGTGGGTTTGATGGATGGACTGTTTGGTGAATAAGGAATTTGTTGGATGGTCACATCCATGTTCAGATGAAGATCAGTGATGACTGCTTTCCCTCAGGGGTCCATACTGGGACCAATACTGTTTAATATTTTCATCAATGATGTAGACAGTGGGATTGAATGCATCCTCAGCAAGTTTGCAGATGACACCAGGCTGAGTGGTGCAGTTGACATGCCTGAGGGACAGGATGCCATCCAGAGGGACCTAGACAAGCTCTAGATCTGGGCCCATGTGAACCTCATGAGGTTCAACAAGGCCAAGTGCAAGATCCTGCACCCGGGTTGGGGCAACCTTCAGTATCAATACATGCTGGGGGATGAAGTGGTTGGGAGCAGGCCTGTGGAGAAGGATTTGGAGATACTGGTGGGTGAAATTCTGGACATGAGCTGGTGCACTCGCAGCCCAGAAAGCCAACCACATCCTGGACTGCATAAAAAGAAGGGTGACCAGCAGGTGGAGAGAGATGATTCTGCCCCTCTACTCCACTCTAGTGAGACATCACCTGGAGTACTGTGTTCAGCCCTGGAGTCCTCAGCACAGGAAAGACATGGACCTGTGGAGCAAGTCCAGCAGAAGGCCACAAAAATCATCAGAGGGCTGGAGCATCTCTCCTATGACCAAAGGCTGAGAGAATTGGGGTTGTTCAGGCTGGAGAAAAGAAGGCTCCAGGGAGACCTTATCACAGCCTATCATTATCTAAAGGGGTCTTAAAAGAAAGATGGGCGTGCACTTTTTAATAGAGCTTGTTGTGACAGAACAAAGGCTAATGGTTTTAAACTTAAAACGGGTAGACTCAGGCTAGATATAAGGAAGAAATTTTTCACAATGAGGACAGTGAAACACTGGAACACATTACTCAGAGAAGTTGTGAATGCCCCATCCCTGTCAACATTCAAGGTCAGGTTGGACAGGGCTCTAAGAACCTTGATGTCGTTGAAGATGTCCCTGTTTATTGCAGGGGGTTGGACTAGATAACCTTTAAAGGTCCATTCCAAACTAAACTATTCTATGACTCTATGAACTGAGAAGAAACCAATGAGAATAACGAGGCATAGAAAAGAGAGGCTTTCCAAAAATGCTTGTATAGAAAACTTGAACAAAGTAAGGCTTTTCTAGCTTGACAAACAAAAGTCAGAAGGAGCTATATATGCGGTTGAAAATTTTAAATGTAGCTGCAAGAACGGAGGAAATCAACAGTTTTCTGCATACTTGTATAGGCATGGAGAGGTTTACATGGAGGCTTACATTTAAGCAAAAACTGTTCGGAATGGGATGGGACACTGTATCTTGTGGTACAGGAGTAGATTGCTCAGAAGCGTTATAAACCCTTCATCACTGGAGACCCTTAAAGACAGACTAAGTCACTTTCTGCTCAGGATGTTTTATATATAAATCACTGCTAGGGTTGGATCAACACTTATGAAACCTATATGTGGTGAAAGATATAAGTACTCTACCTGACTTGGTTACACCATGATTAAATCTTTGGTTAGGTTTGGGGTGTGTGTGTGTGTGTTGATTAGTTTTTGGTTTATTTTTGGTATAAATGTCCATTGTCAATCATAAAACTAACAAAATAAAAATAATTAGTCTAGACGGTGTGTCTGCAATTTTTCCTAACATTTGCTTCGAAAGACTTTGCTAAAGTCCAAAAAAAGACTGAAGTGAAGCTAGACTGACATAGAAAACTCAACCTCTTCCCACTGGTAAGTGAACAGTTTTGAGGATACTAGTGTTCAGAAATCATAATTAGATGATAATGCGATGCTTGTGTAGTACAATGTTTATATTTGTAGTCATTCGCAGAATAAGAGGAAACCATTCACACTGTCATGTGTACTGCTTCTTCAACCTACGATTTTTGTATTTATGTTTAGTATAGTAGGTAGACTTGCACTCATAAATTATTCAGACATCCTATACTTTTAGATAAAAAAGGACCATTATGTCACTTAATCTGAGTTTTTGTATAGCACAGAACAGAAACTTTCACCATGTAATTTACTTCATATAGCATATAATTTCCTGTCAAGGTATAGTATTTTAGAAAATAATCAAAATAAGATTTTAAGGTTTGATATGACATAGAGGGTACCATCCATACTCTACTGTATTTTACTTGTGATTATCAACCTTATTGTTAAATATGTGCAGTACTGAGTAAGGCTTTTCAGCCACAGCACTTGCTCTTAATCTGGCTTCGTTGCTTTGTAGTCAATACAAGCCAAACTAACATCTTCCTCAAATACAGACCGTAAGTTCCTAAGGCAATGTGTTAGAACTAAAGTACATCTTCCACATGAATTCACATTCTGTGTCATCACTGGTACATAATCCCATGTGCTTCTTGTTAGTTTCCCCCCCCCCCCCCATTTGATAGTCTTTAAGGAGAAATATATTCACCCACTTAAATATCTTAAAAATAAGAATGTCCTGCCTAAATAAACAACAGATGCTCAAGTATACCTTGGGGTGAATACATCAGTCAGAATAATCATTATCACATAATATGCAACCACATTATCTTCATCTGTTCCTGCAGTGTATTCCCAGGAAACCTAGGCAACATATTTAATTCTACCAGGAGACCGTTGGGTTCAAAGCAGACTCATCAAATCTTCACATTCCCTTTTTGAAGAGATGAAACATACGTAAACATTTCTAAAATAAGCAAAACCAAACAGCATGGGCAGCATATGAAATACATTTTAGCATAATTTTACAATAATTTTCACGGCTACCACAAAGAGGATTTTAAAATGGCAAATCCAGATTGCAACTTTTGAAAAATGACCTATGAAAAAGTGTGAGGATCTTCAGGATCCATGAGTGTGTACTCAGAATATTTGTGATAATCTTTACTGTGAAATACAGGTATGATACGGCATTGGGATCCTGAACACACTTCATGGTTTTGCTTTCCTTTCACTCATTACAGTTCCATTTCTATTCCTGAATCTCAAGACTTAAGTACTTGTTTATATAGTTCTGTGTTGTCTAATATCAAGTCCATGTGAAGACTAGACAGTAATGGAGAAAGTGCAAGTTTCTGGCCAGTGAACCCCACACATTTTTTTTCTGTATTGATCACAAAACCCTTGCATTTGGCTTCTGTGTGTTGATCCAGTTTATGCAGGGAAAAAAGTGCATGATTTAACGGTTCCAATAGTTTCATATTTTTCTTATAACACAATGGTTTAGCGATTTCACATTTGCTGTGGTACCAAAGCACTTTCATGCTTATATTTCAAACTCTAGAGAACCAAATAGATTTTTATTTTCTCACAGGTTTTAGCTATAATTTTATCTACATAGTTGAAAGGGAACAACGTTATTTTGAAGGTTCTAAAGATGTGAGCCTGAACACTGAAAAATTTAGGGTGAGTTGTACCAAATGTAGGTAAGTGCAAGTTAGTGTAGTCTAGCAAGTTGTAGCTGTGCAGAATCTGATTACCAGGGGTGGTTTAGATGATAGGATGCTCATGGTACTAACATAGTCTGTCTTTGAAGGAGTGAAATATTTATGAAGTGGTGTAGAACAGTCTCTTGGTTTTGAGTCAAATGTGATTTCAGAGCTAAAATATATTAATTATACAGACTCTTTAGAGTATCAGGGATTCAACTCAACTAAGGTCCAGGCAGAAATCTAGTCCATTTGCTTTCTACCACTTCCTAATTCAATTACTAGCAATAAATACTGCAAATGCTGCAGAGATTAGCCCACTCACAGAGAAGATAATCTCTGGGCTCTGCATAAACTGTTGGGTTTTTAACTCACACCCTGGGGGATTACTATTATTCCTAGCCAAGTGGATACTTAGACTGTAGCTATGGCTATCCATTTTCACATAACAGGAGGAAATGGGGAAGGAACCTGAGCTGAATTCATGACTGAGGCACACGCTTTGATTCCCACAGTCTTACCTGCTTGGTTCACTCCAAGTTCACTTGTTTCTTCACTGAGAGGGTGGTCAAGTAATGTAACAGACTCCCTAGGGAAAGGGTCTGTCAATGTTCAAGAAGCTTTTGGACGATGCTCTTAGATACATGGTTTAACTTTCAGGTTGCCTTGTGTGGAGTCAAGAGTTGGACTTCATCATCCTCTTGGGTCCCTTCTAACTCAGGATATTCTGTGATTCTATGATCTATGAGTCACACCAACTAGCAGCATCCCATGGCCTGATTGTCCCCTTGACATGTGTCCGAAATCTCACATATACAGTCTGAAAAGAACTGCAGCCTCCCATTTCCACGAGTTAGGTGCTTTGAGTACACATTACACAATGGCTGGATAGTGCCTCTACCAGGCTACCCACAGTATATATACAGCTTCTGAAGACTAGGCTCCATAGGGGTCCCTGGCTATTTTTTCCTATTTCTTCCTTCAGCTTTCCTTGGAAAATTCAAATGCATCACTTAACCAGATTGGATTGCTATCTGGACAGACCTAAATTAATTTGCCTGGATTTCTCTCTTACGTTTTCAGAAATACGTTTGTTGACTTTATGGGTAACTTAGGTAATTACTTTAGTTGGACTAGGTCATATTACCACCCCTTATCACACACCCACACACACACCCACACACCCACACACTCATCCATAGTAGACAGCTACTCTTTCGGTGAGGCAGAACTCAAGTTTAGACATATAATCTATGTCAATTGGATTACATCCAAAGTTTTATTGTTACAGTTAGACCTATGTTCATACTTTATGCCAAATTCTGCTCTCATACGTGTCACTGATGTCTGTGAAATTATGCCAGATTTATACAAATATGATTCAGGATCAGAAATTATAGACCACTCCAGACTCTGGGTGGTGACACACATTTGGATTCAGGTTGTAAATAGCCAGGGTATTTTCCCCAATTAAGTGTTCATTAAATCCCATTTTGAGGACAGAAGCCTTTGCAAAATGCTAGCTGGGATATTGAATTTAGAGTTACTTTAGGCAGAGTAAGGAATCAATTGGATCCAAATTCTGGTTACCACAAAAGCATTTCACTGAACGAGATCAACAGCTGGTCTTGCAAGAATCAGCTTTTGCTGTAAAGACAATGCAGCCCTTTTTTGGTTATCAATAAGATGATAATATTTTTCATGGCAAGATTTGTAGGTGCAAAAGAGTTTGTGGGAGGAGAAACAATAAGGAGGGACAGCAAGTTACTATTACAGAGAATTATGTATAATTTAAGTGGTTGTCCTTTAGCCAAAGGTTTTTGCAGTATCCAAATGCAAGATAGTGTAGCTGGGAATGAAGAATGAAGATGAGCATAAGAGGACAGGAAACCCTGTCTTGGAAAGCAATGAAGCACATAAGAATTGAGAGTTCAGAGCAATTAATGTATCTCAGTATAAGTGAATTATAAATGAAAGACTATGGCAAAAAGGATCCATGTGAATCTCAGTTACTTAAGAGATAACCAAGATATCAGGTGGAAGGAGACAAGCAATATTACTTCTGTACATAGCACCATTATGCTAGATTAGCACATCAGTGCTATCATCTATACTTGAAAAGAATGCAGATATATTAAACATTTCAAACAGTCCTGAAGATGAACTTGAGAGTAAAGCTTATAATGCAAGTTAAAAGGAGTTCAGTTTCTATGAACTTCTTTGTTCATAGAAGACAGCCCTTGTATTCAAGTGATACCGAGGGAAGTTTGATACTGAATGAGAAGAAAAATGTTGAAAGACCTCGTGAGTGTTTCTCAGTTCGGGCAAACTGAATGTTAAAGGAAGGTGCTTTTGTGGTAGTAGTTAAATGTAGAAATAGCTTACTGCAGAAAGGCAGCAGGGGCAAAATCACTTGGATTCATTAGAACAAGACTGGAGCTCTTTCTTAAGGACAAGAAGTCAAACTCCTGGAAGAAAGTCTGAGTGGGAAAATCAGAGAGGACAGAGGAGTAATGTGGTCATGGTGGTTCTTCTGGCCCTGACATCTAATTCTGCATTTCAGGGAACTGTCCTCTGCTTTCCATTTTTCTGTGACTCCAAAGAAGACATACATTTTGTATTGCCCTCAGAAAACACATGGCAATGACTACGATTAAACACAGCATGACTGAGAGCTTTAGGCAGCTATATGCAAGAGAAAATTAATACTTTTTCATTTCCCTTTACAAGTGACAGATATATTTTTTAGTTTCTTTTTTTGGCCAGATCTTAGTTTGAAGCCGCAGTAAACCTACAGTTCATACAAGATAAGTCACTTTAAAATTCAGAGAGGGTACAAAGAATTTTTGACTGGCCAGGGTTGGTATCCATCCATACACCAGAGCTCAAACTGGTTGTCAGGTTTTGGATCAAATGTTATCTTTTTGCAGACCAGACCACTATGAAACTTGTTTCATTGTTTTGTCTTTGTTATTGAGGAGGAGAGGCTATTTATTTACTTGTGATTTTCCTTGGTGTGAGTTATGGTTCATCTTCCTCAGATCATCAGATCATCTTCAATGAGCTCATCACTACTCAGAAGCCTCAGGCCATGGTCGAGCCTGGGTCTTTCCTGTTCACTGCTGGGGAGAGAACAGTTGTTTCAGCTCTCAAAAGTTGAAATGGTTTTGTTTAACTTAATTTGTTGGCCTTAGTATAAGCTATTTGGGTGAAATGGGTTGTGAATGGGAGGCTGTGAATACAGGATGTTTGAATACATGATCTAAAGGTCTTAACTGCTGTTAAAACTTACAGACTAGGAAAGCCATTAGCAGACAGATGTGTAGTTTCTCTTAGAAATGCCTTTCTTTTCTGTATTTATGTTGCACATCAATTATTTTGGTAAAAGCAAGAAAAAAATATAATACACTGCATGTGAAAGCTCTGAAAAGATAGGTAATATAAAGAGTTTCAAAGAACTTGTTTCACTTATTCTTTAGGACACAGACTAAATCTGTCAGCACCTTAATAGCCATCTTGCTTTCACATTATGTTGTCCCATACAATAAATGCATTATAAAATATTTCTACCACTCAACCCTAAAATGTAGTATTTATACAATCTGTTTCCCTCATTGGTTACTTAGTTTTATAGTCCTCTATTTGTATTAAATTTAGCTGGAAAATGTGTGTTACTAGATTTGTTACTCTCATTTCATCTGTAGCATGAAAAAAACAATAATACATCTTTAAAAAAATTAATCAGACATAAACAAAAGAAGAGACACTTTAACAGGAAGCCCACTACCTGTTTAGGAGTATAAGCCACTTCCTACTCCAAGGAGAAAATACCAGGATTCATACCACTTAGAGATAGGAGCTTGTTCATTGGACTTCATTTCCCTGTATTTATTAAACACTTCCCCCAAAACCATACATTTTGGGTTTGCCCATATTGCATAAACACTTTCCCCAGTACCATGCATTTTTTGCAAATAAGATTGGACAATTTGAAAGTGTTTTAGTAAAGTTTCCTGCCAATGAAATAAATAAATAAATATAATAACAATAACAACAACAATAATAATACCACTGATTAAAATATACACACAGGTATATTTCTTGTCTTCTAGGGGCTGTACAGAAAATACTATGTAGTTCCCACCTATATGACACACCAAACACTGGTTACGAATGTATGAACTGAATGTGTCTCTCCAAGCAAAATGTGGAATTTTTCACTCAATAAATATGGAAATAAAATGAATGCTATTTTTTTTATTGCTGCAAAAGGTGTCAGTATCTATATTGCATATAGAGCATATTCATACCTATTCAAATACACATATAAATGCAAGTCATGGTAATAATAGATATGTTCCCATTGGGTTTATAATTTTTTTCAATGCTGTAGGCATCTCTTTTGAAGAAGCAAATATACTGCAGCTGCACATAACCATAAAGGGTCTTAGTTAAATGTGCTTCCTTGAGTGGCTATTTTATTTTAAACAATTTTTGTAACCATAACTTCTCAAAAAGTGAACAAAAAGCCAAATCCATTTTTTCTTTCATATCACTTTAGAGCTAGGTAGCAGGTAGAATGCAAAAAAACTTTTCATTTTCGAAATTGAGAAAG
The DNA here is from genome assembly GCF_963210335.1 of Falco punctatus. Lineage (NCBI taxonomy): Eukaryota > Metazoa > Chordata > Aves > Falconiformes > Falconidae > Falco > Falco punctatus. The sequence goes on from NC_137585.1 coordinate 53,095,832, forward strand.
TTGCATAATTACAGCTAAAATATTCTTTGAGTTTTGCTTTGCTATTTCAATCTTGGTGTTTTCTGAAATGGCCAAGTCATTAAAATGCTTCAAGTGAGAGATTGCAGAGTATGCAGCAGCCTTGATGAGACTTGTAGTACTATTTTAGAATACACAGGTATATTATTCTGAACACACTTTTTTTATTTTCAATTCTCTCCACAGCAGCAAGAAATAGAAAATATCAGCATGGGAGACTGTGTAGCATGAAATACTGGTCATATATTGATGAGTCAAAACATTCAATTTGCTGTAGCCAAGGTGAATTTAATTTGGGGGCTACGTTCAATTTATGCTTTGTTACATTGTTCCTTCCCTGATAGATAATAAAGCTGTCTTTATTTATTTTTAAAGAAATACTTCAGATCTGTAAAAATATAACACTTTCTTCTGTTCTTTATCTGCACTGAGATCCCTTTATGCTTCCTTGGCTATAAACATCATTTACAGTCCACACTGCCAAAGTACTTTAATTGAATTTTGGAGGTAAGTGAGGATAAGGCCCATTTTGCTAAACACAAAAGATAGAGTGTAAAATGATGGTGAACTATGTGACCACACACCTCTACTTACTGACATGTACAGTCTAAATGAGCCTATAGAGGATCAAAACTGGTGGAATTTACAAGCTAGGAAAAAAAGAAGAATGTGTAAGGAGGTGGAAATTAAAGCCAATTTGCACCTTCCCTACCCCTCATGCTAGTTATTTTTCCTGTTACCACCTTCTCTTCCAAATCCTTGGTATGCAGACTGCACCATCATATGCTGAGATTTACACATTTTTATTCTGATACCTATTTTCCCACTCATATACATTTATCTTTCAATTGAGACTACACTTTTAAAACTTTCTTTCCTTCCCCCTCTTCTAAATGATACTGACAAAAGCAGTATCACAAGCTGTGTCTTCCCTCACTGCTTTACCCAATGCCATTAAAGGTTTACTTAATCTCGCAGCAGAGATGGGACCATATGAGGCTCTTACTCTATTCAGGAAAAGTTAATGGTTCCCTGCAGGACTATATAACTTTACTTATATTAGGAATAGTTTGATGCTAGTAATACCCTGGCACTGCAGCCCTGGAAAAGGCATTCATCCTGTCTTTCTGTTTCTTGTTTAGTGAGTGGGATTATGCTATAATGGAGTGTGAAAAGGGATTTGAAATGTACTTTTTAATTTATATGTTACAGAAATGCTGAGAAGTCACAGAGGACTCTTCTGAATTAGCTTTCTTACTGAAATCTGCAGTTTATTATACTGAGAAGGGTCTCTAAAGAGCAAATAAAAAATTCTGGGTGTAATGACTTAGTGTTTACAGAATATAACTGCTACAAGACTGATTGCATGATATATTACTTCTTTCATTGTGAGCCACAAAACAGGTAGAGGCATGGTAGACTAATTTGGTTTATATATTCAGCTGTAAGGCTAGACACTGCATCATTCTTTTCATAAAGCAGGGACTGGAGGCATGTGGAGCCTGTAGCCATGACAACAATAAACCAACTCTGAGCCTGAGCTGTAAGCAAGAAACTCAGCCTTGTCTCCATCCCTTCCTGCTCATGACCCAACTCCACTAGCTCTGTGGAGTGGGGGCTGCGAGCTCATGAATGATCTATTGAGCAGAGGTACAGTACGGAGAAGCAAGTTTACAATGAGCCTTTTAGCAGAATTTCCCACTGTTACACCAACACAAGTGCAGCTCCACTCTTACTAGTGGTGACTGCAACTCAGGCATGTAAAACCTCTTGGCAGCTGCTCTACTTCACCATATGGATTTATTGATGTATAGTAAACATTGGTGATAGAAAGACAAATATCCTACATTAGAACTCCCAGTGTTGCTAGCATTGATGGAGCTGCAGGAAGAATGGTAAACACCTAGAACTCCAGCTTGAATCAATATAGATTGGAAATACTCAAAGGTCCTTGAAGACCAGACCCAGATTGCCTAAACTGACATTTTATTGGCATGAACAGGCAATATGAAAGCAATATAGGAAGTCTTGATGTGCTACATGTTAAAATAGATTATCTGTATATCTCACATGAAATAAGCACTAGTGATAAAAGAACAATTTCAGAAAGGAGGTCTGTTTTCAGACTAGGTCTTTGTTGCTGGTGGTATGTAGCGCATCTTGTCACAGTCCATAAAGACCTAGATATTACATGGTACCAACACATCCTCCTCTTTTTGTATGCTTGTTAGCATCAAAAGTTGGATGGAAATACATGGAGTAGTATAGAAATAACAAGTGGCAGGGAGACAAGGAATGGGGAGACAGGAATGACAAGAGAATGGGGGAAACTCAGGGGAACCAATTCAGCAGTTTATCCCATCATATTTTATTCCAAATGAGAATTTCTACAAATCTTATGTGGAATCATTGCAGTGCTTTTTGCATTCCTTCTTCTGTGAAGATGAAAATCTTCTTGGTATTTAATACATTTATTTTCTGTTTCTTTTGTATCACAAGAGATGTTAAAGTTCACATCATTATGTTTGCACTGTGCAAACTGATCTTGGTGGTAAGTATGACTACACCAGGACCTCTTTTCAAAGGGGTCTCAAGGTTATAAAAATCAAACGAGCAAGGTATATTATATTTTTGAGGACAAGTAAAGATTAATTTAACAATGTAATTAGTTAATGAGTTCTGTAATCATCTTTAACTGGACTGATTTTGGTAGTGACTGGTAACAATGCTGAGGAGGAAGGACTAAGATTATACATTCTCTTTGGAGTATTTGAACTCTGAGTCTGTTAATAGTTTTATTTTCATCTGGTTTTGCAGTAATAGTGGTTTCTGCTTTTAGATACAATGAATTGCAACAGTTTCTAATCCTAATTTTGTTAGTGTTGGAGTCATTACTGGATAATAATATTCAGTAAGAAACACTTTTGACTAACTGCAAATGTCAGCAGCTCATCCTTTGTGTTTCCCTCACTAGATGATGGAGTCTTGGTGGACCATGCTTTTTTAGTATGAATTCTTGTGATGTCTCTCATGAAGATAAGAAATCCACTCGCATGTCACATAGACTTACACACCACTGTTACTCCGAGGAACTTCTGTAATCAGCTCCCAGAAAGTTAATTGTTACAAGTTTGGTAACTGTTGGTGAGCAATTGTACGATAAAACTTGTGCCACAATCAGTGGCAGTAGGTCAGGCTTAAGATCTCAGTAGTAGTTTTCTGTACAATGCTTTTCTATTTGTTTCTCCATCTTTTTCACTCACATCCACTCATGCTATTCAGAAAAATCTGATGAACCTAAAATTACTTCCTACTATTAAGTTTTTCAGGGCATAAAAATAAATTAAGTGACTTTATTAAGATAATGATTTTCATTATTAATTTAGGAAATACATAATTAGAATTTTAGAATATAAGGCTGTGGATTTCTGTGTACAAACAAATAAAAGCAAAAGCTGGAAAAACAGAACAATGCATAACATGACTTGGAGCAATGCAACAAATACAAAAAACAAATTTGCCATCTCCACAGTCATTTTACTGTTGTTACTTGGCTATACCAGTTTGATTAGGTATCAAACTCTATCTGGTGTTTAATGGACCTTTCACTTTGTAAGAAATAAATGTATTGTTTTTATAATTGAAACAAGCTCAAAATTACATTTTACTTTTATATCAATAGTTATTTTGGAAGTATTGCAATCTTTCAACTGTAAACATAAACTTAAAAAGTACCATCTCTCTTATTTGACCAAAAAATATTTTATTTTAATTCAGGAAAAAAAAAATCTATGTATGGAAGCTAGTGTCAGAAATTCCAATCACAAAGGCTTAATCCTTCTCAAAAATAAGTAAACCACACACCCCCCCCCTACATAAGGCACTTAATTTTTTATATAATAGTGTTTCTGAAGGGTAATTTTTCTTCAGGACAGAAACAGAATAAATGTACTGGATATATTCGGTTTACAGTATTTTAACTGGCCTTTTTATAGCTTGTCTTTATAGCCTTGAAAAGATGCAGTTTGGAGTAGTCTGCGATATTTACCTGACTACCTCCAATAACAAATTAACATAGAGCATCCAGTTAAGATGTCCAGGCATTGCAGGTGGCAGTTTAAAGAAATGTTCATTCAAATATGGCATCCAGGTATCTAACAGTAACTTAAAAGGAAGGCCTGACTCTAACTTTGAATTTTCTTTCTGAGTTTTGTATGCTGCTGCATGCATGTCCTGAGGTTCAGACAGAGCATCTGACACATGGCACCTTCCCATTGCTTTCTTTAATGTAATATTCTAGCAATGCTTTTCAAAACAGAAATGATCTTTTTTTTTTTTTTTTTTTCTTCCTAGGTGTGATTGTGTAAATGGTGATGTGTTAGAAAATCCTCCCTGACAATAAAACTACAAGTACAGAAAAAAGGAACACTGGATATGTGATTTCTAGCACATATACACTGCTAATGACTGGAAATCCTCCTTGGCCTTACTTCTTCATCTGAGCATTTTTCCAAGGACACTTCAGTTGCTGAAGCCAACAAAAGGCTCCAGGAAAGTAACCATACACAGAATGTTAAAGTATGGCTATTGCTGAAGAGTCTGCTCGCAGATGGGCACTCTCCACCTGGGCGGGGCCCTGCGATGTCCCATGCTTCCTCATATAAAGTGGGCACAAAGCTGAAAGCAGAGGGATGCTCCTGGCCACTGTGCACCCTCACAGTCCTGACCGAGTCCCTCTGCACCTCACATGTGGCACTGGAGAGCTAGAGAGAAACTATGGTGCTCTGCTAGTAACATCTAACTTGTCCCTTCCATGACAGGGAAGGTTGGATACAAGCCTGAAAAATGTGAAGGTTCACTCCTACTGTATAGTTCTGTACAAAAAAGCAATATATCAGCATTTGAATTGAGGCAGAGAAACAATAAGGGAAAAAACCACATTTGGCACAGTAATAACTATAAAAAGTAATTAAATAAATGAGTTGTGTCTAAGACTGAACTGAGGATAAAAGCATGTTAAAAATGACTGTCTTTAGAATCAAAGACAAAATAAAATGGTTTGGTTTGCTGAAGGAAAAACAGTATTAAACAAATAGCAATTTTTATACCCAGTCCATCAATGAAACATGTATATTAAAGTTCAAAGTGCTAATAAAGCATCAGTGAAACAATATGTTGTTTCTGCTCCTTCAGTGGTACTACCTTTTAATTAGATTTAGATTAACATGCTAGCAAATGTAGGACTTTAAAGCAGGACATAAATTTAAATATACATTGACACAGGTTTTGTAGAGTACTTTACACAATTATATAGGAAGAAATTACTTCCTATTAAATAAAATATTTTGATGTTTTTATTACATAGCTTATAAAAAAATCTTCAAATACACACAGAAGGAAGTGTGTGTGTGCACGCGCACATGCACATATGTGTGTGCATGTATTTATTCACAAGCCAAGAATGTTACAGTCTGTAAAAAGATTTGTGTGTTTTGGTACTATTCACAGACTTTTAGGATAAAGGATAATACAAGCAAAGAAACTTAAGTGATAGAATCACAAATCTAGTCCTCAGTTTGTAGGTTACAAAATATTTTCATCAGGAATTGCACAACATGATTGCCTTCCAGTTTATGTACCTTACCAAAATACTGAACTTCAAATGGGTCCTTTTTGACAGAAGAAAATACTAGAGTATTTTTCTACAGCATCATCCTTCAGGGACCTCAGAATGCTTTGTAACCATTAACTGAGCTTCACGGTGCTTCTCCAAGGTAGGTATTTGTGGGTAAAATGAGGATCAGAGTGACTAAGTAATTTGTCAAAGTCACAAGAAGCCTTGACTTTCAGTGGGTTTGCTGACAAAAAGGAGTGGTTTTACCACAGGATAACTAAAGGCAGCAGAAGCACAGCAAACAGCTGTAGGCTTCAAGTGCAAGACTGGCCACAAGCAAGGCAGAATGTGCATAAACTTAGCTAACTGTCAGTAAAAACTACAACTTCCTTATTTATGCTATGACTTTTAAAACTAAGCAAGTACCATGCACATTTTTGTAATAGTCCTACCTTTCTTCTAACTTAACACGAAGTCACTGAGGGCTTACTTTCAGATAATCCAGGCGGAAGAAGGAGGGAAATTTAGCAGTCTCCCCTTAATGCCTTGCTTTCAGCTCTTAGACAAAGTATCTGTTTTCATACATCACTGCAGAAATTAATGATATTATGTACAAGTACAAGTTGTTTTATTAGTCCATGACTGTCCAGAACTGCACAGGAAAATAACCAGCTATGCACTGGCCTTTTTGCAATGTGCCAACTTGAATTATTATGCGTTTATTCTGCATTTAACAATGGAGCTCCCTGGTGCTGTTGCTTAGAATGAGCACTTTGTTTTCTATCAGGTAGTTTTTATAAAATCTTGCTTTCAAAGTACAAATCATAATGAGGTACAGGATTTGGTAGTTCATGGACACATGCTCCACAGACCTGTTCACAAGCAGCATTTACTTGTGAATCTTTATTCAGTTATTTTCAAATGGCTCTGTGGTTTGTTAATTGTCTTCCTTTATGTACCCTTAAAGATTTTATGTAACTCACCATCCTTCTAGTTCCTTTTCATTAGTCTGCTGTGTTCCTATTATTATAGTTGTTGTAGGGTACTGCAGATATCTATATTGACTTTATCTTTATTCACATTCCTATTTAGTCTGATCTAGTAGTGAAGGTATAGATGCCAAAGTGATGAGAGTTTGGTTTATCCTTAGCCTTTATTATCAGATACCCCCAAGAAAATAAAGCTTTGATCTACTTCCTTAGAAAACTAATCCTGGTGATTATGTGGAGATACGTGCAGTGGTAGCTACAGGGATATACATCTTTAATCTCTTGGTGTTGAATACTTAATCCAGTAAAGATTCTTGGCAAGAAGATTTAAGAAAGAACAAAATAATTAAACTGTTCACAGGCATTGTTTTCAGGAATGCAGATTTGGTAGCTTACTGCTGCAGAGCCTCATTTGTTTTTGGTGAAGGGACCATTAAATAATAACATTGTATCCTTTAAATACCAACATTATGTCCTTTAAATAACAACACTGTATCATTCAAATATCAACAATGTGTCTTTCAAATAATAACATTGTATCTTTTAAATAATAACATTGTATCATTTCACCTGAGTTGGAAACATACTAACATTGTTGCAAACTCAAAAATGATACAAACTCAAACACTCACAGCTCAAGCTTCCCCATGGCAGAAATCAGCCTTTGGTATGTGCAGATGTGACTAGGGTGGCTATAGCTGTGCAGAAATTTAATATTTCTTTATTCAGCTTTAGCCCCAGATTTTTCTTTTTAATGCAGACTGAGTATGATGAGCTATAAAACCAGCATATAACTAACTATAGGTTTGTCCAAGTAATCAAAGCTGAAACTTGCATGCTGATCACTGGCAGCATATCTGCATACTTGCATACACAGCTCTTCGGTTAGTATCTGGGGGAGACAAAATTATACCATGTATATCTTAGGAAAGAACACCATCATGATTACCTATGTTTGGGTGTTGGTTTTTTGGTTTTGGCTGTTTTTTTGGGTTTTTTTTTTCAGACAGACTGGTCTTATTTGTACAGCAGCTATGGCCATTTTGCATGCTTTGATATTTGTAAGATTGAAATTCCCCTCTGTGTGTGTGTGAGTGCATGTGTATGTGCTTGCACGTGCACTCAAGATCCTGGGGAGCATAGTTATGGCAGACAGAGCTAACACCAGATTCTCCCTGGTACAAGACAGGGGTTTAGATATCTATTACCAGTATGGCTTTTCTTCACAGTAATACTTGTAAATAAGAATAAATAAAATTGTTGAAATTTTTAATATTGCAAACCTTCCTTTATTACAAGATGATCACACATAGGTTGAACAAAAAGAATATAAGAAAAAGGCTTCTACTTCTCACTGACATTTTATTAGTTTTCAGTATGTTACTAAAGATGCCGCAATTTTCAAAAGGTATTTGCTTACAAGTTGATTGATTTGAAGTTATTCAACTTAATTACAAGTAGCAGCTGTTCTGAATATATATGCTTTTCATCAACAGAGGACAATGAAGAATGTATCTGTTGATGTGACAGTAGAGAAGTTCTTTCTCAAACTCAGAATTGCTACATATTTTTGTTCTTTGGTAAGTTTCTGTAATGACAGTGATTTAATGAATACTACAGTGTATATATTAAATTGACAAACATGTTCCTGTGCACTCACAGAAGTGGCTGAGGAGAACAAACTGTAGACTAGAAGTAGAATCAGGCTCACAGACACTATGCTTTTTTTTTTTTTTTTTTTTTTTTTTTGAATTAGGAAGGAAGTACATTAAGATTGTATAATTTACGCCTAACCAATTATCCACTAATATATTTTTCATCCATCTAATAAAACATTTTGCTTTTTAATCTTCCAAAATTAATTTAGTTCTTTTTTCTCCTTAAAATTATGTTCAAAAGAAGTTATAAATTACACTGAAAAAGACATTTCAGTGTCTCATGTAGAGCTGTGCTGAACTGCTGGCTATCATCTTCCCTAGCATTTATGAGGGCTAGGAGCACATGTCTTTTTGGTATTAGTGGAACCTATACTTCTGTGTTGTTTGAGTGTTCATGAAAATGAACCAATTACAGCCAGTCCAACTTTTATGATTCACAATCACAAGAAGAGTTCCTGAAGCTCTAGTAACCAAAGGGTATATATTTATAGCAAAACCATGGAAGATGATAGATTTACACAGGATCATGTGAACATTTTAGCATTAAATTAGAATGCTATTTAGTGATTTCAGAGAGTTGTAGTAGCCATCAAAGAGATTCATGTACAATTAAATAGTACCCCAAAAGATCACTAAGCTATAAATAAATTGTAAAAAATCTCCATCTGTCTATGAATTTCATAGTTGTTGCTATGGTATGTATCACACTCACTCTAATTTGTGTCAGTGGCAGTGATAAAATTCACAGCAACAGCAGTGATAAAACTGCCTTTTTGGGGTGGGTGGCTTTTTCCCCTCTTTTTTTTTTTTCTTTTTTCCTTTTTCTTTTTTTTTTCTTTTTTTTTTTCTTTTCTTACTTTTAATAACTGCCATTAGAAATAGAGGAGGGCTTCTCTTGTGCATTAAATCTATAGGCTCTGGTTTACCTGAACTGAAGCAAAAAGCATGGTGTTTGAAAGCATTACCATTACCCAGCTGTTCACTTGGATCTGGGACAGAGATCTTAACTCAGAAGATGTTGCTTATATGGGCAATGGAATCTGAAAAACAGTTATAATCCTATTTAAATCTAGGAACAGCTTGGGTGAATGTGAAAGAAAACCTTTGTTTTGTTTCATTCCTTGTTGTTATCAGGCCTTGTGTTTAAAAAACACAAGGTGTAATTAACTGGTGGAACTCACTGTCACAGGTCATAATTTATGAATTGTGTGTGAACATGGGTTCAAGAAGGAGTTAGACAAACATTCAGAATAAGTTTCCAAGCTTACTGGGAAGGATGATGCAGATATTGCCCAGGCAGTCTCAAAACCACTGGCTGCCATATACTGACAAGAATGGATCACGCTATAGGCAAAGGAGGAGGAATCAGTCTCTTTGTGTACTTACTCCCATGCTCTTCCGTTATCTGCTACTAGAGACAAGATGTGTACCTAGGTTGATGTTACATGTTTAGTTCAAACTAGCTACCTAAATTTTCCTTAGAGGGAGAAGACTCAAGAGAGAGAATGACAAGAACCTCCTGAAGCTATTTTACTTCTTTCATTTTAACATATACTAATGTAAACTGAACTGCCTCCTGGAGATGCCCATTCTACTACTGAATAAGACTGAATAACTTACGCTAAGACCTTAACCTGATCTGAATGATTTTCCATAGTTTGTCTATGGAACTGGAAACTCAAAATCCATAGAGCAAAACAGTAACAGGTTTCTCAAGGTAGCTTTTTTATATAACAACGTAACTTGTTTATATAACAAAAATTACGAATGGACTCTTTTAGAGAGTCTATGAATGATCAAGGTGTAGGATAGACTCTCACAATGACAATTAGGAGGACTGTATTACATTGCAAGTAAATTATGTTCTAGATACTATTACAGATTTTCTTGCCTGTTCCAGTGAAGTATTTGGCAGTTTTGGCTATTGCATTCCTGGCTGCATGCTGCTGGGGCTGTGCTCTTCTTCAGCTTCTCCCTTGTTAGTTATCCGATGTGAAAGGGAGGTCTATAGGGAAAGCTTAGCTCCTCCTGCCTCCTTCATCCTTCAGAGAGTAAATTCTTCCCAGGAGCTGTGTAGAGAGAATTATTTTGGACAAAAATTGAAACAAGAAATTGAGAAAAGTTAAAAGAATAAGTATAAATTTGAAATTATTCTTGTCCCCGAGCCCCCCCCCCCCCCCCCCCATCCCCGCCCCCTCCCCTTAAGTCCAAGCAATACACTTTCTTATTTGTTTTAGGTTGTTTACCTTTCAAAAATTCATTTGAACCCATAACCTCACATGGAAATGAAGGTTCTAAATGCAATACATTCTCTTCCTCAAAGTACAGATTTCTGTGGATTGCATATTGTACTTGAGGCTCGTACCTTGGCTCCGTGGTCTGGTATCAATATTATCAAAAGCTCATTTACAACAACTCAGTCTTTATTTTCTTCCCTGTGGCTAAAATTCCCTGCGTGAACTTTGTGTGTCATTAAGATCCAATTGTCTGACTGATGGGGTGACATCTTGTGCTATCCTTTTGTTTTCATTTTCCTCACTACACTACTCACAGAGGCTCACATGTGCATGTTCATCTTAGTCACACATTCTTAGTAACACACCTCCTAGACAGAGAAGATTATAAATCTTCTTTAGGCTAAAAAGACACAAAAGTGGGAGACTGTGAGTGTAAATTCGGAACCAACATTATTAAGCTATTAAATAACCTTAATTTGTTATTGCTGATATTCCTTCATTGAGGTGTCAGATTATTTTCATCGGAAGAATGACATAGCAATGAAATAACATTAAGAAATTGGGAATGTTTCCAAAGTACTTTTCTGTAAGAGTCAGCTTTATCCAAGTGGGAAGGATGGTGCACACCTTTAGTGTGTTCTGCTAACAGTGTTCAAAGTAATTTCCTTCACTGCTCTACACCAGTCCTGCACCATTAATTCCAGCAGAAGTTATTCCATTCAAACTGGAATGTGATCTAACTCCTGCTTAATGAAGAAAGTGTTTACTAATTTTCTTTAAGAATAAAAATATTCTTTGAGAATTTCCTCAAAACTTAACTTGAGAATTTGGGCAGGACACACTGCTATGTAGTTTGCATTGTAGGCAGTACAGCACTTGGTTTCTGAATAACACAGGGGATGTTCTCTACTGCCTTTCAATACTAAATTTAAGAAGTCACACAGCATCACTGAGAAGGGAAAAGCTTGTTAAGAATACAGCTGGCAAAAAGCAATCATTTTCTGTGACTTTTTTCCTTTTTTTGAAAATAATAAAAATATCAAATGTATTTCTGGAATTTTTGAATGAAAGCAGTATGCAGATGCAGAAATATGGGCCACTCATTACCACGGCACTAAATCTGCATGCTAATTTGTAACAGATTCCCCTACACAACCAGGCTTCAGACCAGGCTAAGGTTTGCCATGATTTTCTTCCCATGCACGCACCTAATATTTTTTCTTTTTTTTCTTGTTTTTTTTTTTTTTTTTCTTCTGGAAAAGGAGCAAAAAAAGGCTGCATATATAGGACTTTCCCTGACACAGATCATGTATGTTTGACTGGACCTGAGTAAAGAAGCCCTCCCAGATCTCCTATCTTAGGTCTTATAGATGAGGCATAGACCCTAAGATCACGTGTTCCTGTTTGCTGCTCTTCAATTGAATTGCAGTTTTATTACTGACACATTTATTGCTGAATCAGACTGATAAGTAAAATATAATTACCTTCACTCAGGATGTGAAAGTGAGCTCTTTGTCTGCACTATAATAAACTTTACATTAAATTTCTAACCTTGGATTCTGCTGAATCCAAAGGCATTCTTCCTGTTTAAGTGGGAGCGATTCATACCTTTGTCCTGTCTACACAGAAAGCTTTTTTTAACATAGGTTGAAAAAGATATGACTTTAAAATAAAGAAGTTCTCCCTCTGCCCCAAAGGAACCCTCATTTGGTAAACAAATACAGATGGTTACTTTCTTGCTTTGCTTTGTTCCTGTTTTGTCCACATTATGTGGAAAGAGATTTCAATTAAAACACCATTTACATGGAATGCTGATGTCTAGATGACAGTGTATCTCATATATGTCATCTGTTTGAAATGACACCTTGTTTTATACTAAGACAAACTGATGGGTTTGGTTTTTTTCAACCCATGAATGAATTTCACCCTTATTTCTGGATCCTTATGTCTGTCCCAGGGTCCCAAATGAGTCCCTCTCCTGCTAGCCAGCCCAGCTTCTAGGGCTTACAAAAGAGAGTCTGGACCCCTTTCTCCCCTCTGGGGTTTGTGGATGATGGCCTGAACTTCCCCACTTGACCCTAAGGCTCTCATGCTTGGTGCCTTTCCAGTTTGCTGTGCCCTGCTTTGTGTCTGTCCCCCGAAGTAGGCCACGGGTTCCCCACTGCAGCTAAATCACTGTGCCACAGGGCCCGTCTGAGCCCAGGTCTGTCAGGCATGGGGGGCACCTTGCTGGAAGGGAAGCTGCTGTTGCGGCCGTGGGGGCACCCACAGACCTGGCTGATCCTGACCCCTACCCTGCCAGCAGCCCAGGGCCACACTTCAGCCCCCCTGAGCCGTCAGTCCCTGCTGCAGCAGTGCCAGGATCCAGGTCCCCAGAGCCCTGCCCTGGGCCCTGCTGAACTTGGTTCGTCCCCATCCCCAGGAAGATGCCTGATGGCTGGGGCTGCCCCGGTGCCCCCCAACAGCTCTGCTCCTGTCTGGGGTGATGGGATGAGCCCTGGCTGTGAGGTCCTGCTCTGCTGCCCCCATGGGCAGCCCCTGCTGCTCCCAGCTCACCTCTCCTTAGGGAGCAACCTGGGTCTTGCTGCTTTCCAACAACAGCTCCACTACCTTGAGAAGATAAGAATGAACAATTAATAAAACCACCTCAGATCTCCTCATCAAACCAAGCTCATTAGATGTTGTTTCCATACAGTCTCATTAGGGATATATTTAATTGCTTGTTGAACAATTGCAGTTCCACTGATGTTGCTTTCATTACAGCTCAGAGCTATTTCCAAACTCCAACATGTCCTTTACTTGCCCTGACTGTGAGGTTTATTTTAAGTTTTTTCTCCCTGGGTGTTGGGGAGGGGGCTGAGGGCACCCACAGGCCTGTCTGGCCTTGATCAGCCACCTGGGGAATCCCTATTTCTTGTCCCCCTCTCCAGCCTTGCCTCCCACATGGGCCTCAGCACTTGTGGTGGGTAGGTAGGCATCTTGTCTCTGGGACAGGTCCCTTGGAGAGATGCTCATCTCCTGCCCTGTCTCCATCTCCTGGCTGGACCCCAGCACTGGTTTATTGCTTGCCCCACCTGGGACTGTTGACAGACCCCATTAGCAGTCCCTGCCTCTGCCAGCTGCAGTCAGCCCCTGACAGATGGAAGCCATGGGTGAGGGTATGGCTAGTGCCAGGGCTGCCCCACAGCTCCTGGCTTCCTGGCCCTGAGGGAGCAGCCAGCCCAAACCATGCTCCATTGCTTTGCCTGCAGGTATGGTACCCAGGACAGCTGAGGAAGCTGAGGTGGGTATAATCCTAAAAGTGAGGCCCAGAGCTTCTGGAGGCCTGTCTTTAGAGAGTTCTTCACTGGGTAAGAGATCAGGCTCTGTGAGGAGGCTGGGAAGGCAAACATAAAACTCATTATTCTGAGGCTCCATTCAAGGCAGGGAGGATGGGAGAAGCCTTTAAGACCACACTGAGTAGCATTTCCTCTGCATTTCTGGTCCCTTTACCCTGTGTCAAGAGGGCATCTCTCTATTGCCATTTCTTCTCAGCAGTCCATAGGCCTACATATCAAGATGTGTGTTGTCTTTATCACTGTCCTTCAAAGAGAAAATAGCTTGTGTCAAGCCATGCCCTTGTCTGTTTTAACTGCCAGACAAACAGCTGGAAGAGAACTGTAGACTAAATATCCCAAGCAGCAGGTACTCCAGGCAGTCTCTGGTGGGAGCTCACCTGTGCTTGCCTCATGCAGGCTGTAGCTGACCAACAACTGAGAAGGTATCCCAAGAACCCAGTATTCATCATGGTGGCCTCTGTCAGGTGGAAAATGCCTGTTAGCTGCTGCAAAGCTGGCAATGAGCTGGTTGATGACATAAGACATAAACATCCACTTTGCTGGTTGCCTGGAAAGGCTTTTGGCCCATACACTGCTTTTGGCTCTTTGGTCACTACTACTGGCACAGGATGATCATAATGGACTGTTGTTGCAGCACAATCAAACTAGTAGGCTGCCACAAGGCTTTACCATTGGTCAGATTCTACCATCTATGCTGTATCTCCTTCCTCCAGAGGCCTGGCCAGGCCACACTGCTCCTCCTCCATCCAACCCCCTCTCCCACACTCCTCAGGGCTATTTAACTACTTAGCAGGAACGAGCTACAGCTGCACATCATCCATGTCAATCAGCCTACTGCCTCTGAGGCAAGGCCACAGCTGCATGTTGTCAATGCTGATCAACCCACTGCCGGCATTCCTCTACAGACTGTAACAGTGTCATGAGGTTATTTGATTTTCTTACACCTTTGATTCATTTGGTGTCTCCTATTAGTAAACTAGGGCAAGCAATTTAGATATACAAACATATTTTAACAAAGATATCACTAATATTCAGAGCAAACGAGTAACTGGCTGAAAACCGTGACCCTCATACTGTACTTCAGTCTACAGCTGGACAGACACTTTAATTCAGTTTGCATGAATACCGCCATGTGTAGAAATAGTTTCACTTCCATTAAGTTCTTAACTCCTCTTTTCTCTGCCTTTCCACCCTTTATTCTAGTGTGAGCATTTCTGCAGCTTCACAAGGAATCGAATCAGGAAATGGTATGGTAGAAATTTAGTCTTTTATTCATCACCAGCCAGAGCAGTTTTTCTGATTTAATTCTCACCACACGGATTTGTGCTGGCCAGGTGGTGGTGGGGGAGGGAGCCACACCTTTCAGTGCCAGTGCTAGTTAATATTAACTTAAAGCGTTTGTTAAGCTGCAGCTTAACACCTGTAACTGACCACCTTACAATTTACCTTGATATTAGTGAAGTTTGTGATAAGGTCTGCCATAGTACCTTTGTAGCCAACTTAGGGAAATAGGGCCTAGATGGGTGGATTACAAGGTGAATGAAAAGCTGCCTGTGTTTTTTGTGCTCAAAGGGTAGTTGCCAACAGTTCAAAGTGGCAACTGGTGCCAAGTGGCACTGCTCAGGCGTTGATACTGTAGGACCTCCTGAGTTCCCTTACAACTTCCATGGTTCTATGATTCTAACCCTGGGCAATGTTAGCATCCAAAAAAAGCAGCCTGATCTCCTATATGTACACACCAGGAATTGTTAGGCTCAGTTTTCAGGTGAGAGTTGTTTTAATAGTTATGCAGTTTCCCAGTCACAATTTGGATAGAAGAAGACAGGAATGGGTCAGTAGAGGCAACAAAAGGGAGAAGACTACTCTTTGTGTCAGCAGCATGGGTTTAAGTCTGGCTACACTGACTCAATCTACAAGCAACAAACTGGATTTGTTACAGAGCACCTAGGGAAGTGAAGGCTAGACTAACACCACAGGCGATTAGGGTCTACTATACTGAGCTGCCTCAGTTTATGGGATGAATGAACACCTCTCCAAAATCCTGGTTGACAACATCTAAGAGCTTTTTAGATCAAAGCCAACACTTTGTAGAGCATGTGGAAGTGAGGAAGTTGGTGCAGTTGTCAAATAATCGGAGACCCCTTTGTTCCCTCTGCCCTTTTGGGCAAGAAGCAAGTCACGAGTTTACTTGAATTGCCATTTCTCAGGTTCCATCTAGTAAAGTTAAGCAAATGGGTCTCTGTAAGCAGATGACTAAACCAAAACACATTTTCTAAAGATAGTGTAGACTTGAAGTGCCACCAGGGAATAAAGAGATTTCTCTCTATACTCCCAACTGGAGACAGACGGGGAAAAAACCTTGTCATCAGAGATCTATCATTCAATAAAACAGGAAAAGATCTGACTTCATCACTGACAAGTATGGCATTGCAAAAAAACTGTTCTGTACTGATGACTGCAGTGAGGACTGGCAGACACTGAGAGCAGTAAATACCAAGAGTTCATAATATTTCTTGTGGGATGGAACACTGACTGCCTAACAAAATTAGCAGGACTGTTCCAAAATCCCTTCCAGAGCTCAAGATCTGACCACACCCTGAATGCTGGGACCACACATGAACATGTAGCTCTGCTGTCTCAAAGCGACAAGGCAAAATTACACTGGAATCACCACTGGACTACTAAATCTTACTGTCAGCCAGGTTCCCTTGTTGTTGGGATGTTTTGTTTGTTTGTTTGTTTGTTTTACTCCTAGCATGCTGTCTTGGGTAACTGCATTAAGCTGACAATCTTATTTTTGTCTTTTAAAAGTATTTTTGTTCTCTCATGTGGCTGTGAGCAGTGGGCATGTGTGGAGGATGGGGGAAGGAATGAAGGATATTGTTCTTGTCACACTGTTCATTTATCATAAATGACTTGAACATATTTGCTCCCTGTATGCTGTGTGTATATCCACTGGCTTGAAATCTCTCAAATACGAGTGAAGTTCTGTTTATGGGTTGAAAAGAAGAAAACAGAAACATTGTCAGGGTCTTTGGCATTGCTTATTATTACTGATGAACCACACTCAGTATACTCGACTTTAGCATGGGAGAGTTTGTCCATTCAGTAAATTCACCATAAGTGCATCTGGTGTATATTGAGTAAACTGGTTTTAATAATAGAAATCTGCATGGAACTGGAGTAAGCTGTACTGGTGCAAATCACAGCTCAGAGCAGCTTTGTCTGGCTCTGCTAGAGGCTGGCAGCGATACAGCTTTCTGGTGAAGAGCAAGCAAAGGCTGAAATCACAGGAAATCCACAGTGCAAAGTCCTTGCCTGAGACACTGCAAATGACAAACATTTTGCAAAGGCTGGTCCAGTAGACAGAGAAGACAGCTATGCAGCAGTAACATGTGATGTGGTTTCCCTTGATTTATTTTCCATACAGATTTTTCATAAGACAGAAAAAGAATCTTCAAATCAACACATTTTCGTAAGGTGTGTTTAAGAGAACCTTTCTTAAGAGAAATCCCCACCCTCTCTCCTTGAAAAAAAAAAAAAAAATCATTTGAGAAGAAAGGGAAACATCTCTGTGTGTCTCAGAGTAAACATTCCCTGCTGGGCTCCTGGCAGGCACTGAGCCCACCCCTTCAGAAAGAAATCAGATCCTGAAGCAAACTAGGTAAAGAAAAAGAAAAAAAAGAAAAAAAAAGAAAGGAAAAAGCAGCTGTTAAAACATTTGGGTTCATTTGGGTTCTTCCCTCAATCTAGTGCTACAGATGTGATCATTTCAGTTGTTTGGCTTGTGTGCTGGAGAGGACATTAAAGAGGATAACATGGAACATTCCCATCTTGTTCTTCCTCAGCACTGTCCTCTTCAGCACTGCCTTCCTCTCCACATTCTTGGAGGACAGTCAGAAGATTTATTGCATAATTTCTTTGGCAGCTGTTAACGGAGTGTGCAGTTACAGCTTGGTTTAATTAAGAAATCAGAGTGATTCTTTTATGTAGGTCACATCAGTTTTTGATTCTGAATCTCATAAAGTTCTAACCTTTTTGAATAGTCAGCAGTGTATGCATGCCTTACAAAAAAATTACTTTCTTAAATGCTTCTGAGTGTTGTTTATGCCTGCAAATGCCATTGCCCCTTTACTAGATAAATTGTCAGAGAGACCTTTGTTTGAATGTGGCATTTGGTGAAATCTATCTTTTCACAGCACAGTAAGTGTTTTCAAATAGGATTCATAAATACAGTCTGAGCTCCCAATTGTTTGAAGCATGGCCATGCTGGAAAAAGAACAATGGATGATTTGAGTTTCCTTTCTTTGTCTCTCACCACTATCCATATCAATTGGAAATGCATAAAAATCAAATATTCACAGCTCATCAGAGAACAGGGATATGCTGGCTCAGAGATGTGGAATTTTTTTAAATTATCTAAATCACTAAAAGTCTATAATGCTTATATAATTATTTATTTCTCTTGGTAACCAGACAGCACACAAGTCCATGGATGTTGGCTCCTGCTCTCAGAACACCACATCTGTATGACCACAACAAACATGGCTGCTCAGCACCTCACCCCCTTGTTACACTACACTGTCAAATTTCAGGTAGACTCCAGGTCCAGTCACCCTGCCTCTCCTTACTTCTGAAGGAATCATCACTCCATATGTGATGATTTAAATCAATTTGTATTAATTTTAGAAAGTTTCCTGATGTTTTTCTGACTCAGTACCAGCAGAGTTAATGCAAGATTTGACTGATATTCCTTAGAGTACATTTTTTGATATTAAATGAAAGGACCAGTCATTCCTAAGGAGTACAGCATTTTAGCCCTGATCCTCAAGGTTCTTCATGTCCTTGAAGACACAACTTATTGAAAGGATTTTGTAACCCAATGAGAAGGTTACATGATCTTCAACAACATCTTTATTGCTCAAGTAAAATGGGAAATGTACAACGAGCAAGGTACAATGTCTTCATTGCTCAAGGACAGGAGATCTCTCTACCAAAGCATAATGGTAAATTATGCAGGAACTGTAGCTTTTTCAGAACTTGCCCAAAGCTCTGAAATGAACTCCTGCAGGTACTTAGGACCATCACAGGCTGCATTACCTTCTGTTCTGCAAAGCCTAAATATTTGAGTCCTCTAACTTACAAAGCATATCAGCAGTAAATACTTTATATTAAAACAAAACAATAAAAATCCCAAATAACCCCAGATACAAACATACAAAAATCCCTACTGAAATAAAACCTTTACTAAGATCTGCTTTTCTTCTTTGAGACTGGTGAAAGGACAAAGAATGTGGGAAAAATGTCAGTCACATGTTACTTATGTTAAAAAATAAAACAGATCAGAGCCTGTTGTCTGTCCCCAAGTGTGAGTGCCCTCCTGCTCCTACTGCCTTTTGGAGAGCATCCTGACCTGTGTGACTCTCTGAACCATGCCTGGAAGTGACTGGGATAGCACTTAGAGGTTAAAAATGTGCAAGAGAGCATGCCAACAATTACACAGTATGGATAGTCACAGGCCAATGCCCTGACTCTACATAATTTTCTTGTGTAGATGCAATCACAGTGTAGAGTAACAGCCAATGTAGTCTGTTAGAAAATAAAATGCAACAGAAATGAGAAAGAGGAGGACAGACTCAGATAAAAAGAGAAGAGCAAGTTCAGCAGAGTTTACAGCATATTACTGAGGCAGGAATTCAGGTCTAGGTGTTTAATATCACACTGCAGGCTATACAGCACTATCTGTATCATCTGGAGGTAGGATGCCAACATAATGAAGCACTGTTTATTAAACCTTTTTGAAGGAGAGTTGGAAGGAATGCTATCCTTCTACATCTGTCCAGGGAAATGCTCCAAAAAAGAGTTACAGGCTGCATGGAGGGTCCAATTTTCTCCCTAGCTCAATGAAGAATTGTGCTTTGCTTTACTTTGGATGCTGTTTATCCACTCTTCATGTTCCAGGCAGCCTTCCCATGTATACCTGCTTTCCTGGGCTGGCCTTGGCAGTAAAAACCTGTGAGAGCAGGACCACAGCAAGCAACAATTCTTAAGACCAGGACTGTAGCAAGCAATGCAGGTGTCTCAAAACTGGATTAACACATCATGTGGAGTTGGTCATTTATCAGATAAAGGATTCACAATGATACCTGTCATTATTTTCTCAGGATCAACCAGAACTGGATTTTAGGGAGCCAGTATTGTAAAGCTGAAAAGTAACAGTGGAATCAATATTAAATATTCATAAAGCAGCATTGCCTCCTGGGCTGCTGCAAGTATCATGCCCAAACATAGGTGTTAGAAGGCTCACCAGCATGGAGCGAGAACCCGCTCCTATAACAGAAGCTCCAGCAGCTCCTTCATTAAGGTGCTCCTTCATGCGCTGGTAGCCAAATTCCACTTCCAAAAATCACATTCACCAAACTTTCCCTATCAATGCATTTCTTCCTTTTTCTGTAATTTTTCTGGGCCTGTGGCATTTCGGCTAAACACAGATATGAATTTACTGAGCAAGATAAGGAGGCCCAAATGTTTTTTATTGCTGTATCTACAACACAGGAGTGAGTGCCTTCTAGTGAGATGGCAGTGTTGCTATAAAGCAGCCGTGCATTTCCTTCCCACATGGAGGTCTGGTTTATCCCTGTTCCTCAGGCTACAGATGCATTTTGTTGAGGCAGCCACAAAGCTTTTCAATTACAAACAATTGTTTAGTACCTCTGATTCTTTAACTGAACTTCTGTGTGAGTTGAGACCATGTGATTTCATTATTTTGTAGTGAAAAGTGAAAATCTGTCTTTACAGGTGACATCAATAAAATAACCTACTCACAGTTTCTTCTGGAGTCAGTAAAACTAAAGAACAGTTTTGACTGGAACTTTTATTTTATATTTTTTGCTTAATGTCTCGTTGTAAGACAGTTGGTTTATAATTTTATTCCAGAATGTTTCTCTCCCTTCCCCAGCATTTTTGTTAGAGTAATCTGTATTTTCCAGCAGCAATAGTGAAACTTTGCCCTGGAGCAATCCCATAAACACTTGCAAAAAGCATAATTTTTCACAGTCAGGTATTCATAAGGCAGAAACTGGGTAGCTTCATGCAGCAATAGCAAAGGACTGCAGACAAGCTGTCTAGTGGATTGTGCACTAGGCTGTGATCCAGGAATGCTTGAATCCTAGTGCTGGCTCTTACACCAGCTTGCTGTGTGGTCTTGGGCCTGGGCAAGCCACAGCCTCTGTCTCACAAGTTGCCCATGTATAAGAGGAGGATAATAATATTTGCCTGCTTCACAGAAGTCAACACTCCTGTGTTAATGTTTTTGCAAGACTCTGAAAAGCTAAAGAACTGCCACAGTGTTAAATTTTCTACCAAGCAAGGCATTTGTTTTTTATATTGCGACTTGCTTTAGTGAGCAAAAACATTTCAACCACCTGCAAAGTTTCACAGACACTGTTGGACATTCAGTGATGGTTTTGATTTATATGAGTCAAATTAGACAGGACTCTTTAAAAGAGGAACAAAGGAGTGGTTTTGCACTTTCTATGTAATTTAGTTGACTTGATTATCCTTTTGCCCCGTGCTCTGTACTTTATATTGTACACTAGCCAACTCCTGGATTGCTAGATCCACTGCTGAATTTAGACAAGTGCAATCCATTGAACTCGTATGGTCTTTCTTTTTGTTTGCACATCTGACATTCATATAGTCAGTCTTTTTAGTAAAGTTGAACTAGCTGACATTACAAAGTATGCAAAATAAAATCAAGATAATCCATGATAAAATTATAAATCAAGGGCAATATTAATTCTATCCTCTTGAGCTACCAAAGCACGAAGCCTTCCAGAGGCAGTGTATGCTGTCATACTGGGAATCCTGCATTTAACTTGTCGCAGACATGAAGATGTACTTAGAGAGAAATTCTTTGCACAAATTGTGTAAAACACATATTGTTGAACTCTGGGAGAAGAATAGAGGAAGTTTTTAACTTTGTTACAGGCTGCCTCCCCCCAAAAAAACCCCAAACCAAACCAAAACAAAAAAACAGACCAGCTGCAGGGACAGATGAAACCATATGTGAACTGAGGTTGAATTTCAAGAGCCATTTTGTTCAACGTGACAAATGTTTCAGAAACCATGAGGCAGTTTGTTTAGATGTTTCTGTTATGCTGTTTTAAAGCACCACTTGTGATTCAAACATCAGAAGGCAGTAACTAGTTAGTGTTGGTAAGTCAGTGCCCAACAGAAGCATCTGCCCTCTGCTTCATTCCAGTGAAACCTTTGATGCTCTTAAGACTCATCTCTGATGCAACTCAACTTGGTAATGCAAAAGAAAAGCCATTTTTCACAGGTTAAGCTTGGCCAGCCTGTGAGATCAACCATCTTACAGAATGGTCAGGTGAATACTTTGCACTGGCTCTGGCAAACCTTGGGAGCATACATTGGGAACACGGGAGAACTGGATGACTGTAGAATAAGAGAAAGAGAGATACTGCCTTTTTTAGGGATCAGTAAGCTTGTCCTTTCATCTTGTAATTCAAGCTTGTAAGTTCATCTAGGTATCTAGAGCTTTAATAAGGCTGTAACCAGCAATATGGGCATTTTCCAAGCTGCAGGCTGAATAGCAAGTTGTAACTCCTTTCAGATTTACTTAAGCAATAAAGGTGAAGTTTCATGTTACATTTCATGTAATCACCAAATGCCGCCTCCACTCCAGGTACACAGTTTTGCCTGCTGCGTTGGTCAGACCTAGAGGTTATGCAGTTGCATGATGAGCTGTTGCACTTGGAGATCCTGTGAAAAAATAATACAGTGTTTTCCTGAGAGCAGCTGGTTGAGCCAACCCCTCTTGTGGCTGCACAGATACTGAGTCCAATGTAGGGAAGGAGCAGAACCCATTGTCCTGGTGAGAGGAAAAAGGAATGTCCCATCTTTTTTTTGTCACAGAAACCAGTTATATATCATTCAGCATAACCTGAAATCACACCCTAGAGGAACACCTCAGTGGGGAAGAGGAAAAAGTCTTGAATTTGAGCAAATCCCAAAGAGAGGCCTATGGTATCAAAACCCAATGAATCACTAGTGTTTTATATGAGGATGTAAGGATCTTGTGACAACCAAGATCCTCAGTTAGGAGCAATGCTCTGGCCTAATAGCTGAGCCACAGAGGGTAAAAGAAAAATTTAAACCTAATCTAAATGCTAAATGAAACAGATTTGTTTGCTTCATTTTCGGACACCTGTGTTTTTAGATGCTTTGCTTGCTCTTTAACTTACTTCCGCTAAGCAAATATATGCTTTTACCTTTATTGTAACTGAGTTCAGAATAGTTTCAGTGTGACTCATAATTGTGAGGTCTTCCATGTCTTGGGAAGAGCCAGGCCCTAAACCTGAGTGTGTTTAACAGTGCCTTTCTCCCCAGAACATTCCACCAGTGCTACCTTGTCTGTGAAACCAAATGGCACAGTGCCAGCCTGGCCTTGTGCAGCACCACAACCAAGAATGCTTCCTACCTTGCAGTAAGGTGACACATAATATGCCTGAACCCCAAAGATTCCTGCTAGCTACTGTCACAGCTTCCTCACTGCCACATTGATGGGCAGGGGACCTGCTTTTCCAGAACCTCTGGTACACGACTGTTTATATCGTGTTATTTATGGAACCCAGGGAGGCACATTACAATCACCTTCTTTGAGTATTATCTGTAAGAAGGGATTTAGAACACATAATTCTTGTTATCTAATATTTAATTTATACTTATATATAAACACTTAATATTTAATACGAATGCATATGCATTGTATTTTTATATAATTATGTATGAATACTTATTATTTAACTGCAACTCATACAATATATGTATTTATGTAGTCTGTTATGTATTCTTATATTTATTTATGTAAAGAGAGATATTTTATAAATGTTTGTTCTTTTATCTTGGCAACGGCTGTTCTTGTAGATGCAGGCTATGCCATTTCTTACTGGTCTGATCCTCCACTGTGTCAAAATTTTTTGTGGAGGTATGTATTGAGCTGGCATGGCAAGGGTTTTGTAGCAAGGGGGCTACAGAGATGGGTTCTGTGAGAATTTGCTAGAAACTTCCCCCGTGTCTGACACAACCAATGCCAGCCGGCTCCAAGACAGACCTGCTGTTGGCCAAGGCAGTTGGCATTGACAGCAGTAGTGCCTCTGGGTTAGTTTTATTTCTCATTATCCTTCTCTGATTGGATTGGTAATAAATTAATTTCCCCAAGTTGAGTCTGTTTTACCTGTGATGGTAATTGGTGAGTGATCTCTCCCTGTCCTTACATCAAACCACTAGCCTTTCATTATATTTTCTCTCTGCTGTCCAACAGAGGAGGGGAGCGATAGAGTGGCTTCAGCAGGCACCTGGCATCCAGCTAAGGTCAATCCACCACAGGTTAATAGAGATAATTAAATCCAAAAAGAAACAGGAATTTCCCTTCCTTGTCATCTCTGTCTCTGTGGAATTGTCTTCATGATTTTAATAGTGCCTAGTGGGTAAACATAAAGACAAACACTGAACTCTTCATATTCTGCTTTTATTGGTGAGGCAGCAGTGTCTCTGGCTCATTATAGGACACTGGGAAAAAGTATTCTTTCTTGCCAATTTTGGCCCTAGAATCTTTAATCCGCATTCATACAGAAACAAAAAAAAAAATTAGCATTTACTGTAGGAACTAATGTCAGATGTAGACAATGTGTAGCTGAATTTTTGACCACAAGTTTTTGACCTTTTCTGACCAATAACAAGGCTGAACAAGAACACAGATCTGTAGATAAGAGATTCTCATCAATATTTAAATATCCACCTTCCACAGAGAAAGGGCATTTTCAATATAAGAACCCATGTTTTTCTCTCTCTCTCTTTTTTTTTTAAATCTCTCTTGCAAAATAATATAACTCAAACTAAAGGGCATTCTTCAGCTTCTGACACCCCAAATCTGTTCCCTTGTTTTTGTCTCCAGATTTATTATATTCTATTGGCACAGCAGGCATAAGGGAGCAATCCAAATCTGTCATCTCTAAGGTATGGGAATGAGCATACAAACAACATCACTTTTGAACACATTTTTAAAACATCTTTTAAAAATTCCAGGAAGTCTCACTCCAGTTGGCTTCACAGAAACCCCCACATTGAGGCAGAACAAGAGGAGTAAATGAGGATTATTTGAGAATAATGAGGGAATGGTGGAAATGATCTCCAGGTACCATCTTTACCAATCACAGGTTACTTCCGCATTTTTTTCCAAATTGTTAAATTTTTATTTTGCATTGGAATTAATCCAAGGATCTCATACTTTTACAAGGAAAGACTGATTTCTTTTACTGATTAGCTGAATTACTTGATGCCACAGATCATAGACTATGGTGGAACAGGCCCTGTACATAGCAGCTTCCACTTCTATAATTTTCTTTGTTGGTGACAATTGTGTTGCTTTTCTTTAGATAAGATAGTGAAAAGTGGAGATGGGGGGGGGGGAAATATCAGTGGCCAACTCCCCCCATTCAGACCCATTTATTTTTGTCATCTACAGTGCAGGAGTCTGTCTTTGACATTTTTTTCCATGTGTTGTCCTTTTACATTTTAATAGTTCCACAATAATTCCTACCATTTTCCTCAGAAAAAAACCCCAGCTTTCTAAAGTATCCTCAGAATCAGGAAATAGCTTCATATATGTGGCCTATATTTGACATTTCTGCATTTTTTCTAGATACATTTCCCCTGCTTATATTCCAAATAGTGATTTCCCTCATTGGTATTTATAGCAATTGGAGATTTGTAGACCATTCTTGAATCAGGCAGACAGGAAATTAGGGTAGATTTACAGTGAGCTCAACTCTATATTAACCATCCGAATCAATAATAGTACGAACTGATTTCTGCTAACGCTGCTCCTGCCCCTTATGTTCCAGCTGTACTTGGAGACTCAAGTAGTACATAACCATATGTATAACCCACCATGTACAACTATATAATTGTTATTACTCTCAATCTTTTAGCAGATAATCTTGCAAGGAATAAAACTGCCAGGAATTCTCTTGTGCCATCAACATAGGCGTGCTGTACACTACACACAGTAAACTCAGCTGAGGGCCTGTATTTAGTATAGAGCACTACATCATGCTGCTAAAGCACTTTCTCAGTCATGCAGTAAATTGAGGTTGAGAGTCAGCAAGACAGCTGGACACATGCAGAAGGTTTATAAAGGTTTTAGACTGTAAAAATAGTAATTTAAAAGCTGTAATATGATTTAGACTTGGCTAGACTGGAACCTTTTTATTTTACCTAATTTAGTTACTCTCAAGTTAAAAAGAGCAGTTTGAATCTTTCTGCCGGTTCTTTCCTGTGTAACTGAAATGGGGCTTGTTGGAGAAGACAGTGAAAGACACTGAACATTTCCACACACTTTTTACTGGTTATTGGGCTGGAAAAAGAACACCACCACACTAATGCAAAATAGCCATGAGATACACCTGTTATTTGTTTGTGTGATTCCTTGCTGTCTCTTCATGTGTGACAAGATAACTTTTGCACTCACTGGTTCTTTATCCTTGAAACATCTTTAGAACAGGGTAATCTTTGAGTTTCTGTTACTTTCTTTCTACGTCCCTATATTACAAGTACAGGCCGTCCCTAAAACTCACTTTCATCTGTGAAAACCACTAAAATAAACTGCCCTTCTGCTTTGGAGACAGGGTTTATTTGATGCTGCCTGACATTATTATTTTATAAAACTTTGATTTTACCATCTCCAGTTCTCTGGCTGTCTGTGGGAAGTGTAAGGGTCACAGTCAGCAATATTGGAACTGCACAATAATGGTAGGAATGGGTAATGCCAACAAGACTGCAGTGAATTACAAACAAGAGCATTCACCTCTGAGAATTATGGTGGAGGAAGAAGGCGCCCTGACGAAATTACTTTAAAAGAGACCATTTGAATTGTGTGTGTAAATCTCAGGAATGATAAGCTGTTTTCTTGTGTTAAACTGAGAAATTCTGATTATTTCCAAAGTAGGGATATTCTTTGGGAAGATCTGTCAACAATCAACTCTAAAAGTGAATGCGTAGTGGCAGTAAGAAATGTGTGGTGGTTTTTTGTGTTTTGGTTTTTTTTTAAGATTTCCTATTCATACTATGACCCCAACTTGTTTGTAACTTTCCTAGCTAAGTCTAATATGAATGTCTATAGGAAGTTAATTCCAGGACTATAGTAGTGATTTATTTAATGAAGAAAATATATTTGATTAAAACTTAAAATGGTATCTAGATTTGATTAGTTTCAAAAATAAATGGACTTTTTAAAATGCAGTTATGCAAATTAAAAAAAATACCAATATAGAGCAATAATGTCATGTGACTTAGGAGAGTAGTAGTAGAAAAATAACTGAAAACATTCTATGAGTAGATTACTGGTAAGTCATGGCTTGAGGTTTGTTTAAACAGATGGTTTGCAAGATAGTTTCCAATAACATATATAACATTCACAAAAAGCCTAATCAAAGAAATCACTACATTAAACAAAAAGCAGATTTACTGGAAAATTTATCTACTAAAATTACTGAAGAATTTTTGCCATTAAGTGAAGAGATAAAATGTTGAAAGAATGATAAAATGAGCAGAAAGCTGTTTTATTTCCATTTTAAAATACAAGAAATCTGTCAGGACTGATATATTAGTTTCCTCTTCTAGTGAGAACCTGTGGCTTAGATTCTGCTCAGTATAACTGTTCTATGGGTGTTAATTTTTCTAATTATGGTTCATTATGAATGAAGGAATGAGTAGAAAAGCAACTGAAAGACTTTCTGACTAAGATATGGACACATAGGGTTAGGGCTAGGCTGGAAGATGACAGGGACTCCACAAATTTATTGTGAGTTTTTGCTCAAAAGATCCCCAAACCTACCAGCAGCTTTTTAGGATTAGCTTAATATTTTTTATTACTATTATTAGCTCAGTTAGAGAAGGCACCCAGATTTTGGCCATACAGCTTCACAGACATACAGGGGAAAACGCACTGAGAGAGCAAACATGTCCAACATCTTGCACGTGGCCTTGACTTCCAGTAATTTCTTTCATGCCTTGATGTCTTTTAGCAGTTATTCAATTTTCGTAAGAACCAGTGTTCCCTGGGTCTGTCATGTGGAGCTGTGCTAACAATCATATAGTTGCCTGTTACGCTCCAGGATGACAGCACCTACTCCAATCCAGAAAGGCTACAGTTCTACCTTGCCTTGCCTTCTCTTCCCTCCTTTTCTTGTAAGTATGTACAAGAGCAGGTCTAGAGTGGAACTATTCTTCAGAAAAACATGTGCAATTTTGTACTTACTAGGATTTCTCAGAGTATTCAGTGAGCATTTTGTGTCAATGACGGGGCAGGGTGACAAGATGTTTCTGAAATTCCTTGCTCAACATGCCAGTCTTAGAGACCTGCCAGAGTCTTTAATATTCTTACTATGTTCTCTTTTTGCAGACTCATAGAAAAAAAACCATGTTTTAGTTTTACAAGCAATTTCACTAGATCTTTTATAAAAATTTTAATATGTGCTTTTAAAGTATGTTACTCTTATTTTGATACTATTTGGTTCTCATTTCTCTATAGCTGCTGCACAACAAAATCTTAATTCCTTTTACAGGTTAGTCTATTATTGTAAATACAGTGGACAGTCTTAATTTTTTTTCTCTAGTTTGCCCATTAAATGTGTTTAAACACATTCTAATGTCATAAAGCAATGTTTTTAGAATGTCTGTGATTTTTCTTGTCTATCAATGAAATGCTACTTGAATGTATTTAAATTAATTTAAACACACGCACACATTCCTGGGTAAGGAAATTTCAGAGCTCTTCTGTTTAATGTTACTGATATACTGTTACAGCTAAATATTCTTATTTTCATTACAAAAATTGTATTTCTTAAATAAAAGATTTGAAATAAAGAAATTATATATTTAGGGTAAGTGGAGAAGAAAAAAAATCAGGAAATGTCTTTAAGATGGTCTGTCAGGGAACATTAGTTAGAAAAGGCTAATATTTGGACTCCATTTTGCATAACAATTTAAAAATAAACTGGATAAAATGCAGCAGAGCACAGAAGAAATCATTGAGTCTGGTCTCAGCAATAACAGAGATCACTGATTATATTGGACTTTTATCTTTGATGTCTATAGCTTTGCTATAGGGAATCTATTCTGCCATATGTTTCATAGAATAACATTGGAAACTCCTTTACTGATGGATGCAAAAACAAATGGCAAAGAAAACAGTAATAAAAAACCCCAAACTCTTCTTGAGAAATTCCTGAGGCAATTGGAGAAGATCAGTGCAAAATACCCTTCCTGAACGTTCACTGTCTTTACAGAGATAGCAAGTTGCAGAGCCATTTTATTTCTCACTGCTAATGCGCTATTTTCTTCCAGGTTGTTTTGCAACCTTTGAAGCCAGGAGATAAATCTTTGAAACATAAGAAAAATGTATGTAGACTTTTTTTTGTTAAAGAAACAACCTACCTCCACTGGCGACTGGGCACCTTGCAGGTGAATTGTCATTTAAAAAACACAAAATGTACATAATTACTGGTTCTAGAACTATATTTGTAAACATTTAATTTCCTGTTTGTGGAATTGCAAGTCTAAGAACAGCTGTCTCCAAAAACTCTGTGATTATCACAGTTAATTAATTTACCTAAAAGACAGCAAGATAACAAAAGCTGATTTGTGTCTCGGAATTTGCAAACCTATTCTCTATATAATGCAAGATGACAGTGACAATGATATACAAAAGTTCAAGTTGCAGCCACAATATGGTCCTAATTTTAGGTATGAGCAATATGGCTCAGACTGAAGGAGAGACTTTAATAAGAGTATAACAAACATTTGCTCTGAACAGTAATTTAACATCAATTCTTAGTCAGAAAAGGGAAAGACTTGTTTTCCTCTGGGTATCTGGGTGCTTGATAACTTTTACTGTGTTTTTGTTGTATTTATTTCCTCCTTCTTACCCTGACTCTCCAGATAATAACAGTATCTATGCATACAAACATATTCAGCATATAACAGCAATTATTTATTTCTAAAAACAAATTCTATAACCTGAACAGTATCCTGTCTCCCCAGAGAAAGGTTTAGAAGTCTTGAGAGAAAGCACCCGTGTCCTGGGATTCATTCATGAGTGTCAAAAACAAAATATCCCTGCTTTCTCATATCCTGTAACCTTATTAAGTATCTAGCTGCCAAGCAACAGCACGTAGGAGACATAATGAAATGTGGATGATCTAGAAAAAAAAAGAAGTTGTAATTAGCATAGATGATGGTGTTTAGAAATTAGGAAGCACAGGAAAGTTGTAGTTTCAGAAAACCACGTATTTCCCTCTGCTTGCTTTAGTATTTAAACCCTATTGAGCCAAAGTCCATTTTTTGACACACACAGTGTGCAGATAGGACAGGCCAGTAAGAGAAGGATCATATGGAAAGCTCCCTGTTGATTGTACTTTCTATCTTTTCCTACATCTTTCTCTCTGAGTAATCCTACTTGAATCAGCAAGTCCTAGCATCTTATCTGTCTGTCTTTCTAAGTTACCCCTTCCATAGACACAGCAGTGGAACGATGTGAAATTTAACTCCCCAAAGAGGCAAGTCAAATGAAGTTTTATTTCATTTTCAAATCAATCAGGTATCTACTAGCACTCTACAACCACAAACACAGTAGCAGTCTCTCAAACTGGATTTCTATTGTACCTGGGGCAGTTTGCTGAATTTCAAAAATCTGATTTTCAGTGTTTTTTTAAATCTCATCAACCTTCCAAAAGATGTGCAACTTCTACCACTTCCTGAAAAATCTCAGAGTTTGTTAGTGATAACACCTGCAAGGTCTGCTCGTGTGCTCGCTGAGGTGCTTGGTGCCAGCCCTGTTATTGTTGATTGATATTGTCTGCAGAGGATTTCACAGCCACCACAGTCCTATTGCCTCTCAGAAAGGCTGTTGTAGGTACCACTACCCAGGCAGCACCTACTCTGGGATTTCTAGAGACCGAAAATTTTATATGTATATATATATATATGGATGATTTACAGTAAGTCATGCTCTAAAAGTCAGTAAAAATGTGTGTAGTTGGCAAAGGTTGAGGAAAGAATCAAAGGAAGATGAAAACTTTTAAAAAATGAAAGATTTTTTAAATGTTCACCTCTTTCAGAGGTAAAATAGCCATTCAGTTTTCAGGATCCTAGGCTACCTGGATCCATAACTGTATCTAAATATCTAGAGGTTTTAAATTTTATCAAAATGTAGAGCTTCTTGTTGGTTGTTAAATATGAGCTAGCATAGAGTTTCAATAGGGTGCACTGCAATTTAGTAGGTAAAAATGTTAACATTACAGGGTTTTTTTTAATAACTACATTCATCTCTAAGACATACTGCTGCTTTGTTCATTGCCGCTGTGAAATTGATAAAGCTGATTCAAACTGATAAAGGAACAGGAGGATCAGAGATAATTAAAAGGAAAGAAAGGATTCCTGAGCCTCTGATCTTTATATTGTATTAACTAATAATAAGCTCAGCCACTATAACTGAATGTGTCTCTAACCTCACATTTTTTGATATAGGAATTAAAAGCAAAATAAAGTACCTCATAGAAAATAAAAGCAAATCAGATATCAAAGGAAGGAAAAGAAAAGTTCAATGAAGGACTAAATATAAACTGCTTGGCAGAAGATTGAGAGGAATAAAGATCTGTCCTTACCCTCAGTAAGCGAAAAGGTAACTTCTTTTGCATAAACCATCTTTTTAGGAGATCTTCATAACCTGGTGACCTCAAATTTTGAGGCTGCATAGTGGATGCTCACCCTGGCTTGCTGAGAGAGATTGATCTTTTCCTTTGGTGAAAAGCTTATTCATGCAGTGATAAAACTGTATGAACTTTATCTCCATCAGCATGGGTTAAATTAAGATATGGGTACATAGACTACTATCTGTTGGACATGCTTAATGAAATACAGGAACAATGTTGAACAGAGTATTGTCAAATTGCAAGAGATTTCTGTCCTTTATTTGCATATGTTAGTGCTGTGCTTACTCCTGCTTAAAACAACATTTCCTTTTCTCCATAGAGATTTCCTTATTTTTGCCAGGCACCAGGGTGCTTTGAGCCATAGAGTAATTCAGACCAGAAGTGACCAAAGGAGGTAATCTCATTTAGACCTTTACCCAAAACAGGACTGACTTCAAAGTAAGGTAAGATTGCGTAGGGCCTTGCCTGGTCAAGTTCTGAGTTATCTCCAAGGGTGGATATACCAGTACCTCTCTGGGCACCCATTCCAGTGCTTGGATACCCTCACGGCAAATATTCTTTGTTTGCAGCTAGTGACAACGTCATCTTGTCTTCCACTTCGTGCTTTTAAGAAAAAGTCCACCTTCTTTTCCATAGCCCCCTTTTAGTAGTTGAAGACTGAAATTGCATCCTTCATTAGATTTTTTCACAAGCTGAACAACCCCATCTTTCTCATCCCTTCCTCATACAACATGTACTTTATCCCCTGCATCGTTTTGGTGCCCCTGTAACAGGTTGTCTCCAGTTTGTTGCTCTCTGTGTACAGAGAGGGGAACATTGACACAATATTCCAGTTGTGGTGTCATGAGGACTAGGTAGAGAGCTGTAGCCACTTCCCTCAGCCTGCTATCTATGAATTTGCTAATGCAGCCCAATGTGCAGGAAGCCCTCATCACCAACAGGCCAAACTAATTTTCTGTTGACTGGATCCTTTATGTAACCAAAAGTCACCTTTACAGTTGTCACAGGAGGCTTCCTGGAACCATTACCTATGTGCAATTATCTCCACAAGAAATTCTATAAAATTAAACACATTAAAGAAGTAGAGGCAACAGCATTCACATGCTTCCTGCTAAAAAATTGAGAAAAAAATAGGTGCATGTATTTCTTTTCTTATGGTTTGGACATCAATTGAAATTAATGAGCATAATAGTCAGCTCTCAGTTTACAGAAGTAAGGTGTACTTACATTCCTTTAGATAATTTGACCAAAAAAAAGAGCAGCCTCCACTCAAAATGGAGTTATCTATCAAGGGGTGAGGTAATTCATAATTTGGAACTGTATTGGTAGATCATAAGTCCTTGGAAGAAAACCATCAGATATACAAGCAAAGGCAAGAGGAGCAACAAAGACCAAAGGAAAGACCCAGTGGTTACATACAACAGACAAAGGCCTGTACAGGTGTTGCAGCACTATCAAAACTAGCCAGCTGCAACAAGGCTTTTACCACCCAAGACCAGCCCTTTCACACCTCGGCAGCACCATCAGTCTCACACGAGGCTTCAAAAATTTATCTACTGTCCATACTGCTTCTTTGTTCTTTTCAGGCCAGCTTCTGCTCATCTGGGCCCCCTTCTCTCTGCTTCTCCTAGGGCTTCTCCTACATCCGAGGCGCTTGCTTGCTCACACTCTCTCTCCTCTCCCTCTGCTTCTTCCAGATCTCTTCATCTAGGACTCTCTCTTCACTCAGCCCTCCTCTTCCCTCACCCTTAGAGCTATTTAACTACTTAGCAGCAACCAGCCACAGCTGCATGTTATTCACGTCAGCCAACCCACCACCCCTGAAGCAAGCTCACAGCTGTATATTATCCATGTTAATTAACCTGCCTTCATTCCTCTATAAGTTCTATACATACAGGGATATTTTGGTCACTTTGTCTTGAGAGAAATTATAATATAAATAAAGAGTGAAAGTAAAACATTTAGAATATACAAAAGCATACTACTGGAAAGGGTGGCTTTTCTTCCAATAGTTAGCCCTTGATGCTAAATACACTTATATTTGTTTTTTATCACTATTAGGAAGACATGACTTTTATAGGAAAAAACAGTTCTTTTTATAATGTAAAGCCTCTCAAGTGTCTAATTTTGTTGAAGAGCAAATAGCTTTACAACCTAACAGGTGGTGAGCTTCAAGGAGAATCTACACACCAATAATGTACCAATATACTAATGTTGTACAAATACACCACTCCAAAGAACTTATTTTTAATCAGATGGTGTTTGATTAGTGTAATACCCTTCAGCTGGCAGTCTTAAATTGGCCTGAGTGGTTAATACAGATTTTTTTAATATAGTATCCTTAAAGCTAAATTGACATAATGGTCTGGAATTGAAATGCCCACACCAGAAGTCTGGAGTGATTTCTAACCACTATCAGTTTACCTCCCTTGCCTGTAGAAGAGTATAGAGAAACTAACACAGATGTAGCTGTCTAGGTTGAGTCAGGTGAATCAGATACATAAATGAAGTCACTCAATGATTTGCCTGGAAAACATGTTGTTTCCCACTACTGAAAATGAAGGCCCCTTGTGCTTAGATACTGAAGAAGTACTAGATATATCCTCAAGCTGATAAAGGTTAGTGTCTGAGAGACCCAGAGAGCATGTGTGCTCTGCAAAGGAATAGACATATCAAACAGTCTGACAAACATGACTTTGCAAAGGACATAGGATCCTAGTGGCACTACATTATAACCCTTGTATACCTAAATTAATGGCTTAGAACTTTTCTTTTTTGCAGATATTCCTGTAACAGACCTAATTATAAACTGTATACACATGCAATAGGAATACTGAACCAAGGCATAACTGCCCTTCTTTATATTCCTTCTTCTTTCCATAATACACCATGCTACAGCAATGAAGGAAAAATGAAAGTATAAGGTTATTTAATGTTTTCACAGAATTAAAATAGTTTGGCTTTCCTGCTTCCCTTCCCAACCTTGCCCTCTCCAGTCCCAGATGGGCCCTGTTAAGTCACATACTTGTGAGAGTATGTGTGTGTAAGTAAATTACCTTTGTTCTGAGAATGCACCAAGAAAAGAATAAAGCTTTGTTTAACAATGCTTTATGAGTCTACAGTGTTATGATTTCAAATTAAGGACTCAAGCTGAAAGTATACTGCAGGGCAATTTAAAAAAGAAAATTTAAAAACAATTAGAGCCTATTCTGTACAATTTTGTCAACTATTTAAAAGATCTTTTTTGTGGTTCTTATGGAATCTAAATTGCCATGTGAGTCACTTAGGTATCACTTTCCCTTTTCCTAGGAGCAGTTTGGGAGAAGAGTGTTGTTCCAGAACTGACAGGGTTCAGCTTTATCATACCCATCACACACACCTAAGCACACGTTAAATTACATGTTGCGATCACAACAGAAACAAATGAGGCAAAAAATGGCTGTGTAATTCCTTACACTTCATGCTTATGTATGGGCAGTATCCTTTTCCCCTTGCCATTGCAAATTAAAGAACAGGCAGCAGGGAAATCACTGTGCCAGCACTGCTGTGCAGAATGCGAGCTGCGCTCCACAGAGCACTAGACATTACCTGTGCTAAGCGTCACTGCAGCATTTGCTCACATATGGAGGCTTCTGTGTTTCAGGCAGCACAGAAGCCCAGTGTTTGTTTTCACGGCCGTGTGTGAACTGCCCTGCTGGTTAATGCAAACAGAGACACCTTCACACACTGGTACTCTGAAGGGGAGAGAAGCTTTAGCCCCTTGCCCTGTACCTGTATCACATAGAGAAAGTCATACCAGTGCTAGTCCTAGGCAAACAGGTCAGAGCTGCACATGTATTGCTAACTACTGTTGTCCCTCCCCTCCTTCATGAAGAGTTTCTGTGATTCTTGGGAAAGTGATCCCAGTCATTCTGCATAATCAAAATGAGACCCAGAAGACAGTGTTTCTTTGGCATTTTTTTAATTGTTGTTGGATGGGTTTTTTTAAGATGCTGAAGTCCATAGCAGAGGTATTTCCAGAAAGACAGCTTAGTACAGAGTCTGAGACATTACCTTCAAGGGTAAGCAGGGCAAAAGTGTATCAGTAATAGCTGGCTCACACACAGTGTGCTGTTTTTGAGTTGACCTTTGTGGTATAAGCAATATTCCATGCTTTTGATCCAAAATAAAGCAATTGCCATGAACTTTACTATGAACTTGGTGTCAATATCTTAGTGGCAGATGTTAATGCATTATGTTATATTGGATATTGATTTTTTTATTCTATACATCTATAAAACATGAAAGGGCCACGAACTTGCAATGTATTCTGAATGTTTGCCTTGGAATTTTATGAGTTCTAATAATGACAATGCTAATGACAATGATGGAAGAGAAAACACCTGACAAGTATTAGGCAAACTGTTTATCACATTTGGGATATAGATTAAGGCCCAAAAGGAAACTATATTCTAGTCCCTTTTCTATACATAATCTTGCAATATTTAAATTTAATAATGGAATCAACGGGGTGCTTCTTCCACTTCAGCTGGCACACATAGGGTAGGCTGGAAACAAAATAACTATACGGGACTATTTGCATCACCTGGACATTTCTTACCACAGGTTCCTGAGAAGATTCTGTCCACAGAAGAGTTAAAATAGGATTGGGAAAGAAATTTTTGAGAGAAAGTGGTCTTGAGCTACAGTGAAAGATGAATGTTTCTTCTCCACACACAGAACTTTTGTATTTCCAAAGCACTACCCAGGGTTTGTCAGCACTGCAGTAACACTTTGTCAGAAATTCAAAAATCAAAGTCAAGCTTAATTTGAAAAGGCTATTGGCTAATCACTTTCTGGCTTTAGCTGACAAATGAAGTATGAAACCTGCCAGTAGCTGCATATTTTATTCAATTGTTCCATCTGAAAGCTAGACAGAACAGGGTAGTAGTTATACAGAAAAGGGCGAGCATGACAGTGGAAAATGCAGAAAATTTTGACCCCACTACAAACAGTAGTGTATTAAAGTGGGTAATTAATTATTGAGGGATTTCTCTATTGATCCAAGTTAAGCCCTTGCTAGTTCC
Organism: Falco punctatus; assembly: GCF_963210335.1. Classification (NCBI taxonomy): domain Eukaryota; kingdom Metazoa; phylum Chordata; class Aves; order Falconiformes; family Falconidae; genus Falco; species Falco punctatus. The sequence continues at coordinate 53,132,547 of NC_137585.1, forward strand.
TTGCACTTATGAGAAATTTCTTATCAAATGAAGTTTGTTAGCCTTCTGCTACTCCAGTTATTGAAGACAGTATGAACAATGTAGACCTGATCAATTACAAGCTTACACGCTACTAGTGCAGTGACTTTATTCGCTCACTGGACCATGTCTAACAAGTAAAAAATGTACCTGTTTCCTTCTGTGTGTACTTTACTTTCTGGCTCCTGATCTTGCACAGCCAGGACATTACATTGGAAAGAATACAGAGCAGCAGGTAGAAAAGCATAGTACAGAATCACAGAAAGGACTACTATTGTAGCAACTGGTAAATCTTCACTGAGCATCAAAATATCTGGGATAAATAAGTAAGACTGCAGAAACAGCATGTGCCACTGCCCAAGGTGAAATGACAAGATCAGTCAGAAGGCAAGCAGATTTTATAGAGGAGTTTTCAATGTAAGGTCATAAGCCTTAGGAGCATTTGCTTTGAGTTGCGTGCACTAAGAGCAGATAAGCCCAGAAAGCAAAGAGGTCAGAAAAACAAAAAAAGCTTGATCCTGTAGGAAAGCCAAAAGCCAAAACAAAACTAAGCAAAGTATTTCTTGGGAGAAGTCTTAACATTCAAAGAAATTGTCTTTTTTCTGACACTTGTTCAGGAAAAATGTGGGTTTGTACATTGTTTTCAGTAAACAAGATTGTGTGAAAATACCTACCTGCAAAATCAGTGTCCCTCAAAAAATACCCCAAGCCATAAATTAAGGCATTAGACGAAGTGACCAATCCCACTCTATCCAAAAGTCCTTCAGAGCACGGAGCCCCAAAACAAATAGACAAGCAGAAGAGAAGCTTCTTTCCTTCCTTTCTGCACCGCTTGAGTGGTGCCTCTGTACTGGATTATGTTGCTGCCACATCCTTATGCCAAGGTGCATGATAACAGATAGGCTCATGCCAATAATAGAAAAGTGAGGATACATCCTGACACACCTACGTTCTTGTGCCCTTTTGTAATTCAGGTTCTTTTCAGCTGTAGGGAAGCTAGTGAGAAGCTGAGGCACTGTACAGCGTTGAGGATTGTGTGATTGGCAGCTGCACAGGAGCTGCATAGAAATAGAAAGTGAGGTGGTGATGGAAGACCAAACCATGGTAGCCTGACCTTTTTCCCTCCCCAGTAAAACCTGTGCCAGAAGGACTGGTTGGAATACTTACTCAGCATGTGGGAGTTCTGTCTTTACATTTAATATGAAATTTAAAAGTCAAATTCCCAAGTCAATGCCCCTACCAGTATTCCAAGAGCTGGTATTCTCAGCTCATTTCTGCATCAACTATTGCATTTGCCAGCTGTTTAAAACACACAAGAGAAATAACAAACACAGTTTTAAGTCCATGTTCTAGACCTCTGTTTCAGATGGATCTGAACATTGTTTTCCCACCTCCTAGATGATTTTTCTAACCACGGGGCTTTGTGGTATAGGACCACCAGCAGTTTTATGAATCTAGTTCCTTCATTTTCATTATAGCTGCTCCAAACCAAGATATTTCTAAAGAGCCAAAGAAATATTTAAAAAACAAACTGTTGCTTTGAAAATATTTAGTAATTTTCATATTGACTGAAACAATCACTCCATTTTCCACAAGTTCAGAATAATTTCTAGTCCCTCAAAACTTCTTTTTTCCCTGACAAATAAATAATTTTGCAAAGAGAGGTTTCACTCAGCTGTACTGACATGGGATCTAATACTAGCCACTTTCTTGAGTCAAAATGAATGACACTATGATTTGATAAATCTAATAAAGATCTAACTTAAGCTAGAATTTTTACAGCAGATTCTGGTTGAGGTCAGGAGTTTCATGACATTACTCCAAGTCCTGTAAACATGTCTGAATAAAAAAATTCCGGTCACGAAGGGTATCATAAAGTACAGGTCAAACTCTGCTCTCATTTATGGATCTTTCATACCAGGCAGGTCGCATCTGGGTAAATAGGAACAAAATTTCAGTCCATGTCTTAACCTGGACAGAACAGAGCTTATTCTTTTCCAGAGGAAGATATAATATAAGCCTTCAGGATATCCTTCTGAGTAGCAATGTTTTGGAGACTGCTTTTCCCAATGCTACGATCATGAAATCTCTTCATTTGGTTTTCCTTGAGTTTATAGGTTCTGAAAAATATTTCTTTCAATAAAATAGAGCAAAGTTTTAAAAGAAAGCTTCAAACTTACTTGGTTTTTTTATTAGAGATCTGAAATATCAACAAGGTTTGCAGACTGCTTTATATGCCTTGCTCAAAGTTCTGAGTGAACCAAAATGTATCTGTCAAGAGACTGATGATTGTGAATTATATTAATACAAAGCTTTATTATGGGGCATATTTAAAGTTCAAACCTCGGGGAATATAATCACTTCTGCCTAATTTTCACTACTGCTTGAATCCATAGTTCAAAGTAAAACACAAAAATAATAGTCAGAGCAAACTAAAAGAAAGAGAAAAAAAAAAAAAAAAGGTGCAGTTAACCACGTAGACCAAAAATATTGGTTGACTAATGTATTTTACCAAACTATGAAGTTTGTATGATCTTTGTTTAGCAAACATAATTGTCTGAAAGTCATCTGCTTAATATATAACACTATTCTGTTACAGATATGGATGGAAAAAAAAAATAATCCCAGGCAACTGCAATTGTTATACTACCTTTTTTCCTATATGAAAGTCCACCTTGTGGAATAGACTCCTAGAATCACAGAATGGTTTGGGCTGGAAAGTACTTTCAAAGGTTATCTAGTCCAACCCCCCTGCCATGGGCAGGTGCATCTTCGACTAGACCAGGTTTCTTGAAGCCCCATCCAACCTGGCCTTGAACATTTCCAGGGATGGGGCATTCACAACTTCTCTGGGCAACTTGGTCCAGTGTCTCCCTACCTTCATCATAAAAATTTCTTCCTTATGTCCAGTCTAAATCTACCCTCTTTCAGTTTAAAACCAGCGTGGCTCGTTTTGTCACTACTGGACCTGGTAAAGTCTTTCAAATGTATTAAATGTCAAAATGTATTGAAATAGTTGTTAATGTGGAATCCAGCACAAGTAAACCAGATTAAGCCGTAACAAATTTTTAAAAAGGTCTCAGGAAGCTGCAGAGAACAATTGTAAGAAACTAAAATGTAAATTTTCTTTTATTGTAAAGCACATATATCCCAGCTCAGAAACATTTCGATGTTAGCATTGACATCTAAGCCTTCTGAACTATAGAAAGTAATTGCACAATGGAGATTTTACAAATGATGTGTTTCTCAGGGAAATTTGTTTTTTAGAAAGTTCAGTGAGTGAATTACCAAGGCATAAATCAATAGATGTAAACTTCTCTAACCACAGCAATAAGAAAAGTTGTAAATATACTTCAAGCCTTTCTTATTTTTTCCTCCTAAATGCTATTTACTGTGACAAGAATCACTCAGCTGGTATTCTTTTTTCATTTGAAAAGAACTTGCCATACGCCATAGATGACGGTCCAACTTTTGTGCCATGGACCCATCATTTTTCAAAAATCAGTATCCATGTGGTGTCAGTGTTCTGCTTTGTTATTAGGTAAGTATCAACCAGCTACTCAAATATGGAGAAAACACTGATGTGAGGGAGGTTTATGTTGATGTACATAGTCATGTTAATCTAAACATATGGCTTAATACGGAGAAGTGGAAAGCCTCAAAATTGAAGTCAGTGAGGTCTTCTCTCTATTCCATGATTAAAGTGAATAAAGAAAGGAACAGCTGAGATATAAAGTATTTCAGTGACAGCCGGACCTAAAATCAGAGAAACAAGATCCATTTCTTCCAGAAAGACAGGATATTGCAACTCAGTTCCTCCTGACAAAACCATTCAGTGGCATTTCTCTTTGTTACAAAAGGAAAGCATTAAAAATTATTCCACTGAATTAAAAATTATTGTTCAGTATAGCTATTTGTGCAGCCAAACTAAACCAGTGGCATGATGTTCAAAATTAAAGGGTAACACAAAATATTTAACTTTTAGAGTATATCTATAACACGTTTCAAGCAATGCTCTGAGGTCACTCTAAATTGCTGCTGAAGAAAAGGACGTTGCGTATTGAATATTATTGCATTGATTAATGCTCAAAACCTTGACCTAAGCAATGTTTTGATTAGCCTGGCAGAAACAAATGTAAATGCATGTCTTTGTCTACACTGAAAGCCCACACATGCTCAGGATCAAAATAACAGACAGTAGTGATTGTATTTGATATCAGATGAAATTTCTTATGTAGACAAAAAGTATAAGGACTCTATATCTCTGAGCAGTACAATCAGAGATGAGCGGTGTATCAATAAGCTTCTGAAATGTGAATTTCCAGAACCTGTAAAAGTGAAGTAGACATGACAGAAAAGCAACTGCAAAATGTATCTCCAAATTCAGGAACAAGTACAGATGTTCAGATACACAAAAATGAGATATTTACTGTCTAAATATATTAAATGCTTTGGAAGCACAAAATACTTTTTTCTTTGTCTAATATATATATATAAGAAATAATAATACAGATGTAGAAAATAATGTAAGAAAGACAGATTCTCTGATTCCTTTTCCAACTATAAACAACATTTTAATTCCTCAAAATGTATTAAAAGATGAAAACTTGGGGTATACATGTACATTACAAAAATACAAGTGGAGTCACCAGCTATAACATAATATGAAGCATTTTCTAAACAGGGACAAAACCACTTGGGAACTTTGGCCAAAAAATGAAATCTAAATTTTCAAACAGTTTACTTAACAATTTTTATATTGCTCAAGAGTGGGAATTTCAAAAAGGCTCTGGGGTGAAGCTTTTAAAAGCATAAGCTCTTAAATGACCATAGCAGAGATCACTGCAGATTAATGTATTGGTTCTGCTAAAATCTGGAGCTAAGATCTGAAGTCACAGGAGGTGAATATTCTAATATACAGAGAATATGGCTGGTTTCACTTTGTTGAGTATAACAATGGTTTTGCATGACTGTTTTTCAAACCGGCTTAAGTATCCCTGATTTCCCCTGTAATCACAGACTAACACTACTTCTTTGGTAAATTAAAAATGCTTTATCTATAGGGCAAACTAGATCAATGAACTGATCTAGCAAAGGAAAAGAAAGGAAAGGACAGAAATAAATGGAAGGAGGGAATTAAAGTTAGAAAGGGAAGGAGAGTGGAAGGGAAGGAGGAAGATAAAAAAAGGGAAAAGAGAAAAAGAAAGAAAAACAAAAAGAAAACAAAAACAAAACCAAAGAAAAACAGAAAGAAGAAAAATAAAATACTACTGAAAAGACTTATTTTCAGATGTCCCAGTTTCCAGGTACAGTTCAGTACAGGACCCTCAAGCAGCCGTGCCAACATACTTCAAGGGGCAATGCAACAGCAGAAATAAATGACTGGAGTGTCAAAAGAGGAGGAATGTGCTGACCCCACACTGCTGCCGAAAGAAATGCAGATCAGATCCAATGCTAGGCTCTGAGCAATTTATGACAAGAAGCAACATTGCTATGCTTTAGTTGGGCACATAGTGACCCCCCCCCTCCCCCCCCAGGCAATAGGCACCCGCCAGCTTCCGTGGCAGCCGCATGGTCATTTTGAAGATGTGATGCCTTAACAGAAGTACCTAAAGAAGGAGACAGGCTCTGAAGTACTTTTGAAGATTCATGGCTCGGTGATTTTGGTGTCACATAGACACGACAACTTTCAGTACCTGCACACAGGAACTACAGACCCATACTCCTCTAAGCAGGTCAATATGACTGAGTAAAAGAAGCCTAGCACATACTTTCCCTAGAAATATTTCAGCAGCAGAGGATTCATTGTCTGTTTACTGACAAAGCACCTCTGGTCTGTGTGCAATGTTGCAGGCAGAGCTCGAGTTTATATTCACACCATTTCCCCAGTGAAGCAGCTCTCCCTGTAAAAATGCAGTTTTGCTTAGGTGTCTATGCCTGTGCTGGGACTTCTTCCAGCAAAACTTTTGGTCAGGAATGGGTACATCTGTGCTTGCCTCACATCTTAGCTGAAGCAGCAGAAGCCTACAGCCCATAGCTTAGACACAGTTGTATTTTAATGTAATTAGTTTTCCTTGTACTGCAGTGTTATAAAGATGCATCTCTCAAACTGACTTGGAGCAGCACTTAACTTGGGGTTGTGAGAAAAATATGTTATTTGAGATTTGTATCACTGGAAATGTTAGCTGCAGTTGGGTAAATTCACTGGAGAGGGAGTGAGATGGGAGTTCACCAGAGGAGAACAGGGCAGAGGCACTTGAGAAAAGCTGCAGTAAGAGGTGAAGAGTCTTTTTATCAGCACAACAGCTCCAGGACTAGAGCTTCATAACAGTGGGAAACAAAACATATCGTTTACCGGTGCTGCAACAACAGCACGTTTTACATGGAGACTGGGTCTAAGCCATTTAAACACTTCATAGGTGTGGGTAGACAGGGTGTGATTTTCCCACAGTTTCTAGATGAAGAAGAGATCATTAAAAAGGTAATTTTGATTTTTTTGAAGTATTTTTTTCTGGTTGATTCTGTGTGTCTATATACATGCATATATGCAGCTGTGTGAAGATATGCAATATATTCCAACAGGCATCCAAAGGAAACCTGGGGGCTTTTGCAGCAGCTTTTTGCTGGGTTAGTGAGGAATACCTGGCATTTCTTTCCCTCTGTCTTGCCACCTGGGTTTCACCCTTGTGCTTGAAGGGTGAGCAGCACAGAGGGCAGCAGCTGTGGGACAGCACAGCACCTGGCCCCTGGCCCAGGCACCAGGTCCCCACAGTGCCTGTGAGAACACCCATGGAGGGAGAGGTTTCTGTCCTCTTACCAAACCATCCACGGGCAGCCACAGCCACTGGCTGGGTTCATCTGGCCTCTCTGGCCACCTCAGCTGTAATAGTTTAAAATGAGGCTGCTCTTTGCTAGATGTATACGGTGCAAAGCAAAGACAGAGTAAATCGCTCAAAAAATGTGGGGGCTGACTTGAATCTGCCATAGGATGACTAGAAACAGCTTCCCTGGAGTAAACTGCAATTTTTTTTTAAAATTTTTTGTTCTTATCCTGCTGCTGAATTTACCTCAGGGCATCTTTTGGCTCTGTGGTGGAGAGACATTAAAGAAGCCTTGGAGTCTGCTGTGGTCTCTATTGGTTCTACAGATGTGCCTCCTCAGGAGGCCTTTCATCTCCACAGGTACAGCACTGCCGAGCTTCTGAGCCTCTTCGCTTTTCGTTAACACTCAGCAAAACCTCCTTCCCACACCAAAAGCTTGCATAGCTTGTGAGCCAAAGGTACATTATCACATGGTTCCCTCTCTGCATAGCTCATGTTACTGTACAGGACTGTGTAAGGAGCTGCGGGTCTGATGGCTAGAATTTTAGTCTGTCTTTTGTCAGTGTAGTATGCTAAAGTAAGCATTGCTCAAGTCCCTGTTAAGGGTGTTGCAGTATCCTGGAACCACATGGTGTCACATTTCTGGCTTCAGTAAAGGTCTTTAGGATATTTGTCTGTTTTGAAATTTCTTTGGATAAATAGAGCTTCTCTTGTAGGTGTATTCAACATGTAAATTTAATTAATATATTGGCCCTGACCTTTGTAGCCTGAGTTTTGATTGCACTATCTATGAGGGAGAATGAATGAAAAACCAAATGCATAGATCCTAAAATTTTGTATTTCTCCATAAATTTCCAAAATGTTTAGAGTATCACACAACAGGAAAAAAACACTTTTTTTCATTCCTCAGGAAAGAAATGAGTGCAAGAGCTAAACTTAGGTATTCAGCTCAGGATCTACAATATCCCTGTCATTCCCCAAAACACAGAAGTATCTTACAGAGACTTCTACAGCTTTTCTTTCAGTTCTTCCCCATCTTTTCTACGATGAAATTTTTCCTAATGTCTGATCTGAATTTTCCTTGCTCCATAAACTTCCTACTGTATTTTTGAGCTCTATTAATTCTGTTATTCTTTGCAGATTCTTTCTTTAGATTCTTCCACTTCAGTACCAACTAATGCATGTAATATTTCTTCTGAGCACTCTACAGGCTTTCACTAGACAGAAAGATGAGCTTATAGGCAACTGCAGTCATAGTTTTATGATTAAAGAATTTGCCTGGGGGGAAGAAAGTAGGGTTCAACTTCTTGCATTATCACAGATCCTGCAATGGCGATGGTAAACTGTGTAGGCCCAGATCCAAAGAGTGTTTAGGCTCTCATTAAAAGCTTCTTGTTCCATTAATTTACAAGCCTAACCTCTCTCCTACATTTCCCCTTTCATGCTGGCAAGTTTGCTGAGAGAACGTCTTTCAAGTTGAGGTATGCCATGGAATTGAACAGGGGAACTAGGATTGCTGCTGCGGATGAGACTTAAATAAGAGACAGAAGCCAAGCGGTTGTCAGTCATGTCAACAGTGATGTACTTTTAAGCCTTTGCAGACCTGAAATTCAAGCATCTGAGGAAACACAGCATTGAAAAATGAGGTGCTGATAGAGTCTGGGCACCTCCAAAGATTAAGCAGGAGCTTTCAAGAGCTCAGTTTTAGGTTCTTAAATTCTAAGTCTCACTTAAAAACATCATCACCTTCCTCAATCCAGGCCTTGTGCTAGCTATGTTTCTGTGACGGCCTGTTAGGAAAGGGATTTGCAAATATCTACTCTTCCAAGTATCTGCTAAGTGAGATAATAGCACTTGAATATTTCATGGAGTCTGAGGCTGAATATTATCACAGAAGCTGAGAAAAGCTGGCATATTCATCTTTTTCAAACTACAAGTTCAAATGAAAAAGCTACTTCATACTCTTCTCATAACTACCTTTATTTTTAGTCTTGGTTAAACAGCCTAACTTCTAGACTTGCCATATAAGCAGAGAAAATAAGGTTGAAGTATAGAATCCATAGCTCTGTGAATGTGAGATTGGTGGTAGGAAAACTGGTGTATATATCGAGGTTGTACTTTCAGGAACAGACATCATTTGAATAGAATGGTTTCAAGATCACATTTTTGGATATAGTTTCTTTTATGTTGCTATGACTCATTTTAAAAACATTTGGCACACGTTCTTATATTACATATGCTGAAATATATGACCTACCTTTAAATTGGAGAAGATTTTAAAAATTGTGAAAAGCTCAGATATAACAAAAGCATAGGTTCCAATAAAGCACTGAGAAGCTTGAGTTTTCATAAAAACAATAGAAATATTTTTATTGCTAATCTGCAAAACTGAGTTAAAAATTTTTAACATGTCTTAATGAAATGTTTGGCACTTCCATCCTGGAAATACCACAATCTCCTTTGTGCTGACCTCTTCACAATCCTGTGTGTGGTCCTAACTAAAACTCACACTTTTACCCACCTCAGAAAAAAAACCCAACCCAAACATCTGGGGAGAAAGAGCAACTCAGGCAGTTTCCATCGTCAGAAACTGGTTGGTCTGGGATTCAAAATAGATACCTAGAGAAATCATTACTCAGATCTCAATAAATATTGTTGGAGTACTATTGCCTGAATTTCTCTAAATTTTTTCCTTGAAGGTTGTACTCATATTCTCTTTAATATAATAGAAGGGGTTTTTTTTACACCAAACTATTTGTGTTCTCCACATGCTATTTATAATTTTTGTAAATTCTTCAAGTGACTTTGTGACTTTTGCACAGATTTTCTGTCGTTTGTTTCAAAGCAGAGAAACAGAGGCAGAGAAAGACCGAGTCTTGTAGGTATGAATTTCTTAGGGATTTTGTGACTTGCTAGGAAGGGAAAAATGAATAAACATACAAGAAATAATAGTGACATTTGATTAATTAACCATTTTTTGTATCAAATTGACTGCTGATTTTATGACTTGTAGGTTTTTTTTCCCTAGTGATGCAATGCTACCTCTTTCCATGGAAATATTCCATGCAAGAGGAGACTGGTTCAAGTCTCCAGTTATTAGAAATATTAATTTAGTGGCTATACAGAAAAAATATTCTAAAAGAATCACTGAAAGTTAGCCAGTATGGTTAAGCAGCAGAGGAAAAAAGGTTTTACAAATAAAACATACTATTTTGAAGGAGTAGTATAAATAACTTACTATACAGGCAACTTAAATTTAAAATCATAATAGGGCAAAAGAGGAATAGATTTGATGAGCAGAATGCTAAATGAAGAAGAACTATAATAAAAGCATTTTCAAATGCATCAGAGTGAGAAAAACTGCCAGAAGCCCATTCAATGATCAAAGACAGGAAGGCCATTGTGGAATATTTAGAATTATTTGTATGGCTGTGCATTGTCAGAGGGGTGATTTCTACAAACTGGAGGAGGAGTCTCATGGCACAGTTCATGAGATGAAGTGACCCAGTCTGACAGCTCATAGCTTCCAAAGGTGAAGACTCTGCTCCTACCACATTTCTGCTTTACCTCACTTCTGGCTGTGCACTCTCACCATCCATTTTGTACCAGCTCCTGTTCTCAGAGATTTCCATGAGTGTAGAACATGTCTCAGAGGCAGTGCCCAAATAGCAAAAGAAGAGGAAATTAAACTCTTAAAAACAACTGCAATTAATAAATTCCATGCAAACTAATTAATGAAAATACAATAAAAATGAAGTTAAAGACACAAAAATGTATAGGATATAACAGGGGAAAATGATCAGTTTTTGTAAAAGAAAACTAGACCTTATAAATTTCTCATTTAAAAGATGCTTGGCAAACAGAGAACATTTGTACCTGTATTTTCACAAATGCTTGTTGCAAGAAAGGAAAATTATACCTGACTACATAATGAAGAAGCACAAAGTTGAATTATTTATGAGCAAGATCTGGAATTCATGGTGAATCATAGTTCTCTGAAAACATCAGCTCAACATTGTTTCATAAAAGCAAGCAGATTATTGGAAAAAGAGTGTGATAATACAAGATGTTACTGAATTGCTATATACATTTTGATCTGAAATCTGCTGACTGGGACTGGATGTGAGGAGGTAATATTTTAGGAAGTTAGATTTGTTTATGAAATAATAAATTCCAGATTTTAGAGCAATATAGGTCTTTCAAAACTAAAAACAGTCACACACATTCATGTGCAAAAAAAAAAAACAACAAACCCACCAAAAAAACTTGACAGGTTTCTTAGGCTGCAGTTTAATAAATACTGTAAATGAATTTAAGCCTGGTACACTGCTGAAACAGGAGTGCCATAGTGTTGGCTGTTCTGGGCTGGGTGCTCCTTCCCCTGCTCTGGGCCTTCATCAGCACCTGTACAGCAGCCCAGTAATCCAGATTAGGCAATTGATGTAGCCTGTTTTTAACTTTTTTTTTTGTTCTGCTTCTTCAGTAAACTTTCAGGTGGATCAGTTCTTTGATTTTGTTCACCATATGACCCCACCAGCACCAAGACAAATAAGAGTGTGGGTATGTATGGCAGACGGCAGCATTAAAAAGCAACTTCTTCAATGAAGATTCAGCTCAGATTGTTTTGAATTGATCATCAGCTGCAGCTTCCTAACACAGGTGCTTGCTTAGGTTTTACTTTGATAGGAGGCTGGGAGATGGTTAATGTACATCTCTGCACCTGTGAATTTAAAATCCTTCCTAAATCTACCACTTTATAAATACCTCCATCGACTGTATTAGGCCAGCGCTATTCAGGTGAGATAAAAAAGCCTGCAAGATCTAAAGTACTTCTAACACCTGAGACAGTCCACTTAGATATTTCTTCAGATACAGGAAAATTGCATGTTACCGTAAAAATGCTATAATTTTAGGAAGAAGTCTAATTTCTCTTCAAGGAGCAGCATTCTGCACAGAGAATATTACATTTCTTAACCTCATATCATGTTTTTGCAGACTATGAGATTAGCAAAAGGGTAAGGATGAGGATCTCGCATGCAGTAATTCTGAATAGCTACTGCTGTCACAGTAAGTTCTCTAGCACACCTGGTGTAAGTGCACACCTGATAGTAAGTAAGAATTTTAATAACATTAACCATATGTGGCCCTGCCTGACAAAAGAGGTTTTTGTAGCTCTGCTCGCTGTATAAGGTATTGCCTGGTGATTGTTTGCTGGAGAGTTTTCATCCTGTGAAATCCTGTTTGATCTCCTTAGGACAGCACTTAATAGAAAAGACACTAAGTGACAAATCAAGGAGTGATTTCTACAACCAGGAGCGATGTAAAGGTGAGTAGATTCATTACATGAAAAAAGGTTCAAAGTCAAGGCCATAAATGTGTCCAAAAGTTGTCATTATTCAGAAGTTAGCAGAAAAAGAAATGCCAGAACAAAAATTATGTCTATTTTCACTTGCTTTTGCAGTGTGCCTCTTGAAATGAAACAAAGGGAAAGCAAAGAACAATAATCCAAATTTTATTTTGCCATTTCTTTGCTATGTATCCTTACTAGAAACTAAAACCATAAGAGTAAAACCACAAGGTTCACCCATACCTGGACACTGAACCCGCGTTTTACTTATGCTGCATAAGATACAATAGAAAGGAAAGGCAATGAGTGGTTCCTTCTGGTCTTTGATCAAAGCATGACAGGGGTTTTCCATGTGTGTAGCAGTGTGAGGCCCTGGGCAAGACACCTTGTGCATCATTGCTTTGGAAGTTCATTGGTAATATTCTCCTGCAGATGAATACTGGAAATCTTAAAGCACAACCCTTCCTTCCCAACTTCAAAATGTTACTGGAGAAAGTTACAGGTTGATACATCTGCACAGGGATTGTACAGCTTTTGCAGAAGTCCTGACTTGTATTGATTTCTCTGTGCATCCTGATAATACATGCAAAACAGGGGCTTTTAGCCTTATTCCATTTGCCTATTGCCATGTTAGTGCACACTGTCCAGTTATGCATGCCCTTTCCTTTTCCAGCAAAAAACCAAGTAGCTGTCTGTTGCTCCATCTGGGTTGAATCACCCTTGCATGTTGCTAGGGCTTTGAAAAGAGCCACACACTGTCAGGGCTATTAAAAAACCCAAAGAAATAAAACCTGAATCATTGAATGAGGAGATCTTGTAGGGTTTCCTACTTTTCTACCTAGTCACCCTGGTAACATCCTGCTGCAGCATATCTCTTGAAAACCTCTGGGGAGCAAAGATTTGTAAAATGACACTGAGAATATAGATTGCCTAGCGGGTATGTAACCCTCTAAGTATGAGTCAAGAGCTTCTTATAGGAGACAGCCAAGCCACACAATAGGAAGAAAATGCCCTTGTCTGCTTTACGACTGGGGAAAACCCTTTTTACTGCAATGACAGAAATAGTGAAGAATTTTTAGATTTATACAACTGATATTTTTGTTGATCACTGTTATTCTGGCAGAGGGCATGGCAAAAGCATAATTTAATTGGCAGAGATAATGGAAAATAACTTGTACAAATCGTTTTTTTTTTTTATGACTAGAGTAAGGTTATTGTTATTACTACAGTAAGATTACTATTTAATTTTTTTCTCTTTGTTCCCATTGAGTATAGTTTATACAGTTACTATCACAACTCCACAACTATTTGCTTCATGGTGAAAAACTGCCATTTAAAAAAAGAAACTACTTAATGTGACAGCAAAGCAAACAAAAGAAAGGATATTTCCATGTATGTTATTGAGCTTAATTTTAGCTGATTAAAAACTTACAACTCTGAGTGACCCCACAGTAGATTTTTTTTTCTAAACATGGTTTTGGGAACAGTGAAACACTATATTCTGTTGGCAAACAGTTACAAGAATTTAAACCTTTAATCAAGCTCTGCTAAATGCTTCAGTTTATAAATTGTTTATGAGTTAACCAGGACTTTCCACACAAATCTGTTTCACTTTAATAATAGTCTGGAACTTTTCTACACAGTATTCTGTCCAGTACAGTCTTCTACTGTTCAGATCTGACTACTGTTAGGGTCTGATCAAAATTAGTCTCACTTACAGAAAAGCTTATATATTGTTCATGAATAAGCCAGTGCTGCTAATATTGAATAATAAAAAATTATCTTTACAGGTCTTCCTTCTTGCTTATGTTACACACCATAAGGAAGAAAAGCAGGCACTGATTCGATTCACCTCTACGTACCCACCAGACTCCCTTGGCAAGCCTGATGCACTGATGTGGTTATTTCCCTTTGCCAGCCCAGCCTGAGTAGTTCTGATTTTGCTCTTGCTAACACAGCTGTGGTTCAGCAGCGCCCCTGAGCCACACGACTATCCAGGGGGATTAATCTGTCGTACTAATGACAGGTCAGTCTGTTGGGTCAAAGGATTTTGTCATGTTGTTAAGTGCTCGGGGTACATGCTTAGACACATAATACCAGCAGAAGGAAAACACGTGGGGTCACCTTCCTGACAAAGAGTGGTGAAACAACCAGTGGCAAACCTGTTTAATGAGCATTCCTGCCCTCTCGTGGCAAAACTGTGCTAAATTTAGTTGTTACATGTCACGGAAGCTTGTCGAGCAGAAGGCTAGAAGAAGAAAATGATAAAATATTTATTCCCTCATATTCATTCATGTACTTTTTGGTGTCCAAATTGGAGGAACTCTTTGCAGTCCTTCAGCTTTTTCCTGCATCAAATTAGATTCTCAGACATGTTTTAAGTTCTAGTTAGAAAGTCCTCATGCTAGTTTAGCCAGATATGTGAAAAATTTTTTCACATGGATAAAAAACAGAGATTTTTCCAGTTTTATGGCTACTCAGAGCTTTTGTTTTTTTCTAAGATGAACCAATTTTTAGGGATCCTTTTAGCAATCAGAAGAAGGTGAAATAGGGAAACAAAAGTGTTAGGATTATACTTATACCACTTTTAAGTTGCTTCCTACAGCAACATACATTTTATTATGCTGATATGCAATGCACTATTGCCCTTTATTTCTAAAATAATTTGGTAACTGACTGAAAACCAAGGCTACAAGGAATCCTTGTGTTCATTCATGTTTTGCAAAAAGCTATTTAGAAAGAGAAAATAATGACTTTTTGACAGCTTCAAAAAATAGTACTCTGAAGAAAGCAAGATCTTTTCTCTTTGTGGTTGTAGACGCTGCCACATCTGCATTTCAGATATACAGTTTATATAGTATTAGCTCACTCACAGTCTTGAACAGCACTGAATCATACTCATTCTCCATCCATACTAGCTTGTGTCATGTGATGTACCAAAGTCAAATCCAGACTTACACAGGCCTAGCAGAACCAGAAATGGCAGCTGGATTTTTCTACCTGCTGTGAACATTCTTCTTAGATCTTATCATAGTGAAGGACTATCTGAAGAAAGACTGCACCTGCACACATTCAAGGGGATGTGCAGAAATACAGGAATTTGCAAATCAAATGGTAACACCAGATATAAAGTATTACAAAAGTGGGAAACAAAAGTCAGATAGCAACATGTCTATCTTCATTTCACAAAAATCTTAGATGACATTTCTTCTTTCTTTTTATATAAGAGGTAGCAGCATATAGAAAAACAGAGTGAAAACAGCTTTCCTGTTGCATCTAAGAAAAAGTGGCTTCAACTGTGATCTTGAAAGGGACTGAAAAATTTTCCAAGAAGAAGAAAAAAGACTATGGAAATATTCTGTTTAGCAAGGAATATGAGAAGAAGTACATCAAAGAAAATGAATGTAGAGACAGATGTCGTACACATTGCCATGAAGAAAGAAATTTCTTCCAAACTTGTTGCGGTGACTAGTCAGACATCTGTAACACACAGATCTGGCTTTTCTTTGCCTGGAATGTATTTATCCATTTATATCCAAAGACCGATTCATTAATGAAAATTTCAGGGCCAAGCTTTTCAGAAGGGGCTAATGATTTTGAGATCCCAGGTCCAAACACCTCAAATGAATTTTATATTCACTCCCTTAAAATTGCCAGGTGGGGATGCTGGAAATGAATACATGCAAAAACATGAGCCACTTGACCCATGCACTGAGTTTATAGGAGACAACTCATAACAGCTTTACCAACTCTTGTAGTATAAAAAGGACTTTGTGAAACACCTATCCCTATGAGACTCACAGTTGCTGGAAGTAGTAATTTCCAAAACACAAGAGTTTAAGTTTCAAGAAGCTTATTTTGATTTTCAAGAAGCTTATTTTGATTTGCTATTTTCTGTAATTGGATTTAATTTAAAGATTGTCAGAATTTCTTTATTTAGTGCTCAGCACATTTATCTGGGCAATTATTTAAAAGAAAGATACAGTTTTAAATAACCTTTTACAGACATAATTTTTTAAGGAGTTAAAAGAGTGTATTGTTCATTTGTTGCACTACAATAATCCTGAAAGTATTGCTTACATCAAACAAATTTAAACTATTTAAAAAAGAATATTATTACAGTCATGTTGTTAAATATTTCAGGTAGTAAGTGTGTCAGAAAATGACACATAAAGATGATAAAAATTGTCCTCAGTGCTGGAAATACCATTCTTTTCTCCTGGGCTGCAACACAGTCCAGGCTACTGACTGCTGCTGGAAAGAATGCATGAGACACCTACACACTAATGGCTTTTTCCCCGAAAACAAATTGACTTTGAAAAATAAAACTGAAATGAGATTTTTTCCCCCTCTTCCTTGTGACACAAGTATGAGAATCAAGATATTTAGCTGTTTGAGATATATCATACATGTCTTTTATTTACTTTTGCAATGTATAACGGAAATTTAATGAAAGAACCCTTTTTTAGTTGTGGAGAGTATTTTAAGAAACTGTAATTTATTCTGAATTAACTAGGGAGTACCAAAAAGTCCTTATAGAAATGTAGATCTTTATTCAGCCCACCTAACTTTAGATGCTAAGTTAAGATATCTGCATCAGAAACCTACTCGCCTGAAGTTCCCTTAATCACTGATGGGAAGTGATAGATGCCTTCAAACAGTGATTCTGATGGTAGGCTGAGTTGCCTTTTTTAACTGCACTCCCCTGTTGATTGTGAAATGTTTTCTTGATCCTCCCCTGCCGGTTTTTGGACTAATCAAGGTTCTTCTAATAGACATATGGACTGAGGTTTGTATTATTTAAACCTGCAGACAATAAACTTGTTTTCTTAGTTGTCAGACCTTAAAATAGCTGACCATGGATACAGGGGACCTTGAATCACATGTTGAAAACCATTTCCATATAGGCAGTAGTTGCTACAGCAACAAGGCTCCAGCAGTGGATAAGCAATTAATAATCTGGGCTTTTATAAGCTGTTGTACCTTGATTGAATGGAAGTAGAGTTTAGGGCATTGAAGGCTGCATTCAAGGAGAACATGTAAAATGAAATTTTTTTCTCTTCCACAGAATAAGGGAAAAATAACTTCCATTACTTAAAATAAATATATCTGTCTTAAAGTAGAAGCCATTAAAATGAATCAAGGCTATCTAATATTTTGGGAATTACAACCAAATTGCCAGGTCTCAAGAACCAGCAGTGTGTGCCAAAAAAGGGCTCTATGTAGAGACAACAAGGCAGAGAAAATATCACAATTAAGTGGTAAATGTTTGAGCCTTAGGGTATAAATACTCATTAGAACAAACAGCCTTATTAGCCTGTAAATGTGGGAAATGTACAGATTTTTATCCCAACGAAGAATCAGTATCCTTGTGATTGGAGCACTCATTGGGAAAAAGTTGATTGACAGAAATAGACATTGTTAGGAACTATCAAATCCGAAAGCCCAGTAGGGGCACGGCTGCTGCAGCTTGATGACACATGGAAGTCCGCCTGGCTGAGTGTGTACCATAGGCACACACTCGTGTGCACACACACACACATACACACATACATGTTTGGGTGTCTCCAGCAGCTGGCCAGGCCCTCCACTCTTCCGCTCCCAGTAGACCATGCCTGCAGGTACCCCACTCCCAGCAAGACCCCCAGGCCATGTGCCCCACTTGCCCCACTTGACTCACCTCTGGTCCACCCCCATACACACAGGCTCACAGACCAGAGAGCCTCGCACCCAGGAAAATTGCTAGAAATGGAGTTTAGTGAGAAGCTGGAACAACTGCACTGGTCTGGTGCAGGCATATCTGGATAGGTGTCCTGATCTATTGCCTGTTACACAAAACTGGCTCTTTTTCTCCTCTTCTGCCTCTGTTTTCCCACACTTGTTCCTCTCCAAACTACCTCAATCCATCTCTTTCCCCACCTTCATTGCATGCCCTAAACATCCTACAGTAAGTCCTGTGCAGTCCCAAAATGTTCTTCCCTGCACCCCAGGCAGTGCTCCGGCCTGTGGGATGACCCAGAGAGCCTTCTCATTGACTTCTGGCAGTGGGTGTACCACAGGCATATGGGACCAGGACTGCCTGGGGACAGCCCTGGGGCTGGAGTGGGGTGTCCTGTCTCTGGCTGGGCATTGGGGTCCCCCCTGCCGTCATGCATTTGGGGCTGTGGGGGACGAGATTTTCACAGGATAGTGGCTCTTGTGAAACCCCAGGAGGAGCTGGGCAGGGGAGTATTGGGGTTCCCCCAGCTGCTCTGCACTCCCTTGTGCGTGTGTGGGGCAGCTTACGTCACATAAGTTATCAGAATGTTCAGGTACTTTAGTCAAAATTAACAACATCTAATGAAAATGTTTTAGCCATTGGGCTATTGAGTATTTAGGGTCATCCTCTGAAGTTTTTCACCCTGCATCCAAAAATTCTTCCAATAAATATTTTACAGAATTTTGTATGTTCTAGGGAAAACCCCCAACATTTTAATGGATCACCTCTCGCTGATTGAAAACACTTTACAAGAAAATTTTTAACCAGCCATCACTGAATGACTCTAGTCCTGCACCTCCCAGCTGCTATAACCAGAAGGTGATGGTTACATTTCGGTTGCACAGGTGAGAAGAGAGCATGTGCTGGTATCAGTTTCAGGCAGGAGAAGAGCATAGCAATCTTGTAGGAAAACTTAGAAGTGATGCTTTAATTTTATTACTTTTACCCACATAGTTTCCAGCCAAAAGGAAGACTATTAAGACACTCCTGATAGCCAAATTGTCTCCTTCAGTTCATCAGTTAAAACCTGTATTGACTTCATGGAGACTTACGCTTTATGGGGAGTGTCATGGTTTAACTCCAGCTGGCAGCTGAGCCCCACTCAGCCGCTCCCTCAGTCCCCCCGCATTGTATGGGGGAGAGAATTGGAAGAGTAGAAGTGAGAAAACTCATGGGCTGAGATAAAGACAGTTTAATAAGTAAAGCAAAAGTTGCATGCACAAGCAAAGCCAAACAAGGAATTAATTCACCACTCCCTACGGGCAGGCAGGTGCTCAGCCATCCCCAGGGAAGCAGGGCTCCATCACGTGTAATGGTTACTTGGGAGGACAGAATGCTATAACTCTGAATGTTCCCTCTTCCTTCTTCTTTGCCCAGCTTTATATGCTGAGCATGGTGACGTATGGTATGGAATATCCCTTTGGTCAGTTGGGTCTGACTGTCCCGGCTGTGTCCCCTCCCAACTTGTGTGCCCTCCCCGGCCTGCTTGCTGGTGGGGTGGGGTGAGAGACTGAGAAGGTCTTGGCACTGTGCAAACACTGCTCAGCGATAATGAAAATATCCCTGTGTTATCAACACTGTTTTGGTCACAAATCCAAAACATAGGCCCAAAACTGTGAAGCAAATTAACTGCCCCAGCCACAACCACCACAGGGAGCTATAGAGTAAGTCACATACTTGTGAATGGTTTGTCACGTTTCATGTAACAAATGTGGCTCGGCACACACGGTGACTTTTGTACTGCTGCACATATTGCATTTGTGTTAGTATTTTGACCATAAAACATCAGCCATTTTTAAGAGAAAATCCATGCACAGAAGATATGCTTTATAATACAGACTGCTATTTACAATTGCATTCTAACTTATGCAGTGTCCTTGATGATACACATTTTGATAAGCAGATAACAAAACTCTAACAACGAAACAAATACATTTCCCTTTTCTTTGTATGCGTCTCTGTTTTGCCTGTATCCGTTAGTCTTTGTCACATGGTCCATTTTGTCAATGAAGTTTAACACCCAGAACTGAATGGATTATTTCACTAAAGTCAGCATCTGTGCAAGTGTACACACAGCAGAGGACAAACACCTCCCATAGCTGTTTGCCACTACTTGGGAGGCCTCAAGGTGGCTGAGATTTTAGTGGTCACCATTAGTGGTTTTTAGAGTAAACACACAGTTTTAAGTATAGGTTTACTTGTCTATTCTCTAGACATATATTTTCAGAATAGTTTATAAATTACTTTGCTTATATTAACTTGTTCTCATTTTCTTTTTGGTACAAACCCCGATTGGTTCAAAACTGTATGTATTGCTCATGGTCTATGAGACTTATAACTGTGAGTAAGAAATATACTTTAATTAATCTTGATCTGCATTTGGTGAATGTCTTGTCTGCACCTCGAATAATGTGTTCTCTTTTGGGATCCTCATTCCAAGAAGGATGCTGAGGTGCTGGAGTGTGTCCAGTGAAGAGCAACAAAGCTGCTGAAGGGTCTGGAGCACAAGTCTGATGAGGAGCGGCTGAGGGAACTGGGGGTGTTTAATCTGGAGGAGAGGAGACTCAGAGGGGACCCTATTGCTCTCTGCAGCTACCTGAAAGGAGGTTGCAGTGAAGTGGATGTCAATCTCTTCTCCCAGGAAACAAGAAGTATGAGAAGAGGCAATGGCCTAAAGTTGTGCCTGCGTAGGTTTACATTGGCTATTAGGAAAAATTTCTTCAGTGAAAGGGTGGTCAAGAATTGGAACCAGCTGCCCGGGGGATATGGTGGAATCACACCCCTGGAAGCGTTCAAAAAACATGTAGATGTGGTGCTTAGAGGCATGATTTAGTGATGGACTTGGCAGTTCTGAGTTAGTGGTTGGAGTTGCTGATCTCAAAGGTCTTTTCCAACCTAAATGATTCTATGATTCTATGATACTCATGAAGTATCACACTCTCCTGACAACTTTTGGCTGTGATATATTACGCTAGTGTTTTGACAGGGAATCCAGCCCCTAGCAAAGAAAAAAAGAACCTCAGCTGGGCTTTCATGTGTCTTTACAGGAACGTAGCCAAATCAAAATATTTAGTTTTCAGGCCTCTGGTCTTTAAGGAAAATGAAATGAAACAAAAGCAGCTTTCTATGCAACGCACACAGTGTTTGCAAAGAAAAAAAAATTGGTTTTGTCAAAAGACTAATTTTCCTATTGAAAGACTGTCAATATAAAATGTTCAAGAAATCATAAATATAGTAATAAATATAAATTAATGGAACTGAATGTTTCAGACTGTCTCCTTACACTCACTCACTCACTCACAAAGGAGGGACTGCTAGCAAGACTATAGTGTTTGTTTTACTTGTAATTTAGAGAATCACGTAGAAGACAGTGAAGAGGTGTTATCTCAGTTATAATCCTCAAACAAGTTAAAAACATCATTCTCCTGCAAGGTGTACTGAGGACAACATCATTAACATGGCATTTCACTGAGAAACTGCTTCCTAGCCTTTAGTGCAGACACCTGTAAATATAACTGAGCTTAGCTAAATTTTTTAGACTATTAATTCACTGAATAAGCATGGGTTCTATAATTGTATGATTTCAAGAGGAAAGACAAATGTGGGATGGTTATAGTATTCCCTACACTGTTTAATGAGACAGAGAATTAGCTCAACCTCAGATGTGTCATATCTGGTAAATCAATGGATTATTAACTTTAATGCAGTATATGCATTGTTAGTCTCACATTTGACAACATAAAAGTCCAAGATAATGGTTGGGAAATTTGTGAAATAATAATCCATACATTACAAATTCATGATAAAAATAGGGACCTGTGTGCATATGTAAGTGGATAAGGTGGATGGTGAATAACAGCAAAAGGAGCAGAGGAGAAGGGAGAAATAAAGATACATACAAGTGATCATTTATAATGATATCATTCAGAAAGCAGTTTAAGCACAGACACAATCCATGTGGTTTCTACTCTCATCACTGGCTAAAGCTCCAAAACTATGTAATTAAACTATGCTAAGGAAGTGCAGAAAGCAGTGCCAGCAACTGGATAGGGCACATGCGTGCTTGACTCTACCTGATCCATCAGGCTTGCACAGAAGAAAGAATAATCAGACCTTTGATTAATGTATTAGACATACTCAGGTTTTGTTTTGTTTTGTTTTGTTTTGTTTTGTTTTGTTTTTTTTCTAGACTGGAATCATGCCTCAGGTGCAGCGTAGATGTACCCAGATAACCCCAGTCATGGCATGACAGACAGAGGTGCTCCTTAAAGCTGCACAGGAGCAGCCATTAACTGACACAGGCATTGATGCGGACTGGCCAGCTTCAGGATTTCTCGGTGAAAGATCTCCAGGTTTCATCTGTGCACCTCAGGATCAGATCTCACACATTCTAGCTGTGAAGTCCTTTCAGAACTTTGTGGGTGGAAAAATCTGGTTGTATGACAATTTTTCAGGAAAACAATTAGAATGTGGGTCAATATGGTAAACATAAAACTAGGTTATAATTCTAGTTTGTAGCAGTCCTCAAGAAGCTGAAGAAAAAAACCCTACTGTTCTGACAAGGCAACAGAACAGATTGTAAGCAAGTATGCAAACCACTTCTTTGATTTTCAAATATCCTAGAACAATGGTAGCCCTGAAAGCCTTCAGGAACCAAAAGTACTGTCTTTGGCTTATTTCGACACAGAGGCATCTTGAACATACTGTACAAAGGAACAGTAGCTATATGCTGCAGTGAGGGATGGGACTCCTTTCCAGGAAGTTGTTGGCTGCTCTCTGCTTTGATTTAACAAACAAGATCTTTCTGAAATTGGGTGAAGTAATGGAAAGTCTGCAAACAATGAAGCAAAGGGCTACAGATGCATGTTTCCGTTATAGACCAATTAGCCAGCAAACTGAGAGTGAAATAAAGCTAGGCTAGCTCATTACATTTTATGTACTTGGGATCAACAGAGATGATTCAGAGATTCCTTGGACTGCTTTTGCGCTAAGTTCAGGAGAGTTTGTTTTGTAAATACTTGCTTATCATTAGAAGTTTTGTTCTGTGGAAAGGATCTTAAAGTAATAACATTTTTTTTTTGTAGAAGGATGCTTGAAAATTTTGGATAAACATTGGCCTTGAGTATAGTGGTTTTATTAGAAATTAATTTATATCAATCTGGAAATGTCAATGCCAACAGTGAACTTTAATGAAGTCTTACACATGTAAGCATCTAAGCACTACAGGAATAGATGCAATTAGGTGCTTAGGTGAGATTTTTGGACCGGTGTATTTTCATTTAGGTATTTCAAATAACATTCAGTTTTTCTGCTGACTTTTTTTCCTAGGCATAGTTACAGCTGCATAATGTGCGTTTCCAAATATTCAAGAGAAGGTTACAAAACTTCATAATGGATGGAGTCATTCTGAGACAGAAATATTTTGATACAGGCTGCTGTTTCCATAGTTGACCTTATTGGGAGGTCTGGGAGGAATGGGAGGGGAACTCATGCTCTCAGAAGGTCCTTTACTTTGGGCTGATTCTAATAAATTTTCAGTTTAAAAAGAAGAGTCCATGGTGAGTATTTTAGCTGGAAAGAAGCAGACAGGTCCCGGAAGAAAGAGAGCCACCCCAAACCTTTATTGGAAGGTTAAACTGATCTTAAAGCAAAATATTTTCAAGTTTTATTATTTCTCCCTTTTTCTAAATAGGAGGGGTTTTTTGCTATTCTGAGTGTAGTAAAGAGTCTCAAGAGTTCCCCAAATGGCAAAAGTTAGTGAGCATACTATAAACTACAATAGGAATTCCCTCACTGCAAGGAAACACGCTAAGCAACAGCAAAGATACAGAAATTTGAAGGGTCAAATATATCACAGCAGCAAAATCTTAAAAGTCTCATGAAAAAAGATTTTGAGGTATCTTTTGAAATAAGAGTTGGAGTATAATGAGTTTAGAGATCACTCCAGAACAAGGTCATCTATAACTGACTTACATGTTTTTTTTCTGTAGATGCAGGTGGTAAGAAAGTCACAAGCATTTTATTACCCCTCTCCAAGGTTATAAAGTTCTCATTTGTAACTACTTTTCTTGTTGACATCTGACCCTGTTCAACCATATTGGAAGAAAGACTATTGTGATTACAGAATATTAGTACAAAAGACCATAAAGTGTAGCACCAACATGAACTCTTCTTCCCCTCAGACAGCACCGTTTTATTCAGCAAATCTCCTTTCTCCATGCATTCTGCAGTAGCTGCCTGTGCCAATGATATAAATTAGTTTTCTCTCCTGCAGAGACAACATAGCTAGGAAATACTAAGCTGGAAATTTTGTTCCATCTTGTATATCATTAACAAACCTGTTTAATAGCTTTCAACTAGATACACCTGTGCAATTCTGTTGAGGGAAATAAGGTGATGGTGCCATCCATAGAAAGATTGATTTGGAATTTAGTGTTGCACAGATGCAGCTGGGAGCTCATTTGCTTTGCAGAGCATTTATAACTAGCAATGATAAGTGACATGAAAAAAACCCACCCTAGAATATCTAGCTTGATTCTAAGGAACATAGAGAAAGCAATCAGGAAAAAAAAAAAACAAACAAAAAACCATAAAAGACAATTTTATTTGTAGTTTAGGCACATTTGATACAGAAATTCTTGAGTGAGAATTATGTGGGACCCACAATGACATGAGCACAGGAGTTTTTCAGGATAGGACCATACTTACACTGAGAAATCAAAAGGTACAGACTAAACTACTGATTAGTCTGTATTAGGCCATTTTTTCCTACCACTGGGAAAACAGTTTTATTCAAAATTTGCAGATCTAAATTCATATTGAGGGAAGGTTTGACCAATATATCCAATACATCCACCATGACAAAAAATCAGACTCAGTGTTACCTTAATTTTCATAATGAAGTAGTTGCTGCAAAGACCTAGAAACATTTGTTAAGACATCTAACCCTGAGCCTTGTTTTAGGATGAATTTTGCATGAAAATGACCTAGATCATAAGTTGTGTGCTCTTGTGAATAACCACTCCAGAGCTGTAAAGAAAACCATATTCTAAACTGACAACAAAACTGTACTCATTAATTGTTTTAGACAGTGTGGTAGTGCACCATCCTACATCTGTGCATGTTATAAAATGTGGTCAGAGGATTTGATTTGTCTGCACCTGCCTGCATAAACAGCGTGATCAACAAGCTGCACAGGTTTTGTAGAGTATGTGTTGCAGCTAATCTATGAGTTAAATCTACAAAGGCAAATATTTTACTTGGAAGTGTTCATGAATACAATTATAAGTAGTTATATCAAATTAATTGTTAGTAACTTTCCTTTTTATTTTTTTTTAGGAAGAAAGGCAAGTATTCTGACTGTGTTTCATGTGTCTTTTAGGAGATTTTAAAGTTAAATCATGTAAATTTTTTTTTGCATATATATTAACAGAAAGTCTTATATAATTGTAGACTTTCATGAGTATTAGTAGAGTTTTATTGCATTATATCAATAAGTCATTCAATCTTGCAATCTATAAGACATTTCTCCTATGGCTTTTGTATGTATGATACCAGTTCTGCAAGTCCAAGTTCATTGTATTTGTGTATAAACTATGATCACATTCGTAGATGTCAGAATTATCAAGGCATTTCATGTAGTATGAAACCTTCTGCTGCTTTGGTGAAAGGGATGTTTCCATGCAATACATAGAAAAAATCTAAATATCTTCCAAATAATTATTGTTTTAAATATTTATATGTATCCATCTATATTCTAGCTCTTTATAGAAAAGTATGAAGTAATTGCCCTGAAGTTAAAAATGTAGTTGAAATACAGTGCTTTCCAATGTGTTTTTGATTATCTATCCCTTTTTCCCTGCCTTTTATGAAAAAAGGTCTTGTAAGGTCTTTCCTTGCCTTCTTTGATTTGTCTTACTAAAATCTTTTTATATACTCTGACCTTTTTATTAAGACTTCCTTCAGACTGGATAGCCAGCATGATATATTATCACTTGTTTCTTGTAGTATAAGCGTTTATATTATGCCCAGCAAAAGCTGACTTTTTTGTGCATAGACAGAATCCCTGATCCTTGCTTTTAAATTCAAAGCTGTTAATTTGCTCTTTCACCAGATGAAGTAGAATATGTGGTTAAAGTAACTGTACAGAAACTGTAGAGGTATCAGTGTCACTGTCTCACTGTGGTGTCCAAGCCTGGGGACAGTTTCCTTAATGCCTCAGCTTCTGGAGTCATGTAAATTTACAGAATCTGCAAAAATTGGACAGACTTCCTATGACCCTAGAAGCAAGGAAAATAAATGAAAACTATTGGTTTAAATTCCACAGTTTTAAAGATACCTCAAGATTTGATGGTCTGACTCATGACTTTTGCACTCTGGTTTGGCAATATTGATACACTCACAATCCTCCTAGCCAACTGTTATGAAAGAGTTAGAAGTGCAATGGTACAAACACTTTTAAAACCACAGTCTATTTGGAGACAGACAGAAAGAAGGATTGGGGCATGAGCAGACTGAAACAATAACTCTACCAGACAAAAACAAATGAAGAAAAATGAGGGAATTTGTATACTGTCCAACATTAGATGTGCCTTCAGTTCCTGAATGCATTTCCAGTGTTGAAACCTGTGACTGCCATTGCTAAGCCACCATCCAAATTCTAGCACTGTTTAGACACGAATATGTCCCACCTTGTTTAGACTCCTAAATTTAGATCACTCAGTTAAGAGCGTAAGTTTGTTATCTTGCCTCTTTTTTGCTAAAGATGAGAGGCATCTGCAGAAAGCACAGAGGAAAAACCTGGGTCCCATTGGGAAACCAAAATTGCTGAAGTCAGAACAGGCCAGACAGATTGTTGCGACATCCATCCTGCAAACCCCTGCATGGCACAGAGTTCTATGCCTATTGATTGCCCCAAATAAAGTCAGAACTGAAGGTCAAAAACCCTCATTTGCTATAGGAGTGGAATGGGAATGAGTGTCCTAAGCTCTAAAACAGTTGTAATGACACTTCAGGAGTGATTTCAGGAAGCAAAATGTTCTCCAGATGGTGAAGAAGAGACCTAAAAAGCTGAATTTTCATCTTTTATTGACTACAGAAATCATTAACTTGCAACATTTTATGTCTTAGCATAAATAACATGGGATAAACCCAGAATCTCACAGTTGTATAGATCATACTGTCTACATAATTATTTTTATGTATAAAATCTACATTTATAAATATATATTTATACATCAACTTTATAGATTAAGATATTTAAAAGGTACATGGGTGAACACCTCAGTTATGGAATGCAGGTATATAGTAAGTGTGCGTGCTCAGAATGTGTCTGCTTACAATAAACTGAAGAAAGAGGAGTCCTGTCTTGCTTATCATCTAATAGTTCCAATATCTAGTGGGAAAAGACAGAAACACAGGTTCTACACTCCAAGAATTTGTTACATTATTCGTGTATTTGCACTACTTGTCTGCAGTCCAAATCTAGCAAAAGATATCTATTGCCATCCAAAGACACTGACTTGTCTTTAAAAATCAGGTTTCCTAGATAAACCTTTATCATAACATAGTAAAAATGATGATTTTTAATTATTAAATCAATGTTTCTTCAACAGGACTTGAACTTGGAAAAGCATATCACAGGCAACCAAAAAGAACAGCATAGTGGAAATAACTTCTCAAGTCACAAAGTGGAAAGAAATGGGGAATTGCTTTTGTTGTCTGTGAATAATATTGAAGAAAAAAAATAATTGGGGGGGATATTTTGTATGATAGTGTGGATATATGTGAGACTCTCAGAGTTGTAAGTTATTAGTAATTAGTTATTAATGAGTTGCTTACACTTCTCTAAAATGAAGACGATTCAAACCGTCTTCATTAATCCTGTTCTTTGCTGAGTACAGTCACAATAAAACAATCAATTAATGTTCTACAGTTAGTATTTACCTCCTTCTCTGCTAGCAGGAAGCCTGTCTGGAAAAACCTGTCAGTGGAATGGTAAGCTGTAAAGAGTAACATTAGTAAATTCCATGTAAAGACAATATTTTAACAGTGAATTACTGCCAAGAAATTCAGAAAAGTGATTCTCAGCAGATGTATTTTTAATTCCCGATTTTGCAAATATATCTATATGTTACTAAAATCAGTATATTCTCTATGTAAAATAAATCATCTACATGTTTTTTTAAGATAAAGACATTCTTGGGTAAATATTTGGAAGATCCCAGTCTTGCACACACTCATTAATAAGTAGAGTGCTTATGACAAGTACAACCCTTCCTAAGAGTGGTCTAAAATTTCTGCTGTGGTAGCAATGGGTCTGTGTGAAGTAAAGCAGTTACCCAGGAATGTATTGAAACCCAATCTTAAACTTATCTTTATTCACAAACAGGCTCAACAGAATGATTGTCAGGACTAAAGTACTCAAATCCCACTGGCCCAGATTTTTTTTGGAGAGAGCTTGTTTCCTTCTCCTTCTCCAGCTACAGACATTAAGCCTGCAATCCAAAATCACACTCCATTTTTACTGTATGACATAGCTTCTCCTTTTACAAAATCAAGTTTGGGAGCTAGCAGCTCAAAGAAGATAATCTCTGAAACCTGTCTAAGCTGTATCTTTTCTATTCCTACTGAACTGCTGTTAAAGTACAGTAATTTGCAGTAGTTTGATATATATCTCAAAATAGTAATTTGTGGCCAACATTGTCTCATGATTTAAGATATGAATAGACAGTCCAGAATTTACTAGAATGGATTTTTACTACAAAGCTTGCTCCTGTGATTTTCTTGGGCTTTTCCCATTTTGGTACTAAATCTATTTTATTCTGTTTGTTATTTTCACAGCACGATGGACTGAAGGAGTTAGTGAAAATAAAACAACATTATGTGTCCATGCAGTCAGGAAAGTTTTGGTTCATACAGACCTGGTAGGGTGTTAGTCTGATGGACACCTCAATCTAAGTGTAGGTATTTTTATAAATGCTTTTAGAAATAATACTACAAAGAACTGAAGTGAGAAAATATTGCAGCTTAAGTATGCTGTTGCTCTTTTCATGTTGTGCTTTCTATGCCAAGAGTTTTCTTAAACTGTTAGCCCCTTGGGATGTTTCATGCTGTCCCTGATAGCAGATACAATGCACCTAAGACTCCGTAGACTTTTTACACATGTATTTTAAAGGTTATAAGATTGTTGTGGTCTTGTTACAGTCTTGCTGTTTTCTGATTTCAGTGTGAAACAGAAATGACTGGGAAGTTCTGAAGGGAGACTGTGCAGAGCAGGACTGAAGTGATTCTATATACTGGAACAAAGTCTGTATTATAGACCATGTCCAGGCTGAATCTCTGTAATTTGGCCCAAGAAGTTTACTTGCCAACTGTCGTTGCACCCACTGTCCCACACTGTCATGGACTGAATGGTGTCGGGGGAGCTTTCTTCGTCTTCTTTTTGGGCATACAGGTTCTGGAAGGTTACACCTACCTGGAAAAGAAATGGCAGAAATAAGTGCATCCTAGTTGTAACTAGTTTCACATAGAAGAAAAAAAAAAAAAACAAACACCACCACACCAAAAAACCAAACCAAACCAAACCCAGATCAACTCTTGTTCCCATTTGCCATTTATTCTGTCTTAACAATAGTAAATGCCAGAGTCTTTTGGAAGTAGCCTCCATCAGAGCAGGCTCTTCTCTGCAGTCCAGTAAAAGACAGAAGAGGGAAGCAGCTAACTACTGGTACCCACCACTGCAGATAGACCGTTTCTGATTTCCACTGCTCTGATGGTTAGAAATATCATTCTAATTTTTAATCTACTTTTACCCGATTTTTTTGCCTATTCATTCTTAAGTCAGCAATGCCATTTATATTATAAAGACAATTATCTCTAGCTTATTCATAGAGAAAGCAGTATTGTATCATACTTTTCGTTCAGCACTTCCCAAAAGTCAAGCGTTCCTCTGCAAGCCAAGTTGCCCTTTTGGTAATACCTTTCTGGAAATAAAGCTTGTGCTGACAACAGTCATGGATAACCGCTGAATAGACTCCTCCATAAACACTGATCCACACTGCTAAGTTTAGTGGTACATTACACTGATGTGTAAAGCGAGCAGCTGTAAGCAGTGGTGAGCAGCCGAGAGCTGTGCTCGTAGGTTACAGTAGGCTGCATGCACATGCCCGTGTTGCTTCTGGATGCAAGCTAGCTTGTGTGGAATTAGCTTGGATATCTATTTACCAAATTTGCTTGTGCTTCAAGCATCAGAACTAGCTTCTCTGAAGAGATGTGGGTGCCTCTTCAGTATCCTCAAACTGTTCTTCCTTTCCTGAGTGCTGTGAAGGTATAACTTTTCTTGCCTTCATCTATCTCATCTATCAAGTGAGACAAAATGCAACTGTCCAGTTATAGGGTGATTAAATCTGTCTTTTCTCCCAAGGAAAAAGTGTCGCCCACACAGTGAAAGCACACGACATTTTCCTGTTATGTGAGTACATTAGTTCTGCTTGATGGTAATAACTAAAACATTAATCTTGTTGCCTTGATTATTTTTTCCTTAGATGTATTGATTAAAAACATATTACTAAATGTCTCTAGATCCTGTAATATTATATCCACAGTATCTGTATTACAGTCTTCCAAGAAATAACCATCATAACAAGCTAATTGCATAGTTTAGATATATAACCAATGGGATTTCTTTTTTGTTTTATTTTAATAATATGTTTATCTTTAAAGGCTTTCTTCTCCTTTTTATTGTCTGATATTCCAAAGGCAGCATATACTTTATATTAACAAGAAAAAATATGGATCTCTATAATAAAAAAATTGTCTGAAGTAATGAATTATATAGATTTCCTATATTCCTGATATGTATGAGGAAAATTGTTCTATACATACCATTTAAAATGCTCCATCTATTTTCAGCATGAAGTTAGACGTAATGACTCATGATTCTATAATGGGTTCCTGTTAACTGAGGTTGTGCCAGCAGAACAGGTGATACTCAGGGCTCTTGTTTCACTTGAAGAAAACAAAGCAGCAATCAAAGTATCCTCATAAGGACAACCACTGCTCTTCATCAATGCCCCTTGTTAGTCTGCATATTGTTACTGGATAATAACAATAATAATATCCTCTAATATAATAATAGGCACTAATAATAACTTACAATAATAACTTTTTAGTAGATAATAACACTTATATTCTGAGGTTAAATTGTTGGGAGAGTAAGAAACCTGGGTCAGATGTAAATTAATTTTTGTTCATCGGCTTGCTTTGTGTTGCGGTGTTGTTGATGTAGGCCTGGATGTTGATTAACTGGGACCACAGGTTCCTGGCCAAAGAAGAGAAGCAGTCCACTCGTCATGCAAAAGAACCAGTGATTAGCCGGTAGCTTTAGGTATTGTCATAATTGCTGGTGGGTAGTGGGGAACCACCTCCCCCTTTGCTGCTCAGCAAAAGCAAGTTAAAATAGCCATCTTCTCGTTGGTCTGCAGTCACAGACCTTCCACTGCAGCTGTCTCTACTTCATGTCAGTGTGATCACTTGCCTCCATGGCAAACACTTTAAAGGGGAAAGGAAAACATGGCTGATTTTCAGCATGATTTTTTCAGTGTTAAAGAAAATTAAAAGTCTACGTAGTTTTTATTAGTAGCTGATGCTTCTCTGACTACTTAAGGAAAATAAATGTTTGGATCTAGAAAACCTAGCAAAGCAAAAGTAATATTAAGTTGAATGTCAGGTAGTATATGAGAAATCTGATCTTTTTCAATGTATTTATAGAAATTTTACAAAAACTAAGTGAAAGTAAACAGGAATATTGAGAATTTTTATTTTAAGACTCCAATTACTTTTAATGAAGATTACAAATTAAAGTCAATTTAAAGAAGAAATTTCATCCAAATTTAAATTTTCATATTTTGGACACCATATGTGAATTAATGTTTTCAAAAAATTACAAACAATCCCCTGGGACTAAAATAAACATGATCCCCCTGTATAAACAGATTGTATTATTATATTTTCATATCTCCGAGGTTTCCCAGTTCTGTCCCTTTCTTTCCTCCATACACTAAAAAAAGTTAAGTTTTTCCTTTCTTTTTTTAAAGTGACAAACCAACATCTTACATTTCTAGTATAATTCTCATATATTACAAAGATCAATAGACATCCATTCCTGTTTTGATTTATGTTCTGTGTATAAAAGCTAAACATTGTGGCATTGCATTAATACCTTTGAAAAATGATGAAATTCAGTAGAAAATGGTGCATAACTCTCCATCAGTAAAAAGTGGTTATTAAAGTCTATAAATTAAGAAGGTGAAAATTTAGTTTTGAAATAAATATAACTTAGACAAATAGTACAATATTATTTCAACTTTTACTTGTATGAGAACTGATATTTGACTAATACTTTATCTAAAAGTTTCTCTCTGCTATCCACAAAGAAGCACAATGAAGAGTGACAATGTTTTTCAATCATCTTTTTGCATGAACCAGGTTCATGATTTTAAAGTCGACAACACATTTTTAAACAGGAGAAAAATATAAAGTTTAAACCTATTTTAATTAATTTAGGGCTAATGTAGAGCCCATCAGACTGAGTGGCATCTGTGTCTCCATGAATGAATGTCTGATGCCTTGAGTGAATAACTGTTTCCATCTGCTATAGGTTCTTAATCAAAAATTATTTTTTTCAAGAGATATCCAAATGCTTGGTTTTTAACATGTTCTTAAAAAAATATTACATCTTCCCACAAGTCCATCTTTAAAACTTAATTTTTAAGCATTTCTTCCTTCTCCAAAATGTTCTTTGAGTTTCTAAGATTGTTTCAATTTTTATTATCTCTTCCACTCAATTTACTTCATAGATATAGGGAAAATGAACTCACACTAAAATGTCTAAGTAGCATGGTTTTGATTTGTTCATTATCATTCTGGATTGGCAGCTAACCATTAAGAAGCAGAAATTAATTTTATGTTCTCTTTTGTTATGTAAACTAGTCCAACTAAACTGAAAAAAGGTGTATAAAAAACCCAGAAAACTTTAACTAAATGTGAAATGCTGTAGAAACCATGTGGTTTTTATTATCATTAAAATAATTTAAAAATGATGTGAAATAAAAAAACAGTGTTCACTTTTTTACCCAATGGTGTGTGTGCTCAGGTATGAGTGAGGGAGACCTAGGGCACACACTTCTTTCAGGAAATAGCTCTGAAGATTTTTGCCAAGTCTTTCCCCTTCCCAGCTTTACCCTGCAAGACACTACCAAGTTTCATGCACTCCTGGACAAGTTAATGTGCAGGATATATACCATACATGCAGGTGTGCAGCTCCAACAGATGAGACCAAGAGCTCATCCCACTGATGGTTAGGTCATGATGACAGGAGGGGGATGATTTGGGCTGAGATTGCACCCAGGCAGACAAACCCTTCAAATCCATCTCTAATCTAAATTTAGATAAAGGTGAGGATGGGGGTGAAGAATTTCAGGTTTGTTCTGTAAACTCCTTCTTGACATTTTAACAGTATTTGTATGGAAATGACCTCCAGGAGTGCCTCCTGCCAGAGCCCAAGGACAAATCTCTGTAGTGCATTTGTGTAGTCAGCATTTTTCCTCATCCAGGGTTCAGTATGACAAAAGAAAATAACAGGTAAATATATAAAAAGTGGCTAAATAAAATAAAAATATGTTGGTGTATAAAAATAGCTTCTAGGAGATTAGTAGTGCTCATGATTTACTGTCTCTCCTGAGACCAGCTCAGAAAGGCCAGAGTAGCAGCTCTGATTTGTCTAATTTGACTAAACATTGTCAGTTACCTAAAAGATGTAAAATGTTTGATGTGATCATCTGGATGAGACTTTACCTCAGTGATGGACATTGGAGCCTTCAGTTAATTGGACTTGGGTGAACAATCACATTTTCCCATTCAACTCCGAGTCTCAGATAAAATTAAAAGCAAGGCTAGGCTATAGCACTAACCCACCCCCCCACCCCCCCACCCCCCGGTGTTCTTTGGCCCTGAGGCCAAGTGACTGTAGATGGCTCACTTCTACCCACCTAAACACTTTTCTATGGACACATTGAGGCTGCAGTCATACTGCCGTACTGGGAACAGCGCTGGTCACATGGTGTCCCTTGAACTGTGCCTGGCACTGTTTTCAATAGGCTATAACAATGCTGAAAAGCTAAACCATGACAGCAGGTGTGCTAGTAATTAGGCGATATATCATGCCATTGCTTAGGGCTGTGCCTTGGTTTTTTATTAGTATAATCTATGAGAACATTGACTCCGCTCTCAATGTGTGGTTGTGTTATAGCTAACTGTATGTTGCCCCTTAAGATTTTTCTTTTTTTATGTATTGTGGACTTGATCAAGATCACCTCTAAGTCATATGGGTTTGGGTTTGTTTTATTTTTTCAGTTTGAGTTACTGCAAAGGCCATTAGATCATCTAGTCTGACCTTGTGTATATCAGACAGTTGTATTTCACCTGTATCAAACTCCATTAACTCCCATTTAACTAAAGTGAACTTTTTCTAAAGGCATTTGATCTTGATCTGAAGACATAGAGAGATAGTACTTGTCCTGGTATTTCGATTCAGTAGAAAAAATGTTCTCCCTATTAAGAAATCATAATTTACTTCTCAATTAATATGTCTGGATTCAATTTCTACACAACAGTTGTTCTTACACATCAGTCTACCGTATTGGAGATTCATTTAGCATTGGCTAATTATTTATCACTAATTACTTATGCATTCCAGCTAAGTAAAAATCTATTTAATATCCATATATTTACATATATGTGCATATATGTGCGTATTTCTATGCATGGTTTTAATAAATATAAATATAGTGTTATGGAATGCATAGTGACTTAGTGTTGGTCTAAATACTGTTGTGTTGCAAAGATATTGTGCTTCCCTATATACACCTATGACCTATAGAACTGTTTTAGCATATTTTGCTGACAGAATCCTAGACTAGAGCCTAGAGCCAGGTAAACTCGTATTTGGTTTTTTTCTTATTATTTTGCATTCATCTCTTCTAAAGCTTATATTGTAAGAATGACCCTGTTGACCACAAAAAGTAACCAGATCATATAATATGGTTGTCATTTGATCTTCTTCATTTATCATCTAAGCATTCCTTCTTACCTGTGTACTTATTGTCTGTGAATTCATATTTGTCTCAATGTCATTAATGCAGGTGTAGAATTCAACTCATTACATAGTCAGTCCCTGAAGGATCTACGAGGAAGCCCTCATATAATGTTGATTTACCACTGACCTTTTCTCTCCCTCCCAGTTGTTAGTTCATTTATGCCTTACTGTGATTGTATGGTGTATTTTTTTTACCAGAATGCCACAGTAGTTCAAACTCCGTACATAATCTTATGTTACTTCTAGACTACCTTTATTAGTCACATTTATTGAAAAATTTATAATCTCATCAAAGAATGAAAGCAATTTTCTTTGATCGTATCTCTGCTCTTTAAAATCCTGCTTATGAACATCAATAAAATTCTCTTTGAGCAGTCCTATACAAAATAAAAAATCCTGTCAATTTTCCTATCATCTTTCCATGGATTGATGTAGAAGAAGATATAGCCTGGGGTAACTCTGAACCACCCCACTGGCCTTTACTAATATTGCTGTAACTTCAGTGGATTTCCAGGTTTTGGAACTCCTAAGTGCTTTAAGATAATTATAAATTAACATTGAGTTAGCTAGTTCTTCAGACAACTCTTAGGGCCTTGAGTACAGGTTACCTGAACTTGAGATATCAGAACAGATACCTTTATCTTTACTTTCCTGATGGTGACTGAAAGATAGGAAAGTACTTTGTTATCCCACCCTGTAGGAACATGCCATCATTCTTTCCAGTACAGTTTAGAAATACATATGCTGTCACATTTTCTTTTCATATCAAATTAACTATCTTTGTCCAGAAATGAACGCAAACCAAATCTGTAATGGGACATTTCAATGACAGGAGCCAGCCATCAGACTGGTAGTTCTGTCTTTTTCTATTTTCTGTCCTCATGCAGAGCAGATCTCATACGATTCCCCTCTGTGTCCATGAAGCAAGCCTAGCTGAAGTGTTATGTTCAGGGAATATTGTGCTGGACACACCATTTGCATTACTGTCTTCTTATCCCTCTTTGGGCTCATTCTTACAAGGCTTCTGGCAACTATCTTTCTAAAAATTCCTTGGTTTTCACAGTGCATGTAAAAAAAACCCTCACTTACTGGTCAGACTTGCTTTTTTTCTCCAGTCTTTATTTTCCCTAACATAACTTCTATACCTCTTTCCCTTGAATTTCTCCAAGTATAGTATTAGCTTTTGTTTGTGATTTCTGCTTTTACCAATCCTCTATCTTTATAAAAGAATTGCAAAAGAAACCAATTATTTAATAGATGCTTCTGAAAGGACTCCACCTTTTTTCCCTCTCACAAATACATAATGATTTTCTGATCGAGAAGTGCAGACTTTCTGCAAAATGAGTTTTTTCACTTTTAGCTGTTGGATTTGCAGAAAAAAATAAAAAATGAGTAGAATATAAAAAGGGCAGAGATGGAGGAGCAGCCAAGCAGCCCAGCCTCTGGAGGAGCGTAGAGGGTCAAGGAATAGGCTCAATGCCCCCTTGCCTGTGGGGATGGGAGGGGGAGCAGCAGGTAAGAGCCTTAGTGCCTAAATCTCTGCCTTTTGGTCACTCAGGCTGGCAAGGACCCTGTCACTTTGATGTGTTGCTGACATCTGAGTTTTTAAGGAGCTAGCCTGGAATAGAAAAAAAAAAGTAATTTTCTTTCTCACAAATTGGAACTTTTCTAGAAATCTGCTCCACTTAAATACATTCACTTGATGGTAGAACGTCTTGGCTTTTCATTGGAAGGGGTTCCTATTTCAGAGCCAGCCAACATTGCACATACAAAGAAAATGTGAATATGTAAATCTCTATGTGTTCCTTAGAGGTTAGTTTAGGTCCTACAGAAAGACTGAAAGAATATCCCCTGAGCTTTTTTATCCCTTTTGCAGCTCCATTTTATTTTTGTCCATTATGAGTTTACACAGTTCCTCACTCAAGCTACTGCATTTTCCAGTACTTGAGAAACCTGACAACTGGAATGCAAGCTAAAATTTCAACAGAATTCTGTGATTTATAGAAGGAATATTCTTTTTATTAATTAATTAATTTATTTTTTCCTCTGAAATGATTTTTGCTCAAAAATATTTTCAAATGCCTAATTAAAAAACAACTTTAAAATCAAATTATCTTCTGAACCAATATAGACTACTGCATGCCTGATTTCTGAATCATATGACAGGAAAATCGAAGGATGAGATATAGTTTATTCACCTTTAATGAGCTGAATAATAGTAGGACACAGGGTAAAAATGCAAATAGATGCTATTTCCCTCTGATGATGGTGCCATATTTTCCTTTAACAGTTGGTTTTACATGGAAAATTCAAAGAACTGACAGTGAGGCCTAAGTTACTGTTCAACAAATTGTAGTGGGTTTTAGCAATTTAATCCTTATGTACCATTATTCTGGTGCTAAAGAATTGTTTAAGAATTTTAAAAAATTCAAAATGTAACATTAAAAAAATCAAATGGAAATATTCAAAATATTTTTTCCTTGTACATTTACTCATACATGACATTGTTGATTATCAGCTCACAGAGAAAAACAGAACTAAAAGTATTACGGAAATAATGTGACAGTACATTTAAAACGATCTTTTGGTTCAGAGGCTAACCTGTTGCTGTACAAATAAGTTAATGAAATTCCTTTTCTATAGAGTATATTATGCAATAGCTAAAAACAATAGCTAAAATCAATAAAAATATTTAGCAAATAGCTAAAATAGCTAAAGTTACATTCTATTTCTAGAAGTTTCCAATTATCTTGCCACATTGAATTGGCTATCATTTATTTATGTATATATCTTCTTAACCCAAACTCAATATGATTTCAATATTGTGTCAGAACTACATTTTCTTCCCTCTACAGATAATGTTGGACTCTAAAACATTTATCCCTGATCCTGTGAATAGTTAGCTACACAGAAAGAAATGATATTAACAAAGGAAAAAAAATGATGGCATTTCCATTAGGACATGAATGAGTCTACTTTTTCGTATTTTGGTACTTGCCTGCATCGAGATGTGATGTTTTGAACTTGGACATTCTCAACCATGTGTGAGTCAAGAGCTTCCAACTTTGCTGGTGGGCTTGCAAGCTACTTCCATCTAAACTTTGCAGAACTCAATATAAATGTTTTCAGACAGAGGTTGTTTCCTGGAAAACTTCTAACCAGTTTTGCAGCTGAATGGGCTTCAGCTGCTTCACACACAATACAGTGGTTTTAGCTTTCATTTGAAGTGTTCTTGAAATAGGCTTAACAAAGTAAAGTGTTCCTTTCCCTGGCAGCTGCCATGCTTTGGCATTCAGGATATCCTAGGCCCTGAAGATAGGAATGGGAATAAAGAAGTGCACATAAGATGAACACTGACAGCACCGACAGTCTGTTTTATTCACCTTTTTTTTTTTTTTTTTTTTTTTTTTTTTTACTCCCAGCTCTCAAGAGATGAAATACACAAATGGTAAAAAAGTTACAATTCCTATTAGACCAATGGTTCAATGAGTTTTGTGGTGTTCGTGACACTGCTACAGCACAGACCACAGGCAGCAAGGGCAGAAATTCAGCATTCCCTGTAGCCTGTCTAAATCTGCTCAAGTACTCGATCTGTGCAAAGAAAATATTAATTTATATAAAGCACACATAGGTATCCTTTTGTTATTTTTTTCCCCATAAGAAACATTAAGCAATTTAAGGAACAAACAAAGACAATTCTTCAAGGAAGCCACAATGGACTCACCGGGAACATGAAACAAGAAAAGAAGTAACATCAGACTCACGGATGCTGATGCACCTTGTAAAATCTACAGCTACCTGCAGCATGTAAAGATGCCTCTTTACACCACTAGTATGGAAAACAAGCAGACAGCTCTCAGACAATAGCCGGCCTCTTGAACTGAGATACAGCTTTCAGTTAAACCCTTCCATCTGCATGCTGATACCTGCATGCTGGTAAAGCATGTAGCTTATGCTTTCCTCAATAGCCCTGATTTTTTCATGTGTGTAGTGCATAAAGGTTCTTTGTTACTTTTCCAGATTTGCCTAAACAGAAGTGTAGCTATAATCTCTATCCTTACCTATCTTAAGTGAAATCCTCACACAGTATCTATAATATCTATCAGAAGAGGATATATTTTTCAATTTCAGTTCATCCCTCCCTCCCTTCCCCTTTTTGGTGGGTCTCCAATAAAAACATTTCTTAAATTCATGGAATAACATTCTAGAATAACACATCTAATCCTTGTCTTTAAAGACTGTGCACCTACTTTTCCTTTCATATAAACTGTAGGCTTGTACTAATCTTACAAAAGTTATGTTGATAAACATGCAGAATCCATATGTAAAATAAATATATTTTTAGTATTCCACCGCTGACTTGTTTGAGTGTGTGCTTTCAGCTTCAGGCTCATTAGTGCTGCCCACTAGCGGAAATCCCTGTCAGTACTTAATTCCTGAACAGATGTTGATTATTAATCACATTTACTTGGCCAGATGATTTTAAGTAAACATAATCCTTATGTTTTGCATTTTAAATCCATTCATTGTTGGATTAAATTATTTTCCCTTTAAATTGTTTTCAAACTGTAAGAGCTCTAACAGACTTGAGCCACAGGCTTCAAAGGATCACTGATCAATTTTCATTGAGGGCAGAGACCCTAAAAATAAACAGTTCATTGTTTAAACTAAGAAATAATTTATTTTAACAAAATTTTTGACAAGGACCCATTAAAGAGATTTGTAATAATTGATCTGATTGTGGTGCACCGTCAAGCACCATTGCCTCTTCAGATCCTTAGTAACTGGAGAAGGCAGGTTCACATGGTAATCTTAAAATTCTATCACCACAGAAGAAGCCCCAAGGAAAATACATGGAGCAAAATATCTGTTCTGTATTCATTCCTCTCCTGTGTGACTCATATTCCTGTTTGTGCTGTTGCTATGCTTATTATTTAACACAAAACCTGATTTTTTTAATGCAGTTACCTCCTCCTGATATTTCTGTTTACCCTATGATAGACTAAACTCATCTGAACTCACCTCAGACCGGACCTAAACTGACCTGAAAAAGTGTGTAAAGCTGTACGAGATATCTATATGTCGCAATATGTTATGTTTCACTTACTTGCAAGGGCTTCTTTTGTTATTAGTGAGGAATGTCACCTGCAAAAACTGACCAAGAAACCCAAGTTTATGTTATGCTATGAATCATACCCAACTCAGATGATCAACAGTGATTTTATAATTGAACTATGTTCCCAAGGATAATGTCTAAATTTCTCCTTTTTTTTTTTTTTTTTAAAGAAAGCTGCAATGTTAGGTCCAAATTTAAATGCTGCATCTACATACACATTTCTAGAAAATGCTGAAGCAGGATTTGGTGTAAGAACTCCCCTGTAGAGAGAAGTTTACCTGGGTAATATCCACTCTGGAAAAATGAAAACTCACAATTTCTGCTGCTATATTATATTACTTACTGGAGTGCAGGGAAATTACGCACAAGAAATAAATTAGAGAGGCAAATTCCGAAAGACTCATTTCTGTGCATTGCAGCATGGATCAAGCATTAAGCATATCAATAATGACACAGAAGTCTTGCACACCTAATTATAGATATGTGCTAAACTAATTGAGCTTAACTTTGCAATTCTTATGTTTATTCAGATCAACTTTATTTCACAGTCCTCATTCCTTATCTTTTTGGTACAGATTTTAATGTTTTCCTCTCATACTTGAAGGAGGATTTATGATGTCTTTTCAGAAACACCACTGAAATGGTAAGTAGTACTTCTACAGAAGTGTGGTATAGAGAAGGCAACCGTTTGGCCAGGCTACACAACTATGCAACTACATTGCCAGGGTTTTTTTGTACTACAGTTTCTTCATATTGTTTCCTTAAGAGAAGGGACTCTGGTGTCAGTGTTGTCATATGTTGGAAACACTTCTGACTTTTATCTTAGTCTATATGAAATTGGGTTGTTTTGGGTTTTTTTTTTGGCAAAGTAATATCCATCCAAAACTTACTGACTGCAAGGTGTACTTCTAGTCAAGTCACTGTGTCTTGTTGCTCTCCATGATGTGCTCTCAGGACCGCTGTTGATTTTGTTGAGAGAAGTCTGAGTTTTTCCAGGCCTTGCAATTCCCTCTGTTACATCTTTCCAACTTTCATTATCTATTAAGAACTACTGCTTGTAAAAAGGCAAGCATGTAGAAATTATTAGCAAATAACAATCTCAAGGTGTACAGTGTTGATTTAATAATGGCTATACATAGAGGTGCTTATTCGGGAACCATCAGAAATAGCTCCACCAGCCTCAACAATATAATACTTAGCAACCTCTACAGTTTTCTTGCAGAGGTATTATTTTGTGACTCAACAAGGATTCAATATATCAATTATTTTGTGATTCCACATTGTGATTCAATATATCAAAATATTTTGCCTATATTGGCCATGATATTAAAAAGTAATGCCAGGACAATTTCATACAATTGTACTTTTAACTGGGGAACTGATCATTACTTGATTACATGATACCGTTGTCTATTGGCAGTGTAACTTATTTACAGCTGACAGTGAAATCGATTAGCAATGAATAATTACACCCTGTGAATAAGTGGCAAAAACTGTGATAACTTCAGTGATATGGACAATGTGGCCCAGCATTATGAACAACTGTGATGGACAGACACATACTTGGCTTCCTCAGCACTTGAACCACCTCCCCTTCCCCTGCACTCACTGCCTCCACTTCACCCTTCCATCTGATGTACTGCATGTTTACATGAGTGACTCACAAATATCCAGCCCTTTCAAGTCTTAATTTATTATGAAATTTACTTATCAATGTCTTCTAGTGAGTGTTGTAGGACAAAGACGTGACAGGAGAATGACAATTCAAATGGTACTCAGCATGCATTTCTTGCTATGTTGGAAGGAATTGTAGGAACTGGGAAGATGGGACAGGGTGTTAGCTGCCTCCTGATGCACAGATATGGTCTGCAGCAGCCACTGTGAACTATAAGGGACAGGAGGAACACCTCTTTTTGGAGTATCCATGGTAATGCAGGTGGCATTGTCCAGCTTTCCTGTTTGAACTCATGTCTCTATCTTCTTTGAATCTGGTTTTTAAGTCAAGATTTTTGTCAGTATTTCTACAAGTCATGAAGCATACTGAGCCATTTTCTGAAATAATTAGAGGGTCACTTCGCAGCAACCCTTTAAAGACCGCTTCTAATACATAGCCTAAGGAGATATAAAAAGAATTTTGCATGGTGGATTCTCACTTTCCCTCACTCCTTCTATGAGTTTTGTCATTGAAGTATTGGAGAAAATGAGGCTGTATATGGAGTTTAAAAGTATAAATCTAGCCAGGACATGCCAACATTGAATGACAAGTTCAGGTTCTTTTCACAGATTTGTCAGAGTCAGCTTTGGATGAATCATTCAGTTTCTTCTGGTCATTCTCATTCTAGGAAGGTCAGCATAGTTCCTCAAACCTCGCTTATAGTAACTAAAACCTAACTTACTGAAAAGTTCGACAGAAATTAATAGAGTAAAACACTGCTGCAAAAATACCAGTGAAATCTTTGACTGAAGGGTATTTCCACATTTCATTGCTTCTGAAGTAGTTTCTGAAAGTCTTTGATTTGCATGGCATTTGCTTAAAACCTTGCTACTTGACATAGGCAATTTAATTTTTTATTGAACAATCTCATGTTTTCCCCTCTTGCACAAGCTGACTAGACAACTCTCAGTGATGATACACCTTGATCTTATTGATCTTTGTTAATCTGGATAGAGATGAAAATACGATGTACAGGCTGCTATGGCTGATGATCTCTTATTGAATGAAGGAACATATGTCTGTGTCCATTGACTGTCTTTGGCTGTGTTGATGATAGGGTGCTCTGACCTAGATTCAGACCTCCGTGGGATGCTTTTCGATTATTTGATTCCTTTTATGTTTTCTCAGACATCAACACATTTCTGAACAACTGGTTTTATTATAACAGTATAATAGATTAACAGATTTTTATAATTTTTGATAAAGTATAAGACCTTTGTAAAACTGCACTGTGGTCAGTCATAAAATTATTTTTTTTCTTGTTACTCAACACAAATATAAATTTTCTAGCATTTTTTTTCACTGCAAGTGAAATTTTGTTTCCCAGTGGAAAGCAGCCTCAAGGGAAAATGTCTAGCTTTCCACTTAGGCAGAAGACCACTGCCATACTATTACAATAAGGTAAATAATTCATCATAAGTATATGCTTGGTAAGAGTGATTGTCTTAATTCTGCTGGGAATTTATTAGATTCTGAATGTAAGGTTAAGGTATTGAGAACACGGAAGAACAACATTTTTCAGTAACTTAAATACTTTAATAAAGTCAAGCCTTACTTGTCAGGCTTTCAAAAGTTGCATAGTACTTTAAGTGATGTCTGAAAGCTCCTTGAGATTCATTTGTGTAAAGAAAATAAAATACAAAAGTGCTCTAACAGGCTTTGACATTCTTCTCAGCTTTGTGCTGGGGAGGTTGGGAGTAGGGAAAGTCTGTTCTCCCACACCTGATTTCACCTAGTCGCTGATCTTAAGGAAGACCCTGTTGCTTGTGAAGTCTGCCTATTAAGTGTTCAGACAGTATTGTAGGTCATGTTACTGCAAGAGTATCCACCATACTTTTGAGCTTATTTCACCTCTA
The DNA here is from genome assembly GCF_963210335.1 of Falco punctatus. Taxonomy (NCBI): domain Eukaryota; kingdom Metazoa; phylum Chordata; class Aves; order Falconiformes; family Falconidae; genus Falco; species Falco punctatus. The sequence continues at coordinate 53,176,332 of NC_137585.1, forward strand.
TTACTCTGTCTTGTGATGCCACACTGAATCAGCATAGCCTGACAGAAAAAAAGGGCCATGGCAGAAATTTCAACTACTCTTTCAGAAGATGAAAAATAATGGGAGATGGAGGGAAGACTTCATCAGACTAAAGGACATAAGATATTGTGTAGCAAAGCATTTGTAAGATAAAGTTCCAGGTGATTCACTGGTGATCTGGACCTACTGAACTCACTTCACATTTTTTCACATCTGCCAGCTAGCCAAATGTTTGCAAGTGGTGTGGGCAATGACAGATTTCCATCCTGATATTCCATACTGTATTATATAGTGTAATACAGTATGAAACCATATCAGCAACAGTCAAAGGACAGCAAAAGAAATTAAGCATGTCCTATGTGTTCATGATTGTATTATTCATGACATTCATAATGATAAAGTAAATGTTAATGTATATGTATTTTGAGGAAAAATACCATAAAACATCTTAAACTGATATAAATATACATTTACGTATTTATATATCACAGAAGTGTTTACTTTTTTAAACCTTTGCAATGAAGAGTACTAATCTGTATGGGGTAGGTTGTGCCTGATTATTTTATAGATTGCATTGCGTAAAGCTTGGTTTACTTGCTGAATTCAATATTGTAATAAAACTTTCACTGCTTGTTTGATGACATGGGTTGCCATATTATTGGCTTGCGTAGGTTCCTGTCTGAGGTTCTTCAATGTTCAGTAAAACCTTTTGGCATAGATATGGTTTCCTCATGAGAAATGTTTAAACAAACAAAAGACCTTATTGAAGTCAAATGTATTTAAGTGGAACCTTCTGAACATTGCCTTTGGATCTGCTGCCGCTAAGAACAACGGAATCTGCTGGGGGAATTTTTTGTGCTTTTGAAATGAACTACAAAACTGCAGCACAAACCCCCTCTATATCCTATAAACTGCAGTGTAAGAGGCATCTACTCTCTAAATTTGCCTTCTGTTTTCTATTTCCCTCCTGCTGCCCTTGTATGTGTAAAAATTCATTAGGACCGCATTACTTACCCTTTGTGAAAATTGATTCGGAGTCAGTGAATAAAAGGTTGAAAAGCTCTTATGTTGCTTGGAGAGAAATAGGCACTTCAAGAGCATAAATTCTCTGACTTTTTAGATAAAAATCATGGAATGAGGTGAATTGTCCTCTTGAGAGTCTTACTTCTTTTCATGGAACAGGAAGGGAAGCACAACGACTAAACTAATCTTAGATATCTAAGTTTTGAATGCTTAAGTTAAGGTAGGTATACTCCTCTGTTTGATCCAACAGATTTTTATAATATATTATAGAGTTTCTAAATACACCAGACTTATTATATACACTCTGCGTTTTTTTTCATGCTTATCAGAATGTTCCCATCTCATGGGATAATCTTTTATTTGTGTTTCTGCTTGCACAAATTCAGATATTTGCCTTCAGTGAAAACCCAGGATCGTTGTTGCTTACTCTGATCAGGTCTTTGACTTGATGGCTCTGGAAACAAGCAAAGCTGAAAATGTATGTATTTTAAAGTTACGGCCCAATTTTATTCTTGGAAGGCTGCAAACATCAATCCATGTGCCTGGAAATAAACCCAGAACATAACCCCAAATGTTTTATGAATCCTCATTTGTTATATTTTGGCAAGACTGAATTTACTTCTGATATCAGAAGTCTGCCTGGTAACCCATATGGCAGGCTTCAATTTCTTTCCTTGATCTGAGCTAAAACATTTGTTCTTGTGTCCTTTCCATATTATAATGGTTTGGGGGTTGTGCACAACGATTAGAGCAGCAACACATGACCATAGCTTTCTCACAAAATATTTTATAAGACACAGTGTTATGCCCTCTCCTGCCTGCCCTTCCTTACAACACACGTTTTCTATGGCTTTGGGATGCTCTGTCTCTGGTTTCAAATCAAAGGTGTTGCTTGTCAGTACTTTGTATTCTTGAAGCATTCCTTCTTGCTGTTAACTCTCACTTTCCCAGTGAGATGGTGGGTAGAAGCAGGAATTGCACGGGTTTTATTGTAGGAGAGCTGATTTGGTTACATTTTGTTGTCTGCAACTAACTACAACCAGGATACCTGTAATTTCTGCAATCTGGCAGATTAGATTGCAAGCTGCTGCTAGCTGGCAAAAGTGGAATATATTTTTTTCCTTAAATGTTCTATATGGGAGAAACAGTTTTTGATTTCTCTTTCCTTTTGTTTGAATTGAAGGTAGTTGTAGCATAGGGCATTGCACTACAGGCTTCTTTGGGTGACCCCAGAACTGCAGCTCCTTTGTCAGATAAGTAGTTGGGAGAAAACAAGAAAGCAAAGTACTGTATATTTCCACACAGCTTTGCTCTCTGTCTCTCCCCCCAACCCTCCCACTCTCCTCTCCTCTCCTCTCCACTTGTGTGTATGCATGGTGAGTTATGTGTTTTTCTAGGCAGAAAACAAAACAGTTTCAACACCTCCATAACTAGTGCCTAAGATTTAAAAGGAAATAATGCTAAGTTGTTGGTACTTTAAAAGCCTAAAATTCTCTACAGTGGTGAAAGCCTCATGACAACTCAGTGATAGTAAACCACTGTGAAGTTTTCACTAAAGGAAGAAGTTTTCTGGATGTATGTGTGGTAGACATAGGTTTGGAGATAAAATTTCCATATACAGAAATAAAGTGGTGTGAAATCAGTTCTGCTACATAGAGGACAGAGTGGTAGAATTCTCAGAGCACTTCATAACAGCTTCACCAAATGTTCATGTGAGGAAGAAAAGATAATGAACTCCACAGTAAAGTAATCTTTTTTCTCAGTGTTTGTTATGGGGAGTGAAAGGAATGCAGATCAGGATGCTATTTCTGCAGGCAATGCCACCAAGGTCAGACTGGGTACGATTTATGGAATTGATAGTAAACTTGTGTGATTAGGATTTGCCTTTCCCCCCCCCCCCCCTGCTTTTTTTTCCTCCCATGGCTTCTCAATTTATCTTTCCACACATATAGTCAGACTGAAACCACAGCACTAAGGATACTTATACCAGGAAAGAACAGACCGTATGGTAACAAAAGACTGAACACCTCCCTTTTGATTAACATGACTTATTAAAGCTAAAACTAAAACAATGCGGCTGTAGGTTTTGTAAGTTTCTATTATTGGATATTTTTACTATATCTTGTTTTCCTGTTTTCCTTGTTAACTTTGATAAAATTCTCAAAAAACAGTAAAACCACATGGAGTGGAAGTCTTGGAGTACCAAACCTATCTGTGAAGCTATTATCTTCTCCATCCTTTCTATGCTCATGCTTTCAGGAGTCAATAACATAAGAATGTTTATTATAGGCAGGATAAAGTACAAGATAAGGTACAAGGCAGTTATTATTCTGGGTTATTATTTCTTTATTGAAAGATAAGTTTTACTAAACAATTAATTTCCACTGATAAAATTAGATGTTGCAGATTTGTTTTTTAAAAAAATTAGTCATCTTCTAAATTATCCTATCTATCATTGCTTCCTACTTTGAGAAGCCATGCTCAGGAGGGAAGACTGCCTTGCTCTCCTCCAGCTAACAGGGTGCTGCAAAGCAGCGCATGATTTCAGTGGCTGTGTTTCTGGAAAACCCAACGTCAGAGGACATTAGGACATTTTTTAGGCTTTACCCTGCCAAGGTAGCCTCCAGCCCAGTGCCCATGGCTTGCCCTCAGCCCTGTATCTGCAGGTCTTGAAGATTTTAAATCATTCAATTGAGTATTCCAAACCAAGACCTTGAAAGCCTAAGTGTTGTCAGGGCACTTGATGTCTAGCATAAACACTAAGGAAGTGATTTGGTTGCCTGAACACAGGCCTCCAATGCTATTTTAGATACCTCAGGTTTTCCTGTAGAGCTAGCAGATAAAATACAGGATCCATGGGAAACTCATTAAAATGACACCAAAGTACTGTGTCCAAGCAGATTAAATAAGCCTCTTGTCAGTAAAGCCAGTGGAATCTAGATGGGAAGACAGCTGATCAGCTCATAGCCGCAGGATTTGATTGCCTAAACATTGGTGCCATTGGACTTGCCTTAGGATGCCTCAGACATCTGTGCAGGGTTTGTAGCTATGACACAAGGTGTTTGGAAGACCTGTGCACTTCTGAAGTAGCTTCTTGGGTCCAAGAGCAATACACTGGCTCACCTCGGGTAGCACTGAAAGTCTAAGGGATTCTCAAGTTACCTACTTCAGAGGTAATCACTCCCTAAATCCACCCAAATCTAAACACTTCAACTTTATTCTCTCAATCTGTAGGTATCATGCACCTGTCTTGGACCCAGCCCTGTTCCTCCTGCTTGTGCATGGCCGTTCTGGCAAGGAAATCAGGGAATCCAGTGTCCTAGATAAGTCTGTGCCTGTTGGAATTATTAGTACCTGTAGATATCATGCTTGTAATTAATTACTTGACACAGGTCTAGAAGCTCTGTTTCCCAGGAATTATTTCAATGGAGTTGTTCTGAGCTTAAGAAAGACAAAGTAATGCCTGTTACAATGAGGCTGGAATCTCTCCACTGGCTTTTCTTCAGCATTTTTTGAACAGACACGGAATAAAAATTAGTTCCTCCTAGAGCAACTTAGTGTCAGCACTTAACCATAAAATATTGTGGTATTCAAGCATGGCACACTTGTTTAAAAAGTTGCCTTTTTTGTTGTTGATCATAAAATATTTTAGGCAAATTTCCCATGCATTTTTGGTTTTCTTTGTAAAATTTGTTGCCTAAAAATATCAAGACATGAAGCAAAGATAAAATAAAACATAATACATATTTAACCGCCAATGGTCTCAGCTTGCAGGAAAGAATTATTTGGTACTTACACAAAACATTATTGGTCACAAAAGAGACTTTTTGCAAGCCCATTTTAATGTATTAGTGAAACAAAATTACAGCAATGTTTGATGACATTTATGATACATTTTTGTAGTACCTTGCAACTTATTTTAACACAGAAGTACCTTTGACTGTCATGATTGAAAAAGAAGCTTGCAATATTTTGAACATAGCTGAAAAATATTTTTACTACAATTTTAGGTTTTAATCTTTTTGCTCGAATAGCACTGACAGATTTTAGAGCTTCTTATATCTGCTATTGGACTGCAGCATCTACTCAACTCACAACATCCAGTGTAGTATCCTTACAAAAATGGCCAGATTTTGTGAGAAGTTGTGATATTTTTAGTACACAAAATGGATACTATATCATTGCCCACTTAACCCTACAGTAAACTGCATCATGAAAGAAATTTGGCCAAAAATACCTTTTGCAGGTGTGTGTGTGTGTGTTTGGGGTGGGTGGTGTCCTATGGTGTGAGAATGGGGATTTCTTCCAATGATGATGCTGCAACATGCACTGAAAGAAATTGGCTTCCTTAGGTCATTATTGTCTATTGACTCATTAATATGGGAACTCTGGAACTGAGCAACTTCTAAACAACGAAATTTAGGCAAGATAAATCAATCCTGCCTAAACTGCAAAACCTCGAATTGTGCAGAAGAGTCTGTAAAGAAACTGAGACAAAAAGCCAAATATCTCTAACCCCTGGCTAATTTTTCAAGTCTGAGTAAGTGAACCCTAGTGTATAAACTAGAATAGTGAGCATGATTTAGAAAACTTCCTGGGTTTTGCCTTTCTGTCTTAGAAAAACTGTAGGTATTTAAAATTACCTTTTAGTGAAAAATCTATGAGTGAAGAACTGTCTGACTGAGAAGCACTGTCAAGAACTCTGTGCAAGAGTGTTTCATGGTGTCATTTGTATGAAAGAATAATACTTTCTTGCAGGTGACATGCAAAATTTTTCTCTGACAAATGGCATGTACATTCAATCTATAATCACATGGTCACTTAGATGCAGCACAAGTTTCTGATCCCACTTGTTCCTTTTTTATTCCTCTTGTCTTTTGGTGTCATTTCCCTTGTACTAGGGTCTTGTGTGGCTAAGCAAGGAGCTGGATCTAAGTGAAAAATAACTCTAAAAAATGTTTTCTTTTCAGATGGATCAGTACCTCAGCTCATCATTCAGAGGTCCACACTGGCTAAAAGAGGATAGAACAAGGAGTGTTTGGGACAAGACCAGAGTGACATCTCAGTTTCAGCTCTCTGCCAAGCTGCTTTCCAGCTGATTTTCCCTGGGCCTGTACTGGTGCCTGGGGTTATTCTTCCCAGGTGCAGGACTTGGTAGTTTCTCTTGTCGAACTTCATGAAATTCCTGACCGACCAGTTCTCCAGCTTGTCCAGGTCCCTCTGAAAGGCAGCACATACACCTGGTATGTCCACCACTCCTCCCAGTTTTGTATCACCTGAAAACTTGCTGAGAGTCCACTCTGTCCCATCATCCAGATCATTAATGAAGAGCTTCTAATATTGGCTGCAGTATCAAGCCCTAGGATTCACTAATGTCTTGTCTCCAGCTGGACTTTGTGTTAGTGATCACTACCATTTGGCACCGGCTGTTCAGGTGTTTCCAGTCCACCTCACTGTTAACTCATCTAACCTATATCCATGTGAAAAGCTCAAGCCTTCCTTCTACATGTGGTATAACTGGATGCCCTGCAGTTCCCTTCAGCCTACTTAGAGGCTTCAAGTAATACACTCAGTATTTTCTTTTGTTGTTTTCTATGCACAGATTTACCTTACATTAATTTTTTTCTGATTTTGTTCCTTATTTCTTGCTTTTTAATTTTTTTTCAAGATGGACCATACCAAGCAGGTAATATAAATTCAAGAGGCAGCAGTTTTCTGATGGTCCTTTTGTCCTGCCTTTCATTACAGTGCACTTGGCATCTGATTTGTTTCCTGTTGATGACACTGGAGATATGCCTGGTGACCCGAGGGAGGGTGAGATTAGTCCTTGATGATGCATGCATGTATTCGACTATGACCACATGGCTGGCTGTTTCTAGTGACTGAGTACAATATTAAAGAAAAGAAATATGAACAATCCTTGTCCTACGTTATCCCTTGCCAATCTACCTTAGGGCAGAAAAAGCATTTTTAGGAGAACACATCAAACAAACTACTTTGTGAACTGTTTTTTCTTTTTTTTTTTTTTTTTTTTTTTTTTTTCCTTTAGAGAAGGCAGATTGCATTACAAACCACAATAGATTGTATAAGCTTCAGCTTTGCTCATGGTAGAAGGATCACAAAATGTTGACAGCAGGAACCTGGCTTTTTTTCTCAAAGCTGTTCCTGCTTACTGGATTTATAAATGACTGAATCCAGATGGATTTTTGTCTTAGTTTACACCATGATGTTATTTCACTTCAATATAATGAAAGAAACAGTAGTTGAAGAGACTTACATGGTTAACAGAGGAGGAAGTTGTGCTTTACTGTATTGTCTACTAATATATATTATCATCTCAACAGTATACATCTGTGAGTCATATCCCTGTGTTTCAGAAATAACATAGCTACCAGTAAGACAGACAGGACTTTAGCTGCAATGTGATTTTTTCCTTTCCCCAAAAATCTCTCCCCAAAGTAGCATAAACAATTTATTTTCTAATGTTCATGTACAAATATTTTTTATATCATTTGATAGAATAGCATTAGCCTGTATTTAATATTAGGAAAAATGGAATTTTGGCTGTCCTGAAATGAGTTTTCTGAATTTTCAGGCTACAGCTCCTGGTGAGATAATGACCTGAAGAATCTTCTCCCACAGTACCCCACTTAGCAAGTACTTTCATCAAGGAACCAACAATGTGTTTCAAGAGAAAGCCTAACCCAAATAAGTTACCATCAAATAAGCCCTTCCTTATTTCACAGACATCTCTGAGTCAGTATTTGTGGAAGAATAATTAGCCATTATTATCTTAAAGTTGCTGTCATTAATAAAATTTTCTCCAGCAGGAAGAGAAAGACATGGATGGTAAATATTGTTTACAGATGATTTAGTATGTGTCGGTTAAGCATATATGTGGGCTGAGTTCGTTATGCTTACAAAACCACTAAGTGAGTATTAGGTACAAAATCCCATTATCCCCACTACATATTTTGTTTTGTTTCATTTGAATCTGGTCGCACTTTTATTACATAAATGTAAGTACTTTGTTTAATTTGAATGCTATTACCATAATTTTAAGACAAAAAGTATGTGGCAAATTTAGTTTGAAATATTATGGTCTCAACTGAGATCATCATGGTCTTTTTTCAGTCATGGATCCCAGGAAAAATGCACTTTGAAAGAAAAAAAACCAAAACAACAAGTTGAAGAGTTAGAAAAAACATCATTCGATTCTGGAAGCATGGGAACCTTGGGGCCTGTTGTTCACTGGGTGAAGAATTTAGTACTGAGGGAGTTATCAATGCAGTCAGGCAGTGGAAGTGGAGAAGACACAGGCTGCTTCCATGAGCTGGGGTGAAGCAAGCCCGTGGCGAGCACTGTGAGGAAAAGTCTCTGTTACTGCACTGAATACACGCTGCAGTGCCCTGAATTCAACCTCTGTCTTGAACTTGGAATTTCATATAGATAATTTGTGTTGATTTCATGGGGGTCAATCCTATTTTCAGATTTACATTGTCTTAGTACTTATCTTTCACAAAGAGATGAAACGTTTTGCTGTTGTGTTACCAATTAAAAGTGTGTATTGGGTCTGGCTGAGCCCCATAGCACCCTCATAGCACTGTGCTTTGTATTGGTAGCTAGAAAGGTGTTGACAACACCCCAGTGCTTTGGATGCTGAGCAGCGCTCGCACAGCATCAGGGCTGTCTCTGCAACATCCCCCCTCACCAGCAGGCTGGGAGTGGGCAAGATCTTGGGAGGGGACACAGCCAGGGCAGCTGAGCCAAAATGACCAAAGGGCTATTCCATACTATGTGATGTCTGCTCAGATAGAAAAGCGAAGAGAAAGGAGGAGGGAGGGGGGGCATTCATTATTTACAATGTTTGTATTCTGGAACAACCACTACACGTACTGAAGCCCTGCTTCCTGGGAAGTGGCCTAACATTGGCTGATGATGTGAAGCAGACAATAACATCTTTTGTTTTACTTTGCTTCTGCATGTGCAACTTTACTATTGCTTCATTAAACTGCTTTTATCTTGACCCACAAGATTATTTTTTTTTTTTATCTTATTTCCTCCCCTCTCCATTCTGCTGAGGAAGAGAATGATAGAATAGCTTTGTGGGTACCTGGTGTCCAGCTAAGACCAACACACCACAAAGTGTTTATTAGTTTTTATTTTTACCTTCATGTAGTCTGATTTTTTTGCAGAAGCACAAAAGCACATTTTGGCTTGTAATGGAAAATTTAATCTTTGGATTAATTGTTAGTGTGCGGTTGTTAGTTTGGCCCCATCAGAACCAGTCATGTCACAAGCTATAACCCCAAGTCAGATGACCAAAGGCACTTGACTTTCCAACTTCTGAATAGGTGCCCACAGGCTTCACTATCTCATTCTACTTTTTAACTCAGAATCGTGGCTGAACAAACCTATGAGGACTAAAGGCAGGTTACAATGCTGAATTTGGTCACAAACAAAAATAGAGATAGCAACAGGAGGGAGATATACCACGGGAAGATGAAAACAGAACAGGGTGAAGCAGGAAAGAGAAAGTATTCTCTAGAAAGAAATTTGTCAGTTTTCTAAGTGAGTTTTCATTTATGAAAATATCCTATCCTAATTTATACCTGTATGTTTTTAGATTTCATTGTTCTTGTGCACATTATTCTGTATGTTCAGAAATGCTATTCAGGTGAATAACTATCAGCACACAAAGAATAGCCACGGGATGCTGGTGCTATCTATTATGAATTAAAATAGAAATTAAATTGGTTTTTTGTCAATTCACATTTTCTCCCCTGTTGCACATCATACCTAACAGCACCTGTTTCTCATACCGTCTTCCTAATTGCTTGTAACAAGTCTATGGAGGAAAAAATTAATGTCTTTTTAAAAAAAGATCTGTCACAAACTGTCTAATACTTCAACCAAGTGCAGCTGACACTTCATAGTTTCATAAATATTTGCTCATACTTGTGCAGCATCTCCATGTCATCTGTGATACCCTCATTATGCCAAGTAAACAATGAATTATTTACACATTTTAAAACTACACAAAGATAACTTGGCATGTGAAAATAAATACTCCAAAATCTTCAGAGCTGAGGCAATGAAATATATAGCATTAGATGTGCTGGCAGAAAAAATACCATGAGGCCATGTAAGACCTTCCAAGATCCACATGCAGAGACCCCTGTTCATTTATGAAGTACCTTTCTTTTGTGTGGAATCATGAGCCTTTCATTCATCACTCACACTTGAAAACTACTTGGATCTTAAAAACATATTACATTCCCTATGCTCATCACAGATATTTACAACAATGCTGGAGATGCTCTCTGCACTGGGGAATCTCCCTGTACAAGAATTCCTAGGAACAAACCCACAGCCTGGCTTTCTAGCTTCTCTGTTTACTAGTGAGGATGGAATTTTGATATGTGTGCATATGATTTATATGGACATTTATTTATATGGTAATTATTTTTATGGACATTCACAGTCACACTCATGTCAGCTGACAACCAAGACAGCATGCCCTTCCAGAAACATATCTAAAGATTGGGAAAAACATATGTTCCTTCCTATCACATCAAATTAATTAGTTAGTCTTTGTACAGAACTTTGAAATTTAATTTTTTTATAAATATCAGTGTTAATAGCATAGAGAAAGGGTTGACATTACTCAGAGCTGTGACAATTTGTATGTTATGTAAGGCATTTCATACAAATTAAAGACTCTAGAACACAAAAATTTCTAACAGATTATCATAAAATTATAAGAGCAATGTTATTCTGCAGTTTACTGCTGCTTACAACTCATATTAATTATGAATTACTACTTTTGTGCCTTGAGGAACTCAGTAACTTGTAACAGTGCTGGATATCCCACCATAAATTAAAAAATGCACTGAAAGAACTTCAGAAACTGTTAATGTGCCATTGGGCACAGGGTAGAACTAGGAGAAAGGTAAGGTTGGCAGCCCTGTGTCCACTAAATGCAGCATGTCTGCGGGGTCTGCTGGGTAGTCCTGCCTAGAGCTCAGATAATGTTATTATAAACTACCTTTCTATTGAAAAATTCAATGTACCAAATATATTCTTGGGAAGAATAATGTTTAAGAGACCTCTAACCTTATTCCCAACAACAATTTCACTGGGCTGTACTGGAAATAGACTTGACATATATTTATGTATGTGTATATAAATTTCCCCACCCCCTCCTTGTGAACCAAAATAAACTCTCCAGCAAAAAAGACATCTTTCCTGGGTGCCAAGTTGCATTGCTTTTTTCCCTAGATACGGGGAATTATTTAAACAAACAGACATATCTTCCAGCTTCTTTTTTTTCCCCTCTTCCCCACTGGCTAATACACCCTGGGGATTGATTTCTTCACAGGATAAAATCTGTTGAAGCTACATGATAATTTTGGCAGTGAAGATTTGTTCCTGTGATGTTTTCAACGCAAGTGCATTCCAGCCACAAGGTTTGTTGTGTAAGGATTGGCACTGTTGCTCAGAGCAGGGAGGAGGGGAGCTGGCCACTGCTCATAAATTACACCATGAGAAAATGACTTTCAGCCCAGCTATAAACAGACAATTATGCAAGGCTATGCATTGCCATCCTCAGGCTACCAGTGGTGCTAGGGAAATGAGTCTGTAATGAGCAGCACATACTGACAAGTGTTTTGGGTTTTGTGAAATATGTTAACCCTAAATTGCCTTCAGATTCAGAAATATTTAGTGTACAAAATTTAATGTAAAGAAAATATGTGCATGGCAATTCTGGTATTACCGAGTGTTCATGTAGGGAGAAAAGTTCTTTCCCTGAATAGTAAGATATGACTACTCCTATGCAGCAAAATAGCAGAAGAAAATATATGTGTTCTTGCCTTTCCAAGAAGCTAGATACCAGTAACCACTTTTAGTTTGGAGAGGGCAACTGAGTGTAAGACTCTCAGTGAAGTTGATACTTACACCTCTTACAAACTTCATAATTCAACAGGAGTCTCCTTGTCTTTGTTTAGTCTTGCAGAAGAGCTCTGCCACAAATATCTAAATTGTAGAAACCCTCCGGTCATACATTCACTGTTCTTGGAAAGCACATGCTACCATTTTCCTCTCTTTGCTGTCTCAAATTCTTCATTAAAAGGACATGTCTCAGTGGCATTAATTGGAACAGGAGTTTAGACCTTGAGCTTCAAGGAGCTGTTTTGAGACATAAAGTGTGGCAGAAACAATCTTACTTCTTAAGGAGATTAAGTTGTGAAACCCTTTATGTCACTACTTGCATGTCCAACCATCAAGGATAAACAAGACACAGAAATTCCAAACAGCCCAGAGATCAATATGAATCTAAAAATTAATAGGCTGTAACTAGACTGTTAAGTCTACTTAAGTTACTTAAGTTATTTGAGTAACAAGACTTAACTACTGGCCCTGCCTATACTACACAGGGAAAAGATTCATCTTTTCATCTTTCTGTTCATCTTTCCTTCCTTAAGCATCTGTTACTAACATGAGAGGTTACTACTGAGGCCAAAGAGAGGAACAGATGGATGATCCTGCCTGGTAGCTTGTTCTTTCTGACCCCAGAACAAAACCAGAAGATTTGCAGTGCCAGAGCAGACACATGTAGATCGATGTTACTCCTGCTACTGCAGTCAGTGCTGGCCCAAGCTCTGTTCTGCGACACAGGGGTACCTGAAGGTATTTGAACACATTAGCCTTACACGGTACATTTTCAGAGCATGTTTTCTAACCCTTGAGGAGTAGCTTCCTTATGAAGCAGATATTCACCTCATTTTACAGGTTCATAAATGTGACTGATAGAGTATGTGTGTGAAGCAGAGAGAGAAAGAGGGGGGATGAAAGGGAGAGAGAGATTAGGTGATTTGCATAGTTCTGTGCTTTAATTACAAAGCAACCTTTGCCTGATGACACAACTATCCTAATTAAGCATCATTACACTTCCCTTGGGAACTTTCCAATTAAGCATGCACCAATTATGTGGAGTATACATTATGATGGTAAAAACCAGCACATTTTCTGATTGTTGCAGCACATGGTAATGATGTGAACATATCTCTTGGGACCAAAGGATACAGAGTTTGACTGTGCTTTTGTAGACCCAGCAACACATTGCAAACCTGAAGATTTCTAAAACATTGGCAAAAGTTTTGGGTTGGATTTAAGGTCGTCTAAGGCTTTTAAAACATTTAAAGCAAGCATTCGACAATGGATTTTGAATACTCAAAACCCAGTTTTTCTTTAGTCTTATTTTCCTACACATCAGTGACATGAGAAGTGCTTCTCCAAATACTTGACTTAAATGTTGGAGTTTATTTGTGCACAGTACAGCCCTCTTATCAGCAAATTCAGCAGATTTTTGCCTCATCTGATGACTGTATTATCTGGCTGATCTGTTGCCGCAGATCTTTACTCTGAACAGTATATATAATAATTCTTACAGAAAGGCACTTGAAGGAATAAGTGTTGCATGATGTCTAATAGGCTGAATGCAAATGCTGAAATTTCCCTGCTGACCTGAAACAGGGAAGAAATGTCTTCTTTTCTGACTAAAGAGGATGCATTTAGCTAATAGACAAACATACTGTGAAAATTTTATTCATGAGTATAAGCAGCTATTAATCTGAAGTAGTAAAAGATCTTTGAAAGTTTTCTTCTTCAAAAGGTGACAATGTGACAGTAACAGGAGACAGAAAGTTTGGACAGATTTGAGCTTTTCCATTCTATGGGGTGTCTTTGTCTATTTAAAAGGTCCATGATAGCAGACCTGCCATAATGATCTCTACTAGACTTCCTTGGACTTTGACAAATGTAAAAATAAGCTTGTCAAGAGAATAAGACTCATTGCTTATGGGTATAAACATGCATGAACTTAAAAACTGAAGAAAAATTCAAGTACAATACTGTCAATGGAGCAGCTAGATAATTTCCCCTTTGTTCAATTCCCAAATGTAAAGTTCAGTTGTATTCAAAAGCAAAGGAGTCATAAAATTAAAATATGATGAAGGCCAGAAAGGCTAAAAGACTATAATTATAAAAGAACCATTTGCATTAAAAATATAGAATCAATCCTTAATCCTTAAAACACTGAAAGAACCCAGGCATTAACATATTTTGAATATCCAACAGAATTGAATAATAGGGTTTTTTAGACTATCATGACAGAGCCTGCTTTATACTTTATTAATTACTTCTTCAAAAGCCCAACTTTACCAAATAAACTGAAAGGCAATCCACATACTTGTCAAACCTATTCCTTTGATCGTGAGGGTCTGGGTTATTTTCCTCCAAATCATACCTGTTTATTCTAAATAAATATGTTTCACTGTCAGAGTATAAGAAGTTCAGCAAACTGTCTGTGTGGACAGTCACCTGTGAGATGAATCTCTCCACTGTTTCTTGTATCCATGTTTGCTTCACATATACATCTGTGCTATGTTAAATGATAGATAATAAGGGTATCAGCCCATTATTTCTTTTATCTGCTGGAAGACCACTGTAGTCCTGTGGTAATGTAAAGGTGACAAAGTTAAAATGATGATTTTGCTAAGATATAAACCAGTGCCTTCAGAAGTAATGTAATTGTTTTAGTTCTGAGTTGTAACAGCAGACTGTTTCTCCTCTCCTCTCCTCTCCTCTCCTCTCCTCTCCTCTCCTCTCCTCTCCTCTCCTCTCCTCTCCTCTCCTCTCCTCTCCTCTCCTCTCCTCTCCTCTCCTCTCCTCTCCTCTCCTCTCCTCTCCTCTCCTCTCCTCTCCTCTCCTCTCCTCTCCTCTCCTCTCCTCTCCTCTCCTCTCCTCTCCTCTCCTCCCCTTCCCCTCTCCTCGCCTCACCTCGCCTTGCCTCTCCTTGCCTCGCCTCTCCTCTCCTCTCCTCTCCCTGTTCTTTTCTTTTTTTTTGCTGAAAACAGCCTCAAATTAACTTTAAAGTGCTCAAGGCAATTTATTCCCTTTTCTTCAGGGAGGCTTGGCAGAACAACTAGTCACTAGATAGAGTAAGATTTAATGTATTGACACTCATGAATGTCATTTCCATCTTCTTAGAAGTACCCAGCCCTCTACCTTCTCTTTACAATGTTCCTCCTCTTCCAATTTATTCCAACTTTTAAATAAGTGTTTTTGCAAACCCACATTTAGTATTCTAGGAATACATTTCAAATGAGATTGAGACCTGTACTGGCAGATGCATCCAGTTTTCTGGGTCTAGCTTTTCTGGGTCCCTAAATACAATCACAAAACTAAAGCAAATGTTTGGAACTGAAAGGCTAAGAAATCCCAGTCTGCCACTTCAAGCTGATTTGTTGAATTTTTTCCACCACAACGAAAAGGTTTCTTTTTTTGAAAAGAAAAAACAGTATTTTTATCACCAGTTTGACACTGGCATCTGTCACCCCAACAGCTGTCACTCTTACCTAATTGCTCATTTTGGAACAGGAGAGGAAGCTCTGTTAAGGCTTGCAGAGTGACATTACGAAGTGACTCCAATGTTCCATTTAATTATTCCAAAGTGATAGTTTTAAAAACATTTTGCATCACTCCTTTAATGGAAAAAAATAATTTCTTAAGCAGACAGTCTCAGGCTGAATAATTCTGGCATAAAAGCTAAATTTCTGCTGATGAATCATGGAAACCATTTTCTTTGAAAACAATTCTGTTCATAATGAAATTGTTTATTTGTATTTTTTCTCATTCATATCTATGGGTGTAATGAGGAAAAAATATATTTATCAGATAAGTTAAATACTATATTGCTTATTCCAATCAGGTCTAAAAGTTGAAGCTGCTTGGCACACTGGCCAAAAGAAACACACCTCTTACTATTAAATGTGCCACAGGTTTCTTTAGAAGCTGAAGTTAGTGATGTTAGTTTCCTGCCTTTTTGTTACTTATGCCAGTGTATTACCTATATGTTATATGTTATGAGGATAACTTATATGTTATATGTTATGAGGATAATTACACAGTGCCCTGCCTGGTTGTGAATTCATGCAGTTAGGACAGCAGCAGTGCAGCAAAATTAGGCCACTTGAATGGAGACCACATGTGTGTTGATTTAGATGAAGAATGACATGTTTGAACGTGTTACATTTAAGTAAATGCAATATCTCAGGTTAGCACAAGATTGTGTTATGACCAAGAGAGAAAACCAGCGTAATTTAGGGTCTTTACTTTTGCTTAGGGAAACCCACCTGCAAATCGCTGTACATGCATACCTTTATTAGATAATAGCATGAAAGGTAGTGGCAAGCATTTAGTCAGATAACTACATCCCCAAACAAAACTGCTGGAAGCATTCTCACTTGAAATTTCAATTGAACTGATTAGTTTTGCAATGTAGACAGAAAAAGTGGTCCCTCATACTCAGGATCAGATTGAAGCATTTCACAAAAGTGTTGGCATGTAGGAACTCCAAAATCATAACCAGCATAGCAAGCAGCAGGTGCCTGTGTACAAGCATGCACAAATTATTGTGGGTTTTTTTCCAGCATTAGCTTAGGGAGGACAATTACCCTCAACACACTAGATGAAGCCCTGCATGTCATAACCAAGTAAACTGAAGAATATTCAAGGACTTTACCAGCCACTAGAATCTGAAAGCCTCTTCAACTGAACTGTGAGGATGGTCCCTGACATGCTCTGGGCTCAGGCCAGCTAGCGTTCTCATAGACAAAACTTGAGCGTGATTCAGCACTTGTGAGGTCCCAGGAAACATTCTCAAAAAGGCAGCTTTGCTGCCCCCACTTTGGAAAGTGTAAGACTTGAATAAACACAGGTTGGTTTATGCGAGGTGGTCTTTGTGCCCAGAGTATTCCTGGATATGTTTCATATATTAGGGTAAAGGTAGTGAGTGAAGATTCAGTACATTTGAAAGCCACTTTGCAAAAAAAGGGAAACAACAACAACAACAACAACAACAACAAAAGAAAGCAGAAGCTATTACAGCTTCTTTTGTCTGAAGTGACCTTCAGTTTTTTTCCAGACTAGCTGATGCTGGATAGTCTGGTGTTTTGTTGCCTAGAACCCTGGTTGAAATTCTTACAATATTTACCTGTCAGCTCGCCAAGGTTTTAACTTCTTGTTCTTGACTCCATCATTCACGCTTTTGACCTCTCATCAGGTTTGTGTACCTCAAAACCATTAAAAAAATGACATCTACTTGAGCAGTGCTTTTTTCTCAAATATGTACTTTGTAACCTTGTTATTTCATCCACAACATTTAGCAGTGAGCTTCCAGGATATATTTATAGATTTGGCTTTTACCTTTTCCAAAGCAGTTTGAATTCTGCTTAGTTGGGACTCGTTTCTTTGCCAGTGTCAGGTCACAGAATACCCATATTTGCCAGAGAAGATCTAGATTAAATGAAGGAAGTTGGCCTAAGGTAAAATCTTAAGTCTGAACTCACTTTTCCAATTAGTTTGCCAACACTAGATCTTGGTTACATGCAGGAATCCTTTGTTTTTCTAGGATTTTGATTTTAGGAGATAACATTGATTGATATAAGTCTATTTTAGGGGGGAAAAAAATCCAGACTGGTGAGACAGAAGCAGATTTCATATATGCATGTATGTACTTCAGTACAACTCATAATGTTGCATCTCCACAAAGAATTAGCCTGTTTGCAAGATGAAGGAGTTTGTCCTAGAGAATAGTGTCTGAAAAAGATTGTCCAATGCAAAAAGATGTCAAAGCAGGAAGCCAGTTTCTCTGGTTTAGGTGTCTAACTGCCACCAGCTCCAGATGTCTAGTGAAGAAATGCTCCTAAAAGAAGTGTTTATTTTCCTGTTCTATCAATTAAAATCTCAGTACATCTGAAAGCTTTCAAAAAGAGCTTCTGTCTACATGAGTTTAGATGTAGTGGTTCATGAAGTGTTTTTCCTTATCTGCATAGGCAGGACTCTGTCTTGTGCAGAAAAAAGAAACCCTGAGTTTTCTGGTTGGATCCTCGGTCATTGCCAATTCTTTTTTTCTTTTTTTTTTTTTTTTTTTTTTAACATATAAGACCCTTTTATCTTAAATAATTGGTTTTGTTTAAAACGAGGGAATTACATAGCTTGGATAAAGCAGACTGCATTGTTTTTCTTAGATTTATGAATCCAGCACTTAGTGCTATCACCAATTACCACAGTGTAAAAGCATTACTTGCACTGCTGGATTTTCACAGTGTATTTTGCCTGGATTTAGGTAGGGTTGTTGTTGTTGTTGTTGTTGTTATTATTATTATTATTATTATTTGACTACAATTCCTTTAATTTTACTTCTAAACAAAGTACCTTTTTGGGGGGTTGTATATTACTTTTTTCTCTTTATTGGCATTGCTAAGAGTTCTGAATATCTTTTCTGTGAAGTTTGAGTGGGGGATACAGGCCACCTTTCTCAATATCTGCTGTTTAGGTTGAAAGAACCATATTTGGAAATATATTAAAACCACCGTTAACTTATGTTGTTATCACAGGCATATGCACACTGAACAGGCAGAACAACTCACTTTGCATGTTTATTAATTGTAGTACTATGTTACATGCTCCTGAATCACACTTTTCTCTAATCCTTTAAAGGCAATATCCTAGATTTCTTCTTGCATTTCAGCACAAACTGCCTCCTAGTCTAGCAATGGAAATATATCATTTTATTTCTGTTCAGAAGCATTTTCTTTCATAAACCACATCATCATGCGAGGAATTACTTGAAAAAAAAAAGATACATTGCCAAATAGAGAACCCAATTTTACACAACTTATCTTGCTCACTTAGAGACAAAGAAAATAATCCAGGAAGCAGGTAATGTGAATTGTCTGAAGATAAAAGACAGAAGTATCATTGTGGCTCTGTGTTGGCTGTCTACCTGTACTAACTGCAGAAGTTCATATTACAGAGTCTTTTGGAAACTTTCAGTTTAGACGTTTAGACGTGCACAGTTTGGCACCCTAGGTGATGTAGCCTTTCTGCTATGTAAAAAAATCACCCCTTTCAAAAATGCAGAAGAGAAACAAAATGAATAGGATACAAAAGAAATGGAAAAATATATTTCCATTGAAGAAATTATATTATTTATCTATTTCTGTTTTCAGACAAGATGCTTTTAAAGGATGTTGAATACCTCAAATATTTATCAGGGCAAATAACAAGGTGCTTTTCCACTAAACCAGAATAAACAGGTTTACAAACTTACATTAATTTCCAGTATGGAATTCTCTACTGTCTTGAGGCTGGTGAACTTACACAGACTTAATTTCACTAGCAAATTCCTCTTTCAATATCAGGTAAGTTTGGAGTAACCACCGAAAAGCCTGCGTGGGGGCAACTTAATTAAAGTAATCTGAATCAGTCTGTACAAATCTAGTATTCAATAAAAAAGGGAGAATTCAGTATTTTCTTTGGGACTAAAATGATGATATCTGATGATGCCTCTCTGCTTATACTCTCCCTGACAGTCAAGACAAGAACTTCAGTTAACTTTCTGGGGTACTATCCATGTCCTGAAATGCTTTTCCATTCCACACAGCTTGTGAAAACAGAAGCTTTTAAGTGACAGTCCTTTGAGATTCAAGTGTAGGAGTTCCCCCTTTCTTTCATTTTTTGTCTTGCTCTCTTTCAAAAAGTTAGTGCAACAAAATTTTGAAAAACTGTTTTAATTGATTCAGCCATATTAACTCCTTTCTTTCTGAGTACTTTAATGAACCTTGAACTGAATGGAGGGTCTGGTTGTATAAATCTGAGCTATAATTTCACTTTCTTTATCCTCAAATACTTTGAAAGATAAATTACGTGGTAACATGAGCTATGTGATAGCGTAAATAAATCAAGTAGGTGTGTGTTCTGTCTGAATGACCAGAGACACAAAATGATGTGAAACTGCATAAGAAATGCAAAATCCATGTCTGTCTGCTGTCTAGGTTATCTGTATCACATAAG
Source organism: Falco punctatus (assembly GCF_963210335.1). NCBI lineage: Eukaryota > Metazoa > Chordata > Aves > Falconiformes > Falconidae > Falco > Falco punctatus. The sequence continues at coordinate 53,196,294 of NC_137585.1, forward strand.
AATCACATCAGAATCAGCCCACAGTATGATAGTTTCATGTTAGAAGTTTGTGAAAGATACCTACTCTGTGTGAAGGCAGAGGTACAAACTCTGAATCAATGAATTTGCTGAAAGAAAGGTGCTAAATCAATCAAATTCACTAAATAAAAACAACCTTCTTGTACTCCAACCCAGGATATTTAATTTTTACCAACACTCTAAAAGCCATGAAAAAATTAGTAACATGGATAGCAAATATTTGCATTTAATGATTTCTCCCTAAATGCAAATATTTTCCTCTTAAAATGTCTCAGAATGATCAGGACCATGTCACTGATCCAAGAAAACCTTTCTTTTCTGAAGGCTTTTAACCTTTAACAGACAAAACAAAACACACACACAAAAAAAAAGGGGGGGGGGGGGAAGGTGGGGGGGGAAGAGAAAAAAGAAATGAAATTTTGCAACAAACTCTGAAAGTCCACACTTTGAAGTTCTCTCACACTGTGAAAGAAAGCACTTGCAGAATGGACATGTCCTCAGAAACCAACTGAAAGCCAGTCTAGTCTGCGGAATTTGTGCCTAGTACATACTCTACTTAATAGTGTGTATTAAGCAGCCACCTATGTTTTGGACCAGCTGTGTTTTCTCAATGATTTTCAGTCATTGGTCAATAAAAATTAAATTTTAATAAACTAAATCTGCTATTCAAAAGATTCAGAATTACAGTCCACAATGAAAATAAGAGCTGCTTATCCTCCACACCCTGGTTAATTCAGATCAGCCTATGCAACAGAGGTAAAGTAAAGTAAAGTAAAAAAAAAAAAAAAAACAAACTGCCATGATTTATGCATCATCTACATATCCATGAATAAGGTCCTGAAAAATGTATGCAAATTCCTGAGAAAAGATAGAAGAAATAATTCCTGCCTATTCTTAATCATCAAATAAACAGTATTACTTTGATTTTGTCTAAAGCGAGTTTCACAGATCTCATTCAAATGCTATAAAAGACCAACAGCACTTTTGGTTTCTCTTGATGTGTCTTATGAGTTTCATATAAATTGTTAGAGGTGGTAGTGAATCAGATTGGAATAAATCACTACTGAGACACAAGTAAAATAAAATACTTTTTTTTTTTTTTTTTTTTTTTGAGCAGCAACTGAAATAAAACTCACTGAAAGTAACAAAACTTTCCTGCACCAATTTAAGTATTTCTGCAGAGCCCTGGGAAGAAGAGAACACCATAGACCTACCTTTAGGAATGGCCTGTGTTTTGACATCAATCCTAACAATTCACTGTGTTTCAGCATCTCTATTAAATAATGGGAAAAGCCAGAATCAAAACTTATTTTCTTCTGATGATGGTTAAAAATGGACCAAAAGTCTCTAGCACAGCTTCCAAACTGGTCAAAAAATTAACAGTTTTCCTCCATGTAATAAGATCTCAGAACTCTAGCAGAATTGTCTTGACTCACTTGTCTACTGTCCCTCTAAAAATAAGGAAGGATGAAAAATGAATGAAGGTCAACATGCCATTAACAGGAAAATGTTTTTCTGCTCTATCTGAAAAGTTTCTTTGTTTATGACACCATTATCCAGACTGTCTGAATAAATGCAGCAAAACCATTATTTCTGCTCTTATTCAGCAAGCAAGACCAGAGCTGTCTTTTATTCATCATCTAAAACTACTCCAACACTTTTAGAAATCTGGTGGCAGTTACCAGCTAAAGGTCAAGCACAGAAAAAAGTTGACCCTTTTTTGACATGACCCTTTATAATGAAGGCCAGCAGGGCTATCTGTGGTTGAGTTTTTTCTGTAAAGTAATTCATAGTGTGTATTGTTTTAACTGTGAGTGGAGAGCACAGATAAATGAGTTGGGTGATTTTTATTGTTTGGAAATCAGTAGGAGAAGAATCATTTATTAAGTAAATACTGAGCAACCAGCTCTTCAGTAACTACATGATTTGGGAAATGTTCAAGTCCACTACATCGTTGTCTTTTATGCCATATCACACACCTAACTATAGACAGGAACATAAAGGCAGTGTTCCTAAGGAAGCAGTACCTTTTTTGCCTTTATTTTCACTGGTTTACTAAAGGCAGATCATGTCTGATCAAGCTAATTTATTTGTCAAATCTATGATATTATACTAAGTGTGAAAGACAAAAGCAGCACAGTTGAAATATAGCTAACTTTAAGATACTTTTGCAGCCAGTTCAGAGAAATAAGCACTTTTAGTACACATATCTTAGCAGTTTATGTCGGGATGAAAAGAATCCTGTCAATGCAGTCCTAGTTTTCTCTGTTGCCTATAAAGGGAACCTAGAGTGCTTGGGTCAATCTTGCAGCTAAGCCACAGACAGTACACCAAGATTAGGAAATCAAGATGTAAACAAGTAATATATGAAATATGATTTTGAGAAGTACGTGTGAAGATTCCACACCTGCCTTAAAGTCTTCCCTTTAAGTCTCTCACTATGGTACTTGAAAGTACTGTTCTACTAAATTAGGCTGCAAAACATGTAGAGATGATTGAGATTTATCCTGCTTGTTCACGTGAAAATTTGTATTTTTAACTTTGAATATAGCAGGTTCTCATACTTGCATATTTTTTCTATGTTCAATTTAATCTGAATTATTTTGTTGCAAAACTGGAAAGGTTTGGAGGGTATGGTTCAGCACATTTTTCAATCCTATTTCATCCTCAAAACATTCATCTACAAAGAGAATCCAGGGAACTATGGGTCTGTCAGCCTGACCCCAGTGCTGGGGAAGGTTATGGAGCAGATCATCCTGAGTGTATCATGTGGCATGTGCAGGACATCTCGGGGATCAGGCCCTGCCATCCAGAGTTTATGAAAGGCAGATCCTGCTTGACAAACCTGATCTCCTTCCATGACTAGATGACCTGCCTAGTGGATGAGGGAAAGGCTGTGGGTGTTGTCTACTTGGACCTTAGCAAAGCCTTTGGCACTGTCTCCCACAGAGTTCTTCTGGAGAAATTGACTGCTCATGGCTTGGACAGATGTACTCTGTGCTGGGTGACAAGCTGGCTGGCTGCACAAGTCCAACAAGTCCTAGTAATCGGAGTTACGTCCAGCTGGGAACCGGTCACAAGGGGTGTCCCCAGGGCTCATTAGTGGGGCCAGTTCTGATTTATATCTTTATTGACTATCTGAATGAGGGGATTAAATGCACCCTCAGTAAGTTTGCAGATGACACCAAGTTGGCGGGCGAGTGTTGATCTGCCTGAGGGTAGGAAGGCTCTGCAGAGGGATCTGGACAGGCTGGATTGATGGGCCGAGCTCAATTGTATGAGGTTCCACGAGGAGAAGTTCTGGGTCCTGCACTTGAGTCACAAGAACCCCACACAGCGCTACAGGCTTGGGGCAGAGTGGTTGGAAAGTTGTCCGGTGGGAAAGAACCTGGGGATGCTGGTTGATGACTGGCTGAACATGAGCCAGCAGTGTGCCCAGGTGGCCAAGGCGGCCAACAGAATCCTGACTTGTATCCAAAACAGTGTGGCCAGCAGGACAAGGGCAGTGATTGTCCCCCTGCACTCACCACCGATGAGGCCACACACACCTTGAATCCTGTGTTCACTTTTGGGCCCCTCGCTGCAGGAGGGACATTGAGGTGCTGGAGCGTGTCCAGAGACGGGCAGCAAAGCTGCTGAAGGGTCTGGAGCACAAGTCTGATGAGGAGCGGCTGAGGGAACGGGGGTTGTTTAGTCTGGAGGAGAGGAGACTCGGCGGGGACCTTATTGCTCTCTACAACTACCTGAAAGGAGGCTGTGGGCAGGTGGGGGTCAGTCTCTCCTCCCAGGTAACAAGAAATATGAGAAGAGGCAATGGCCTCAAGTTGCACCAGAGGAGGTTTAGACTGGATATCGGGAAAAATCGGTTCACTGAAAGGGTGATCAAGCATTGGCACAGGCTGTCCAGGGAGATGGTAGAATCAGCATCCCTGGAGGTATTTAAAAAATGCATAAATGTGGTGCTTAGGGACATGGTTTAGTGGTGGACTTGGTAGTTCTGGGCTGACAATTTGACTTGATCGTCTTAAAGCCCTTTTCCAACCTAAATGGTTCTATGATTCTGTGATCACTTACTTTATCAAAATACCATTGTTCTATTCCATATTACTGTCAAATTAGAGTATCACAAGCTCATTCTCTGAAGTTTAGATATGATTATTTAGCGTGAAATAATTAACAGATTAAAAATTTGATGGTTACTTTCAGTAAATGACCTACTGAAAACTGGAATTCATATAGTAGCAGGCCTGTGTAAGATATAGTTTGATAAATCAAGGTGGGATGTACATACCACAAGGAAGGATTAATATTATTAGTACAGTATCTCAATTTATTAAGACTAATCCACAAAACAAAAATGTGAAGATTTACTACTGTATTTAATGGATTGTGGTTTTTGTTTTTTGTTTGTTTGTTTTTTTTTTTTTTTTACTATTTCACTATTTTCCTTGCAAAATAAAATGTCACTTTGCATGTTAATTGGGTTTCTCTAAAAAATAGCATTTTAACAGTTTAAATCTTTGAAATGCTGCACAGTATCTCTTGTCTCATATCTCCCAATTAAATTATGTATAACCAATTTTACTTTCCTCTGTTGAAACACCAAAGAGTTATTTAAGCTGGAAATGTTGAATAGTTTCATTGGTATTTGTTGACAATAAAAAATTAATTAATTTTAAAAATTGTACCAAAGCAACACAGATGCTGTTATTATAATCATAATTGCCTGGTAAGGGTATGCTTCTCAGTGACAATGAGAATTAATCAAATAATTAGTAGTTTGTGCTGCTGCCCATGTTGATCTTTTTTTTAATGTAGTTCTCATTCCCAGGTGATTATTACCTGTTAGGTGAAGGCATATGCATGAAATACTCTTTTACCCCATAAATTTTCAATACACAGTCTAAGACCTACAGGAACCTGTGATTAATCACTTACTAATTGGATCATTCTGTCACTGTCAGTAAGTTATAAACTACATACAAGACACTCAACTCCATTGTTTTCCAGATCCTGGGTCTTCTAGAAAAACAGCACATTTTGCAATAAAACAATTATCAGAACTACAGCAAAACTGTTGTTCTCCATTCAAATGTAAAATGCACTCAATTTCACCATATTACCTTCCATAATAGTTTTTCCTGCTAGAAAAAAAAAGAAATAGAAACCTTTCTAAGCACGTGTATTCATTAAAACCCTAATTCTCCTCCTGGACAAACTTACACAGCTTCCATTGTCTTTGTTGAAACCGAAATGTACTACATGAATTGGGTAGAATTTAGCTTAAACATACATATGATTTAATTTGTAGCAGCATACTAAGAATAACACACATAAAAAAACCCTTCAAAACCTGCAGTAAAGATGAGATCACATCTTGCATATCTGAGCTTTGAATTAGAGGATGAATATTTCCACCAAATTCAGTGTTACAAGCTTTGTAGAGGGAAATATATGGTGGTGATACTTTTCATAAATATACACACATGCACAGGTTCCAGACTAGCCAAGCCTAAGATTGCACCAGATACTGTAACAGACTATTTTAGATAAGACTACTCTTTCTTTCTGTAAGAAAACATTTGTCTAGATTCGTTTCAGTATCTTAATATTGTTTTCTGTCACAGAAGTAGTAGTGTGGACTGTGTATTTAGACTCCCAATAACAGAATTCAACATTTAATTATTTCAAAGATTATAATTTTTCTAATTAAAGGTGACCATCTTACATTAAACCTTGGTACCATCAGTACTGAACAGCTGCAAAGCACAGTAAATTTAATTCATATATTGGGCCAGATCCCAAATTCTTTGTTAAAAGTGTAAAAACTCTAATTTAATGTGGAAACACACAAATAAAAATTTAAACACATTTACTAGGAAGTATGTACTCCAATAGAGGAGCTTACAGCAAAGAGTTCTCTTTCTTTCTCAGTTCAGGTGATTTTCCATAAAAACATGCAAATATTATTTTTGAATATTAGATAGATAATAAATTCACAGTGAAATATTTTGCAGAACAATTCACTTAGTGCATTTAGAAGTTGCAAGTCACCCCCTGCCACACACACACACAAGCACATACACGAACTCAAATGCATGAATGGAGGAAAACTGGAAAGGACTACACATTGTCCTTAAGGCTTCTGAATTCACTCTTTCATGAGCTCATCGATGAACGAAACAACATAGCCCTAATAACAAGAAAGAAAAAAAGAATACAAAAAAGTCTGGCTCATCAATCTTTCTTGATTTCTGTGTTATTATAACCCTAGAAACAGGGCTGAAAACTGAATTTGGAGGAGGGGGAGATGGCAGGATATGTCTGACTACAATTTCTGCTCAAACTATCAGCCCATTCTCAGTGCATTGAAGTCACCGAGCTGTTGTCACCCCACACTGTTGCTTTGCTGGAGATTTTGAAGTATTGGCAGAAGTTGCTAACAGAGGCAGCCAGCAGATAGGTGCTGGTGCAATTAATTGAAGCATCCAGAATTGATGAGTGCTGTCAAGAGCTCACTATGAGGATGGCTACCAAGGGAGCCTAATAAAGTGACTGGAAGAGATCAAGGTTATTACAGGATCTCAGGGAAATGGCTGGAAGCAACAAAAAACAATGGGAGAGCACGGTGTGGCATGTAAGAAAGTAGAACAATGCTTGTAAACCCAGTTATGCATTTGAGAGTAAGTAAGGTGCCAGGGGGGATTAAAACACTGCACAGTAGATACTACTTACCAGTGATCAAGATCACTAGCTTCTGAAGATAATATTTGCTTACTCAGTTCCATGATAGCATGATCCTTGCATTTCACATACACTTAATGAAAGCTATATTGGATGGACCATTGCTATTTTCTTTCTGGCTGAACTTTTGGAACAGCAAAAATAAACCCTATGGTAGGTTTTGTTTTTCTTTCTTCTAAGGATATCTTGCTGAGTGTGTCTTTCAAGTGTGTGTAAGCAGCTGAAATCTCACTGCAGAATGTGCTTGGCTGAGTAAAAAAGTAATAATGGATATTTTGCAAAAAGAGTTAAAAAGAAAATATAGGGAACTTGTAGCAGTATCACAGAGAGAGGAAAAAGGGATAAGGTACACAAAGAAAGAGAGGCAGAGAGAGAGTGGAGTTGTTTTACAAAGCAGTCTAATCCTTTGAATGACTACAGAAATAAAAACCTGTTTGCAGGTTCCACGGGAGTCTGAAGATTGATTATGTGTCCTAGTTCCCCTGTGCTTCCTGTGCTGAGAATGTCTTTTTAAACTGCTGATTTCACAGTCTATGAAAGGGCTGAAGAAGGAAGCACTGGCTGTGATCTGGATATAAGATTGAAAGGTTCAGAAACCACCTTGAGAACATGATAAATATTTCTGCTTCTCCCAGCACTTCAAAGAATTGCAGTCACTGAAGATGCAAACTTCTTGATTGATAAGAGGTAGTTCACCTTGCATAAGCCTTCACTTTACAGCTGAATCAAAGAGACACAAAACTACAGGTCCTGAAATAAGATGAATCAAGTCATCGACTCAATGAATTAGTTCAAAATACATATACTTGCTCTGTGCAGCAGGCAGACCCTCACCCAGTGACATCTGCCATGATACCTACATGAACAGTCCTTCCCACACATTTAAGAAGGTGAAAAGGCCATAAAAATTTACATCAGATGAGGATCTGGTATAAGCATATTTCCTGAAAACCAGAAAAAATCTGACAAACAATGAACAGTTTTTAATGAAATAGCTGTTTCCTTACATTATTCACTCCAGGCATTTGTTTAACTCACAGTAACAATTGGTCTTCCATGCCGCTTTTGTTTGCTTGCTTGGCTGGTTTTATGTTGGTAAGAACTGAGGCCATCCTCATTCTGAAACAGCCATTGTTAAATTAAGCATTAACTTTAATGATAGTGCCATAGCTTTATAGGTTTGGTCTGAAGATCTGCTATGACCTGTGAAAAGTCTCCTACTGACTTCCCTGTGATAGGAACAGAAAGGAAAATATTTAGCTTATTTAATAGATATCAAAGTGAAACATTTTATAATATTCATCAGTATTCTTTAATTATTTTTTCAAAAACATATGGACTTACAATCACAGAAAAATACTGAGCCCGCATGACTGTGAGCTTTAATCTGATAACACTGAAATACTAGAGGCAAGAGTACTCAAAAATACAAGGAAGATAGTTTAGGATATACTATTGTATAAGATAAACACTGAACATATATGGTAGTTCAGTGTCTTACATTAGCCACGTCACTATTGTAAGGATATATGAGGATATGCACGAAAAGAGCAACCTCATAAACAGTGACTTGCAGTAGACCTTCTGTGAGTTCATAATGATCAAGATTTCTAGTAAAATACCAGTATTGCAAACTGAGTACTGCCAGAAGTCTGAACTGAAAAACAGATTAAGGTATCTGTAGCTTATGCAAGAAATAACCAGACGTCTATGCAATGTACTAAGGAGTATTTGGAATCACTTCTCTGTGATTTATGAGGAAGGCAAATTAGGAATGCAAAATATATAGGAGAATAATATTTTCAAAATGTACTTTTAAACACAAAAAAATAAACCAAGAGTTTTAATAATGGTATGGTGTTAGTCAGTAAATAAATTAATTGCATAAAAAATGTTTTGACTTTATTTCTGTATCCTGTCTACATAAGGAGCCAGTACAATTACACAAGAGATTACAACTTGGCTTTTGTCATTCTGTGAGATGTTTACATTTTCCTGCTGTGGGTCCATGAGAGCAGGAGCTGAACCAACATCTTGGAATGACCCAGGATTTTGCCATTGATTCTACTGGCTGAGACCAGCTACTAGGCAAAGGTCTAGTTGCTGCTCACTGTTCCTGTGGGGAAAATGGTAAACAGCAGAAGCGGGTATGAATGTATGGGGAAAGAAATGGCATTCAGACAAACAATTTAGCTGCGAGTAGATGAAAGGTGGGAGTAGTTGTGTGCTGTAGGCAGGAGGGAGGAGTGGGGAGCTGCAGCCTGGAGCACAGCCAGCGGTTGGCAGTGCAGGGAGCCAAGCACAAGGTCCCTGAGCGGTTATCAGAGGGCACAGGTGAGTGCTGACAGGCAGCAGCAGTTATGGAGGGAGGAAAGCATTTTGCAATGCTTTATCAGACCAGAGATTTCACTGAAAACATTCAGCTTTGTTCAGTGTTGGCAACGCTTCTGTCCCCAAAATGAAAACCCAAATTTTTGCAGCCAGAAAGAGAATGGCAACAGTGGGTTCTGCAAACAGCTTAGTGACAGTCCAGTGATAGGGAAGTGCAGAATTCCTAGAAATGTCTCAAATAATGACTGAATGACCATAATTAATTCTTGTTGGTGAGGAAGCTAGAAAATAAGGGTTCCTTGAGAAAACTGTGGTTTGTAGGGAAGTGACTGTAAGTTGTTGCCAAGTGCACACAAACAACATCTATCAACATTACATTTAAAACAGTTCTGTGATATGCAGGTTTGTTATTCAGACAGGCAACCTGACAGCAGAGATTGATGCACCCATCTGAGAAGAATAAGAATATAAATCTTTGTCTTATCATAAGGAGAATGCAGGGAGCAGATAGGGATGAAGCCGTAGACATAATCTATTTAGGTTTCCAAGAGACGTTTGACATTGCATTGTAGAATGGAATAATATATCTTCAGGTTAGCATGTAAGGCACAGCAGACTCTGTTCCTTCCAGACTTCTCAAGCTGCAATGTAGGACACTGATTCCCAAGTGCAGAACATATTTTCTTCCCTAGTTTTCTTTCTTCAGACTTCTCAGCTCTTCTAGAAAATTTCTTTCTATCCAGCTTCCACTTTTTATTTTATACTATCTTTTCTGTCTCCTTTTATTATTTTTTGACTCTTTTTTCCCCTCTTACTCATAAAATGAGAATGTTGATGAAGCATCCTAACCCAACTAGAAATTAGACAGGTGTGATGTTTTCTTAGCACCCTGAGTCTAGCAATTAGAGAATGGGGATTAACCACCATCGACTGTGGCCTGGGAACTACAACAAACATTCACAAATAAAAGATGACTGCCTGTCTTTTCTGGGGACTTTCTTCAGTCTTATCAGTGATCGGCAATAAGGATATTATAAAAGTACTACATGAGCTAATTAAGGAAAAACTGGATTCTAGAACAGATATGAATAAGAGTTCATAAGGTATGCAGACATGGTGAGGATATAGAAACATCAGTAAGAATAATAAAGGTTCAGACAGCTGCTTCACTATTCAGGCTTCTGAAGACCTTTACATACTCCCTTGTTCCCTTCATTTTATCTCCAGGGATTCCATTTCAGGATGCTGAAAGGCAACATTTGGTCAAAACACAGGAAAGAAGAAATTTCCCATACTGCAGTAGATATTAAACCTCACACGCTACCAGTTGCTGTCTTCTCTTTTGCACGAAAATGAAAACAGCTTTGCTATGACACAGGACTTCCCCTATATACCAATACACATGGCCCTGTTCTTTGCAATTGCACAGTAAAGTGAACCTGTCACTGAGACTGCATCAGTTCTAGTATCAGCCTCCATAAGAAATGTAGGGTGCTGAGACACCTGTGTTTTACCTCAGGAAAATAGGAAGCTGTCTTTGGCAGCAAATAAGGCATTGCGATATGGAAAGCAAGAAGCTATAGCAATGCAGATCGTTTAGGGCTTTGTTTTTAATAATCAGAACCAGTTCATGTATAATATGATCCATGTCACTTAATTTCTTACAACTCTTACACTTCTCAAAGTATAACTTCCATGTTCTCAGAAGAGAGGGTAGTTAGTTCTCTGGAAGGACTTGGGTAGATTATGTGGAGAAATGAAAAGTGTATCCATTGTAAAAATTTAACAATAATTTAGGTTGGGAGTCTGTAGGTTATCTGGTTCAATCCCTCACTCAGAACAGGACCAGGGTCTTACCAACTTTTTTTTCCTTACTTCCAGCCTGCATTTCCCTTTCTGCAGCTTGCACTTCTTGCTTCTGTACATTTGCTGTGTCCATTCAAGAAGAGTCTGACTCCTGCTCCACAATCCTGCATTAAGATAGCTGGAAACTGTCTTTCAGCCCTATCAGCATTCTCATCTTCAGAATGAATAAACCCATTTTTATCAGTGTCCCTTTGGTTTTCAAGTTCTTGTTCTCCAGTCCCCTAAATTGTCCCCAAGACTGGTCCTTTGCTGGACTTAGTCCAGTTTTCAATGTCTTTCTTGCACGAGGGACTCTGAAACGAGGGACACAAATAGATGTGATGTCACGAGTGTTGAACAGAGGGGAGTAATGATTTCCATTGACATGCTGTCAGGCTGTGACTGATGCAGTCCAGTATACAGTTAACCTTCATCTGTATAATGGACTGCATTAGTAACAGTATCTTGAGATTAAATGGTACTAGCAGATTAAACATTGGAAATTTTATGTACTGATATTCTTAAATTGAAATCACAAAATACCTTAAACTTAAAAAATGCCGGTAGTAACACTTGCACTAACTACTTAGGAAAATTTACGCTAGAAAATACACATCTTGGAACTGTTTTGGAAAAAATGTAACTTTTTTTTTTTTAACTTAAATGTAATTGTGTACAAAGACTAGCACTTGGCAAGGGAAACCTTTTACCTTTTGAAATCATGTAAATGAATTCTTCTATCAAACAACCCTTTTAAGTAACAAACACAAATGTAGAAACTATCTTAAGAACTTTTTCAGTGCATTAAATTTGCCCTTTAAAAAAATGGTAATTGCTAAGTGAGATAAAATTCATATGAGGTTGCTCTTTCCACTGCTGTCTATCAAATATTTGTCAGGAATTTTAGGTAATAAAATGATCTTTGGGTTCTTCTGACAACACAGCAACGACACGAAAAATAACCATCAACAACAGCAGGTGTGCTGCTAATTATGGCCACAATGACCTATTCACACTTACATAGTAGGCCTGTTCAGTCTTCATTTGCATACTGATTTATGGAACTGTAAATATATACAGATGTCTTTAACTGTGGCTGGAATGGAATGAGAAATCAATTAGATATAAAGTTCTACAAAGCAAAAAGATACGTCAACATAGTTGAGAAAAAAGGAAGAAATTTCACATAGGGTAGAAAAATAAGATCAAATAGAGCGAACTTTCAGAAATCAACACAATTCTATAACCTGAAGACAAGGTTCAACTTTTATCAGTGCCATTGTATAGAAGTTTCTTTCCAGTATGTGGATTACATGGAAATGAAGAATAGAGGGATTGTAGTAAATAAAGAAAGAAAAGCAACCTACAAATCATATTGGGCTATTCAGTTTCACCAAAACCTTGAGATTTGACTTCACTGGGCATTGCACTCGAAAAAGCTGAATTTAGACTTTTAGGCAAAGTCCACCCTATCAAACAAAACAAGATTGAGGCACAATTAAGTTCAGTGACAGGTAACCATCTATGGAATTATTCATAAGCAAGCTCCCAGGCACGGTTCTACCTCTGCTTACTCATGTTTTCCCAGACTATACTCAAGAAAGGTGGGGAAAAATTTGCCAGGGGCTATTCCCTGTTTGTAATAATACTCTCTCCTTCCAACAAGGCAGTTAAATGAAATGCAAATGAAATTATCAGCTCACAGATGCACCTCTGTGCTGTGACTTTATGAACATGTTCTTCATTGTACCTTCTGCAAGCTGAGTTCACTGCCCATCACCCTTAGGACACCCCATGGACCTAGCACCACTCTTCTGATTTTAGCTTATCTTTTAGCCAGTGTTAGCTTTCCTTTAAGAAGATAGTACATAAATTTTTCCAGATTTGGTTTGTTTTTTTTCCCGTACAACCTGTTTGCCATTGGAATTCCATATATTCTACTTTATGTCAATGAGAAGAAGAAATCTACTTTCTAATGTGTATGCTTTGGCTAATCTGAGAAGAAAAAAATGGTCCTAAACTTCTGGACAGAAGAGGATACAACATTGACATTAATCATCTTAGTAAACTTAGATGTCTCATTGTGGATTGCCACATCTGAAATGGTCAGCTCTAGTAAATGAGTATTATCAGGTATAAACCAGATGACTACATTTGGCCAGTTCTGCCTCTTCACTGAAAATAAATTAGCTCTACTTTACAGAGGTATAAAATCCTACTCCAGGTTTTACGGATAGGATAAACCAAAGTTGGTATTTCCTAGCTGAAGCAAGCAATTGCGTATGGGCAAGGAGAGCTGTCATCTTTGGAAAGCCTGTGTTCTCCCATCCTAAAACACAGGAACCCCTCCTTTGGACAGAAGTGTACTGGAGTCTGTCACCTAATCTGGAGTAGGTGAACAGTAATCTCTAAAGAAAATAGCAAATCAGCTTTGATTGCTGTCCAGCCAGACAGGAATTTTTAAGCTTTGAGAAAATTTCTGTACATTAAAAAAAAAAAAAAAAAAAAAAAAAAGAAAAGAAAAAAGAAAGAAAAAAACAAGAAAAATCAACAAACCAAACAAAACCTCCAACTTCTTTCTAAGAACAACTTTTTTCTTCTCACTCTCACTGACTAATTAATTAATTCCTGGGTCCTGAGTAAAACAGAATTAAACAGTCTTTTAGTCACAAAGTGGAAGAACACTCAGCAGAACAGTGGAAAGAAAAGATTTGAACTTTATGCTTATTGTTATCACCAACTTCGTGTGCAGCCTTGAGTAAGTCGCTTACCCTCCTTACATCTTTGGTTACTCAGCTGACAAATGAGTAAATCCTAATACATTGAGTGCTGCAAAAAATAGTTATTAGCTTTTGAAAAGCACTTTCAAAGGGTCTGGCGCAGTATAAATGACGGATACTTCTTTTAGGCAAGAAAGCAACAGATACGACCGTTTTGTCTCAAGGATTTTATTAAAGGAAAACAGAATTGTTGTCAGTGTAAGTTATTTTCTAACATAGCAGCAATAGAGAGGTATTCACTCTCTATAGAGGTAGGGGAATACAGTGGATGTAAGGCAGCTACTTTTAAGCTGACACATTAAGAAACTGAACTGGTTATATGAGATAGCTGAGGGAGCGTGCTGACATTTATGCTGTACCTCAGGTTTATGCCATCGTTATTCTACATGCCATGGAACATACACTGAGACACCCTAGTATGTGACAGTGCATATAAATTCTGACCAAAAGCTTTATGAAAAGAAAGAAAAAAAAGATGTATTCTTAATATTAATATACTTGTATGAAATTCCCTGTGGTATGATGAAAGATATGTCTACACTGAATACATCTTAGCACAGATCACATGGATTGAAAAAGGATTTTGGAATTCTTTTTAACGCTTTTACTGTGAAAGGACTGATTATTTCCAAGCCTGACATAATAGACCTTAATCTTATTAGAACCTGCTAATTAAAATGGTCTGCACCGCACCTTTGAATACCACTTTTAGAAAAAATATCATGAAAAATGAGATCCATTTCTGATATATATGTTTTCAATAAAAAGGTATGAGCAATAGAGTTATGTGAAAAAGGATGGAAATATATTACTTCCGATTGTTTTTTACAAGGTTTCAAGCATTTCAGCATTTCTGTTCTCTCTCCAACACCATGTCAGAGAATTTGGTTTGGATCCAGAGCTGGAAGAGGGGACTCACAATTAGTAGAGAATATTACACAGACACGGTTCCCCTCCTTTGTCATTGCTTTACCTGCAGCAGCAAGGGCACAACTTCAATGGTTATATAGGTGGCTGGAAACCATATTTTCACATTTCAACCAAATGCCATATTCTGAAGGGGAAATCCAGCATTTAAGATTTGTTTTCTTTCCAAATTAGCACAAAAGCCTAATTTCTGTAATTATCAGTGGAAAAAGCACTTTTCTCAGTATCCCCAAAAGTTAGCTTGGACCTCTTAGAACCCTGCATGCTGACAACAGGAAAACCTTCTAATGTTAAATAAAATATAAATTAATTATTGTTTAATTTATACAATATGATAAGAAAATAATTTAAATATTACCTAATGTTCAGAACGGCCTGAAAGTAAGCAAGGGCTCTGTAATATAATACGTTTAAACTGTAACATTATAGGAAAATCAAGGTAATCAGACATATTTTTTCCCCCAGGATAAATATTATCCAACTACCACATTCCCACAGGTTATTCTGAGTGGGATGAAACTGCATTTTCCAATGGGAAAGCAATGCAGCATCTTTTTCTTTTTTAATTTGAATCAACTTTTTTGTCTAACAGCCTTTTAGCAAGTCATTGTCATGGCAGGCCAAGACCACATGTCCAGATGGCTCCCTACTCTACTAGTCAGGCTGTCTAAGGAAGCAGTGAGTATCTGCAGAGATGTGAGAAGCTGGATCAAAACAAGCTATTCTTTTATCTTGATTTAAAAATATATATATGTATCTATATATAGAAAAAGACACTTTCTTGTATGTGTTGACTTTTTTTTTTTTAATAATGCTATGTTTACCAAAACTTTGTTACAATTCCTCTGCCACTTCCCCATGAGAATTCAACAATGAAATATCAGATAGTGTTGCTATTAACGCTTGAGAGTACTAAATACTGGTATATGGTGAATTATAAAGAGCATAAGGCTTTGCCTGTTTTCTGGGTTTGGTCAAACTGTGAAGCACCCTGATTTTTTAGCAACCTTTTCAGAGACTTAGTCCTTTTTTAACACACTGGAACAGCAGCATAAGAGTAAAACCAACATTTTTTTTCCCAAAGTGTCTCAGGTATTGAAGGCAACTGACCACATCCATCTCTAGTTACTGTTAATTGCTCAATTCTGAATTAATCTAGAAACACCAAAAAGATGCTTGTGCTTAATTCAAACACAGTGAGTTTCTGAATATAAACATCTAGTGTTATAGAGCTGGAAGCTATCATCAAAGACATTCACATACAACTTGTAGGTATACCAGAGGACCTACAGGAACCCCGGTCCCTATGAAGTAGCAACAAATGCTAGGCAGGATACCCCAGGACATTTCATATGATACTAGGTGTCGGTATTGACAGCTGCGTCATGCCCAGAGGCATATCTCCATATTAAATAATTTGATCTGTGGCATCTATATATACATTTGTCTAAGCTTCATATGGCTCTCCCTAGGCAGTGGAAACCTAGTCAGTAGGTGGCTACATATGTCCAGTGGTTCCTGGACAGGACTCCATAACCCATAAGGGAATGCCTAGGTTAAATTCAGTTGCCTGTTGTCCAACATAATTATCTAAGAGTATTTAGCCTGACCTCCAACTAGCTCTAGAGAAGAGTGGGAGTACCTTAAAAATCCTATCATAGGTCCTGGTACACATGAAACTACTCCCATAAGAAGTTTTGGACAGGCCAAGATGTCAAAAAAGTTGTTGGACATCTGTGAAACTGAGTCCTCCGTACAGCTTGGTCAGCAGAACAGCCCTCTAGAGTCCAATGACTTTACTAACTAGATTTCCAGTAAGGTGTACAATGAAGGTAAAACATGGATGCAGATGCTCAGCCACAGATGGAAACCCACAGATCAGAAAACATAGTCCTTTCCTAAGCAGCTTACCAATTAACCCAGAAAAAGCCAAAGATTGGTTGAATTATAAGAAAGCCTGAGGAAAAAAAAATTCTTTTGCCAAAAATTTACTCTGGTGAATAAGACATGGCTGATAGAAAATTAGCTTCAAAATCCTATATAACTTGTCTTGTGTTCATATGGAGACTAGTCAGGCTTTTTTGGCTCAGAGTGATTTAGAAATAGTTTATTTATATAGAAACTTATAATGCCTAAAGTAAAGCACTACTAGACTATCTGTGCAACCATAATTCATGTGTCTGTACATTTATATTACAACAGTCTTTAAATTCACCATCAGGATTTTTTTCAAAGAACCACTGCTTCATATAAATATAATACACATAAATAGCTGTAATTTGTGTTACCTTCCCAACTTGAACCCTATCTTGTACTTCCTAGATTTTGCATGCATAATTTAGAATTTGTACTTCTTTTTCCTGCATAATTTCCTATACCTATCAAAAAGAAAACTGAACCAGAAAAACTGTTTTATATAAAAATACATTGCCAATTCCAGTCCCTTGGCATTGCTAGGAACCTTTGGCTAAATCTGTGTTAGTGAACAAATGAAGGCCAGGGCACTGGCATCCATAGTGTTTAATTTTTAATGGGTTCTCCACTGTTTTTGCCCTGGGGCAATTAGTAGCTTCCTAGGTAGTCCCCAGGCTCAACTAGGGAAAAAGCACATGCAGTTAGGGAAAAAGCACACAAGTGCCCCACTAAGCAATTTTAACACAATCACTCTGATCTTGATGAAGGAATGTGAGGACGATTAAGCATGTGACATGAGCAATACCATTTGATTAGGTCTCCCAGTGGTCCCTGGTTTGTTTTCTATTGCCACTAACTAATCGTAGACTGTTACAGCTGTGTGCCTTAGATACTAGTGAGTGCTGAAACATTTTACTGATTCAGTTTCTAGTTCTGGTAAGTAGTAAGATGTTCTTGCACTCTTTTGTCTCCTAAACCTTAACACTCTTATCTTATCCCGTCAGGGCTCTTCCAGTTAATGCAATTAATGAAACTGAGAAAACAAAATACAAAATTCAGTGGACAGTTAGTGAACCAAAATTACTAATTTTATACTCAATTCGGAAAAGAACTAAATATTTTGTAGCCTATGTTTCTCACCCATAATTACACCTAATTCTCATATTAAAAAAAGGACAGGAACACATCTTAAGGCTTAATTTAATAAATTTTATTTACTGACATGGTTAGGAACCAATTGTAAGGCTCTGTCAAACTAAACATCTGTATTAAATTTTCTTCATGAGCAATGACCAGGAGAAAACACATAAAACATATTCTAGCTAATAAATGTTAAAATGGCTTTGGTTCTTAATCCCACACCCTTAATTAAATAAAATAAAATGAATGAAATTCCATTAAGGCTGTACTTTTATTGTTGTCACGTACTTTATAGAGGTCCCTTGTCCTTTCCTGTGCTTAGATCTTTAAAACAGTCGTAACAACAGCTGTTCCCAGATACAGAAGGTGCCGGCAGTGTTTAAAACCAACATATGTTTCTAATTGTATTGTCTCACCTTGAGTCCAGTTCCCTCACAACTTGAGTTGTCATGAAAGTTTGAGTTTATGTGCACAGGTACTGCTGAAATGATCTCTCAATCCTCTGTTGGATATACTCCAGCATAGTCATAAAGTCTTTGGAGCTGGAGGATTCAGCCTCCCTATTTAGTATCTGAGAGATGCTCTGAGTGATGGGAAAAAAATGTACCTCATTCCCTTCTGTCTAGCCTTGTCCATGCCAAATCACTTATGATAGAACTGGGCAAGAATCAGTTTGCACACCCGGCTCTTTGCTATTATAAAACACAATGGCTGAAGGTTCTCTGTGGCAACAGATTCCCACACATTTTTGTATCTGACTGTTCAATAGAGCCCATTTTCCTGATGCTAAAGAGATATCAATTATTTCTAATATAGCCAGTGTAAAAAGGCTGTTGTACACTGAAGATAGCATCTGGCTAGTCCATCTTTTGTACATTCAGAAGGGACTATCTGAAACAAAATAGCTCTTTTCAGAGCTTCAGGTACTAAATCATACTCAACAGAGAGCTTGCCATGTCCCCCTCATTCTGTTTTCCCTCTGTCTTTTCAGAGGTCTGCTAATATGTTCCGTGCCTCCACACTGTTAATATTGGGATGCATGGACAGTAATTTTTTGAGGTTCTGCAGCTTCTGACTTCTCTCATCTGAAAGCTTGTAAACAATCCTGTACAGCTTCTGTGAATTAAAACACTTTTTGGTCTTCACAATTATATCCTTGTTACATTAACTACCACAAAGAATAAACATAGAAAACCAATTAGCATTGATGGTCTTCTGCCCCTTTGTGCAGGTGGGACAAACTAGAGTCTAGGTGGGACAGACACCTACCTTGTGGTTATACACATGTAAGAGAAGCAGAGTATTCCCAGAAGCATTTAATTTTAAAAGAAAGAGTGTTCTAGCTCTGATACACTCAATTAAACTTCAAGTACTCTTCTGACTTAAAGGTGTAGCCACCTTAAGCTGCTAACCAGCAGAAGAAATGAGGCTGGCACCTCTCAAAAGCAACTGAGGTCCTAGGTGGTTTGAATTACTTTTTTTTAACAGAATCTGTATCTCTGCTGAATAAAGAAGGGTTCTAGAGGACCTGCTTTTCTAGGTAAGGTGTTTCATATTTCAAAATTGAGGTGAGATGGTTCCAGGAGCTCTGTTCAGTCATTACCATCATCAGAGAATGATGCTATTGCAGAGATAACAACTTCTGTAATAAGGGGATGGGTTCCTTTTAGGCAGTAATTGCAGAATCTTGTAGCAGATCAGCAAAGGTGTTTTCCATAATAGGTGGGTAAAATGTACTTTAGTTATTTAATGAAGTCACGTCACTTTAGTTATTTAATGAAGTCACTTTTTGCTTATTCGCAAGGAGTAACCTATTTATTATCTCCTTTAATCTCAAGTATGTGCAAAGAATTCAGAACAGAGAAAAGAAAATAATTTCAACAGAAAACCAGGATCCTTTATGGTATTTCGGGAGATTTTTCTTCCAGGACACAAGAGATGTTCTTTAAGGGTCATATTCCTGTGGCCTTCCCTCTACTAAGGTAAAAAGGTTTCACTAGCACAGACTCAGACCTGTCTGTGGTAGATAGTGTGAGACTGCAAATATTTTCAGTTCTGTATCATGGGCGAGTGTATACAGCCCTTGTGACAGTTCATGGCAGTCTTTTGAATAATTTCATAATTTTGTATGTATAGTTATACATACACAAGCAACTTGCAGGGAATTCTTACATACTTGGAATGAAAAAACCCTATTATTCCATCCAGCAGAATTACCTAGTTAGCTCAGCTTGTTGCAGGAAGCATTCTAGAAAACCTGGCTGTCCCCTCCCAATGGCCCTTTATCTTTTTCTTAAAGAATTGAGGTCCAGTGAGAAGGTAAACTTTTAGAAGGGGAAGTATATGGCAAAATAATTATTCCTCTCCTTTTAAAAAGTATTCTAAAAATATGTCGCACTTGAGCAATAACAACTGTTGTAGAAGCTGCTCACAAAAAGTGACTGATCTTTGTCAAGATAATTCTGAGAATATTCTGTATGTTTTCTCATTTGATAAAGCAAGAAGTTTAATACATTTTTTATTATTTATTGAAGACCAAGATTTTCAATAAGTTGTGGCTCTGAAGATTTCACATTTTAGCATACATCAGCCTGGAATTAATTCATCTCACATCAGCGTGTAACTGGAGTATCTTAATTACCAGCACAGCTCTTTGAGGCTCTGCATATGGAGTCTCAGCCAGGCTAAGAGGCATTTCTGAGAAGATAAGCCAACTCTTACATGGGATGAATCATCTTACACGTATTTCCTCTGCATTGATTCCACAATGAAACAAATACAACTATGTTCTTTTTATAGGCACCTCAGGTAGGTCCCTAAAGTTAAATAAGATGAGTCTAGACTGAAGTAATTGCAAAAAATACTAGTGAAAACCTAATTCTACATTCTTAAGAGAAAGTACTGTCTTTGAAAGTCAGAACTGATGGCAGATACACTACGAAGACACGTATCTTTCATCATATAATAAGAACAGCAGATGGCATTTATTAACATGCTATAATAAGTTTGAGATGCCCCAGGCAAACTGACAATGCAGCAAACAAGATGCAATGTTACAAGCAATAAAACAGTTCAGCTCAAAGAGAGAAAGGTACTGCAGGGAATATACACTGCTAGAGAAGGATAAGCTTTTTCTTTGATGGGGAACAAACAAAACAAACCAGTGGATTTAGGAGTGAACATTCTGAGACAAGTATATTTTTCACAGCTTAAGATAGAGCTGCAGCTGAAGTCAGCGCATCCACTGGTCAGGCATACAAAGGAAATTAACATGGGAGGTATACAATGAATAAAGTGATGATAATAGCAGAAGGGCTTACTGCCCTGCAGATACCTATTAATTTCTCTGATACTAATGTGAGGAAAAGCAAATAATTTATGTAGGAAAGCCATCCTATGTGCACACATACCCTGATTGACACTAAACTGGTTCCTGCTGCTCAGGAAAGAGATTTTGGAACTGCTGTGGACAGTTCACCATCTCATTGCTCAGCAGAGTTACAAATGCATGTCTAGTGCTGAAATGGTGATGAGACATTTAGAAAATGAGACAAAAATAAAAATCTATCTTAAAATAGATTTAAAATAAAAAATTTTAAATCCATTTTGTAGCTACATCTTAAATGCAGTGTGAATTATTTTGGTCAGCTCTGTATCAAGAAAATATAGTAGAACTAAGAATAACACAGAGAAGGAAGAAATGGTTGATTGGAGGTATGAAACTGCTTCTGTACAAGAACTAATATGAGGACTTGGGATCTGGGTAGCAGATAAAACAGGAGTGTTATGAAAAAGACATGTAAAATCATGAGTGTCTTTCAAAAAGGGGAAGAACTAAGACATAAAATGAAAAGGAAATGTACATAGATTAATCTGTGAAGTTCTTTCCACAGGATAAGGTGAAGGCCAAGTTTTAGAAGCCTCTTTAAAAGTAAAAGACATTAGAAGTTATTAGACAGCAAGTGCACTACTGAAGATTACTATAACCCTTATAACTACCTAACATTCTAATTACCACTGAAAATACATGGGGAGAAGTGAAATTTTTGCAGTGACTTCTGCAAAGCATTCTCAACCCAAGATACTTGAGCAAGGTATTGCAAGGCAGAACTTTGAAAAATTAAGACCAAATGAAATCTTGAACATAAATGCCAGTGAGCATGTAACAGTAAGCAACCTACAAAGATAAACCTAGAAAACCAAATGAGATTTTTATCTTAGAGCAGCACTGCACTAGTGTATGTCTAGTTGGGAGCAAGTTAGTTAGTTGTGAACAGCTGTCATCTCTTTGTTTCCTCCAAGAAATAGTATTTGTGGTAGAAAGATATGGAGAGCATAAAAACAAGGAAAGAAATGAGAAATTAAGTTTGTCACAGGCAAATGCTGTGTACAGAAGAGGTATAAAACCTCTGATGATAAGTCATTAATACAAGGCCGTCTTAACAGCAGATCGCACACAGGCTGACTGTTCCTGTGCAGTCAAACTAACTACACTTATTTACAGAATCAAGACTTAATATGTTATCTCCATCAAACACCACCCCTAGCTACAGAAAGACTTGTTTGGCCAAAGATGATGATGAAATGTGAATATTGTATTCTCAGTTTGCTGATGCTCTCTTTAATGATACAACACAACTAAAAGTGGTAGTTTATTTTCACTACAATAGCAATAGAAGCCTATTGGCTTTTAAAGCATTATAATAAACACCGGGGGGGGGGGGGGGGGGGGGGGGTCGGACCTATGGTATGAGTTTCTTTACAGCAAAACAATACCAAGCAAGCCATGACACAACAATACCAAGCAAGCCATGACACAATTATTTATTGAAATTGTTTAAAGAATATATTTCCTGTTTCTCTGTGCATGTGGCATGTTCTTATCTAGTGAACTATCTAGGAGAGCAAAGCAAAATGAACACAGCCTTCATGTAAAAATTCTAACAAAGCTAATAACAGAATACAACACTTCTATTAGGTAGTCCTTTATACAAAGCCTCATCAGAAAAGCTTTCAAAGCCATTGTTCTCTGAAGTTAATTGAGTTAGTTGTGGAATATGATCCTACTTAAACTTACTTTTTTCTAAAGCAATAGAGCTAATAGATATGTTTTGATTTATTATTTTTTTAAAAATACTACATCTATTGTAGAACATTATTTTAAATATGGAGATAGAGGTCAAATCCCTTAAAGGAACGATGCACTGCATTTTAGCACTTTCATACATCTAAGCAGTTTTTATTACCTTTCTCTTAAAATCTGCATTAACATATATTAATTATCTGCTACGTACAATTAACATATGTACAAATGAATAAATTAACATATGTACAAATAAATAAATTCCCAGGGTTCTGATTGACTAGAGCTGTTCTGTCAACTCTAAAACTGCAATCATAATTTCAACAAAAAAATGAAAATAACTCAATAGTTCCACCTATTCCGAATAGAAATCATAATAATAAAGAGTAATTTTATAAAATGGTGTCATTACAATTAATAAATCAGTGTTCTGGATTTAGAGACTTCTTTTTCTATTTTTGGACCACCCACTTTTACAATTTGTGTCATGGGAGAGTCACCATCATTGCTGAAAAGCAAAATTTTTCAGTTCCCTCATCAGTAAATTGTTTTATAAGACAATGATATTTCCATAAAATAAGAGCAGATACAAATGTTTAGCTATCCATGTAGCACCACCAAGTATTCTGAATTAATATCCATCCACAGAACCTAAGTGCAAAGTGAGCAATTAGATCTAGGACACTTTATTTCAGCTTGTGTAGGCTGCAGGAGGGCTTTGCTTGCAAGTAGGTGAGGCTGTAAGTTGAAAGGACTCCAGATTGTGGACCTTTATGATTTCCCATTCCCCTCTTTCAGGACACTCCAGAGAAACTAATGTTAAGCAGAAGATTAAATCTGTATGATTCCTGCAGAAGACTAATTGTGAGAAGGCATGTGGTTTGCACGTTTGAAGGAAAGAGATAAGGGGCATCTGGGTATACGCACTTTGTTTCTGCCTTGCCTTCTGGGATTCAAATCATCCATGGAGGGACAAACCTTGCTCCTCTAGCAATAACTTCTGTGTCATCATACTGGTTTAAAATCCCCAGAAATTCTCTCTTGTGGACCATTTTAAATGCAGAGGTAAATTCTGCCTGTACGTTCTTTATAAACTGTACAGTCAGAAGACAATTTTTTTTTTTGGATCTCAAACTGACTTTGAAGACAGAGAGTTCCAAATAAACCTTCACTATGTTTATCTTGTCTCCTACATTCCCTGAAGGGCATTTAAAAATGAATAAACAAATTACTTAGTGCTAATGTATAGGTTCTTTCTGAAATAAAATTATGTTTTAGAAAGGGATTTTTTAATGTATATATTTTGAGGGTTTATTATTTTGTAGACACTTTTTGTCTACTGTTTATTTGCCCAAATCACATGAAGATGAGGTTGCAAATAATATGGTGTTATTTGACATAACTTATAAATATAAAACATGATTAACATAGTATTTATCAGGTAATATTCAATTTCATATAGACCTTGAAATAATTCCTTTGATGGAAAAAATCCAAAAATCGTGGCATAAATTATTCACCCCAAGTAATTCAGTCAGGCCTAATGAATGCAGTATAGTAGAGAGGAGTTTGCATATTGTACAAAAGGATCATTTTAAATTCTTTATCACTTTGTTCCCCTCTCCTGCCTTTCTTCATCTTCTTTGCAATTCCAATAAGGCTGCAACATCACTGCAACATAAAGAGCGTTAGTGATTCTATTTAATAGGTGCCAACCCTGTTGATCATCTGCCTACCCCATTGTCAGTATGGAAGTGTATTTTATTTTTATTCTGAAAGGGATATGGGAACTATTTTGGTGAGTTAGTGCTTTTCTCCAAGTCTGTACTTCAAAATAAAACCAAACTATTGCTGAGGTCTTATAGTATTGTAATAATTTTCATTTTTTGAATAAACATATGATCACTATGGACTTCTATGAAGGTTCCCAATTTGAGTTGTCATCACAGCTTACTATGGAGCAGTAAAAAAATCAACCAACCAACCAATTTACCTAAGCAAAATAACACCTAAACTTGCTTGGTTTATAGCATAATGCTTCATCCTCCCACTCGGGATAACGCTAAAAGCCACACACATGTTTCTTATGCCACTTCCACTGCATTTCTATGGTTTCATTTATACACATGCAGCTCCGCGTGCTGTGCCCAAGCCCTGTGTCTAGTACCAGTGCTTCAGCCCAGTTCTTTGCTGCTTACATCTATCTTGGCAGGCAGGACCTTGTGTCTGCAGGGATTCCTGGGCAAATGGTGGGCTCTGAGGAGAGGCGATGCTCAGAAGTGCAAATGAGCCCCTGTACATAATCCTGTCACAGTCTGCTCTGTTGCTTTACAACGTGCTCACCCATCCTGACCCCTTAATATTTGACGTATTATCCTAAAGGGAAGGGCCTGGAGTTTTCATTTTTGGAAAAAATTACTCAAATCCTTTCAACTGATTATCATTTGTGAAAATCTGTTGGAAAGCAGGTGATAGATCAGCTATATGCCCTCATTTCTATTTTACCACCCTGAAAACAGCAGTTAAGTGTCTGTTTTGTCAAAAGGAACACAATTTGTCAAAGGTTATATGACCCACATCTCATAATTCCCAGCGCTGGGGTAAGCTCTGTTTCCTGCCTTTCCAGATGATTAATGTGTTCAGTTTGCTGTACTTTTTTGTCTCTTTAGTACATGAGAAGGAGAAGTATTCCACAAGAGAGGTTATTTCTGTGCTTTCTTACAGTCTGTTAAATCCTGGAAGATATTAAAAATCAGGCAGAACTACTCAGAACTATTTCCAAAAAGTTTCTGAGATGTTCAAGCAGTTGAACCATATCATCAAGTTACAAAATAGTCTCACAAAGCATACAGTAGGTCACCATCTCATGAAGAGCTTGGTATAATCTTTATTTATAAGAAAGCGAAAGAGAATGCCAAAAGATTTCCAGGCCTGAAGACTGAAGATCTAGGGCTGGATCTGAGAAAAGGTCATGAAATATATGGATTTGTGCTTACAATTCAACACAGAACTTCTTGGGTTTATCTTCAAGTTATGATGTATACTGAATGAGGAATCAAAAAAGGAAATGAAAAATCACTCCAGCAACACATTCTTGCTTTTTTAGAAAACTCAGCTGTTATCAGAAAATGTGAAGATTCCTCTGTTACAGAGCAGGGCTGCTCTAGCCTGACACATTGCTTCTTCCTTTTTCCTGCTGCACAACACAGCAATCTGGTCAGTCTTCGGGCTTCATTACATCTCTAACATTAACACCTACACATTTGCACATTTGCTAATAGTACCTCTTTGTGTTACTAGCGTACCCTTGCTGACATTCTATTTTCTTTGCTTGACATGCCACTTGCTGTCGACTCACTGAGAGGGACAGAATTGAAAGCCCTGGCATTTCAGCATGTGGAACAAGGCAGTAGCTGATGAAGTACAATTTCTCATGCTGTGAGAAATTATCAGTTATATTGGCTTTGGGAAGGCTTTCAGAACTTTCACTCACAATACTGTCTTAATGCCCCTGAACTGAAGCCAAATCTTGAGAAAATATCCATGCATGACTGTGTTAGGAGTGCTTACTGGACCTTACTGAAGAACCATCTGAATAAAGTTATGGACTCACTGGCAAGTGATGCAGAGTACTCCATGTAATTAAAATAAATAAGATTGTGTCTCAGATTAGGGGGCATATAAACTAAATTTTGCTTTCAGTGCTACATGGAGTTTTTGGCAGACATAAGGAAAAAAAGCTGTTACAAACTGCCATAATTAAAGAAAATACAGCCATTTTAATAAATACAATTTAATTTTCATTAAATTCTAATGGAGTCTGTTATAGACACTATTTTGGAAGAAGTTACCATAGTTATTTCCAAACTACCTCCACATATAGTCAAACTTCTCTCTCATTTTTCACTGCAAATTAAAATCATGTTATTACAAACTCACATGTTAAATTTCATACACTAGATGAAACAGGATGAAGATGAAATTCAGGAAGAACCTGGAGACCCATGGGTTAAAAACCTGGCAAGGCAGACACCAAAGGTCTGCAAACAACTATGATTTTTGTGTGCTCTTCCTGTGTTGTGGTTTAACCCAGCAGGCAGCTAAACACCACACAGCCCTTCACTTGCTCCCCTACAGTGGGATGGGGAAGAGAACTGGAAAAAAGGTAAAACTCATGTGTTGAGGTAAAGGCAGTTTAATAGAATAGAAGAGGAAGGGAAAATTATAATAATGATAAAATAATATACAAAACAAGTGATGCACATGCAATTGCTCACCACCTGCTGACTGATACCCAGCCCAAGCAGTGGGCTACCACACCCCAGCCAACCCACCCTCCCCCCACCCCCCATCCCGCCACCCCACCCCCCCCCCCTTTTTATTGTTCAGCATGATGCCATGGTGTGGAATATCCCTTTGGTCAGCTGGGGTCAGCTGTCCTGGCTGTGCTCCCTCCCAGCTTCTTGTGCAGCCCCAGCCTCCTCACTGGCAGGGCAGTGTGAGAAGCTGAGAAGTCCTTCACTTAGTTAAGCACTGCTCAGCAACAACTAAACCACCCGTGTGTTACTAACATTGCTCTCATCCTAAATCCAAAACACAGCACTGTACCAGCTACTAGGAAGAAAATTAACTCTATCCCAGCTGAAACCAGGATATGCTGAAGACAAGAACATTTCATTTATCTTTGTCTTCCTATCTATTGTGAAAAGGTGTAACAGATTAAATGTCCAGGCTCTGCAATGCCACAGTCGCTCATCAGTGGAGAGCTGCAGACGGAAAGGTTAGCAAGTGTATCTGCAACATCATAGGAGCCAAGTAAGACTTCCTTCAGCCCCAAGCTCCATATACCACACAACATTTTTTTGTCTGGGTGTCAGTCAGACCTAAGCCTGCGCACATCTGAGTTTGCTTCTTAGCCAGTTACTGGGATTAAACACATTTCTGTGGTGTGCAAATGAGGAGATTCATTCATGTAAGTAAAAAGGGCCTTTATCAGCCTATTCCTAAAAGTTTGTTACACCTAAAGGAATTCCAAAATTCTTTATTTCAGTTTCCTGGGTCACGAGATAGGTTCATAATATCTAAATGCTTTTGGAATCTGAGGTCTTTTTTAATAGAAACGCACAGAGATCCTTTGACAATTTCTATAAAAGTAGCATTTCCTTACAAATAGTAGAAGTATCAATTTTCTTTCTAGGCAAGCATACATTTGTATCTCTGTGCTTACATTGAATGACATGCAATCTGTTCAACCTGAACATGGAAATAACTATATATGTGTTAACTGCCACCTAAGTTAACACATTTTTTTAATTCTCCACTAACAAATAATTTGGATTTAATAAAATTATAGAATATAGACCTCAGTATGACCTTGAGAAGTCAATCTAGTTCAACTGCTTTCCCACAACAGCAAATTGTCTTCAAACCATTCTTGAAAGAACCTTGCATAATATATTCTTTAAAAATGAGACAAAAGAAACTGTGGAGCAGTCATTCCTTGTTCTCCCCATGGATGTTTACTATGCTCCTCCCTTGGCAACTTAATTCATTTTTTAATTATTGTTATAGTGTAGGCTGTTCTTTTCCTAATATCAAATTCAAACCTAACCTACCATTACTTCACATTATTCACTTTCTCTTTGAAACAACTTTTTGCTTTTTGAAGACTTCTTCTATCACTTAGTTTTCTGTGGCTTAAACAAACCTCATGTATTTTTGGTAATTTCTGAGGTTTTCAAGAGACATAGGATCACACACACATAGAATCATGAATTCCTAGAATAATTTAGGTTGGAAAAGGGCTTTAAGATGATCAAGTCAAATTGTCAGCCCAGAACTACCAAGTCCACCACTAAACCATGTCCCTAAGCACCACATTTATGCATTTTTTAAATACCTCCAGGGATGCTGATTCTACCATCTCCCTGGACAGCCTGTACCAATGCTTGATCACCCTTTCAGTGAACCGATTTTTCCCGATATCCAGTCTAAACCTCCTCTGGTGCAACTTGAGGCCATTGCCTCTTCTCATATTTCTTGTTACCTGGGAGGAGAGACCGACCCCCACCTGCCCACAGCCTCCTTTCAGGTAGTTGTAGAGAGCAATAAGGTCCCCGCCGAGTCTCCTCTCCTCCAGACTAAACAACCCCCGTTCCCTCAGCCGCTCCTCATCAGACTTGTGCTCCAGACCCTTCAGCAGCTTTGCTGCCCGTCTCTGGACATGCTCCAGCACCTCAATGTCCCTCCTGCAGCGAGGGGCCCAAAAGTGAACACAGGATTCAAGGTGTGTGTGGCCTCATCGGTGGTGAGTGCAGGGGGACAATCACTGCCCTTGTCCTGCTGGCCACACTGTTTTGGATACAAGTCAGGATTCTGTTGGCCGCCTTGGCCACCTGGGCACACTGCTGGCTCATGTTCAGCCAGTCATCAACCAGCATCCCCAGGTTCTTTCCCACCGGACAACTTTCCAACCACTCTGCCCCAAGCCTGTAGCGCTGTGTGGGGTTCTTGTGACTCAAGTGCAGGACCCAGAACTTCTCCTCGTGGAACCTCATACAATTGAGCTCGGCCCATCAATCCAGCCTGTCCAGATCCCTCTGCAGAGCCTTCCTACCCTCAGGCAGATCAACACTCGCCCGCCAACTTGGTGTCATCTGCAAACTTACTGAGGGTGCATTTAATCCCCTCATTCAGATAGTCAATAAAGATATAAATCAGAACTGGCCCCACTAATGAGCCCTGGGGACACCCCTTGTGACCGGTTCCCAGCTGGACGTAACTCCATTTACTGCCACTCTTTGGGCTTGGCCATCTGCTGTGATACACAGCAGACTGAATCTTGTAGGACTTTTAGTACCTCCATAGTGATAAGAAGTTCAATTTGATTAGAACTGAATACAATTTTGGTTTATAATTTCAGTATTTTTGAAATGGACCTTACTAAGCACAAAGGTCTAGTTCCTCAGTCTATTATGCTTGTAAAGATTTTGTTTCTTTTCTTTTTTTTTTTTTATTTTTCTCTTAGATATCTAGGACATGGACCTATGTCAATTACTTAGTAGCAAAGGCATGGTAAGCCAAAGGCATCTGTCTGATCACAAGACTGTTGTACACAGTAGGTGTGCATGAGTAACATATTACTTCCATATATTTCTCTCTTTCAGGTTCTTTACTAAAAGGAACAATGTTCTTGTGTTTCAACAGTCATCATTCAAGATAGAAATTCATACACTAAAAAGAATGTAACTTACTTCAGACAACCAGTGCAGCATTTTTGATAGTCTAAACCAGATTTCAAAATTTTTCACAGTTTTCCCATTTCATGTACATCAGTCTGAAATGTATCACTCACTACAGAAATCCCACCTCTTTGCACTCTTCAGTGAGCACCTGCTGACAGGTGAAACTCTACAGTCAAAGAATAAATGGAAATAATTGTAAATGGAAACACTAGGAATACGTTGTAGGTGCCTTGTGAGAAAAAAATAATGTTTTAAAAGTAACTCAGGCATTTTGTAAAATTAATTTATATTCTTAAAAGTTATTATTTTTTTCTCCATGTATAGCCTTTCATCCCAACTTTTTCATTTTATTTTTCTGCTGCTAGGAGGTATTCCTCACCAGTGTATAAGGACTTTAGTTGTAGTTAACCTACCAAGCAATGCGTGTTATTATTCTTATGAAAAACTACCCATCTTCAAAAAATCAACTGACAAAATATGACAGACAACAAGTATAGTGCATGCTTTATTTTTTTTTTTTTTTTTTTTTTTAACACTTTGTCATCTATAAATGATGTGTTTTTCTTAGCCCTTCATCCAGATTCTCTAGCCAACAGTGATGGGTAGCTCCAGTAGGTGGCTAGTTCCTTATACAATAAGCATTTCAGATAGGTGGATTTAGGTGGATTGAATCGGTGTACAAGAATATCTCTCTCTCTCCAGCAGATATAAAGAGAACCCATGTATTTTATCTAAAGTTGAGGATTTACCTTTTAGAGGACATAGTTAAGCTTTTGCATCATGCCCTTCATATCTCTGCTCTTTCATGTCTTTGTTCCTCTACCTCCTTTGTTCCCATCCCTGAAATTTACTGTACTATTCTCCCAAAAGGTGCACTTCCACCAAGATATGTGGAGCAGACTGGTATATTCCTTAAGTGTATCTCAGTGGATATCATTATTGTAATATAAACTCTAGCATGCATTCTAGATTTCTTGAATCTTTCATTTCTGTTCTTGAAACTTAGGATATGACCCCAGAATCATAGACATTTCCAAATGTCACTTACAACCTGATTCTTTTGCATTTTCCAGGGAGATCTTAAATCTCACAATCACGTTTCCAAGGCAATACTCCCACACTGTTCCCTGCTACTTTTTGTGGTTTGGGTGTGCAAACTTTTGATAAGATTCAGGCCTTTCACACCATGCTATTTCTACCTTATATCAGTGATATATATGGAACACAAACTCTAGAAAGTGCTACTTGATGAAAAGAGAATTAGTTGCAAAGTAATTATGTGCAATGAATATAGATAATTTACTTCATGACTAAGCACTGTAGATCCCCTTTGTACTCTTGTAACTCCTCCTCAGACTAAGTTCTGTAACAGTAAATGTTCATTGAGGTAAATGAAAGTTTTCAGATGTTGGCTGATGATTTCTACCTCACTGATCATTCAATAATCTTCCTTTTCAGATTATAAAAGGAAATTAAAATGTGTGGCAGAGTATTCAACTGAAAAGAAAGCAGAGGACAGGAATACGAAAAGAAAGGAAACTAAGTATTCATCAGCCTTCGTTCTAGTGCAGGAAAATGTAGGTCATGATGCTATTACTGTGGGGCAAAATCTTGACTGAGTCTGAACTCAAAGGTTAGTGGTTAAGTTTTAAACCTTACCCCTGCCAGAACTCTCTATTTCCCTTCATCCACTTCTGAAGAAGGATGGTTGTGTCTTCTGCAGATACACAAGCTATGGCTTCCCTTGAGCAGCTCCAGGGTTCTTGCTGTGCTGCTTATCATTGCTCTTTGATACCTTTGTTTCCTTACCTTTGTTCCCATCCCTGAAAAGGTGCAACTCTACTGAGATGTGTGAAGCAGATTGTTATGTTCCTTCCTTAGGTGCGTCTCATTCCTTAATACATTTCAAAGAAGGTGCCAATGGTACATATATAAATTATATCAAAATTATCTGTTTGCTAAGTGTGCAGAAGAGAAACTGTGTATAGACACTCAGCAGCTGAAGATAAGTAGCTGGGGCTGATTGACTAAAGGTTCTCAGCGATGGTGACTTTCCTTTGTTTCAGGGGCAAGTTCCAGACTTTCTAAGCTAGGATATGCAAAGCTAAACATGCTGCTTGACTTGTTCTTCCTTAGTTCTATATAGCAGTTGAAAAAAGGTGGATGCAATTTCTTGCGTGCTAAGTAGGAAAATTAACTTGGTTTTGCTACTCACAGATGAGTTCAACTTGCATCACCATGATCATGTTAGAATGTGCAGTTGTGGGGCTTTTTGGGAGAAATGTCTTTTCTGAATTCTGAGCATAGGTAGGACTAGAAACACTGGAGAAACTTGGATGTAGCAGGCTCATTTCTCAGGGGGCAGGAAACTTTCACAGTCAAGCAGCAAGGCACTTTGGGTGGAATCCTTTGGCTTAAACACGCGGGTGTGGGTGTGTGTGTGGGTGTGGGTGTGGGTGTGTGTGTGGGTGTGTGGGTGTGTGTGTGTGTGGGTGTGGGTGTGTGTGATTTTCTGTCCCCTAAAGCATCTTCACTGTCTGCCAGCTGCTATTCCAGAAGACTTAAGGTGGGTAACAGATCCTTTTTTACATCTCTTGTCTTTCTGCACACATCTTGGACACCACAAGGTAAATAAGATGACCTAATAAACCTCTTCTGACACATGCTTAGCAAATACAGCTCATCTTGCAGCAAGGAGAGAAGTTGGTTTGGATGGTAGTTTGGGTCATGGGTGTTTTGTTAACTGATAGACGTAATATTCCAACAAGATTTTACAAGGCCTAACTATGTTGAAACATGGCTCATTTCCTTTGTGATACTGGCCTCACTGATTCTGCTTCTGAAATGCATGGACAAATTCTGCAAAAAAATGAGATATTCATATACAACAAACATGGCTAATCACTTCCACCCTTTTCTACCAGTTAGTTCTCCTCACAAAAACACCACCTGTGGAAGTGACTTTCCATGACCTTTCTGAATATGCCAGGAAACCAGCTTGATGCTTTCTCAGCATTTAGCTAAAGCTTTTGTTGGCTGAAACTGAACATTTTCCAATTCTGTCCACAACTAAATAAAATTACCACTGCATTTGCAGCAGTTTTTCCTTCAGGAAGAGCTCTGAAATACCACAGTAATGGCAGGTGCCTCATATAACTAACTGGCAAGGTTTTAAGCAAGGGCATGACTGTTCTGCTTTCAGAAGTGATGCCTGTTAATATGGACCTTGCTGACAATATTCTTTGTAAGTGTTATTACTGCCAACATGCTGTATGGACCAGACTGAAAATTATTACTATTTTAAATAAGCAAACTAGCAGCAGGACACCAACAGGGGAATATTCTTACCATACAGAAAAATATCAGTTGACTGGCAGAGGGTATTGGTCCTAATGCCACTTTTGTTTTGCCAGCAATCATTCTGGCTTCTTTTGCAGTTTCCCTTTTAGCCTCAAGTGCAAACTGAACTCTGAAAAGGGCAAAACACTAGACAAAGTGAGGAACATTGATGAGGATTCCTTGAGCTCTGTGAAGCAATTTTCATGCAGCCATCTGAGACTCAGCTCCTGTCTCACAGCAGTTCTGAGTCATCTCAGGAGGGAAGCCTCAGATTTCCCCCTCCCCACTCCAGCAGAGTTCAGAGTGACTTTGTGTTGTGAACTGTTATTACTAATTTTAATGTTTAGGTCAGATGCTCAAAACCTACAGAAAACCAGTAACATGTACGTTACTGAGAAGATCTGATAAGGAAATGAAACTGTAGTCAGGTGGAGTTTAAGGAACCGAAAGGGAATCTTTACTGTTGCACTTTATTTACAAAAAATTGCATTGAATAATGATGCAAAATGCATGGGATGCATTAAAGAGTTTCTCATCACCCACTGCACTAGTTCATTTTAAATGTTTCCCTCCCTTGGGAAGAGCTGAAATTGCAGCAGTGGCTATTAATAGTTCCAAAGGGGATCTGAAGTAATTTGTCACTGGCAGGTGTTTGAAGTCCATAGCAGATTTTTTTCCCCTTCTATGCTTTCTTTGAGTAAATGAGATGAAATAGCATGGCATCCTCCATTTCAAGAACTGAAGAACTGCCACTCATCTACCTCTAAGGGTAGAAGACACAAGAGATACTTATGCACAGTAAAATTCTTCTAAAGGTACAGTAGAAAAATTCACTGTGCCATGTGTGAAAGCATCTGCTCGCTGAATCACAGAGCACCCAGACTTCCACTACTGTAATATTTTTGTTTATTTTTTGAATAAAACTTCTCATACTATAACATTGCCATAATATCCACAATGAATAGCTTTGTGTCAAGAAAAATCTAGCTGGTAATTCAGGAGTACAGGACAGAACATATTTAGCAGT